>NW_026870898.1:1985962-2647950 GCF_033118175.1 Dama dama | reverse complement strand
GACTTCCCCCTCGCCGCGAGATGAGGCCCTATTCCCATGCACTGCGTGCAGAGCAATTCCGTGTTCCACATCATACGTGAAAGGAGCCTTGATTTCCTTGATGGCACTCCAGAGAAAACCCAAGATCACTGTCTCAAGTCTAGAGGGATCCTGAGGTCACCGGAGCAACACGAAAGGGCTCCGTGGACCCCAAATCAACTCGAGATGAGAGATTAGTCCCTGGCTTCAACTCAAGAGGAATACGAACTTTCCACAAGCCCCTCAAGAGGAGGCTTCTCTCAGCTACAGGTATGTGAGAGGGACCCTGAGTTTGTGGCATCAAGTGGAATGGACACCGAGATGCTCTGACTCGAAATAAGGCCGGATATCCCTGCAGTGAATTGAAAGCAGGCTCATCTTGCATCTCCCAAGACGAAGGGATGTCTGAATCCGCTGTGCAGAACACAGAGAAAGAACTAGTCCTCCGCCTCAACGCGACCGGAGGCCTCACATCCTTTGAAAACTCGAGAGGTCTGCAGAGATCAATGCTTCCAAAGGAGACGATGCGTGACTCCTCTTGAAAATGGATAGGAGTCCCAGGATCACTGTGGCAAGTGGAAAGGGACCCTGGGTCTCCCGCCTCACGTGGAGACGCCTCCCAATTGCCATGCCAAGGCTCGAAGAGAATCCCGAGGTGTCCCTCGCACCTAGGCAGGGTCCTGACGTCGCTGAAAAAACACGTGTCTGGAAGGGCCCTCCCCGTCGTAACTCGAGAATATACCCAAGGTTCCGGCCGCAACTCGAGAAAAACCATGAGATTTCCCCCTCGCCGCGAGTTGAGGCCCGATTCCCCTGCACTGCATGCAGAGCAATTCCGTGTTCCACATCAAACGTGAAAGGAGCCTTGATTTCCTTGATGGCTCTCCAGAGAAAACCCAAGATCACTGTCTCAAGTCTAGAGGGATCCTGAGGTCACTGGAACAACACGAAAGGGCTCCGTGGACCCCAAATCAACTCGAGATGAGAGCTTAGTCCCTGGATTCAAATCGAGAGGAATACCAACTATCCACAAGCACCTCAAGAGGAGGCTACTCTCAGCTAATGGTATGTGAGAGGGACCCTGTGTTTGTGGCCTCAAGTGGAATGGACACCGAGATGGTCTGACTCGAAGTAAGGCCGGATATCCCTGCAGTGAATTGAATGCAGGCTCGTCTTGCATCTCCCAAGACGAAGGGATGTCTGAATCCCCTGTGGAGACGACAGAGAAAGACCTAGTCCTCTGCCTCATCACGACCGGAGGCCACACATCCTTTGAAAATTCGAGAGGTCCGCGGAGATCAATGCTTCCAAAGGAGACGATGTCTGACTCCTCTTGAAAATGGATAGGAGTCCCAGGATCCCTGTGGCACGTGGAAAGGGACCCTGGGTCTCCCGCCTCACGTGGAGACGCGTCCCAATTGCCATGCCAAGACTCGAGGAGAATCCTGAGGTGTCCCTCGCACCTAAGCAGGAGTCCTGACGTCGCTGAACAAACACGTGTCTGGAAGGGCCCTACCCGTCGTAACTCGAGATTATACCCCAGGTTCCGGCCGCAACTCGAGAAAAACCATGAGACTTCCCCATCGCCGCGAGATGAGGCCCGATTCCCCTGCCCTGCGTGCAGAGCAATTCCGTATTCCACATCAAAAATGAAAGGAGCCTTGATTTCCTTAATGGCACTCCAGAGAAAACCCAAGATCACTGTCTCAAGTCTAGAGGGATCCTGAGGTCACTGGAGCAACACGAAAGGGCTCCGTGGACCCCAAATCAACTCGAGATGAGAGCTTATTCCCTGGCTTCAAATCGAGAGGAATACCAACTTTCCACAAGCACCTCAAGAGGAGGCTACTCTCAGCTAATGGTATGTGAGAGGGACCCTGAGTTTGTCGCCTCAAGTGGAGTGGACACCGAGATGCTCTAACTCGAAGTAAGGCCAGATATCCCTGCAGTGAAGTGAATGCAGGCTCGTCTTGCATCTCCCAAGACGAAGGGATGTCTGAATCCCCTGTGGAGACCACAGAGAAAGCCCTAGTCCTCCACCTCATCGTGACCGGAGGCCTCACATCGTTTGAAAACTCGAGAGGTCTGCGGAGATCAATGCTTCCAAAGGAGACGATGCCTGACTCCTCTTGAAAATGGATAGGAGTCCCAGGATCCCTGTGGCACGTGGAAAGGGACACTGGGTCTCCCGCCTCACGTGGAGACGCGTCCTAATTGCCATGCCAAGACTCGAGGAGAATCCCGAGGTGTCCCTCGCACCTAGGCAGGAGTCCTGACGTCGCTGAACAAACACGTGTCTGGAAGGGCCCTCCCCGTCGTAACTCGAGAATATACCCCAGGTTCCGGCCGCAACTCGAGAAAAACCATGAGACTTCCCCATCGCCGCGAGATGAGGCCCGATTCCCCTGCCCTGCGTGCAGAGCAATTCCGTATTCCACATCAAAAATGAAAGGATCCTTGATTTCCTTGATGGCACTCCAGAGAAAACCCAAGATCACTGTCTCAAGTCTAGAGGGATCCTGAGGTCACTGGAGCAAAACGAAAGGGCTCCGTGGACCCCAAATCAACTCGAGATGAGAGCTTACTCCCTGGCTTCGAGTCAAGAGGAATACCAACTTTCCACAAGCACCTCAAGAGGAGGCTTCTCTCAGCTACAGGTATGTGTGAGGGACCCTGAGTTGCTGGCCTCAAGTGGAATGGACACCGAGATGGTCTGACTCGAAGTAAGGCCGGATATCCCTGCAGTGAATTGAATGCAGGCTCGTCTTGCATCTCCCAAGACGAAGGGATGTCTGAATCCCCTGTGGAGACCACAGAGAAAGACCTAATTCTCCGCCTCATCGCGACCGGAGGCCTCACATCCTTTGAAAATTCGAGAGGTCCACGGAGATCAATGCTTCCAAAGGAGACGATGCCTGACTCCTCTTGAAAATGGATAGGAGTCCCAGGATCCCTGTGGCACGTGGAAAGGGACACTTGGTCTCACGCCTCACGTGGAGACGCGTCCCCATTGCCATGCGAAGACTCGAGGAGAATCCCGAGGTGTCCCTCGCACCTAGGAAGGAGTCCTGACGACGCTGAACAAACACGTGTCTGGAAGGGCCCTCCCCGTCGTAACTCGAGAATATAACCCAGGTTCCGGCCGCAACTCGAGAAAAACCATGAGACTTCCCCCTCGCCGCAAGATGAGACCCAATTCACCTGCACTGCGTGCAGAGCAATTCCGTGTTCCACATCAAACGTGAACGGAGCCTTGATTTCCTTGATGGCACTCCAGAGAAAACCCAAGATCACTGTCTCAAGTCTAGAGGGATCCTGAGGTCACTGGAGCAACACGAAAGGGCTCCGTGGACCCCAAATCAACTCGAGATGAGAGCTTAGTCCCTGGCTTCGACTCAAGAGAAATACCAACTTTTCACAAGCACCTCAAGAGGAGGCTTCTCTCAGCTACAGGTATGTGAGAGGGCCCCTGAGTTTGTGGCCTCAAGTGGAATGGACACCGAGATGCTCTGACTCGAAGTAAGGCCGAATATCTCTGCAGTGAATTGAATGCACGCTGGTCTTGCATCTCCCAAGACGAAGGGATGTCTGAATCCCCTGTGCAGACCACAGAGAAAGACCTAGTCCTCCGCCTCATCAAGACCGGAGGCCTCACATCCTTTGAAAACTCGAGAGGTCCGCGGAGATCAATGCTTCCAAAGGAGACGATGCCTGACTCCTCTTGAAAATGGATAGGAGTCCCAGGATCCCTGTGGCACGTGGAAAGGGACCCTGCGGCTCCCGCCTCACGTGGAGACGCGTCCCAATTGCCATGCCAAGACTCGAGGAGAATCCCGAGGTGTCCTCGCACCTAGGCAGGAGTACTGACGTCGCTGAACAAACACGTGTCTGGAAGGGCCCTCCCCGTCGTAACTCGAGAATATACCCCGGGTTCTGGTGGCAACTCGAGAAAAATCATGAGACTTCCCCCTCGCCGCGAGATGAGGCCCGACTCCACTGCACTGCGTGCAGAGCAATTCCGTGTTACACATCAAACGTGAAAGGAGCCTTGATTTCCTTGATGGCACTCCAGAGAAAACCCAAGATCACTGTCTCAAGTCTAGAGGGATCCTGAGGTCACTGGAGCAACACGAAAGGGCTGGGTGGACCTCAAATCAACTCGAGATGAGAGCTTAGTCCCTGGCTTCGACTTAAGAGGAATACCAACTTTCCACAAGCACCTCAAGTGGAGGCTTCTCTCAGCTACAGGTATGTGAGAGGGACCCTGAGTTTGTGGCCTCAAGTGGAATGGACACCGCGATGCTCTGACTCGAAGTAAGGCCGGATATCCCTGCAGTGAATTGAATGCAGGCTCGTCTTGCATCTTCCAAGACGAAGGGTTGTCTGAATCCCCTGTGGAGACCACAGAGAAAGACCTAATTCTCCTCCTCCTCGCGACCGGAGGCCTCACATCCTTTGAAAACTCGAGAGGTCCGCGGAGATCAATGCTTCCAAAGGAGACGATGCCTGACTCCTCTTGAACATGGATAGGAGTCCCAGGATCCCTGTGGCACGTGAAAAGGGACCCTGGGTCTCCCGCCTCACGTGGAGACGCGTCCCAATTGCCATGCCAAGACTCGAGGAGAATCCCGAGGTGTCCCTCGCACCTAGGCAGGAGTCCTGACGTCGCTGAACAAACACGTGTATGGAAGGGCCCTCCCCGTCGTAACTCGATTATATACCCCAGTTTCCGGACGCAACTCGAGAAAAACCATGAGACTTCCCCCTCGTCGTGAGATGAGGCCCGATTCACCTGCACTGCGTGCAGAACAATTCTATGTTCCACTTCAAACGTGAAAGGAGACTTGATTTCCTTGATGGCACTCCAGAGAAAACCCAAGATCACTGTCTCAAGTCTAGAGGGATCCTGAGGTCACTGGAGCAACACGAAAGGGCTCCGTGCACCCCAAATCAACTCGAGATGAGAGCTTAGTCCCTGGCTTCGAGTCAAGAGGAATACCAACTTTCCCCAAGCACCTCAAGAGGAGGCTTCTCTCAGCTACAGGTATGTGAGAGGGACCCTGAGTTGCTGGCCTCAAGTGGAATGGACACCGAGATGGTCTGACTCGAAGTAAGGCCGGATATCCCTGCAGTGAATTGAATGCAGGCTCGTCTTGCATCTCCCAAGACGAAGGGATGTCTGAATCCCCTGTGGAGACCACAGAGAAAGACCTAGTCCTCCGCCTCATCGTGACCGGAGGCCTCACATCCTTTGAAAACTCGAGAGGCCTGCAGAGCACAATGCTTCCAAAGGAGACGATGCCTGACTCCTCTTGAAAACGGATAGGAGTCCCAGGATCCCTGTGGCACGTGGAAAGGGACCGTGGGTCTCCCGCCTCACGTGGAGACGCGTCCCCATTGCCATGCCAAGACTCGAGGAGAATCCCGAGGTGTCCCTCGCACCTAGGAAGGAGTCCTGACGACGCTGAACAAACACGTGTCTGGAAGGTCCCTCCCCGTCGTAACTCGAGAATATACCCCAGGTTCCGGCCGCAACTCGAGAAAAACCATGAGACTTCCCCCTCGCCGCAAGATGAGGCCCGATTCCCCTGCACTGCGTGCAGAGCAATTCCGTGTTCCACATCAAACGTGAACGGAGCCTTGATTTCCTTGATGGCACTCCAGAGAAAACCCAAGATCACTGTCTCAAGTCTAGAGGGATCCTGAGGTCACTGGAGCAACACGAAAGGGCTGGGTGGACCCCAAATCAACTCGAGATGAGAGCTTAGTCCCTGGCTTCGAGTCAAGAGGAATACCAACTTTCCACAAGCACCTCAAGTGGAGGCTTCTCTCAGCTACAGGTATGTGAGAGGGACCCTGAGTTTGTGGCCTCAAGTGGAATGGACACCGCGATGCTCTGACTCGAAGTAAGGCCGGATATCCCTGCAGTGAATTGAATGCAGGCTCGTCTTGCATCTCCCAAGACGAGGGTTGTCTGAATCCCCTGTGGAGACCACAGAGAAAGACCTAATTCTCCTCCTCCTCGCGACCGGAGGCCTCACATCCTTTGAAAACTCGAGAGGTCCGCGGAGATCAATGCTTCCAAAGGAGACGATGCCTGACTCCTCTTGAACATGGATAGGAGTCCCAGGATCCCTGTGGCACGTGGAAAGGGACCCTGGGTCTCCCACCTCACGTGGAGACGCGTCCCAATTGCCATGCCAAGACTCGAGGAGAATCCCGAGGTGTCCCTCGCACTTAGGCAGGAGTCCTGACGTCGCTGAACAAACACGTGTATGGAAGGGCCCTCCCCGTCGTAACTCGATTATATACCCCAGTTTCCGGACGCAACTCGAGAAAAACCATGAGACTTCCCCCTCGTCGCGAGATGAGGCCCGATTCACCTGCACTGCGTGCAGAGCATTCTATTTTCCACTTCAAACGTGAAAGGAGACTTGATTTCCGTGATGGCACTCCAGAGAAAACCCAAAATCACTGTCTCAAGTCTAGAGGGATCCTGAGGTCACTGGAGCAACACGAAAAGGCTCCGTGCACCCCAAATCAATCGAGATGAGAGCTTAGTCCCTGGCTTCGAGTCAAGAGGAATACCAACTTTCCACAAGCACCTCAAGAGGAGGCTTCTCTCAGCTACAGGTATGTGAGAGGGACCCTGAGATGCTGGCCTCAAGTGGAATGGACACCGAGATGGTCTGACTCGAAGTAAGGCCGGATATCCCTGCAGTGAATTGAATGCACGCTCGTCTTGCATCTCTCAAGAAGAAGGGATGACTGAATCCCCTGTGGAGACCACAGAGAAAGACCTAATTCTCCGCCTCATCGTGACCGGAGGCCTCACATCCTTTGAAAATTCGAGAGGTCCACGGAGATCAATGCTTCCAAAGGAGACGTTGCCTGACTCCTCTTGAAAATGGATAGGAGTCCCAGGATCCCTGTGGCACGTGGAAAGGGACACTGGGTCTCACGCCTCACGTGGAGACGCGTCCCCATTGCCATGCCAAGACTCGAGGAGAATCCCGAGGTGTCCCTCGCACCTAGGAAGGAGTCCTGACGACGCTGAACAAACACATGTCTGGAAGGGCCCTCCCCGTCGTAACTCGAGAATATACCCCAGGTTCCGGCCGCAACTCGAGAAAAACCATGAGACTTCCCCCTCGCCGCAAGATGAGGCCCGATTCCCCTGCACTGCGTGCAGAGCAATTCCGTGTTCCACATCAAACGTGAACGGAGCCTTGATTTCCTTGATGGCACTCCAGAGAAAACCCAAGATCACTGTCTCAAGTCTAGAGGGATCCTGAGGTCACTGGAGCAACACGAAAGGGCTGGGTGGACCCCAAATCAACTCGAGATGAGAGCTTAGTCCTTGGCTTCGACTCAAGAGGAATACCAACTTTTCACAAGCACCTCAAGAGGAGGCTTCTCTCAGTTACAGGTATGTGAGAGGGCCCCTGAGTTTGTGGCCTCAAGTGGAATGGACACCGAGATGCTCTGACTCGAAGTAAGGCCGGATATCTCTGCAGTGAATTGAATGCACGCTGGTCTTGCATCTCCCAAGACGAAGGGATGTCTGAATTCCCTGTGGAGACCACAGAGAAAGACGTAGTCCTCCGCCTCATCAAGACCGGAGGCCTCACATCCTTTGAAAACTCGAGAGGTCTGCGGAGATCAATGCTTCCAAAGGAGACGATGCCTGACTCCTCTTGAAAATGGATAGGAGTCCCAGGATCCCTGTGGCACGTGGAAAGGGACACTGGGTCTCCCGCCTCACGTGGAGACGCGTCCCAATTGCCATGCCAAGATTCGAGGAGAATCCCGAGGTGTCCTCGCACCTAGGCAGGAGTCCTGACGTCGCTGAACAAACACGTGTCTGGAAGGGCCCTCCCCGTCGTAACTCGAGAATATACCCCAGGTTCCGGTGGCAACTCGAGAAAAATCATGAGACTTCCCCCTCGCCACGAGATGAGGCCCGACTCCACTGCACTGCGTGCAGAGCAATTCCGTGTTACACATCAAACGTGAAAGGAGCCTTGATTTCCGTGTTGGCACTCCAGAGAAAACCCAAGATCACTGTCTCAAGTCTAGAGGGATCCTGAGGTCACTGGAGCAACACGAAAGGGCTGGGTGGACCCCAAATCAACTCGAGATGAGAGCTTAGTCCCTGGCTTCGACTCAAGAGGAATACCAACTTTCCACAAGCACCTCAAGTGGAGGCTTCTCTCAGCTACAGGTATGTGAGAGGGAAACTGAGTTTCTGGCCTCAAGTGGAATGGACACCGAGATGCTCTGACTCGAAGTAAGGCCGGATATCCCTGCAGTGAATTGAATGCAGGCTCGTCTTGCATCTCCCAAGACGAAGGGTTGTCTGAATCCCCTGTGGAGACAACAGAGAAAGACCAGGTCCTCCGCCTCAACGCGACCGGAGGCCTCACATCCTTTGAAAACTCGAGAGGTCTGCACAGATCAATGCTTCCAAAGGAGACGATGCCTGACTCCTCCTGAAAATGGATAGGATTCCCAGGATCCCTGTGGCACGTGGAAAGGGACCCTGGGTCTCCCGCCTCACGTGGAGACGCGTCCCAATTGCCATGCCAAGACTCGAGGAGAATCCCGAGGTATTCCTCGCACCTAGGCAGGACTCCCGACGTCGCTGAACAAACACGTGTCTCGAAGGGCCCTCCCCGTGGTAACTCGAGAATATACCCCAGGTTCCGGCCGCATCTCGAATAAATCCATGAGACTTCCCCCTCGCAGAGAGATGAGGCCCGATTCCCCTACACTGCATGCAGAGCAATTTCGTGTTCCACATCAAACGAGAAAGGAGCCTTGATTTCCTTGATGGCACTCTAGACAAAACCCAAGATCACTGTCTCAAGTCTGGAGGGATCCTGAGGTCACTGGAGCAACACCAAAGCGCTCTGTGGACCCCAAATCAACTCGAGATGAGAGCTTAGTCCCTGGCTTCGACTCAAGAGGAATACCAAATTTCCACAAGCACCTCAAGAGGAGGCTTCTCTCAGCTACAGGTATGTGAGAGGGACCCAGAGTTTGTGGCCTCAAGTGGAATGGACACCGAGATGCTCGGACTCGAAGTAAGCCCGGATATTCCTGCAGTGAATTGAATGCAGGCTCTTCTTGCATCTCCCAAGACGAAGGGATGTCTGAATCCCCTGTGGAGACGACAGAGAAAGACCTAGTCCTCCGCCTCATCGCGACCGGAGGAATCACATCCTTTGAAAACTCGAGAGGTCTGCAGAGATCAATGCTTCCAAAGGAGACGATGCCTGACTCCTCTTGAAAATGGATAGGAGTCTCAGGATCACTGTGGCACGTGGAAAGGGACACTGGGTCTCCCGCCTCACGTGGAGACGCGTCCCAATTGCCATGCCAAGACTCGAGGAGAATCGCGAGGTGTCCCTCGCACCTAGGCAGGAGTCCTGACGTCGCTGAACAGACACGTGTCTGGAAGGGCCCTCCCCGTCGTAACTCGAGAATATACCCCAGGTTCCGGCCGCAACTCGAGAAAAAACATGAGACTTCCACCTCGCCGCGAGATGTGGCCAGATTCCAATGCACTGCGTGCAGAGCAATTCTGTGTTCCACATCAAACGTGAAAGGAGCCTTGATTTCCTTGTGGGCACTCCAGAGAAAACCCAAGATCACTGTCTCAAGTCTAGAGGGATCCTGAGGTCACTGGAGCAACACGAAATTTCTCCGTGGACCCCAAATCAACTCGAGATGAGAGCTTAGTTCCTGGCTTCGACTCAAGAGGAATACCAACTTTCCACAAGCACCTCAAGAGGAGGGTTCTCTCAGCTACAGGTATGTGAGAGGGACCCTGAGATTGTGGCCTCAAGTGGAATGGACACCGAGATGCTCTGACTCGAAGTAAGGCCGGATATCCCTGCAGTGAATTGAATGCAGGCTCGTCTTGCATCTCCCAAGACGAAGGGATGTCTGAGTCCCCGGTGGAGACGACAGAGAAAGACCTAGTCGTCCCCCTCGTCGCGACCGGAGGCCTCACAACCTTTGAAAACTCGAGAGGTATGCGGAGATCAATGCTTCCAAAGGAGACGATGCCTGACTCCTCTTGAAAATTGAAAGGAGTCCCAGGATCCCTGTGGCCCGTGGAAAGGGACCATGGGTCTCCCGCCTCACGTGGAGACGCGTCCCCATTGGCATGCCAAGACTCCAGGAAAATCCCGAGGTGTCCCTCGCACCTAGGCAGGAGTCCTGACGTCGCTGAACAAACACGTGTCTGGAAGGGCCCTCCCCTTCGTAACTCGAGAATATACCCCAGGTTCCGGACGCAATTCGAGAAAAACATTGAGACTTCCCACTCGCCGTGAGATGAGGCCCGATTCCCCTGCACTGCGTGCAGAGCAATTCCGTGTTCCACATCAAACGTGAAAAGAGCCTTGATTTCCTTGATGGCACTCCAGAGAAAACCCAAGTTCACTGTCTCAAGTCTAGAGGGATCCTGAGGTCACTGGAGCAACATGAAAGGGCTCCGTGGACCCCAAATCAACTCGAGATGAGAGCTTAGTCCCTGGCTTGGACTCAAGAGGAATACCGACTTTCCACAAGCACCTCAAGAGGAGGCTTCTCTCAGCTAAGGTATGTGAGAGGGACTCTGAGTTTGTGGCTTCAAGTGGAATGGACACCTAGATGCTCTGACTCGAAGTAAGGCCGGATATCCCAATAGTGAATTGAATGCAGGCTGGTCTTGCATCTCCCAAGATGAAGGGATGTCTGAATCCCCTGTGGAGACCACAGAGAAAGACCTAGTCCTCCGTCTCATCGCGACCGGAGGCCTCACATCCTTTGAAAACTCGAGAGATCCGCTGAGATCAATGCTTCCAAAGGAGACGATGCTGACTCCTCTTGAAAATGGTTAGGAGTCCCAGGATCCCTGTCCACATTGACGGGGACCCTGGGTCTCCCGCTTCACGTGGAGACGCGTCGCAATTGCCATGCCAAGACTCGAGGAGAATCCCGAGGTGTCCCTCGCACCTAGCCAGGAGTCCTGATGTCGCTGAACAAACACGTGTCTGGAAGGGCCCTCCCCATCGTAACTCGAGAATATAACCCAGGTTCAGGCCGCAACTCGAGCAAAACCATGAGACTTCCCCCTCGCCGCGAGATGAGGCCCGATTCACCTGCACTGCGTGCAGAGCAATTCCGTGTTCCACATCAAACGTGAAAGGAGCCTTGATTTCCTTGATGGCACTCCAGAGAAAACCCAAGATCACTGTCTCAAGTCTAGAGGGATCCTGAGGTCACTGGAGCAACACGAAAGGGCTCCGTGGACCCCAAATCAACTCGAGATGAGAGCTTAGTCCATGGCTTCGAATCAAGTGGAATACCAACTTTCCATAAGCACCTCAAGAGGAGTCTTCTCTCAGCTACAGGTATGTGAGAGGGACCCTGAGTTTGTGGCCTCAAGTGGAATGGACACCGAGATGCTCTGACTCGAAGTAAGGCCGGATATCCCTGCAGTGAATTGAATGCAGGCTCGTCTTGCATCTCCCAAGACGAAGGGATGTCTGAATCCCCTGTGGAGACCACAGAGAAAGACCTAGTTCTCTGCCTCATCGCGACCGGAGACCTCACATCCTTTGAAAACTCGAGAGGTCCGCGGAGATCAATGCTTCCAAAGGAGACGATGCCTGACTCCTCTTGAAAATGGATAGGAGTCCCAGGATCCCTGTGGCACGTGGAAAGGGACCCTGGGTCTCTCGCCTCACGTGGAGACGCGTCCCAATTGCCATGCCAAGACTCGTGGAGAATCCCGAAATGTCCCTCGCACCTAGGCAGGAGTCCTGAGGTCGCTGAACAAACACGTGTCTGGAAGGGCCCTCCCCGTCGTAACTCGAGAATATACACCAGGTTCCGGCCGCAATTATAGAAAAAACATGAGAATTTCACCTCGCCGCGAGATGAGGCTCGATTCCCCTGCACTGCGTGCAGAGCAACTCCGTGTTCCACATCAAACGTGAAAGGAGCCTTGATTTCCTTGATGGCACTCCAGAGAAAACCCAAGATCACTGTCTAGAGTCTAGAGGGATCCTGAGGTCACTGGAGCAACACGAAAGGGTTCCGTGGACCTCAAATCAACTCGAGATGAGAGCTTAGTCCCTGGCTTCGACTCAAGAGGAATACCAACTTTCCACAAGCACCTCAAGAGGAGGCTTCTCCCAGCTACAGGTATGAGAGAGGGACCCTGAGTTTGTGGCCTCAAGTGGAATGGACAGCGAGATGCTCTGACTCGAAGTAAGGCTGGATATCCCTGCAGTGAATTGAATGCAGGCTCGTCTTGCATCTCCCAAGACGAAGGGATGTCTGAATCCCCTGTGGAGACCACAGAGAAAGACCTAGTCCTCCGCCTCATCGCGACCGGAAGCCTCACATCCTTTCAAAACTCGAGAGGTCCACGGAGATCAATGCTTCCAAAGGAGACGATGCCTGACTCCACTTGAAAATGGATAGGAGTCCCAGGATCCCTGTGGCACGTGGAAAGGGACCCTGGGTCTCCCGCATCACGTGGAGACGC
Source organism: Dama dama (assembly GCF_033118175.1). NCBI lineage: Eukaryota > Metazoa > Chordata > Mammalia > Artiodactyla > Cervidae > Dama > Dama dama. Next base: position 2,635,385 of record NW_026870898.1, on the reverse strand, counting down.
GTCCCAATTGCCATGCCAAGACTCGAGGAGAATCCCGAGGTGTCCCTCGCACCTAGGCAGGAGTCCTGACGGCGCTGAACAAACACGTGTCTGGAAGGGCCCTCCCCGTCGTAACTCGAGAATATACCCCAGGTTCCGGCCGCAACTCGAGAAAAACCATGAGACTTCCCCCTCGCCGTGAGCTGAGGCCCCATTCCCCTGCACTGCATGCAGAGCAATTCCGTGTTCCACATCAAACCTGAAAGGATCCTTGATTTCCTTGATGGCACTCCAGAGAAAACCCAAGATCACTGTCTCAAGTCTAGAGGGATCCTGAGGTCACTGGAGCAACACAAAAGGGCTCCGTGGACCCCAAATCAACTCGAGATGAGAGCTTAGTCCCTGGCTTCGACTCAAGAGGAATTCCAACTTTCCACAAGCACCTCAAGAGGAGGCTTCTCTCAGCTACAGGTATGTGAGATGGACCCTGAGTTTGTGGCCTCAAGTGGAATGGACACCGAGACGCTCTGACTCGAAGTAAGGCCGGATATCCCTGCAGTGAATTGAATCTAGCCTCGTCTTGTATCTCCCGAGACGAAGGGATGTCTGAATCCCCTGTGGAGACCACAGAGAAAGACCTAGTTCTCCGCCTCATCGCGAGCGGAGTCCTCACATCCTTTCAAAAGTCGAGAGGTCCGCGGAGATCAACGCTTCCAAAGGAGACGATGCCTGACTCTTCTTGAAAATGGATAGGAGGCCCAGGATCCCTGTGGCACGTGGAAAGGGTCCCTGGGTCTCCCGCCTCACGTGGAGAAGCGTCCCAATTGCCATGCCAAGACTCGAGGAGAATCCCGAGGTGTCCCTCGCACCTAGGCAGGAGTCCTGACGTCGCTGAACAAACACGTGTCTGGAAGGGCCCTCCCCGTCGTAACTCGAGAATATACCCCAGGTTCCGGCCGCAACTCGAGAAAAACCATGAGACTTCCCCCTCGCCGCGACATGAGGCGCGATTCTCCTGCACTGCTTGCAGAGCAATTCCGTGTTCCACATCAAACGTGAAAGGAGCCTTGATTTCCTTGATGGCACTCCAGAGAAAACCCAAGATCACTGTCTCAAGTTTAGAGGGATCCTGACGTCACTGTAGAAACACGAAAGGGCTCTGTGGACCCCAAATCAACTCGAGATGAGAGCTTAGTCCCTGGCGTCGACTCAAGAGGAATACCAACTTCTCACAAGCACCTCAAGAGGAGGCTTCTCTCACCTACAGGTATGTGAGAGGGACCCTGAGTTTGTGGCCTCAAGTGGAATGGACACCGAGATGCTCTGACTCGAAGTAAGGCCGGATATCCATGCAGTGAATTGAATGCAGGCTTGTCTTGCATCTCCCAAGACGAAGGGATGTCTGAATCCCCAGTGGAGACCACAGAAAAAGACCTAGTCCACCGCCTCAACACAACCGGAGGCCTCATATCCTTTGAAAACTCGAGAGGTCCACGGAGATCAATACTTCCGATGGAGACGATGCCTGACTCCTCTTGAAAATGGATAGGAGTCCCAGGATCCCTGTGGCACGTGGAAAGGGACCGTGGGTCTCCCGCCTCACGTGGAGACGCGTCCCAATTTCCATGCAAAGACTTGAGGAGAATCCCGAGGTGTCCCTCGGACCTAGGCAGGAGTCCTGTCGTCACTGAGCAAACACGTGTCTGGAAGGGCCCTCCCCGTCGTAACTCGAGAAAATACCCCAGGTTCCGGCCGCAACTTGAGAAAAACCATGAGACATCCCCCTCTCCGCGAGTTGAGGCCCATTCCCCTGCACTGCGTGCAGAGCAATTCCGTGTTCCACATCAAACTTGAAAGGAGGCTTGATTTCCTTGACGGCACTCCAGAGAAAACCCAAGATCACTGTCTCAAGTCTAGAGGGATCCTGAGGTCACTGGAGCAACACGAAAGGGCTCCGTGGACCCCAAATCAACTCGAGATGAGAGTTTAGTCCCTGGCTTCGACTCAAGAGGAATACCAACTTTCCAAAAGCACCTCAAGAGGAGGCTTCTCTCAGCCACAGGTATTGAAAAGGACCCTGAGTTTGTGGCCTCAAGTGGAATGGACACCGAGATGCTCTGACTCGAAGTAAGGCCGGATATCCGTGCAGTGAATTGAATCCTGGCTCGTCTTGCATCTCCCAAGACGAAGGGATGTCTGAATCCCCTGTGGAGACCACAGGGAAAGACCTAGTTCTCCGCCTCCTCGCGACCAGAGGCCTCACATCCTTTGAAAACTTGAGAGGTTCGCGGAGATCAATGCTTCCAAAGGAGACGATGCCTGACTCCTCTTGAAAATGGATAGGAGTCCCAGGATCCCTGTGGCACGTGGAAAGGGACCCTGGGTCTCCCGCCTCACGTGGAGACGCGTCCCAATTGCCATGCCAAGACTCGAGGAGAATCCCGAGGTGTCCCTCGCACCTAGGCAGGAGTCCTGACGTCGCTGAACAAACACGTGTCTGGAAGGGCCCTCCCCATCGTAACTCGAGAATATACCCCAGGTTCCGGCCGGAACTCGAGAAAAACCATGAGACTTCCCCCTCGCCGCGACATGAAGACCGATTTCCCTGCACTGCGTGCAGAGCAATTCCGTGTTCCACATCAAACGTGAAAGGAGCCTTGATTTCTTGATGGCACTCCAGAGAAAACCCACGATCACTGTCTCAAGTCTAGAGGGATCCTGAGGTCACTGGAGCAACACGAATGGGCTCCATGGACCCCAAATCAACTCGAGATGAGAGCTTAGTCCCTGGCTTCGACTCAAGAGGAATACCAACTTTCCACAAGCACCTCAAGAGGAGGCTTCTCTCAGCTACATGTATGTGAGAGGGACCCTGAGTTTGTGACCTCAAGTGGAATGGACACCGAGATGCTCTGACTCGAAGTAAGGCCGGATATCCCTGCAGTGAATTGAATGCAGGCTCGTCTTGCATCTCCCAAGATGAAGGGATGTCTGAATCCCCTGTGGAGACCACAGAGAAAGACCTAGTTCTCCGCCTCATTGCGACCGGAGGCCTCACATCCGTTCAAAACTGGAGAGGTCCGCGGAGATCAATGCTTCCAAAGGAGACGATGCCTGACTCCTCTTGAAAATGGATAGAAGTCCCAGGATCCCTGTGGCACATGGAGAGGGACCCTGGGTCTCACGCCTCAGGTGGAGAAGCGTCCCAATTGCCATGCCAAGACTCGCGGAGAATCCAGAGTTTTCCCTCACACCTAGGCAAGAGTCCTGACGTCGCTGAACAAACACGTGTCTGGAAGGGCCCTCCATGTAGTAACTAGAGAATATACCCCAGGTTCCGGCCGCAACACGAGAAAAACCATGAGACTTCCCCCTCGCCGCGATATGAGGTCCGATGCCCCTGCACTGCGTGCAGAGCAATTCCGTGTTCCACATCAAACGTGAAAGGAGCCTTGATTTCCTTGATGGCACTCCAGATAAAACCCAAGATCACTGTCTCAAGTCTAGAGGGATCCTGAGGTCACTGGAGCAACAGGAAAGGGCTCCGTGGACCCCAATTCAACTCGAGATGAGAGCTTAGTCCCTGGCTTCGACTCAAGAGGAATACCAACTTTCCACAAGCACCTCAAGAGGAGGCTTCTCTCAGCTACAGGTATGTGAGATGGACCCTGAGTTTGTGTCCTCAAGGGGAATGGACACCGTGATGCTCTGACTCGAAGTTCGGCCGGATATCCCTGCAGTGAATTGAATGCAGGCTCGTCTTGCATCTCCCAAGACGAAGTGATGTCTGAATCCCCTGTGCAGAACACAGAGAAAGACCTAGTCCTCCGCCTCAACGCGACCGGAGGCCTCACATCCTTTGAAAACTCGAGAGGTCTGCAGAGATCAATGCTTCCAAAGGAAACGATGCCTGACTACTCTTGAAAATGGATAGGAGTCCCAGGATCACTGTGGCACGTTGAAAGGGACCCTGGTTCTCCCGCCTCACGTGGAGACGCGTCCCAATTGCCATGCCAAGACTCGAGGAGAATCCCGAGGTGTCCCTCGCACCTAGGCAGGGTCCTGACGTCGCTGAACAATCACGTGTCTGGAAGGGCCCTCCCCTTCGTAACTCGAAAATATACCCAAGGTTCTGGCTGCAACTCGAGAAAAACCATGAGATTTCCCCCTCGCCGCGAGTTGAAGCCCGATTCTCCTGCACTGCATGCAGAGCAATTCCGTGTTCCACATCAAACGTGAAAGGAGCCTTGATTTCCTTGATGGCACTCCAGAGAAAACCCAAGATCACTGTCTGAAGTCTAGAGGGATCCTGAGGTCACTGGAGCAACACGAAAGGGCTCCGTGGACCCCAAATCAACTCGAGATGAGAGCTTAGTCCCTGGATTAAACTCAAGAGGAATACCAACTTTCCACAAGCACCTCAAGAGGAGGCTTCTCTCAGCTACAGGTATGTGAGAGGAACCCTGAGTTTGTGGCCTCAAGTGGAATGGACACCGAGATGCTCTGACTCGAAGTAAGGCCGGATATCCCTGCAGTGAATTGAATGCAGGCTCGTCTTGCATCTCCCAAGACGAAGGGATGTCTGAATCCCCTGTGGAGACCACAGAGAAAGACCTAGCCCTCCGCCTCATCGTGACCGGACGCCTCACATCCTTTGAAAACTCGAGAGGTCTGCAGAGATCAATGCTTCCAAAGGAGACGATGCCTGACTCCTCTTGAAAATGGATAGGAGTCCCAGGATCACTGTGGCACGTGGAAAGGGACCCTGGGTCTCCCGGCTCACGTGGAGGCGCGTCCCAATTGCCATGCCAAGACTCGAGGAGAATCCCGAGGTGTCCCTCGCACCTAGGCAGGGTCCTGACGTCGCTGAACAAACACGTGTCTGGAAGGGCCCTCCCCGTCGTAACTCGAGAATATACCCAAGGTTCCGGCCGCAACTCGAGAAAAACCATGAAATTTCCCCCTCGCCGCGAGTTGAGGCCCGATTCCCCTGCACTGCATGCAGAGCAATTCCGTGTTCCACATCAAACGTGAAAGGAGCCTTGATTTCCTTGATGGCACTCCAGAGAAAACCCAGGATCACTGTCTCAAGTCTAGAGGGATCCTGAGGTCACTGGAGCAACACGAAAGGACTCCGTATAACCCAAATCAAATCGAGATGAGAGCTTAGTCCCTGGCTTCGACTCAAGAGGAATACCAACTTTCCACAAGCACCTCACGAGGAGGCTTCTCTCAGCTACAGGTATGTGAGAGGGACCCTGAGTTTGTGGCCTCAAGTGGAATGGACACCGAGATGCTCTGACTCGAAGTAAGGCCGGATATCCCTGCAGCGAATTGAATGCAGGCTCGTCTTGCATCTCCCAAGACGAAGGGATGTCTGAATCCGCTGTGGAGACGACAGATAAAGACCTAGTCTTCTGCCTCATTGGGACCAGAGGGCTCACATCCTTTGAAAAATCGGAGGTCCGCGGAGATCAATGCTTCCAAAGGAGACGATGCCTGACTCCTCTTGAAAATGGATAGGAGTCCCAGGATCACTGTGGCACGTTGAAAGGGACCCTGGGTCTCCCGCCTCACGTGGAGACGCGTCCCAATTGCCATGCCAAGACTCGAGGAGAATCCCGAGGTGTCCCTCGCACCTAGGCAGGAGTCCTGACGTCGCTGAACAAACACGTGTCTGGAAGGGCCCTCCCCGTTGTAATTCGAGAATATACCCCAGGTTTCAGCCGCAACTCGAGAAAAACCATGAGACTTCCCCCTCGCCACGAGATGAGGCCCGATTCCCCTGCACTGCGTGCAGACCAATTCCGTGTTCCACATCAAACGTGAAAGGAGCCTTGATTTCCTTGATGGCACTCTAGAGAAAACACAAGATCACTGTCTGAAGTCTAGAGGGATCCTGAGGTCACTGGAGCAACACGAAAGGGCTCCGTATAACCCAAATCAACTCGAGATGAGAGCTTAGTCCCTGGCTTCGACTCAAGAGGAATACCAACTTTCCACAAGCACCTCAAGAGGAGGCTTCTCTCAGCTACAGGTATGTGAGAGGGACCCTGAGTTTGTGGCCTCAAGTGCAATGGACACCGAGATGCTCTGACTCGAAGTAAGGTCGGATATCCCTGCAGTGAATTGAATGCAGGCTCGTCTTGCATCTCCCAAGACGAAGGGATGTCTGAATCCCCTGTGGAGACCACAGAGAAAGACCTAGTCCTCCGCCTCATCGTGACCGGAGGTCTCACATCCTTTGAAAACTCGAGAGGTCTCCAGAGATCAATGCTTCCAAAGGAGACGATGCCTGACTCCTCTTGAAAATGGATAGGAGTCCCAGGATCACTGTGGCACGTGGAAAGGGACCCTGGGTCTCCCGCCTCACGTGGAGACGCGTCCCAATTGCCATGCCAAGACTCGAGGAGAATCCCGAGGTGTCCCTCGCACCTAGGCAGGAGTCCTGACGTCGCTGAACAAACACGTGTCTGGTAGGGCCCTCCCCATCGTAACTCGAGAATATACCCAAGGTTCCGGCCGCAACTCGAGAAAAACCATGAGATATCCCCCTCGCCGCGAGTTGAGGCCCGATTCCCCTGCACTGCGTGCAGAGCAATTCCGTGTTCCACTTCAAACGTGAAAGGAGCCTTGATTTCCTTGATGGCACTCCAGAGAAAACCCAAGATCACTGTCTCAAGTCTAGAGGGATCCTGAGGTCACTGGAGCAACACGAAAGGGCTCCGTGGACCCCAAATCAACTCGAGATGAGAGCTTAGTCCCTGGCTTAGACTCAAGAGGAATACCACTTTCCACAAGCACCTCAAGAGGAGGCTTCTCTCAGCTACAGGTAAGTGAGAGGGACCCTGAGTTTGTGGCCTCAAGTGCAATGGACACCGAGATGCTCTGACTCGAAGTAAGGCCGGATATCCCTGCAGTGAATTGAATGCAGGCTCGTCTTGCATCTCCCAAGACGAAGGGATGTCTGAATCCCCTGTGGAGACCACAGAGAAAGACCGAGTTCTCCGCCTCATCGCGACCGGAGGCCTCACATCCTTTGAAAACTCGAGAGGTCCGCGGAGATCAATGCTTCCAAAGGAGAAGATGCCTGACCCTTCTTGAAAATGGATAGGAGTCCCAGCATCCCTGTGGCACGTGGAAAGGGAACCTGGGTCTCCCGCGTCACGTGGAGACGCGTCCCAATTGCCATGCCAAGACTCGAGGAGAATCCCGAGGTGTCCCTCGCACCTAGGCAGGAGTCCTGACGTCGCTGAACAAACACATGTCTGGAAGGGCCCTCCCCGTAGTAACTCGAGAATATAACCCAGGTTCCGGCCGCAACTCGAGAAAAACCATGAGACTTCCCCCTCGCCGCGAGATGAGGCCCGATTCCCCTGCACTGCGTGCAGAGCAATTCCGTATTCCACATCAAACGTGAAAGGAGCCTTGATTTCCTTGATGGCACTCCAGAGAAAACCCAAGATCACTGTCTGAAATCTAGAGGGATCCTGAGGTCACCGGAGCAACACAAAAGGGCTCCGTGGACCCCAAATCAACTCGAGATGAGAGCTTAGTCCCTGGCTTCGACTCAAGAGGAATACCAACTTTCCACAAGCACCTCAAGAGGAGGCTTCTCTCAGCTACAGGTATGTGAGAGGGACCCTGAGTTTGTGGTCTCAAGTGCAATGGACACCGAGATGCTCTGACTCGAAGTAAGGTCGGATATCCCTGCAGTGAATTGAATGCAGGCTCGTCTTGCATCTCAAATGATGAAGGGATGTCTGAATCCCCTGTGGAGACCACAGAGAAAGACCTAGTCCTCCGCCTCATCGTGACCGGAGGTCTCACATCCTTTGAAAACTCGAGAGGTCTCCAGAGATCAATGCTTCCAAAGGAGACGATGGCTGACTCCTCTTGAAAATGGATAGGAGTCCCAGGATCCCTGTGGCACGTGGAAAGGGACCCTGGTTCTCCCGCCTCACGTGGTGACGCGTCCAAATTGCCATGCCAAGACTCGAGGAGAATGCCGAGCTGTCCCTCGCACCTAGGCAGGAGTCCTGACGTCGCTGAACAAACAAGTGTCTGGAAGGGCCCTCCCCGTCGTTACTCGAGAATATACCCCAGGTTCCGGCCGCAACTCGAGAAAAACCATGAGACTTCCCCCTCCCCGCGAGATGAGGCCCGATTCCCCTGCACTGAGTGCAGACAAATTCCGTGTCCCACATCCAACGTGAAAGGAGCCTTGATTTCCTTAATGGCACTCCAGAGAAAACACAAGATCACTGTCTCAAGTCTAGAGGGATCCTGAGGTCACTGTAGCAACAGGAAAGGGCTCCGTGGACCCCAAATCAACTCGAGATGAGAGCTTAGTCCCTGGGTTCAACTCAAGAGGAATACCAACTTTCCACAAGCACCTCAAGAGGAGGCTTCTCTCAGCTACAGGTATGTCAGAGGGACCCTGAGTTTGTGGCCTCAAGTGGAATGGACACCGAGATGCTCTGACTCAAAGTAAGGCCGGATAACCCTGCATTGAATTGAATGCAGGCTCGTCTTGCATCTCCCAAGACGAAGGGTTGTCTGAATCCCCTGTGGAGCCCACAGAGAAAGACCTAGTCCTCCGCCTCAACGCGACCGGAGGCCTCACATCCTTTGAAAACTCGAGAGGTCCGCGGAGATCAATACTTCCGAAGGAGATGATGCCTGACTCCTCTTGAAAATGGATAGGAGTCCCAGGATCCCTGTGGCACGTGGAAAGGGACCCTGGGTCTCCCGCCTCACGTGGAGACGCGTCCCAATTGCCATGCCAAGACTCGAGGAGAATCCCGAGCTGTCCCTCGCACCTAGGCAGGAGTCCTGACGTCGCTGAACAAACACATGTCTGGAAGGGCCCTCCCCGTCGTAACTCGAGAATATAACCCAGGTTCCGGCCGCAACTCGAGAAAAACCATGAGACTTCCCCCTCGCCGTTAGATGAGGCCCGATTCCCCTGCACTGCGTGCAGAGCAATTCCGTTTTCCACATCAAACGTGAAAGGAGCCTTGATTTCCTTGATGGCACTCCAGAGAAAACCCAAGTTCACTGTCTCAAGTCTAGAGGGATCCTGAGGTCACTGGAGCAACACGAAAGGGCTCCGTGGACCCCAAATAAACTCGAGATGAGAGCTTAGTCCCTGGCTTCCACTCAAGAGGAATACCAACTTTCCACAAGCACCTCAAGAGGAGGCTTCTCTCAGCTACAGGTAAGTGAGAGCGAACCTGAGTTTGTGGCCTCAAGTGGAATGGACACCGAGATGCTCTGACTCGAAGTAAGGCCGGATATCCCTGCAGTGGATTGAATGCAGGCTGGTCTTGCATATCCCAAGACGAAGGGATGTCTGAATCCCCTGTGGAGACCACAGAGAAAGACCGAGTTCTCCGCCTCATCGAGACCGGAGACCTCACATCCTTTGAAAACTCGAGCGGTCCGTGGAGATCAATGCTTCCAAAGGAGACGATGCCTGACTCCTCTTGAAAATGGATAGGAGTCCCAGGATCCGTGTGGCATGTGGAAAGGGACACTGGGTCTCCCGCCTCACGTGGAGCCGGGTCCAAATTGCCATGCCAAGACTCGAGGAGAATCCCGAGCTGTCCCTCGCACCTAGGCAGGAGTCCTGACATCGCTGAACAAACACGTGTCTGGAAGGGCCCTCCCCGTCGTAACTCGAGAATATACCCCAGGTTCCTGCCGCAACTCGAGAAAAACCATGAGATTTCCCCCTCGCCGCGAGTTGAGGCCCGATTCCCCTGTACTGCGTGCAGAGCAATTCCGTGTTCCACATCAAACTTGAAAGGAGCCTTGATTTCCTTGATGGCACTCCAGAGAAAACCCAAGATCACTGTCTCAAGTCTAGAGGGATCCTGAGGTCACTGGAGCAACACGAAAGGGCTCCGTGGACCCCAAATCAACTCGAGATGAGAGCTTAGTCCCTGGCTTAGACTCAAGAGGAATACCACTTTCCACAAGCACCTCAAGAGGAGGCTTCTCTCAGCTACAGGTAAGTGAGAGGGACCCTGAGTTTGTGGCCTCAAGTGAAATGGACACCGAGATGCTCTGACTCGAAGTAAGGCCGGATATCCCTGCAGTGAATTGAACGCAGGCTCGTCTTGCATCTCCCAAGACGAAGGGATGTCTGAATCCCCTGTGAAGACCACAGAGAAAGACCTAATTTTCCGCCTCATCGCGACCGGTGGCCTCACATCATTTGAAAATTCGAGAGGTCCGCGGAGATCAATGCTTCCAAAGGAGACGATGCCTGACTCCTCTTGAAAATGGATAGGAGTCCCAGGATCGCTGTGGCACGTGGAAAGGGACCCTGGGTCTCCCGCCTCACGTGGAGACGCGTCCAAATTGCCATGCCAAGACTCGAGGTGAATCCCGAGGTGTCCCTCGCACCTAGGCAGGAGTCCTCACATCGCTGAACAAACTCGTGTCTGGAAGGGCCCTCCCCGTCGTAACTCGAGAATATACCCCAGGTTCCGGCCGCAACTCGAGAACAACCATGAGACTTCCCCCTCCCCGCGAGATGAGGCCCGATTCCCCTGCACTGAGTGCAGACAAATTCCGTGTTCCACATCCAACGTGAAAGGAGCCTTGATTTCCTTGATGGCACTCCAGAGAAAACCCAAGATCACTGTCTCAAGTCTAGAGGGATCCTGAGGTCACTGGAGCAACACGAAAGGGCTCCGTGGACCCCAAATCAACTCGAGATGAGAGCTTAGTCCCTGGCTTCGACTCAAGAGGAATACCAACTTTCCACAAGCACCTCAAGAGGAGGCTTCTCTCAGCTACAGGTATGTGAGAGGGACCCTGAGTTTGTGGCCTCAAGTGGAATGGACACCGAGATGCTCTGACTCGAAGTAAGGCCGGATATCCCTGCAGTGAATTGAATGCAGGCTCGTCTTGCATCTCAAATGATGAAGGGATGTCTGAATCCCCTGTGGAGCCCACAGAGAAAGACCTAGTCCTCCGCCTCAACGCGACCGGAGGCCTCACATCCTTAGAAAACTCGAGAGGTCCGCGGAGATCAAAACTTCTGAAGGAGACGATGCCTGACTCATCTTGAAAATGGATAGGAGTCCCAGGATCACTGTGGCACGTGGAAAGGGACACTGGGTCTCCTGCCTCACGTGGAGACGCGTCCCAATTGCCATGCCAAGACTCGAGGAGAATCCCGAGGTGTCCCTCGCACCTAGGCAGGAGTCCTGAGGTCGCTGAACAAACACTTTTCTGGAAGGGCCCTCCCCGTCGTAACTCGAGAATATACCCCATGTTTCGGACGCAACTCGAGAAAAACCATGAGACTTCCCCCTCGCCGCGAGATGAGGCCCGATTTCCCTGCACTGCGAGCAGAGCAATTCCGTATTCCACATCAAAAATGAAAGGAGCCTTGATTTCCTTGATGGCACTCCAGAGAAAACCCAAGATCACTGTCTCAAGTCTAGAGGGATCCTGAGGTCACTGGAGCAACACGAAAGGGCTCCGTGGACCCCAAACCAACTCGAGATGAAAGCTTAGTCCCTGGCTTCGAGTCAAGAGGAATACCAACTTTCCACAAGCACCTCAAGAGGAGGCTTCTCTCAGCTACAGGTATGTGAGAGGGCCCCTGAGTTTGTGGCCTCAAGTGGAATGGACACCGAGATGCTCTGACTCGAAGTAAGGCCAGATATCCCTGCAGTGAATTGAATGCAGGCTCGTCTTGCATCTCCCAAGACGAAGGGATGTCTGAATCCCCTTTGGAGACCACAGAGAAAGACCTAATTATCCGCCTCATCGCGAGCGAAGGCTTCACATCCTTTGAAAACTCGAGAGGTCCGCGGAGATCAATGCTTCCAAAGGAGACGATGCCTGACTCCTCTTGAAAATGGATAGGGGTCCCAGGATGCCTGTGGCACGTGGAAAGGGACCCTGGGTCTCCCGCCTCATGTGGAGACGCGTCCCAATTGCCATGCCAAGACTCGAGGAGAATCCCGAGGTGTCCTTCGCACCTAGGCAGGAGTCCTGATGTCGCTGAACAAACACGTGTCTAGAAGGGACCTCCCCGTCGTTACTCGAGAATATACCCCAGGTTCCGGCCGCAACTCGAGAAAAACCATGAGATTTCCCCCTCGCCGTGAGTTGAGGCCCGATTCCCCTGCACTGCATGCAGAGCAATTCCGTGTTCCACATCAAACGTGAAAGGAGCCTTGATTTCGTTGATGGCAGTCCGGAGAAAACCCAAGATCAGTGTCTCAAGTCTAGAGGGATCCTGAGGTCACTGGAGCAACACGAAAGGGCTCCGTGGACCCTAAATCAACTCGAGATGAGAGCTTCGTCCCTGGCTTTAAATCGAGAGGAATACCAAATTTCCACAAGCACCTCAAGAGGAGGCTTCTCTCAGCTAATGGTATGTGAGAGGGACCCTGAGTTTGTCGCCTCAAGTGGAATGTCCACCGAGATACTCTGACTCGAAGTAAGGCCAGATATCCCTGGAGTGAAGTGAATGCAGCCTCGTCTTGCATCTCCCAAGACGAAGGGATGTCTGAATCCCCTGTGGAGACCACAGAGAAAGACCTAATTTTCCGCTTCATCGCGACCGGTGGCCTCACATCCTTTGAAAATTCCAGAGGTCTGCGGAGATCAATGCTTCCAAAGGAGACGATGCCTGACTCCTCTTGAAAATGGATAGGAGTCCCAGGATCCCTGTGGCACGTGGAAAGGGACCCTGGTTCTCCCGCCTCACGTGGAGACGCGTCCAAATTGCCATGCCAAGACTCGAGGAGAATCCCGAGGTGTCCCTCGCACCTAGGCAGGAGTTCTCACGTCGCTGAACACACCCGTGTCTGGAAGGGCCCTCCCCGTCGTAACTCGAGAATATACCCCAGGTTCCGGCCGCAACTCGAGAAAAACCATGAGACTTCCCCCTCCCCGCGAGATGAGGCCCGATTCCCCTGCACTGAGTGCAGACAAATTCCGTGTTCCACATCCAACGTGAAAGGACCCTTCATTTCCTTAATGGCACTCCAGAGAAAACCCAAGATCACTGTCTCAAGTCTAGAGGGATCCTGAGGTAACTGTAGCAACAGGAAAGGGCTCCGTGGACCCCAAATCAACTCGAGATGAGAGCTTAGTCCCTGGCTTAGACTCAAGAGGAATACCAACTTTCCACAAGCACCTCAAGAGGAGGCTTCTCTCAGCTACAGGTATGTCAGAGGGACCCTGAGTTTGTGGCCTGAAGTGGAATGGACACCGAGATGCTCTGACTCGAAGTAAGGCCGGATATCCCTGCAGTGAATTGAATGCAGGCTCGTCTTGCATCTCCCAAGACGAAGGGTTGTCTGAATCCCCTGTGGAGCCCAGAGAGAAAGACATAGTCCTCCGCCTCAACGCGACCGGAGGCCTCACATCCTTTGAAAACTCGAGAGGTCCGCGGAGATCAATACTTCCGAAGGAGACGATGCCTGACTCCTCTTGAAAATGGATAGGAGTCCCAGGATCCCTGGGGCACGTGGAAAGGGACCCTGGGTCTCCCGCCTCACGGGGAGACGCGTCCCAATTGCCATGCCAAGACTCGAGGAGAATCCCGAGGTGTCCCTCGCACCTAGGCAGGAGTCCTGACGTCGCTGAACAAACACGTGTCTGGAAGGGCCCTCCCCGTCTTAACTCGAGAATATACCCCAGGTTCCGGCCACAACTCGAGAAAAACCATGAGATTTCCCCGTCGCCGCGAGTTGAGGCCCGATTCCCCTGCACTGCGTGCAGAGCAATTCCGTGTTCCACTTCAAACGTGAAAGGAGCCTTGATTTCCTTGATGGAACTCCAGAGAAAACCCAAGATCACTGTCTCAAGTCTAGAGGGATCCTGAGGTCACTGGAGCAACACGAAAGGGCTCCGTGGACCCCATTCAACTCGAGATGAGAGCTTAGTCCCTGGCTTCGACTCAAGAGGAATACCAACTTTCCACAAGCACCTCAAGAGGAGGCTTCTCTCAGCTACAGGTATGTGAGAGGGACCCTGAGTTTGTGGCCTCAAGTGGAATGGACATCGAGATGCTCTGACTCGAAGTAAGGCCGGATATCCCTGCAGTGAATTGAATGCAGGCTCGTCTTGAATCTCCGAAGAAGAAGGGATGTCTGAATCCCCTGTGGAGACCACAGAGAAAGACCTAGTTCTACGCCTCATCGCTACCGGAGGCCTGACATCCTTTGAAAACGCAAGAGGTACGCGGAGATCAATGCTTCCAAAGGAGAGGATGCCTGACTCCTCTTGAAAATGGATAGGAGTCCCAGGATCCCTTTGGCACGTGGGAAGGAACACTGGGTCTCCCGCCTCATGTGGAGACGCGTCCCAATTGCCATGCCAAGACTCGAGGAGAATCCCGAGGCGACCCTCGCCCCTATGCAGGAGTCCTGACGTCGCTGAACAAACAAGTGTCTGGAAGGGCCCTCGCCGTCGTAACTCGAGAATATACCCCAGGTTACGGCCGCAACTCGAGAAAAACCATGAGACTTCGCCCTCGCAGCGAGATGAGGCCCGATTCCCCTGCACTTCGTGCAGAGCAATTCCGTGTTCAACATCAAACATGAAAGGAGCCTTGATTTCCTTGATGGCACACCAGAGAAAACCCAAGATCACTGTCTCAAGTCTAGAGGGATCCTGAGATCACTGGAACAACACCAAAGGTCTGGGTGGACCCCAAATCAACTCGAGATGAGAGCTTACTCCCTGGCTTCGACTCAAGAGGAATACCAATTTTCCACAAGCACCTCAAGAGGAGACTTCTCTCAGCTACAGGTATGTGAGAGGGACCCTGAATGTGTGGCCTCAAGTGGAATGGACACCGAGATGCTCTGACTCGAAGTAAGGCCGGATATCCCTTCAGTGAATTGAATGCCGGCCTGTCTTGAATCTCCCAAGTCGAAGGGCTGTCTGAATCCCCTGTGGAGACCACAGAGAAAGACCTAGTTCTCCGCCTCATCGCGAACGGAGGCCTCACATCCTTTGAAAACTCAAGAGGTCCGCGGAGATCAATGCTTCCAAAGGAGACGATGCCTGACTCCTCTTGAAAATGGTTAGGAGTCCCAGGATCTGTGTGGCACGTGGAAAGGGACACTGGGTCTCCCTACTCACGTGGAGAGGCGTCCCAATTGCCATGCCAAGACTCGAGGAGAATCCCGAAGTGTCCCTCGCACCTAGGCAGGAGTCCTGACATCGCTGAACAAACACGTGTCTGGATGGGCCCTCCCTATCGTAACTCGAGAATATACCTCAGGTTCCAGCCGCAAATCGAGAAAAACCATGAGACTTCCCACTCGCCGTGAGATGAGGCCCGATTCCCCTGCACTGCGTGCAGAGCAATTCCGTGTTCCACATCAAACGTGAAAGGAGCCTTGATTTCCTTGATGGCACTCCAGAGAAAACCCAAGATCACTGTCTCAAGTCTAGAGGGATCCTGAGGTCACTGGAGCAACACGAAAGGGCTCTGTGGACCCCAAATCAACTCGAGATGAGAGCTTAGTCCCTGGCTTCGACTCAAGAGGAATACCAACTTTCCACAAGCACCTCAAGAGGAGGCTTCTCTCAGCTACCGGTATGTGAGAGGGACCCTGAGTGTGTGGCCTCAAGTGGAATGGACACCGAGATGCTCTGACTCGAACTAAGGCTGGATATCCTTGCAGTGAATTGAATGCAGGCTCGTCTTGCATCTCCCAATACGAAGCGATGTCTGAATCCCCTGTGGAGACCACAGAGAAAGACCTAGTCCTCCGCTTCATCGCGACCGGAGGCCTCACATCCTTTGAAAACTCGAGAGGTCCGCGGAGATCAATGCTTCCAAAGGAGACGATGCCTGACTCCTCTTCCAAATGGATAGGAGTCCCAGGATCCCTGTGGCACGTGGAAAGGGACCCTGGGTCTCCCGCCTCACGTGGAGACGCGTCCCAATTGCCATGCCAAGACTCGAGGAGAATACCGAGGTGTCCCTCGCACCTAGGCAGGAGTCCTGACGTCGCTGAACAAACACGTGTCTGGAAGTGCCCTCCCCGTCGTAACTCGAGAATATACCCCAGGTTCCGGCCGCAACTCGAGAAAAACCATGAGACGTCCCCCTCGGCGCGAAATGAGGCCCGATTCCCCTGCACTGCATGCAGAGAAATTCCGTGTTCCACATCAAACGTGAAAGGAACCTTGATTTCCTTGATGGCACTCCAGAGAAAACCCAAGATCCCTGTCTCTAGTCTGGAGGCATCCTGAGGTCACTGGAGCAACAGGAAAGGGCTCCGTGGACCCCAAATATACTCGAGATAAGAGCTTAGTCCCTGGCTTCGTCTCAAGTGGAATACCAACTTTCCACAAGCACCTCAAGAGGAGGCTTCTCTCAGCTACAGGTATGTGAGAGGGACCCTGAGTTTGTGGCCTCAAGTCGAATGGACACCGAGATGCTCTGACTCGAAGTAAGGCCAGATATCCCTGCAGTGAATTAAATGCAGGCTCGTCTTCCATCTCCCAAGACGAAGGGATGTCTGAATCACTTGTGGAGACCACAGAGAAAGACCTAGTTCTCCGCCTCATCGAGACCGGAGGCCTCACATACTTTGAAAACTCGAGAGGTCCGTGGAGATCAATGCTTCCAAAGAGACGATGCCTGACTCCCCTCGAAAATGGATAGGAGTCCCAGGATCACTGTGGCACGTGAAAAGGGAACCTGGGTCTCCCGCCTCATGAAAGATGCGTCCCAAATGCCATGCCAAGACTTTAGGAGAATCCGAAGGTGTCCCTCGCACCTATCACGTGTCTGGAAGGGTCCTCCATGTCGTAACTCGAGAATATACTCCAGGTTCCCGCCGCAACTCGAGAAAAACCATGAGACTTCCCCCTCTTCGCGAGATGAGGCCCGATTCCCCTGCACGGCGTGCAGAGCAATTCCGTGTTACACATCAAACGTGAGAGGAGCCTTGATCCTTGATGGCACTCCAGAGAAAACACAAGATCACTGTCTCAAGTCTAGAGGGATCCTGAGGTCACTGGAGCAACACGAAAGGGCTCCGTGGAAACCAAATCAACTCGAGATGAGAGCTTAGTCCCTGGCTTCGACTCAAGAGGAATACCAACTTTCCACAAGCACCTCAAGAGGAGGCTTCTCTCAGCTACAGGTATGTGAGCGGGACCCTGAGTTAGTGGCCTCAAGTGGAATGGACACCGAGATGCTCTGACTCGAAGTAAGGCCGGATATCCCTGCAGTGAATTGAATGCAGGCTCATCTTGCATCTCCCAAGACGAAGGGATGTCTGAATCCCCTGTGGAGACCACAGAGAAAGACCTAGTTCTCCGCCTCATCGCGACAGGAGGCCTCACATCCTTTGAAAACTCGAGAGTTCCGCGGAGATCAATGCTTCCAAAGGAGAGGATGCCTGACTCCTCTTGAAAATGGGTAGGAGTCCCAGGATCCCTGTGGCACGTCGAAAGGGACCCTGGGTTTCCCGCCTCACGTGGAGACACGTCCCAATTGCCATGCCAAGACTCGAGGAGAATCCCGAGGTGTCCCTCGCACCTAGGCAGGAGTCCTGACGTCGCTGAACAAACACGTGTCTGGAAGGGCCCTCCCCGTCGTAACTCGAGAATATACCCCAGGTTCCGGCCGCAACTAGAGAAAAACCATGAGACTTCCCACTTGCCGCGAGATGAGGCCCGATTCCCCTGCACTGCGTGCAGAGCAATTCCGTGTTCCACAGCAAACCTGAAAGGAGCCTTGATTTCCTTGATGGCACTCCAGAGGAAACCCAAGATCTCTGGCTCTAGTCTAGAGGGATCCTGAGGTCACTGTAGCAACACGAAAGGGCTCCGTGGACCCCAAATCAACTCGAGATGAGAGCTTAGTCCCTGGCTTCGACTCAAGAGGAATACCAACTTTCCACAAGCACCTCAAGAGGAGGCTTCTCTCAGCTACAGGTAGGTGAGAGGGTCCCTGAGTTTGTGGCCTCAAGTGGAATGGACACCGAGATGCTCTGTCTCAAAGTAAGGCCGGATATCCCTGCAGTGAATTGAATGCAGGCTCGTCTTCCATCTCCCAAGACGAAGGTTTGTCTGAATCCCCTGTGGAGACCACAGAGAAAGACCTAGTCCTCCGCCTCAACGCGACCGGAGGCCTGACATCCTTTGAAAACTCGAGAGGTCCGCGGAGATCAATGCTTCCAAAGGAGACAATGCCTGGCGCCTCTTGAAAATAGATAGGAGTCCCAGGATCCCTGTGGCACGTGGAAAGGTACACTGTTTCTCTCGCCTCACGTGGAGACGCGTCCCAATTGCCATGCCAAGACTCGAGGAGAATCCCGAGGTTTCCCTCGCACCTAGGCAGGAGTCCTGACGTCGCTGAACAAACACGTGTCTGGAAGGGCTCTCCCCGTCGTAACTCGAGAATATACCCCATGTTCCGGCCGCAACTCGAGAAAAACCATGAGACTTCCCCGTCGCCGCGAGATGTGGCCCGATTCCCCTGCACAGCGTGTAGAGCAATTCCGTGTTCCACATCAAACGTGAAAGGAGCCTTGATTTCCTTGATGGCACTCCAGAGAAAACCCAAGATCACTGTCTCAATTCTAGAGGGATGCTGAGGTCACTGGAGCAACACGAAAGGGCTCCGTGGACCCCAAATCAACTCGAGATGAGAGCTTGGTCCCTGGCTTCGACTCAAGAGTCATACTAACTTTCCACAAGCACCTCAAGAGGAGGCTTCTCTCAGCTACAAGTATGTGAGAGGGACCCTGAGTTTGTGGCCTCAAGTGGAATGGACACGGAGATGCTCTGACTCGAAGTAAGGCCGGATATCCCTGCAGTGAATTGAATGCAGGCTCGCCTTGCATCTCCCAAGACGAAGGGATGTCTGAATCTGCTGTGGAGACCACAGAGAAAGACCTATTTCTCCGCCTCATCGCGACTGGAGGCCTCATATCCTTTGAAAACTCGAGAGGTCCGCGGAGATCAATGCTTCCAAAGGAGACGATGCCTGACTCCTCTTGAAAATGGATAGGAGTCCCAGGATCCCTGTGGCACGTGGAAAGGGACACTGGGTCTTCCGCCTCACGTGGAGTTGCGTCCCAATTGCCATGCCAAGACTCGAGGAGAATCCCGAGGTGTCCCTCGCACCTAGGCAGGAGTCCTGACGTCGCTGAACAAACACGTGTCTGGAAGGGCCCTCCCCGTCGTAACTCGAGAATATACCCCAGGTTCCGGCCGCAACTCGAGAAAAACCATGAGACTGCCCCCTCGCCCCGAGATGAGGCCCGATTCCCCTGCACTGCATGCAGAGCAATTCCGTGTTCCACATCAAACGTGAAAGGAGCCTTGATTTCCTTGGTGGCACTCCAGAGAAAACCGAAGATCACTGTCTCAAGTCTAGAGGGATCCTGAGATCACTGGAACAACACCAAAGGTCTGGGTGGACCCCAAATCAACTCGAGATGAGAGCTTACTCCCTGGCTTCGACTCAAGAGGAATACCAATTTTCCACAAGCACCTCAAGAGGAGACTTCTCTCAGCTACAGGTATGTGAGAGGGACCCTGAATGTGTGGCCTCAAGTGGAATGGACACCGAGATGCTCTGACTCGAAGTAAGGCCGGATATCCCTTCAGTGAATTGAATGCCGGCCTGTCTTGAATCTCCCAAGTCGAAGGGCTTTCTGAATCCCCTGTGGAGACCACAGAGAAAGACCTAGTTCTCCGCCTCATCGCGAACGGAGGCCTCACATCCTTTGAAAACTCAAGAGGTCCGCGGAGATCAATGCTTCCAAAGGAGACGATGCCTGACTCCTCTTGAAAATGGTTAGGAGTCCCAGGATCTGTGTGGCACGTGGAAAGGGACACTGGGTCTCCCGACTCACGTGGAGAGGCGTCCCAATTGCCATGCCAAGACTCGAGGAGAATCCCGAAGTGTCCCTCGCACCTAGGCAGGAGTCCTGACATCGCTGAACAAACACGTGTCTGGAAGGGCCCTCCCTATCGTAACTCGAGAATATACCTCAGGTTCCAGCCGCAAATCGAGAAAAACCATGAGACTTCCCACTCGCCGTGAGATGAGGCCCGATTCCCCTGCACTGCGTGCAGAGCAATTCCGTGTTCCACATCAAACGTGAAAGGAGCCTTGATTTCCTTGATGGCACTCCAGAGAAAACCCAAGATCACTGTCTCAAGTCTAGAGGGATCCTGAGGTCACTGGAGCAACACGAAAGGGCTCTGTGGACCCCAAATCAACTCGAGATGAGAGCTTAGTCCCTGGCTTCGACTCAAGAGGAATACCAACTTTCCACAAGCACCTCAAGAGGAGGCTTCTCTCAGCTACCGGTATGTGAGAGGGACCCTGAGTGTGTGGCCTCAAGTGGAATGGACACCGAGATGCTCTGACTCGAACTAAGGCTGGATATCCTTGCAGTGAATTGAATGCAGGCTCGTCTTGCATCTCCCAATACGAAGCGATGTCTGAATCCCCTGTGGAGACCACAGAGAAAGACCTAGTCCTCCGCTTCATCGCGACCGGAGGCCTCACATCCTTTGAAAACTCGAGAGGTCCGCGGAGATCAATGCTTCCAAAGGAGACGATGCCTGACTCCTCTTGCAAATGGATAGGAGTCCCAGGATCCCTGTGGCACGTGGAAAGGGACCCTGGGTCTCCCGCCTCACGTGGAGACGCGTCCCAATTGCCATGCCAAGACTCGAGGAGAATACCGAGGTGTCCCTCGCACCTAGGCAGGAGTCCTGACGTCGCTGAACAAACACGTGTCTGGAAGTGCCCTCCCCGTCGTAACTCGAGAATATACCCCAGGTTCCGGCCGCAACTCGAGAAAAACCATGAGACGTCCCCCTCGGCGCGAAATGAGGCCCGATTCCCCTGCACTGCATGCAGAGAAATTCCGTGTTCCACATCAAACGTGAAAGGAACCTTGATTTCCTTGATGGCACTCCAGAGAAAACCCAAGATCCCTGTCTCAAGTCTGGAGGCATCCTGAGGTCACTGGAGCAACAGGAAAGGGCTCCGTGGACCCCAAATATACTCGAGATAAGAGCTTAGTCCCTGGCTTCGTCTCAAGTGGAATACCAACTTTCCACAAGCACCTCAAGAGGAGGCTTCTCTCAGCTACAGGTATGTGAGAGGGACCCTGAGTTTGTGGCCTCAAGTCGAATGGACACCGAGATGCTCTGACTCGAAGTAAGGCCAGATATCCCTGCAGTGAATTAAATGCAGGCTCGTCTTCCATCTCCCAAGACGAAGGGATGTCTGAATCACTTGTGGAGACCACAGAGAAAGACCTAGTTCTCCGCCTCATCGAGACCGGAGGCCTCACATACTTTGAAAACTCGAGAGGTTCGTGGAGATCAATGCTTCCAAAGAGACGATGCCTGACTCCCCTCGAAAATGGATAGGAGTCCCAGGATCACTGTGGCACGTGAAAAGGGAACCTGGGTCTCCCGCCTCATGAAAGATGCGTCCCAAATGCCATGCCAAGACTTTAGGAGAATCCGAAGGTGTCCCTCGCACCTATCACGTGTCTGGAAGGGTCCTCCATGTCGTAACTCGAGAATATACTCCAGGTTCCCGCCGCAACTCGAGAAAAACCATGAGACTTCCCCCTCTTCGCGAGATGAGGCCCGATTCCCCTGCACGGCGTGCAGAGCAATTCCGTGTTACACATCAAACGTGAGAGGAGCCTTGATCCTTGATGGCACTCCAGAGAAAACACAAGATCACTGTCTCAAGTCGAGAGGGATCCTGAGGTCACTGGAGCAACACGAAAGGTCTCCGTGGAAACCAAATCAACTCGAGATGAGAGCTTAGTCCCTGGCTTCGACTCAAGAGGAATACCAACTTTCCACAAGCACCTCAAGAGGAGGCTTCTCTCAGCTACAGGTATGTGAGCGGGACCCTGAGTTAGTGGCCTCAAGTGGAATGGACACCGAGATGCTCTGACTCGAAGTAAGGCCGGATATCCCTGCAGTGAATTGAATGCAGGCTCATCTTGCATCTCCCAAGACGAAGGGATGTCTGAATCCCCTGTGGAGACCACAGAGAAAGACCTAGTTCTCCGCCTCATCGCGACAGGAGGCCTCACATCCTTTGAAAACTCGAGAGTTCCGCGGAGATCAATGCTTCCAAAGGAGAGGATGCCTGACTCCTCTTGAAAATGGGTAGGAGTCCCAGGATCCCTGTGGCACGTCGAAAGGGACCCTGGGTTTCCCGCCTCACGTGGAGACACGTCCCAATTGCCATGCCAAGACTCGAGGAGAATCCCGAGGTGTCCCTCGCACCTAGGCAGGAGTCCTGACGTCGCTGAACAAACACGTGTCTGGAAGGGCCCTCCCCGTCGTAACTCGAGAATATACCCCAGGTTCCGGCCGCAACTAGAGAAAAACCATGAGACTTCCCACTTGCCGCGAGATGAGGCCCGATTCCCCTGCACTGCGTGCAGAGCAATTCCGTATCCCGCATCAAACGTGAAAGGAGCCTTGATTTCCTTGATGGCACTCCAGAGAAAACAAAAGATCACTGTCTCAAGTCTAGAGGGATCCTGAGGTCACTGGAGCAACACGACAGGGCTCCGTGGACCCCAAATCTACTCGAGATGAGAGCTTAGTCCCTGGCTTCGACTCAAGAGGAATTCCAACTTTCCACAATCACCTCAAGAGGAGTCTTCTCTCAGCCACAGGTATGTGACAGGGACCCTGAGTTTGTGGCCTCATGTGGAATGAACAACGAGATGCACTGATTCGAAGTAAGGCCGGACATCCCAGCAGTGAATTGAATGCAGGCTCGTCTTGCATCTCCCACGACAAAGGGATGTCTGAATCCCCTGTGGAGACCACAGAGAAAGACCTAGTTCTCCGCCTCATCGGGACCGGAGGCCTCACATCCTTTGAAAATTCGAGAGGTCTGCGGAGATCAATGCTTCCAAAGGAGACGATGCCTGACTCCTCTTGAAAATGGATAGGAGTCCCAGGATCCCTGTGGCACGTGGAAAGGGACCCTGGGTCTCTCGCCTCACGTGGAGACGCGTCCCAATTGCCATGCCAAGACTCGAGGAGAATACCGAGGTGACCCTCGCACCTAGGCAGGAGTCCTGAAGTCGCTGAACAAACACGTGTCTGGAAGGGCCCTCCCCGTCGTAACTCGAGAATATACCCCAGGTTCCGGCCGCAAATCGAGAAAAACCATGAGACGTCCCCCTCGGCGCGAAATGAGGCCCGATTCCCCTGCACTGCATGCAGAGCAATTCCGTGTTCCACATCAAACGTGAAAGGAACCTTGATTTCCTTGATGGCACTCCAGAGAAAACCCAAGATCCCTGTCTCAAGTCTAGAGGCATCCTGAGGTCACTGGAGCAACAGGAAAGGGCTCCGTGGACCCCAAATATACTCGAGATAAGAGCTTAGTCCCTGGCTTCGACTCAAGTGGAATACCAACTTTCCACAAGCACCTCAAGAGGAGGTTTCTCTCAGCTACAGGTATGTGAGAGGGACCCTGAGTTTGTGGCCTCAAGTCGAATGGACACCGAGATGCTCTGACTCGAAGTAAGGCCAGATATCCCTGCAGTGAATTAAATGCAGGCTCGTCTTCCATCTCCCAAGACGAAGGGATGTCTGAATCACTTGTGGAGACCACAGAAAAAGACCTAGTTCTCCGCCTCATCGAGACCGGAGGCCTCACATACTTTGAAAACTCGAGAGGTCCGTGGAGATCAATGCTTCCAAAGAGACGATGCCTGACTCCCCTCGAAAATGGATAGGAGTCCCAGGATCACTGTGGCACGTGAAAAGGGAACCTGGGTCTCCCGCCTCATGAAAGACGCGTCCCAAATGCCATGCCAAGACTTTAGGAGAATCCGAAGGTGTCCCTCGCACCTATCACGTGTCTGGAAGGGTCCTCCATGTCGTAACTCGAGAATATACTCCAGGTTCCCGCCGCAACTCGAGAAAAACCATGAGACTTCCCCCTCTTCGCGAGATGAGGCCCGATTCCCCTGCACGGCGTGCAGAGCAATTCCGTGTTACACATCAAACGTGAGAGGAGCCTTGATTTCCTTGATGGCACTCCAGAGAAAACACAAGATCACTGTCTCAAGTCTAGAGGGATCCTGAGGTCACTGGAGCAACACGAAAGGGCTCCGTGGAAACCAAATCAACTCGAGATGAGAGCTTAGTCCCTGGCTTCGACTCAAGAGGAATACCAACTTTCCACAAGCACCTCAAGAGGAGGCTTTTCTCAGCTACAGGTATGTGAGCGGGACCCTGAGTTAGTGGCCTCAAGTGGAATGGACACCGAGATGCTCTGACTCGAAGTAAGGCCGGATATCCCTGCAGTGAAATGAATGCAGGCTCATCTTGCATCTCCCAAGACGAAGGGATGTCTGAATCCCCTGTGGAGACCAAAGAGAAAGACCTAGTTCTCCGCCTCATCGCGACAGGAGGCCTCACATCCTTTGAAAACTCGAGAGGTCCGCGGAGATCAATGCTTCCAAAGGAGAGGATGCCTGACTCCTCTTGAAAATGGATAGGAGTCCCAGGATCCCTGTGGCACGTCGAAAGGGACCCTGGGTTTCCCGCCTCACGTGGAGACACGTCCCAATTGCCATGCCAAGACTCGAGGAGAATCCCGAGGTGTCCCTCGCACCTAGGCAGGAGTCCTGACGTCACTGAACAAACACGTGTCTGGAAGGGCCCTCCCCGTCGTAACTCGAGAATATACCCCAGGTTCCGGCCGCAACTAGAGAAAAACCATGAGACTTCCCACTTGCCGCGAGATGAAGCCCGATTCCCCTGCACTGCGTGCAGAGCAATTCCGTATCCCGCATCAAACGTGAAAGGAGCCTTGATTTCCTTGATGGCACTCCAGACAAAACAAAAGATCACTGTCTCAAGTCTAGAGGGATCCTGAGGTCACTGAAGCAACACGAAAGGGCTCCGTGGACCCCAAATCTACTCGAGATGAGAACTTAGTCCCTGGCTTCGACTCAAGAATAATTCCAACTTTCCACAAGCACCTCAAGAGGAGTCTTCTCTCAGCCACAGGTATGTGACAGGGACACTGAGTTTGTGGCCTCATGTGGAATGGACAACGAGATGCACTGATTCGAAGTAAGGCTGATATCCCTGCAGTGAATTGAATGCAGGCTCGTCTTGCATCTCCCAAGACGAAGGGATGTCTGAATCCCCTGTGGAGACCACAGAGAAAGACCTAGTTCTCCGCCTCATCGCGATGGGAGGCTCACATCCTTTGAAAACTCGAGAGGTCCGCGGAGATCAATGCTTCCAAAGGAGACGATGCCTGACACCTCTTGAAAATGGATAGGAGTACCAGGAACCCTTTGGCACGTAGAAAGGGACCCTGGGTCTCCCGCCTCACGTGGAGACGCATCCCAATTGCCATGCCAAGACTCGAGGAGAATCCCGAGGTGTCCCTCGCACCTAGGCAGGAGTCCTGACGTCGCTGAACTAACACGTGTCTGGAAGGGCCCTCCCCGTCGTAACTCGAGAATATATCCCAGGTTCCGGCCGCAACTCGATAAAAATCATAAGACTTCCCCCTCGCCGCGAGATGAGGCCCGATTCTCCTGCACTGCGTGCAAAGCATTTCCGTGTTCCACATCAAACGTGAAAGGAGCCTTGATTTCCTTGATGGCACTCCAGAGAAAACCCAAGATCCCTGTCTCAAGTCTAGAGGGATCCTGAGGTCACTGGACCAAGACGAAAGGGCTCCGTGGTCCACAAATCAACTCGAGATGAGAGCTTAGTCCCTGGCTTCGACTCAAGAGGAATACCAACTTACCACAAGCACCTCAAGAGGAGGCTTCTCTCAGCTACAGGTATGTGAGAGGGACCCTGAGTTTGTGGCCTCAAGTGGAATGGACACCGAGATTCTCTGACTCGGAGTAAGGCCGGATATCCCTGCAGTGAATTGAATGCAGGCTCGTCTTGCATTTCCCAAGACGAAGGGATGTCTGAATCCCCTGTGGAGACCAAAGAGAAAGACCTAGGTCTCCGCTTCATCGCGACCTGAGGCCTCACAACCTTTGAAAACTCGAGAGGTCCGGGGAGATCAATGCTTCCAAAGGAGACGATGCCTGACTCCTCTTGAAAATGGATAGGAGTCCCAGGATCCCTGTGGCACGTGGAAAGGGACCCTGGGTCTCCCGCCTCAGTGGAGACGCGTCCCAATTGCCATGCCAAGACTCGAGGAGAATCCGGAGGTGTCCCTCGCACCTAGGCCCGAGTCCTTACGTCGCTGAACAAACACGTGTCTGGAAGGGCCCTCCCCGTCGTAACTCGAGAATATACCCCAGGTTCCGGCCGCAACTCGAGAAAAACCATGAGACTTCCCCCTCGCCGCGAGATGAGGTCCGATTCCCCTGCACTGCGTGCAGAGCAACTCCGTGTTCCACCTCAAACGTGAAAGGAGCCTTGATTTCCTTGATGGCACTCCAGAGAAAACCCAAGATCACTGTCTCAATTCTAGAGGGATCCTGAGGTCACTGGAGCAACACGAAAGAGCTGCGTGGACCCCAAATCAACTCGAGATGAGAGCTTAGTCCCTGGTTTCGAGTCAAGAGGAATACCAACTTTCCACAAGCACCTCAAGAGGAGGCTTCTCTCAGCTACAGGTATGTGAGAGGGACCCTGAGTTTATGGCCTCAAGTGGAATGGACACCGAGATGCTCTGACTCGAAGTAAGGCCAGATATCCCTGCAGTGAATTAAATGCAGGCTCGTCTTCCATCTCCCAAGACGAAGGGATGTCTGAATCACTTGTGGAGACCACAGAGAAAGACCTAGTTCTCCGCCTCATCGAGACCGGAGGCCTCACATACTTTGAAAACTCGAGAGGTCCGTGGAGATCAATGCTTCCAAAGAGACGATGCCTGACTCCCCTCGAAAATGGATAGGAGTCCCAGGATCACTGTGGCACGTGAAAAGGGAACCTGGGTCTCCCGCCTCATGAAAGACGCGTCCCAAATGCCATGCCAAGACTTTAGGAGAATCCGAAGGTGTCCCTCGCACCTATCACGTGTCTGGAAGGGTCCTCCATGTCGTAACTCGAGAATATACTCCAGGTTCCCGCCGCAACTCGAGAAAAACCATGAGACTTCCCCCTCTTCGCGAGATGAGGCCCGATTCTGCTGCACTGCGTGCAGAGCAACTCCGTGTTCCACATCAAACGTGAAAGGAGCCTTGATTTCCTTGGTGGCACTCCAGAGAAAACCCAAGATCACTGTCTCAAGTCTAGAGGGATCCTGAGATCACTGGAGCAACACCAAAGGTCTGGGTGGACCCCAAATCAACTCGAGATGAGAGCTTACTCCCTGGCTTCGACTCAAGAGGAATACCAACTTTCCACAAGCACCTCAAGAGGAGGCTTCTCTCAGCTACAGGTATGTGAGAGGGACCCTGAATGTGTGGCCTCAAGTGGAATGGACACCGAGATGCTCTGACTCGAAGTAAGGCCGGATATCCCTTCAGTGAATTGAATGCCGGCTGGTCTTGAATCTCCCAAGTCGAAGGGATGTCTGAATCCCCTGTGTAGACCACAGAGAAAGACCTAGTTCTCCGCCTCATCGCGAACGGAGGCCTCACATCCTTTGAAAACTCAAGAGGTCCGCGGAGATCAATGCTTCCAAAGGAGACGATGCCTGACTCCTCTTGAAAATGGTTAGGAGTCCCAGGATCTGTGTGGCACGTGGAAAGGGACACTGGGTCTCCCGACTCACGTGGAGAGGCGTCCCAATTGCCATGCCAAGACTCGAGGAGAATCCCGAAGTGTCCCTCCCAACTAGGCAGGAGTCCTGACATCGCTGAACAAACACGTGTCTGGAAGGGCCCTCCCTATCGTAACTCGAGAATATACCTCAGGTTCCGGCCGCAACTCGAGAAAAACCATGAGACTTCCCACTCGCCGTGAGATGAGGCCCGATTCCCCTGCACTGCGTGCAGAGCAATTCCGTGTTCCACATCAGACGTGAAAGGAGCCTTGATTTCCTTGATGGCACTCCAGAGAAAACCCAAGATCACTGTCTCAAGTCTAGAGGGTCCTGAGGTCACTGGAGCAACACGAAAGTGCTATGTGGACCCCAAATCAACTCGAGATGTGAGGTTAGTCCCTGGCTTCGACTCAAGAGGAATACCAACTTTCCACAAGCACCTCAGGGGAGGCTTCTCTCAGCTACAGGTATGTGAGAGGGACCCTGAGATTGTGGCCTCAAGTGGAATGAACACCGAGATGCTCTGACTCAAAGTAAGGACGGATATCCCTGCAGTGAATTGAATGCAGGCTCGTCTTGCATCTCCAAGACGAAGGGATGTCTGCATCCCCTGTGGAGACCAGAGAGAAAGACCTAGTTCTCCGCCTCATCGCTGACGGAGGCCTCACATCCTTTGAAAACTCGAGAGGTCCGCGGAGATCAATGCTTCCAAAGGAGACGATACCTGACTCCTCTTGAAAATGGATAGGAGTCCCAGGATCCATGTGGCACGTGGAAAAGGACCCTGGGTCTCCCGCCTCACGTGGAGACGCGTCCCAATTGCCATGCCAAGACTCGAGGAGAATACCGAGGTGTCCCTCGCACCTAGGCAGGAGTCCTGACGTCGGTGAACAAACACGTGTCTGGAAGGGCCCTCCCCGTCGTAACTCGAGAATATACCGCAGGTTCCGGCCGCAACTCGAGAAAAACCATGAGACTTCCCCCTCGCCGCGAGATGAGGCCCGATTCACCTGCACTGCATGCAGTGCAATTCCGTGTTCCACATCAAACGTGAAAGGAGCCTTGATTTCCTTGATGGCACTCCAGAGAAAACCCAAGATCACTGTCTCGAGTCTAGAGGGATCCTGAGGTCACTGGAGCAACACGAAAGGGCTCCGTGGACCCCAAATCAACTCGAGATGAGAGCTTAGTCCCTGGCTTCGACTCAAGAGGAATACCAACTCTCCAAAAGCACCTCAAGAGGAGGCTTCTCTCAGCTACAGGTATGTGAGAGGCACCCTGAGCTTGTGGCTGCAAGTGAAATGGACACCGAGATGCTCTGACTCGAAGTAAGGCCGGATATCCCTGCAGTGAATTGAATGCAGGCTCGTCTTGCATCTCCCAAGACGAAGGGATGTCTGAATCCCCTGTGGAGACCACAGAGAAAGACCTAGTCCTCCGCCTCATCGCGACCGGAGGCCTCAAATCCTTTGAAAACTCGAGAGGTCCGCGGAGATCAATGCTTCCAAAGGAGACGATGCTTGACTCCTCTTGAAAATGGATAGGAGTCCCAGGATCCCTGTGGCACGTTATAAGGGACCCTGGGTCTCCCGCCTCACGTGGAGACGTGGCCCAATTGCCATGTCAAGACTAGAGGAGAATCCCGAGGTGTCCCTCGCACCTAGGCAGGAGTCCTGACGTCGCTGAACAAACACGTGTCTGGAAGGGCCCTCCCCGTTGTAACTCGAGAATATACCCCAGGTTCCGGCCGCAATTCGAGAAAAACCATGAGACTTCCCCCTCGCCGCGAGATGAGGCCCGATTCACCTGCACTGCATGCAGAGCAATTCCGTGTTCCACATCAAACGTGAAAGGAGCCTTGATTTCCTTGATGGCACTCCAGAGTAAACCCAAAATCACTATCTCAAGTCTAGAGGGATCCTGAGGTCACTGGAGCAACAGGAAAGGTCTCCGTGGACCCCAAATCAACTCGAGATGAGAGCTTAGTCCCTGGCTTCGACTCAAGAGGAATACCAACTTTCCACAAGCACCTCAAGAGGAGGCTTCTGTCAGCTACAGGTATGTGAGAGGGACCCTGAGTTTGTGGCCTCAAGTGGAATGGACACCGAGATGCTGTGACTCGAAGGAAGGCCGGATATCCCTGCCGTGAATTGAATGCAGGCTCGTCTTGCATCTCCCAAGACAAGGGTTGTCTGAATGCCCTGTGGAGACCACAGAGAAAGACCTAATTTTCCGCCTCATTGCCACCGGAGGCCTCACATCCTTTGAAAACTCGAGAGGATCGCGGAGATCAGTGCTTCCAAAGGAGTCGATGCCTGACTCCTCTTGAAAATGGATAGGAATCCCAGGATCCCTGTGGCACGTGGAAAGGGACCCTGGGTCTCCCGCCTCACGTGGAGACGCGTCCCAATTGCCATGCCAAGACTCGAGGAGAATCCCGAGGTTTCCCTCGCACCTAGGCAGGAGTCCTGACGTCGCTGAGCAAACACGTGTCTGGAAGGGCCCTCCCCGTCGTAACTCGAGAATATACCCCAAGTTCCGGCCGCAACTCGAGAAAAACCATGAGACTTCCCCCTCGCCGCGAGATGAGGCCCGATTCCCCTGCACTGTGTGCAGAGCAATTCCGTGTTCCACATCAAACGTGAAAGGAGCCTTGATTTCCTTGATGGCACTCCAGAGAAAACCCAAGATCACTGTCTCAAGTCTAGAGGGATCCTGAGGTCACTGGAGCAACACGAAAGGGCTCCTAGGACCCCAAATCAACTCGAGATGAGAGCTTAGTCCCTGGCTTCGACTCAAGAGGAATACCAACTCTCCAAAAGCACCTCAAGAGGAGGCTTCTCTCAGCTACAGGTATGTGAGAGGCACCCTGAGCTTGTGGCTGCAAGTAAAATGGACACCGAGATGCTCTGACTCGAAGTAAGGCCGGATATCCCTGCAGTTAATTGAGTGCAGGCTCGTCTTGCATCTCCCAAGACGAAGGTATGTCTGAATCCCCTGTGGAGACCACAGAGATAGACCTAGTTCTCCGCCTCATCGCGACCGGAAGCCTCACATCGTTTGAAAACTCGAGAGGTCCGCGGAGATCAATGTTTCCAAATTAGACGATGCCTGACTCCTCTTGAAAATGGATAGGAGTCCCAGGATGCCTGTGGCACGTGGAAAGGGACCGTGGGTCTCCCGCCTCACGTGTAGACGGGTCCCAATTGCCATGCCAAGACTCGAGGAGAATCCAGAGTTGTCCCTCGCACCTAGGCAGGAGTCCTGACGTCGCTGAACAAACACGTGTCTGGACGGGCCATCCTCGATGTAACTCGAGAATATACCCCAGGTTCCGGCCGTAACTCGAGAAAAACCATGAGACTTCCCCCTCGCCAGGAGATGAGTCCCGATTCTGCTGCACTGCGTGCAGAGCAATTCCGTATCCCACATCAAACGTGAAAAGAGCCTTGATTTCCTTGATGGCACTCCAGAGAAAACCCAAGATCACTGTCTGAAGTCTAGAGGGATCCTGAGGTCACTGTAGCAACACGAAAGGGCTCTCTAGACACCAAATCAACTCGAGATGAGAGCTTAGTCCCTGGCTTCGACTCAAGAGGAATACCAACTTTCCACAAGCACCTCAAGAGGAGGCTTCTCTCAGCTACAGGTATGTGAGAGGGACCCTGAGTTTGTGGCCTCAAGTGGAATGGACACCGAGATGCTCTGACTCGAAGTAAGGCCGGATATCCCTGCAGTGAATTGAATGCAGGCTCATCTTGCATCTCCCAAGACGAAGGGATGTCTGAATCCCCTGTGGAGACCACAGAGAAAGACGTAGCCCTCCGCCTCATCGTGACCGGAGGCCTCACATCCTTTGAAAACTCGAGAGGTCCGCGGAGATCAATGTTTCCAAATTAGACGATGCCTGACTACTCTTGAAAATGGATAGGAGTCCCAGGATCCCTGTGGTACGTCGAAAGGGACCCTGGGTCTCCCGCCTCACGTGGAGACGCATCCCAATTGCCATGCCGAGACTCGACGAGAATCCCGAGGTGTCCCTCTCACCTAGGCAGGAGTCCTGACATCGCTGAACAAACACGTGTCTGGAATGGCCCTCCCTGTTATAACTTGAGAATATACCCCAGGTCCCGGCCGCAACTCGAGAAAACCCATGAGACTTCCCCCTCGCCGCGAGATGAGACCCGATTCCCCTGCACTGCGTGCAGAGCAGTTCCATGTTCCACATCAAACGTGAAAGGAGCCTTGATTTCCTTGATGGCACTCCAGAGAAAACCCAAGATCACTGTCTCAAGTCTAGAAGGATCCTGAGGTCACTGGAGCAACACGAAAGGGCTCCGTGGACCCCAAATCAACTCGAGATGAGAGCTTAGTCCCTGGCTTCGACTCAAGAGGAATATCAACTTTCCACAAGCACCTCAAGAGGAGGCTTCTCTCAGCTACAGGTATGAGAGAGGGACCCTGAATTTGTGGCCTCAAGTGGAATGAACAACGAGATGCTCTGACTCGAAGTAAGGCCGGATATCCCTGCAGTGAATTGAATGCAGGATTGTCTTGCATCTCCAAGACGAGGGATGTCTGAATCCCCTGTTGAGACCAGAGAGAAAGACCTAGTTATCCGCCTCACCGCGACTGGAGGCCTCACATCCTTTGAAAACTCGAGAGGTTCGCGGAGATCAATGCTTCCAAAGGAGACGATGCCTGACTCCTCTTGCAAATGGATCGGAGTCCCAGTATCCCTGTGGCACGTGGAAAGGGACCCTGGGTCTCCCGCCTCACGTGGAGATGCGTCCCAATTGCCATGCCAAGACTCGAGGAGAATCCCGAGGTGTCCCTCGCACGTAGACAGGAGTCCTGACGTCGCTGAACAAACACGTGTCTGGAAGGGCCCTCCCCGTCGTAACTCGAGAATGTACCCCAGGTTCCGGCCGCAACTCGAGAAAAACTATGAGACTTCCCCCTTGCCGCGAGATGAAGCCCGATTCCCCTGCACTGCGTGCAGAGCAATTCCGTGTTCCACATCAAACGTGAAAGGAGCCTTGATTTCCTTGATGGCACTCCAGAGAAAACCCAAGATTACTCTCTCAAGTCTAGAGGGATCCTGAGGTCACTATAGCAACATGAAACGGCTCCTGGACCCCAAATCAACTCGAGATGAGAGCTTAGTCCCTGGCTTCGACTCAAGAGGCATACAAACTTTCCACAAGCACCTCAAGAGGAGGTTTCTCTCAGCTACAGGTATGTGAGTGGGACCCTGAATTTTTGGCCTCAAGTGGAATGGACACCGAGATGCTCTGACTCGAAGTAAGGCCGAATATCTCTGCAGTGAATTGAATGCAGGCTCGTCTTCCATCTCCCAAGACGAAGGGATGTCTGAATCTCCTGTGGAGACCACTGAGAAAGACCTAGTTCTCCTCTTCATCGTGACCGGAGGCCTCACATCCTTTGAAAACTCAAGAGGTCCGCGGAGATCAATGCTTCCAAAGGAGACGATGCCTGACTCCTCTTGAAAATGAATAGGAGTCCCAGGATCCCTATGGCACGTGGAAAGGGACCCTGGGTCTCCCGCCTCACGTGGAGACACGTGCCAATTGCCATGGCAAGACTCGAGGAGAATCCAGAGGTGCCCCTCGCAGCGAAGCATTAGTCCTGACGTCGCTGAAAAACACGTGTCTGGAAGGGCCCTTCCCGTCTTAACTCGAGAATATACCCCAGGTTCCGGCCGCAACTCAAGAAAAACCATGAGACTTCCCCCTCGCCGCGAGATGAGTCCCGATTCCCCTGCACTGCGTGCAGAGCAATTCCGTATCCCACATCAAACGTGAAAGGAGCCTTGATATCTTTGATGCCCCTCCAGAGAAAACCCAAGATAACTTTCTCAAGTCTAGAGGGATCCTGAGGTCACTGTAGCAACACGAAAGGGCTCCGTGGACCCCAAACAACTCGAGATGAGAGCTTAGTCCCTGGTTTCGACTCAAGAGGAATACCAACTTTCCACAAGCACCTCAAGAGGAGGCTTCTCACAGCTACAGGTATGTGAGAGGGACCCTGAGTTTTTGGACTCAAGTGGAATGGACACCGAGATGCTCTGACTCGAAGTAAGGCCGGATATCCCTGCAGTGAATTGAATGCAGGCTCATCTTGCATCTCCCAAGACGAAGGGATGTCTGCATCCCCTGTGGAGACCACAGAGAAAGACCTAGTTCTCCGCCTCATCGCGACCGGAGGCCTCACATCCTTTGAAAACTCGAGAGGTCCGCGGAGATCAATGCTTCCAAAGGAGACGATGCCTCACTATTCTTGAAAATGGATAGGAGTCCCAGGATCCGTGTGGCACGTGGAAACGGACCCTGTGTCTCCCGCATGACGTGGAGACGCATCCCAATTGCCATGTCAAGACTCGAGGAAAATCCAGAGGTGTCCCTCGCACCTAGGCAGGAGTCCTGACATCGCTCAACAAACACTTGACTGGAAGGGCTCTCCCCATCGTAAGTCGAGAATATACCCCAGGTTCCGGCCGCAACTCGAGAAAAACCATGCGACTTCCCCCTCGCCGAGAGATGAGGCCCGATTCCCCTGCACTGCGTGCAGAGCAATTCCGTGTTCCACATCAAAAGTGAAAGGAACCTTGATTTCCATGATGGCACTCCAGAGAAAACCCAAGATCACTCTCTCAAGTCTAGAGGGATCCTGAGGTCACTGTAGCAACACTAAAGGGCTCCGTGGACCCCAAATCAACTCGAGATGAGAGCTTAGTCCCTGTCTTCGACTCAAGAGGAATACCAAGTTTCCACAAGCACCTCAAGAAGAGGCTTCTCTCAGCTACATGGATGTGAGATGTACCCTGAGTTTGTGGCCTCAAGTGGAATGGACACCGAGATGGTCTGACTCGAAGTAAGGCCGGATATCCCTGCAGTGAATTGAATGCAGGCTCGTCTTGCATCTCCCAAGACGAAGGGATGTCTGAATGCCCTGTGGAGACCACAGAGAAAGACCTAGTCCTCCGCCTCATCGCGACCGGAGGCCTCACATCCTTTGAAAACCTGAGAGGTCCGCGGAGATCAATGCTTCCAAAGGAGACGATGCCTGACTCCTCTTGAAAATGGATAGGAGTCCCAGGATCCCTGTGGTACGTCGAAAGGGACCCTGGGTCTCCCGCCTCACGTGGAGACGCGTCCCAATTGCCATGCCGAGACTCGACGAGAATCCCGAGGTGTCCCTCTCACCTAGGCAGGAGTCCTGACATCGCTGAACAAACACGTGTCTGGAATGGCCCTCCCTGTTATAACTTGAGAATATACCCCAGGTCCCGGCCGCAACTCGAGAAAACCCATGAGACTTCCCCCTCGCCGCGAGATGAGACCCGATTCCCCTGCACTGCGTGCAGAGCAGTTCCGTGTTCCACATCAAACGTGAAAGGAGCCTTGATTTCCTTGATGGCACTCCAGAGAAAACCCAAGATCACTGTCTCAAGTCTAGAAGGATCCTGAGGTCACTGGAGCAACACGAAAGGGCTCCGTGGACCCCAAATCAACTCGAGATGAGAGCTTAGTCCCTGGCTTCGACTCAAGAGGAATATCAACTTTCCACAAGCACCTCAAGAGGAGGCTTCTCTCAGCTACAGGTATGAGAGAGGGACCCTGAATTTGTGGCCTCAAGTGGAATGGACACCGAGATGCTCTGACTCGAAGTAAGGCAGGATATCCCTGCAGTGAATTGAATGCCGGCTCGTCTTGCATCTCCCAAGACGAAGGGATGTCTGCATCCCCTGTGGAGACCACAGAGAAAGACCTACTTCTCCGCCTCATCTCGACCGGAGGCCTCACATCCTTTGAAAACTCGAGAGGTCCCTGGAGATCAATGCTTACAAAGGAGACGATGCCTCACTTCTCTTGAAAATGGATAGGAGTCCCAGGATCCCTGTGGCACGTGGAAAGGGACCCTGGGTCTCCCGCCTCACGTGGAGACGCGTCCCAATTGCCATGCCAAGACTCGAGGAGAATCCCGGGGTGTCCCTCGCACCTAGGCAGGAGTCCTGACTTCGCTGAGCAAACACGTGTCTGGAAGGGCCCTCCCCGAAGTAACTTTAGAATGTACACCAGGTTCCGGCCGCAACTCGAGAAAAACCATGAGACATCCCCCTCGCCGCGAGATATGGTCCGGTTCCCCTGCACAGCGTGCAGAGCAATTCCGTGTTCCACATCAAACCTGAAAGGAGACTTGATTTCCTTGATGGCACTCCAGAGGAAATCCAAGATCACTGGCTCTAGTCTAGAGGGATCCTGAGATCACTGTAGCAACACGAAAGGGCTCCGTGGACCCCAAATCAACTCGAGATGAGAGCTTAGTCCCTGGCTTCGACTCAAGAGGAATACCAACTTTCCACAAGCACCTCAAGAGGAGGCTTCTCTCAGCTACAGGTAGGTGAGAGGGACCCTGAGTTGTCGGCCTCAAGTGGAATGGACACCGAGATGCTCTGACTCAAAGTGAGGCCGGATATCCCTGCAGTGAATTGAATGCAGGCTCGTCTTGCATCTCCCAAGACGAAGGGTTGTCTGAATCCCCTGTGGAGACCACAGAGAAAGACCTAGTCCTCCGCCTCAACGCGACCGGAGGCCTGACATCCTTTGAAAACTCGAGAGGTCCGCGGAGATCAATGCTTCCAAAGGAGACAATGCCTGGCGCCTCTTGAAAATAGATAGGAGTCCCAGGATCCCTGTGGCACGTGGAAAGGGACCCTGGGTCTCCCGCCTCACGTGGAGACGCGTCCCAATTGCCATGCCAAGACTCGAGGAGAATCCCGAGTTTTCCCTCGCACCTAGGCAGGAGTCCTGACGTCGCTGAGCAAACACGTGTCTGGAAGGGCCCTCCCCGTCGTAACTCGAGAATATACCACAAGTTCCGGCCGCAACTCGAGAAAAACCATGAGACTTCCCCCTCGCCGCGAGATGAGGCCCGATTCCCCTGCACTGTGTGCAGAGCAATTCCGTGTTCCACATCAAACGTGAAAGGAGCCTTGATTTCCTTGATGGCACTCCAGAGAAAACCCAAGATCACTGTCTCAAGTCTAGAAGGATCCTGAGGTCACTGGAGCAACACGAAAGGGCTCCGTGGACCCCAAATCAACTCGAGATGAGAGCTTAGTCCCTGGCTTCGACTCAAGAGGAATATCAACTTTCCACAAGCACCTCAAGAGGAGGCTTCTCTCAGCTACAGGTATGAGAGAGGGACCCTGAATTTGTGGCCTCAAGTGGAATGAACAACGAGATGCTCTGACTCGAAGTAAGGCCGGATATCCCTGCAGTGAATTGAATGCAGGATCGTCTTGCATCTCCAAGACGAGGGATGTCTGAATCCCCTGTTGAGACCAGAGAGAAAGACCTAGTTATCCGCCTCACCGCGACTGGAGGCCTCACATCCTTTGAAAACTCGAGAGGTTCGCGGAGATCAATGCTTCCAAAGGAGACGATGCCTGACTCCTCTTGCAAATGGATCGGAGTCCCAGTATCCCTGTGGCACGTGGAAAGGGACCCTGGGTCTCCCGCCTCACATGGAGATGCGTCCCAATTGCCATGCCAAGACTCGAGGAGAATCCCGAGGTGTCCCTCGCACGTAGACAGGAGTCCTGACGTCGCTGAACAAACACGTGTCTGGAAGGGCCCTCCCCGTCGTAACTCGAGAATGTACCCCAGGTTCCGGCCGCAACTCGAGAAAAACTATGAGACTTCCCCCTTGCCGCGAGATGAAGCCCGATTCCCCTGCACTGCGTGCAGAGCAATTCCGTGTTCCACATCAAACGTGAAAGGAGCCTTGATTTCCTTGATGGCACTCCAGAGAAAACCCAAGATTACTCTCTCAAGTCTAGAGGGATCCTGAGGTCACTATAGCAACACGAAACGGCTCCTGGACCCCAAATCAACTCGAGATGAGAGCTTAGTCCCTGGCTTCGACTCAAGAGGCATACAAACTTTCCACAAGCACCTCAAGAGGAGGTTTCTCTCAGCTACAGGTATGTGAGTGGGACCCTGAATTTTTGGCCTCAAGTGGAATGGACACCGAGATGCTCTGACTCGAAGTAAGGCCGAATATCTCTGCAGTGAATTGAATGCAGGCTCGTCTTCCATCTCCCAAGACGAAGGGATGTCTGAATCTCCTGTGGAGACCACTGAGAAAGACCTAGTTCTCCTCTTCATCGTGACCGGAGGCCTCACATCCTTTGAAAACTCAAGAGGTCCGCGGAGATCAATGCTTCCAAAGGAGACGATGCCTGACTCCTCTTGAAAATGGATAGGAGTCCCAGGATCCCTATGGCACGTGGAAAGGGACCCTGGGTCTCCCGCCTCACGTGGAGACACGTGCCAATTGCCATGGCAAGACTCGAGGAGAATCCAGAGGTGCCCCTCGCAGCGAAGCATTAGTCCTGACGTCGCTGAAAAACACGTGTCTGGAAGGGCCCTTCCCGTCTTAACTCGAGAATATACCCCAGGTTCCGGCCGCAACTCAAGAAAAACCATGAGACTTCCCCCTCGCCGCGAGATGAGTCCCGATTCCCCTGCACTGCGTGCAGAGCAATTCCGTATCCCACATCAAACGTGAAAGGAGCCTTGATATCTTTGATGCCCCTCCAGAGAAAACCCAAGATAACTTTCTCAAGTCTAGAGGGATCCTGAGGTCACTGTAGCAACACGAAAGGGCTCCGTGGACCCCAAACAACTCGAGATGAGAGCTTAGTCCCTGGTTTCGACTCAAGAGGAATACCAACTTTCCACAAGCACCTCAAGAGGAGGCTTCTCACAGCTACAGGTATGTGAGAGGGACCCTGAGTTTTTGGACTCAAGTGGAATGGACACCGAGATGCTCTGACTCGAAGTAAGGCCGGATATCCCTGCAGTGAATTGAATGCAGGCTCATCTTGCATCTCCCAAGACGAAGGGATGTCTGCATCCCCTGTGGAGACCACAGAGAAAGACCTAGTTCTCCGCCTCATCGCGACCGGAGGCCTCACATCCTTTGAAAACTCGAGAGGTCCGCGGAGATCAATGCTTCCAAAGGAGACGATGCCTGACTATTCTTGAAAATGGATAGGAGTCCCAGGATCCGTGTGGCACGTGGAAACGGACCCTGTGTCTCCCGCATGACGTGGAGACGCATCCCAATTGCCATGTCAAGACTCGAGGAAAATCCAGAGGTGTCCCTCGCACCTAGGCAGGAGTCCTGACATCGCTCAACAAACACTTGACTGGAAGGGCTCTCCCCATCGTAAGTCGAGAATATACCCCAGGTTCCGGCCGCAACTCGAGAAAAACCATGCGACTTCCCCCTCGCCGAGAGATGAGGCCCGATTCCCCTGCACTGCGTGCAGAGCAATTCCGTGTTCCACATCAAAAGTGAAAGGAACCTTGATTTCCATGATGGCACTCCAGAGAAAACCCAAGATCATTCTCTCAAGTCTAGAGGGATCCTGAGGTCACTGTAGCAACACTAAAGGGCTCCGTGGACCCCAAATCAACTCGAGATGAGAGCTTAGTCCCTGTCTTCGACTCAAGAGGAATACCAAGTTTCCACAAGCACCTCAAGAAGAGGCTTCTCTCAGCTACATGGATGTGAGATGTACCCTGAGTTTGTGGCCTCAAGTGGAATGGACACCGAGATGGTCTGACTCGAAGTAAGGCCGGATATCCCTGCAGTGAATTGAATGCAGGCTCGTCTTGCATCTCCCAAGACGAAGGGATGTCTGAATGCCCTGTGGAGACCACAGAGAAAGACCTAGTCCTCCGCCTCATCGCGACCGGAGGCCTCACATCCTTTGAAAACCTGAGAGGTCCGCGGAGATCAATGCTTCCAAAGGAGACGATGCCTGACTCCTCTTGAAAATGGATAGGAGTCCCAGGATCCCTGTGGTACGTCGAAAGGGACCCTGGGTCTCCCGCCTCACGTGGAGACGCGTCCCAATTGCCATGCCGAGACTCGACGAGAATCCCGAGGTGTCCCTCTCACCTAGGCAGGAGTCCTGACATCGCTGAACAAACACGTGTCTGGAATGGCCCTCCCTGTTATAACTTGAGAATATACCCCAGGTCCCGGCCGCAACTCGAGAAAACCCATGAGACTTCCCCCTTGCCGCGAGATGAGACCCGATTCCCCTGCACTGCGTGCAGAGCAGTTCCGTGTTCCACATCAAACGTGAAAGGAGCCTTGATTTCCTTGATGGCACTCCAGAGAAAACCCAAGATCACTGTCTCAAGTCTAGAAGGATCCTGAGGTCACTGGAGCAACACGAAAGGGCTCCGTGGACCCCAAATCAACTCGAGATGAGAGCTTAGTCCCTGGCTTCGACTCAAGAGGAATATCAACTTTCCACAAGCACCTCAAGAGGAGGCTTCTCTCAGCTACAGGTATGAGAGAGGGACCCTGAATTTGTGGCTTCAAGTGGAATGGACACCGAGATGCTCTGACTCGAAGTAAGGCAGGATATCCCTGCAGTGAATTGAATGCCGGCTCGTCTTGCATCTCCCAAGACGAAGGGATGTCTGCATCCCCTGTGGAGACCACAGAGAAAGACCTACTTCTCCGCCTCATCTCGACCGGAGGCCTCACATCCTTTGAAAACTCGAGAGGTCCCTGGAGATCAATGCTTACAAAGGAGACGATGCCTCACTTCTCTTGAAAATGGATAGGAGTCCCAGGATCCCTGTGGCACGTGGAAAGG
This sequence comes from Dama dama, assembly GCF_033118175.1. NCBI lineage: Eukaryota > Metazoa > Chordata > Mammalia > Artiodactyla > Cervidae > Dama > Dama dama. The sequence goes on along the minus strand of NW_026870898.1, from coordinate 2,594,967 downwards.
GACCCTGGGTCTCCCGCCTCACGTGGAGACGCGTCCCAATTGCCATGCCAAGACTCGAGGAGAATCCCGGGGTGTCCCTCGCACCTAGGCAGGAGTCCTGACTTCACTGAGCAAACACGTGTCTGGAAGGGCCCTCCCCGAAGTAACTTTAGAATGTACACCAGGTTCCGGCCGCAACTCGAGAAAAACCATGAGACATCCCCCTCGCCGCGAGATATGGTCCGGTTCCCCTGCACAGCGTGCAGAGCAATTCCGTGTTCCACATCAAACGTGAAAGGAGCCTTGATTTCCTTGATGGCACTCCAGAGAAAACCCAAGATCACTGTCTCAAGTCTAGAGGGATCCTGAGGTAACTAGAGCAACAGGAAAGGGCTCCGTGGACCCTAAATCAACTCGAGATGAGAGCTTAGTCCCTGGCTTCGACTCAAGGGTCATACCAACTTTCCACAAGCACCTCAAGAGGAGGCTTCTCTCAGCTACAAGTATGTGAGAGGGACCCTGAGTTTGTGGCCTCAAGTGGAATTGACACGGAGATGCTCTGACTCGAAGTAAGGCCAGATATCCCTGCAGTGAATTGAATGCCGGCTCGTCTTGCATCTCCCAAGACGAAGGGATGTCTGAATCCCCTGTGGAGACAACAGAGAAGGAACTAGTTCTCTGCCTCATCGCGACCGGAGGCCTCACATCCTTTGAAAACTCGAGAAGTCCGCGGAGATCAATACTTCCAAAGGAGACGATGCCTGACTCCTCTTGAAAATGAATAGGAATCCCAGGATCCTGTGGCACGTGGAAAGAGACACTGGGTCTACCGCCTCATGTGGAGACGCGTCCCAATTGCCATGCCAAGCGTCGGGGAGAATACCGAGTTGTCCATCGAACCTAGGCCTGGGTTTTGACGTCGATGAGCAAAGGCGTGTCTCGAAGGGCACCCCAGTCGTAACTCGAGCATATACCCCAGATTCCGGCCGCAACTCGAGAAAAACCATGAGACTTCCCCCTCGCCCCGAGATGAGGCCCGATTCCGTGCACTGCGTGCAGAGCAATTCCGTGTCCACATCAAATGTGAACGGAGCCTTGATTTCCTTGATGGCACTCCTGAGAAACCCCAAGATCACTGTCTCAAGTCTAGAGGGATCCTGAGGTCACTGGAGCAACACGAAAGGGCTCCGTGGAAACCAAGTAAACTCGAGATGAGAGCTTAGTCCCTGGCTTCGATTCAAGAGGAATACCAACTTTCCACAAGCACCTCAAGAGGAGGTTTCTCTCAGCTACAGGTATGTGAGAGGGACCCTGAGTTTTTGGCCTCAAGTGGAATGGACACCGGGATGCTCGGACTCGAAGTAAGGCGGGATATCTCTGCAGTGAATTGAAAGCAGGCTCGTCTTTCATCTCCCAAGATGAAGGGATGTCTGAATCCCCTCTGGAGACCAGAGAGAAAGAACTATTTCTCCACCTCATCGCGACCAAAGGCCTCACATCCTTTGAAAATTCTAGAGGTCCGCGGAGATCAATGCTTCCAAAGGAGACGATGATGACTCCTCTTGAAAATAGATAGGAGTCCCAGGATCCCTGTGGCACGTGGAAAGGGACCCTTGGTCTCCCGCCTCACGTGGAGACGCGTCCCAATTGCCATGCCAAGCCTCGGGGAGATACCGAGGTGTCCACCGAACGTAGGCATTGGTTCTGACGTCGCTGAACAAACACGTGTCTGGAAGGGCCCTCCCCGTCGTAACTCGAGAATATACCCCAGGTTCCGGCCGCAACTCGAGAAAAACCATGAGACTGCCCCCTCGCTGGAGATGAGGCCCGATTCCCCTACACTGCGTGCAGAGGAATTCTGTGTTCCACATCAAATGTGAACGGAGCCTTGATTTCCTTGATGGCACTCCAGAGAAAACCCAAGATCACTGTCTCAAGTCTAGAGGGATCCTGAGGTCACTGGAGCAACACGAAAGGGCTCCGTGGACCCCAAATCAACTCGAGATGAGAGCTTAGTCCCTTGCTTCAACTAGAGAGGAATACCAACTTTCCACCAGCACCTCAAGAGGAGGCTTCTCTCAGCTACAGGTATCTGAGAGAAACCCTGAGTTTGTGGCCTCAAGTGGAATGGACACTGAGATGATCTGACTCGAAGTAAGGTCGGATATCCCAACAGTGAATTGAATGCAGGCTCGTCTTGCATCTCCCAAGACGAAGGGATGTCTGAATTTCCTGTGGAGACCACAGAGAAAGACCTAGTTCTCCGCCTCATCGCGACCGGAGGCCTCACATCCTTTGAAAACTCGAGAGATCCACGGATATCAATGCTTCCAAAGGAGACGATGCCTGACTCCTCTTGAAAATGGATAGGAGTCCCTAGATCCCTGTGGCACGTGGAAAGGGACCCTGGGTCTCCCGCCTCATGTGGAGACGCGTCCCAATTGCCATGCCAAGACTCGAGGAGAATCCCGAGGTGTCCCTCGCACCTAGGCAGGAGTCCTGACGTCGCTGAACAAACACGTGTCTGGAAGGGCCCTCCCGGTCGTAACTCGAGAATATACCCCAGGTTCCGGCCGCACCTCGAGAAAAACCATGAGACTTCCTCCTCGCCGCGATATGAGGCCTGAATCCCCTGCACTGCGTGCAGAGCAATTCCGTGTTCCACATCAAACGTGAAAGGAGCCTTGATTTCCTTGATGGCACTCCAGAGAAAACCCAAGATCACTGTCTCAAGTCTAGAGGGATCCTGAGGTCACTGGAGCAACACGAATGGGCTCAGTGGACCCCAAATCAACTCGAGATGAGAGCTTAGTCCCTGGCTTCGACTCAAGAGGAATACCAACTTTCCACAAGCACCTCAAGACGAGGCTTCTCTCAGCTACAGGTATGGGAGAGGGACCCTGAGTTTGTGGCCTCAAGTGGAATGGACACCGAGATACTCTGACTCGAAGTAAGGGCGGATATCCCTGCAGTGAATTGAATGCAGGCTCGTCTTGCATCTCCCAAGACGAAGGGATGTCTGAATCCCCTGTGGAGACTACAGAGAAAGACCTAGTTCTCCGCCTCATCGCGGCCAGAGGCCTCACATACTTTGAAAAGTCTAGAGGTCCGCGGAGATCAATGCTTCCAAAGGAGACGATGCCTGACTCCTCTTGAAAATGGATAGGAGTTCCAGGACTCCTGTGGAACTTGGAAAGGGACCCTGGGTCTCCCGCCTCACGTGGAGACGCGTCCCAATTGCCATGCCAAGACTCAAAGAGAATACCGATGTGCCCCTAGAACCTAGTCAGGAGTCCTGACGTCGCTGAACAAACACGTGTCTGGAAGGGCCCTTCCCTTATAACTCGAGAATATACCCCAGGGTCCGTCCGCAACTCAAGAAAAACCATGAGACTTCCCCCTCGCCCCGAGATGAGGCCCGATTCCGTGCACTGCGTGCAGAGCAATACTGTGTTCCACATCAAATGTGAACGGAGCCTTGATTTCCTTGATGGCACTCCAGAGAAAACCCAAGATCACTGTCTCAAGTCTAGAGCGATCCTGAGGTAACTGGAGCAATAAGAAAATGCTCCGTGGACCCCAAATCAACTCGAGATGAGAGCTTATCCCTGGCTTCGACTCAAGAGGAATACCAACTTTTCACAAGCACCTCAAGAGGAGGCTTCTCTCAGCTACAGGTATGTGAGAGGGAAACTGAGGTTCTGGCCTCAAGTGGAATGGACACCGAGATGCTCTGACTCAAAGTAAGGCCGGATATCCCTGCAGTGAATTGAATGCAGGCTCGTCTTGCATCTCCCAAGACGAAGGGATGTCTGAATCCCGTGTGGAGACGACAGCGAAAGACCTAGTCCTCCGCCTCAACGCGACCGGAGGCCTCACATCATTTGAAAACTCGAGAGATCTGCGGATATCAATGCTTCCCAAGGAGACGATGCCTGACTCCTCTTGAAAATGGATAGGAATCCCAGGATCCCTGTGGCAAGTGGAAAGGGACCCTGGGTCTCCCGCCTCACGTGGAGATGGGTCCCAATTGCCATGCCAAGACTCGAGGAGAATCCCGAGGTGTCCCTTGCACCTAGGCAGGAGTCCTGACGTCGCTGAACAAACACGTGTCTGGAAGGGCCCTCCCCGTCGTAACTCGAGAATATACCCCATGTTCCGGCCGCAACTCGAGAAAAACCATGAGACTTCCCCCTCGCCGCGAGATGAGGCCCGATTCCCCTGCACTGCGTGCAGAGAAATTCCGTGTTCCACATCAAACGTGAAAGGAGCCTTGATTTCCTTGATGGCACTCCAGAGAAAAAACGAGATCACTGTCTCAAGTCTAGAGGGATCCTGAGGTCACTGTAGCAACACGAAATGGGTCCATGGACCCCAAATCAACTCGAGATGAGAGCTTAGTCACTGGCTTCGACTCTAGAGGAATAGCAACTTTCCACAAGCACCTCAAGAGGAGGCTTCTCTCAGATAAAGTTATGTGAGAGGGCCCTGAGTTGGGGATTCAAATGGAATTGACACCGAGAAGCTCTGACTCGAAGTAAGGCTTGATATCCCTGCAGTGAATTGAATGCAGGCTCATCTTGCATCTCCCAAGACGAAGGGATGTCTGAATGCCCTGTGGAGACCACAGAGAAAGACCTAGATCTCCGCCTCATCGCGACCGGAGGCCTCACATCCTTTGAAAACTTGAGAGGTCCGCGGAGGTCAATGCTTCCAAAGGAGACTATGCCTGACTCCTCTTGAAAATGGATAGGAGTCCCAGGATCCGCGTGGCACCTGGAAAGGGACCCTGGGTCTCCCGCCTCACGTGGAGACGCGTCCCAATTGCCATGCCAAGACTCGAGGATAATCCCGAGTTGTCCCTCACACCTAGGCAGGAGTCCTGACGTCGCTGAGCAAACACGTGTCTGGAAGGGCCCTCCCCGTCGTAACTCGAGAATATACCCCGGGTTCCTGCCGCAACTCGAGAAAAACCATGAGACTTCCCCCTCGCCACGAGATGAGGCCCGATTTACCTGCACTGCATGCAGAGCAATTCCGTGTTCCACATCAACCGTGAAAGGAGCCTTGATTTCCTTGATGGCACTCCAGAGAAAACCCAAGATCACTGTCTCAAGTCTAGAGGGATCCTGAGGTCACTGTAGCAACAAGAAATGTCTCCATGGACCCCAAATCAACTCGAGATGAGAGCTTAGTCCCTGGCTTCGATTCAAGAGGAATACCAACTTTCCACATGCACCTCAAGAAGCGGTTTCTGTCAGCTACAGGTATGTGCGAGGGACCCTGAGTTTGTGGCCTCAAGTAGAATGGACACCGAGATGCTCTGACTCGAAGTAAGGCCGGATATCCCTGCAGTGAATTGAATGCAGGCTCGTCTTGCATCCCCCAAGACGAAGGGTTGCCTGAATCCCCTGTGGAGACCACAGAGAAAGACCTAGCCCTCCGCCTCCTCGCGACCGGAGGCCTCATATCCTTTGAAAACTCGAGAGGTCCGCTGAGATCAATACTTCCGAAGGAGACGATGCCTGACTCCTCTTGAAAATGGATAGGAGTCCCAGGATATCTATGACACGTGGAAAGGGACCCTGGGTCTCCCGCCTCACGTGGAGACGCGTCCAAATTGCCATGCCAAGACTCGAGGAGAATCCCGAGGTGTCCCTCGCACCTAGGCAGGAGTCCTGACGTCGCTGAACAACACGTGTCTGGAAGGGCCCTCCCCATCGTAACTCGAGAATATACCTCAGGTTCCGGCCGCAACTCGAGAAAAACCATGAGACTTCCCCCTCGCCGCAAGATGAGGCCCGATTCCCCTGCACTGCGTGGAGAGCAATTCCGTGTTCCACATCAAACGTGAAAGGAGCCTTGATTTCCTTGATGGCACTCCAGAGAAAACCCAAGATCACTGTCTCAAGTCTAGAGGGATCCTGAGGTCACTGGAGCAACACGAAAGGGCTCCGTGGACCCCAAATCTACTCGAGATGAGAGCTTAGTCCCTGGCTTCGACTCAAGAGGAATACCAACTTTCCACAAGCACCTCAAGAGGAGGCTTCTCTCAGCTACAGGTATGTGAGAGAGACCCTGAGTTTGTGGCCTCAAGTGGAATGGACACCGAGATGCTCTGACTCGAAGTCAGGCCGGATATCGCTGCAGTGAGTTGAATGCAGGCTCGTCTTGCATCTCCCAAGACGAAGGGATGTCTGAATCCCCTGTGGAGACCACAGAGAAAGACCTAGTCCTCCGCCTCATCGCGACCGGAGGCCTCACATCCTTTGAAAACTCGAGCGGTCCGCGCAGATCAATGCTTCCAAAGGAGACGATGCCTGACACCTCTTGAAATGGATAGGAGTCCCAGGATCCCTGTGGCACGTGGAGGCATCCTGGGTCTCCCGCCTCACGTGGAGACGCGTCCCAATTGCCTTGCCAAGACTCGAGGAGAATCCCGAGATGTCCCTCGCACCTAGGCAGGAGTCCTCACGTGGCTGAACAAACACGTGTCTGGAAGGGTCCTCCCCGTCGCAACTCAAGAATATACCGCAGGTTCCAGCGCAACTCGAGAAAAACCTTGAGCCTTCCCCCTCGCCGCGAGATGAGGCCCGATTCCCCTGCACTGGGTGCAGAGCAGTTCCGTGTTCCACATCAAACGTGAAAGGAGCCTTGATTTCCTTGATGGCACTCCAGAGAAAACCCAAGATCACTGTCTCAAGTCTAGAGGGATCCTGAGGTCACTGGAGCAACACGAAAGGGCTCCGTGGACCCCAAATCAACTCGAGATGAGAGCTTAGTCCCTGGCTTCGACTCAAGAGGAATACCAACTTTCCACAAGCACCTCAAGAGGAGGCTTCTCTCAGCTACAGGTATGTGAGAGGGACCCTGAGTTTGTGGCCTCAAGTGGAATGGACACCGAAATGCTCTGACTCGAAGTAAGGCCGGATATCCCTGCAGTGAATTGAATGCAGGCTCATCTTGCATCTCCCAAGACGAAGGGATGTCTGAATCCCCTGTGGAGACCACAGAGAAAGATCTAGTCCTCCGCTTCATCGCGACCGGAGGCCTCACATCCTTTGAAAACTCGAGAGGTCCGCGGAGATCAATGCTTCCAAAGGAGACGATGCCTGACTCCTCTTGAAAATGGATAGGAGCCCCAGGATCCCTGTGGCACGTGGAAAGGGACCCTGGGTCTCCCGCCTCACGTGGAGACGCGTCCCAATTGCCATGCCAAGACTCGAGGAGAATCCCGAGGTGTCCCTCGCACCTAGGCAGGAGTCCTGACGGCGCTGAACAAACACGTGTCTGGAAGGGCCCTCCCCGTCGTAACTCGAGAATATACCCCAGGTTCCGGCCGCAACTCGAGAAAAAATATGAGACTTCCCCCTCGCCGCGGGATGAGGCCCGATTCCCCTGCACTGGGTGCAGAGAAGTTCCGTGTTCCACATCAAACGTGAAAGGAGCCTTGATTTCCTTGATGGCACTCCAGAGAAAACCCAAGATCACTGTCTCAAGTCTAGAGGGATCCTGAGGTCACTGTAGCAACACGAAAGGGCTCCGTGGACCCCAAATCAACTAGAGATGAGAGCTTCCTCCCTGGCTTCGACTCAAGAGGAATAGCACTTTTCCACAAGCACCTCAAGAGGAGGCTTCTCTCAGCTACAGGTATGTGAGAGGGACCCTGAGTTTGTGGCCTCAAGTGGAATGGACACCGAGATGCTCTGACTCGAAGTAAGGCCGGATATCCCTGCAGTGAATTGAATGCAGGCTCGTCTTGCATCTCCCAAGACGAAGGGATGTCTGAATCCCCTGTGGAGACCACAGAGAAAGACCTAGTAGTCCGCCTCATCACGACCGGAGGCATCACATCCTTTGAAAACTCGAGAGGTCCGCGGAGATCAATGCTTCCAAAGGAGACGATGCCTGACTCCTCTTGAAAATGGATAGGAGTCCCAGGATCCCTGTGGCACGTGGAAAGGGACCCTGCGTCTCCCGCCTCACGTGGAGACGCGTCCCAATTGCCATGCCAAGATTCGAGGAGAATCCCGAGTTGTGCCTCACACCTATGCAGGAGTCCTGACTTCGCTGAACAAACACGTGTCTGGAAGGGCCCTCCCCGTCGTAACTCGAGAACATACCCCAGGTTCCGGCCGCAACTCGAGAAAAACCATGAGACTTCCCCCTCGCCGCGAGATGAGGCCCGATTCCCCTGCACTGCATGCAGAGCAATTCCGTGTTCCACGTCAAACGTGAAAGGAGCCTTGATTTCCTTGATGGCACTCCAGAGAAAACCCAAGATGGCTTTCTGAAGTCTAGAGGGATCCTGAGGTCACTGTAGCAACAGGAAAGGGCTCCGTGGACCCCAAATCAACTCGAGATGAGAGCGTAGTCCCTGGCTTCGACTCAAGAGGACTACCAACTTTCCAGAAGCACCTCAAGAGGAGGCTTCTCTCAGCTACAGGTATGTGAGAGGGACCCTGATTTTGTGGCCTCAAGTGGAATGGACACGGAGATGCTCTGACTCGAAGTAAGGCCAGATATCCCTGCAGTGAATTGAATGCAGGCTCGTCTTGCATCTCCCATGACGAAGGGATGTCTGAATCCCCTGTGGAGACCACAGAGAAAGACCTCGTTCTCCGCCTCATCTCGACCAGGACGCCTCACATCCTTTGAAAACTCGAGAGTTCCGCGGAGATCAATGCTTCCAAAGGAGAATGCCTGACTCCTCTTGAAAATGGATAGGAGTCCCAGGATCCTTGTGGCACGTGGAAAGGGACCCTGGGTCTCCCGCCTCACGTGGAGACGCGTCCCCATTGCCATGCCAAGACTCGAGGAGAATCGCGAGGTGTCCCTCGCACCTAGGCAGGAGTCCTGACGTCGCTGAACAAACACGTGTCTGGAAGGGCCCTCCCCGTCGTAACTCGAGAATATACCCCAGGTTTCGGCCACAACTCGAGAAAAACCATGAGACTTCCCCCTCGCCGTGAGATGAGGCCAGATTCCCCTGCACTGCGTGCAGAGCAATTCCGTGTTCCACATCAGACGTTAAAGGAGACTTGATTTCCTTGATAGCACTCCAAAGAAAACCCAAGATCACTGTTTGAAGTCTAGAGGGATCCTGAGGTCACTGGAGCAACATGAAAGGGCTCCGTGGACCCCAAATCAACTCGAGATGAGAGCTTCGTCCCTGGATTCTACTCTAGAGGAATACCAACTTTCCACAAGCACCTCAAGAGGAGGCTTCTCTGAGATACAGGTATGTGAGAGAAACCCTGAGTTGTGGCCTCAAGTGCAATGGACACTGTGATGCTCTGACTCGAAGTAAGGCCGGATATCCCTGCTGTGAATTGAATGCAGGCTCGTCTTGCATCTCCCAAGACGAAGGGATGTCTGAATCCACTGTGGAGACCACAGAGAAAACCTAGTTCTCCGCCTCATCGCGACCGGAGGCCTCTAATCCTTTGAAAACTCGAGAGGTCCGCGGAGATCAATGCTTCCAAAGGAGACGATGCCTGACTCCTCTTGAAAATGGATAGGAGTCCCAGTATCCCTGTGGCACGTGGAAAGGGACCCTTGGTCTCCCGCCTCACGTGGAGACGCGTCCCAATTGCCATGCCAAGACTCGAGGAGACTCCCGAGGTGTCCCTCGCACCTAGGCAGGAGTCCTGACGTCGCTGAACAAACACGTGTCTGGAAGGGCCCTCCCCGTCATAACTCGAGAATATACCCCAGGTTCCGGCCGCAACTCGAGAAAATCCATGAGACTTCCCCCTTGCCGTGAGATGAGGCCCGATTTCCCTGCACTGCGTGCAGAGCAATTCCGTGTTCCACATCAAACGTGAAAGGAGCCTTGACTTCCTTGATGGCACTCCAGAGAGTATCCAAGATCACTGTCTCAAGTCTAGGGGGATCCTGAGGTCACTGGAGCAACATGAAAGTGCTCCGTGGACCCCAAATCAACTCGAGATGAGAGCTTAGTCCCTGGCTTCGAATCAAGAGGAATACCAACTTTCCACAAGCACCTCAAGAGGAGGCTTCTCTCAGCTACAGGTATGTGAGAGGGACCCTGAGTTTGTGGCCTCAAGTGGAATGGACACCGAGATGCTCTGACTCGAAGTAAGGCCGGATATCCCTGCAGTGAATTGAATGCAGGCTCGTATTGCATCTCCCAAGACGAAGGGATGTCTGAATCCCATGTGGAGACCACAGAGAAAGACGGAGTTCTCCGCCTCATCGCGACCGGAGGCCTCACATCCTTTGAAAACCGCGAAGATCAATGCTTCCAAAGGAGACGATGCCTGACTACTTTTGAAAATGGATAGGAGTCTCAGGATCCCTTTGGCACGTGGAAAGAGACACTGGGTCTTCCGCCTCACGTGGAGACCCGTCCCAATTGCCATGCCAAGACTCGACGAATATCCCGAGGTGTCCCTCGCACCTAGGCAGGAGTCCTGACTTCGCTGAACAAACACGTGTCTTGAAGGGCCCTCCCCGTAGTAACTTTAGTGTGTACCCCAGGTTCCGGCAGCAACTCGAGAAAAACCATGAGACTTCCCCCTCGCCGCGAGATGAGTCCCGATTCCCTTGCACTGCGTGCAGAGCAATTCCGTGTTCCACATCAAACGTGAAAGGAGCCTTGATTTCCTTGATGGCACTCCAGAGAAACCCCAAGATCACTGTCTCAAGTCTAGAGGGATCCTGAGGTCACTGGAGCAACACGAAAGGGCTCCGTGGACCCCAAATCAACTCGAGATGAGAGCTTTTCCCTGGCTTCGACTCAAGAGGAATACCAACTTTCCACAAGCACCTCAAGAGGAGGCTTCTCTCAGCTACAGGTATGTGAGAGGGACCCTGAGTTTGTGGCCTCAAGTGGAATGGACACCGAGATGCTCTGACTCAAAGTAAGGCCGGATATCCCTGCAGTGAATTGAATGCATGCTCGTCTTGCATCTCCCAAGACGAAGGGATGTCTGAATCCCCTGTGGAGACCACAGAGAAAGACCTAGTTCTCGGCCTCATCGCGACCGGATGCCTCACATCCTTTGAAAACTCGAGAGGTCCACGCAGAACAAAGCTTCCAAAGGAGACGATGCCTGACTCCTCTTGAAAATGGATAGGAATACCAGGATCCCTGTGGCACGTGGAAAGGGACCCTGGGTCTCCCGCCTCATGTGGAGACGCGTCCCAATTGCCATGCCAAGACTCGAGGAGAATACCGAGGTGTCCCTCGCACCTAGACAGGAGTCCTGACGTCGTTGAACAAACACGTGTGTGGAAGGGCCCTCCCCGTCGTAACTCCAGAATATACCCCAGGTTCCGGCCGCAACTCGAGAAAAACCATGAGACTTCCCCCTCGCGGCAAGATGAGGCCCGATTCCCCTCGACTGCGAGCAAAGCAATTGCGTGTTCCACATCAAACGTGAAAGGAGCCTTGATTTCCTTGATGGCACTCCAGAGAAAACCCAAGATCACTGTCTCAAGTCTAGAGGGATCCTGACGTCACTGGAGCAACACGAAAGGGCTCCGTGGACCCCAAATCAACTCGAGATGCGATCTTAGTCCCTGGCTTCGACTCAAGAGGAATACCAACTTTCCACAAGCACCTCAATAGGAGGCTTGTCTCAGCTACAGGTATGTGAGAGGGACCCTGAGTTTGTGGCCTCAAGTGGAATGGACACCGTGATGCTCTGACTAGAAGTAAGGCCGGATATCCCTGCAGTGAATTGAATGCAGGCTCATCTTGCATCTCCCAAGATGAAGGGATGTCTGAATCCCCTGTGGAGACCACAGAGAAAGACCTAGTCCTCCGCCTCATCGCGACCGGAGGCCTCACACCCTTTGAAAACTCGAGAGGTCCGCGGAGATCAATGCTTCCAAAGGAGATGATGCCTGACTCCTCTTGCAAATGATAGGAGTCCCAGGATCCCTGTGGCACGTGGAAAGGGACCCTGGGTCTCCCGCCTCACGTGGAGACGCGTCCCAATTGCCATGCCAAGACTCGAGGAGAATCCCGAGGTGTCCCTCGCACCTAGGCAGGAGTCCTGACGTCGCTGAACAAACACGTGTCCGGAAGGGCCCTCCCCGTCGTAACTCGAGAATATACCCCAGGTTCCGGCCGCAACTCGAGAAAAACCATGAGACTTCTCCCTCGCTCCGAGATGAGGTCCGATTCCCCTGCACTGGGTGCAGAGCAATTGCGTGTTCCACATCAAACCTGAAAGGAGCCTTGATTTCCTTGATGGCACTCCAGAGAAAACCCAAATCACTGTCTCAAGTCTAGAGGGATCCTGAGGTCACTGTAGCAACACGAAAGGGCTCCGTGGACCCCAAATCAACTCGAGATGAGAGCTTAGTCCCTGGCTTCGACTCAAGAGGAATACCAACTTTCCACAAGCACCTCAAGAGGAGGCTTCTCTCAGCTACAGGTATGTGAGAGGGACCCTGAGTTTGTGGCCTCAAGTGGAATGGACACAGAGATGCTCTGACTCGAAGTAAGGCCGGATATCCCTGCAGTGAATTGAATGCAGGCTCGTCTTGCATCTCCCAAGACGAAGGGTTGCCTGAATCCCCTGTGGAGACCACAGAGAAAGACCTAGCCCTCCGCCTCCTCGCGACCCGAGGCCTCATATCCTTTGAAAACTCGAGAGGTCCGCTGAGATCAATACTTCCGAAGGAGACGATGCCTGACTCCTCTTGAAAATGGATAGGAGTCCCAGGATATCTATGACACGTGGAAAGGGACACTGGGCCTCCCGCCTCACGTGGAGACGCGTCCAAATTGCCATGCCAAGACTCGAGGAGAATCCCGAGGTGTCCCTCGCACCTAGGCAGGAGTCCTGACGTCGCTGAACAACACGTGTCTGGAAGGGCCCTCCCCATCGTAACTCGAGAATATACCCCAGGTTCCGGCCGCACCTCGAGAAAAACCATGAGACTTCCCCCTCGCCGCGAGATGAGGCCGGATTCCCCTGCACTGCCTGCAGAGCAATTCCGTGTTCCACATCAAACCTGAAAGGAGACTTGATTTCCTTGATGGCACTCCAGAGGAAATCCAAGATAATTGTCTCAAGTCTAGAGGGATCCTGAGGTGACTGTAGCAACACGAAATGGCTCCGTGGACCCCAAATCAACTCGAGATGAGAGCTTAGTCCCTGGCTTCGAGTCAAGAGGAATACCAACTTTCCACAAGCACCTCAAGAGGAGGCTTCTCTCAGCTACAGGTATGTGAGAGGGACCCTGAGTTTGTGGCCTCAAGTGGAATGGACACCGAGATGCTCTGACTCGAAGTAAGGCCGGATATCCCTGCAGTGAATTGAATCCAGGCTCGTCTTGCATCTCCCAAGACGAAGGGATGTCTGAATCCGCTGTGGAGACCACAGAGAAAGACCTGGTCCTCCGCCTCATCGCGACCGGAGGCCTCACATCCTTTGAAAGGTATGTGGAGATCAATGCTTCCAAAGGAGACGATGCCTGACTCCTCTTGAATATAGATAGGAGTCCCAGGATCCCTGTGGCACGTTGAAAGGGACTCTGGGTCTCCCGCCTCACGTGGAGACGCGTCCCTATTGCCATGGCAAGACTCGAGGAGAATCCCGAGGTGTCCCTCGCACCTAGGCAGGAGTCCTGACGTCGCTGAACAAACACGTGTCTGGAAGGGCCCTCCCCGTCGTAAGTCGAGAATATACCCCAGGTTCCGGCCGCAACTCGAGAAAAACCATGAGACTTCCCCCTCGCCGAGGGAAGAGGCCCGATTGCCCTACACTGCGTGCAGAGCAATTCCGTGTTCCATATCAAACGAGAAAGGAGCCTTGATTTCCTTGATGGCACTCCAGAGAAAACCCAAGACCACTGTCTCATGTCTAGAGGGATCCTGAGGTCACTGGAGCAACACGAAAGGGCTCCGTGGACCCCAAATCAACTCGAGATGAGAGCTTAGTCCCTGGCTTCGACTCAAGAGGAATACCAACCTTCCACAAGCACCTCAAGAGGAGGCTTCTCTCAGCTACAAGTATGTGAGAGCGACCCTGAGTTTGTGGCCTCAAGTGGAATGGACACCGAGATGCTCTGACTCGACGTAAGGCCGGATATCCCTGAAGTGAATTGAATGCAGGCTCGTCTTGCATCTCCCAAGATGAAGGGATGTCTGAATCCCATGTGGAGACCACAGAGAAAGACCGAGTTCTCCGCCTCATCGCGACTGGAGGCCTCACATCCTTTGAAAACTCGAGAGGTCCGCGGAGATCAATGCTTCCAAAGGAGTCGATGCCTGACTCCTCTTGAAAATGGATAGGAGTCCCAGGATCACTGTGGCACGTGGAAAGGGACCCTGGGTCTCCCGCCTAACGTGGAGACGCGTCCCAATTGCCATGCCAAGGCTCGAAGAGAATCCCGAGGTGTCCCTCGCACTTAGGCAGGAGTCCTGACTTCGCTGGAAAAACACGTGTCTGGAAGGGCCCTCCCCATCGTAACTCGAGAATATACCACAGGTTCGGGCTACAACTCGAGAAAAACCATGAGCCTTCCGGCTCGCCGCAAGATGAGGCCTGATTCCCCTGCACTGCGTGCAGAGAATATCTGTGTTCCACATCAAACGTGAAAGGAGCCTTGATTTCCTTGATGGCACTCCAGAGAAACCCCAAGATCACTGTCTCAAGTCGAGAGGTATCCTGAGGTCACTGCAGCAAAACGAAAGGGCTCCGTGGACTCCAAATCAACTCGAGATGAGAGCTTAGACCCTGGCTTCGACTCAAGAGGAATACCAACTTTCCACAAGCACTTCAAGAGGAGGCTTCTCTCAGCTACATGTATGTGAGAGGGTCCCTGAGTTTGTGGCCTCAAGCGGAATGGACACCGAGATGCTCTGACTCGAAGTATGGCCGGATATCCCTGCAGTGAATTGAATGCAGGCTCGTCTTGCATCTCCCAAGACGAAGGGTTGTCTGAATCCCCTGTGTAGACCACAGAGAAAGACCTAGTCCTCCGCCTCCTCGCGACCGGAGGCCTCATATCCTTTGAAAACTCGAGAGGTCCGCTGAGATCAATGCTTCCAAAGGAGACGATGCCTGACTCCTCTTGAAAATGGATAGCAGTCCCAGGATCCCTGTGGCACGTGGAAAGGGACCCTGGGTCTCCCGCCTCACGTGGCGACGCGTCCCCATTGCCATGCCAAGACTCGAGGAGAATCCCGAGGTGTCCCTCGCACCTAGGCAGGAGTCCTGACGTCGCTGAACAAACACGTGTCTGGAAGGGCCCTCCCCGTCGTTAGTCGAGAATATATCCCAGGTTCTGGCCGCAACTCGAGAAAAACCATGGGACTTCCCCCTCGCCGAGAGATGAGGCCCGATTCCCCTGAACTGCGTGCAGAACAATTCCGTGTTCCACATCAAACGTGAAAGGAGCCTTGATTTCCTTGATGGCACTCCAGGGAAAACCCAAGATCACTGTCTCAAGTCTAGAGGGATCCTGAGGTCACTGGAGCAACACGAAAGGGCTCCGTGGACCCCAAGTCAACTCGAGATGAGAGCTTAGTCCTTGGCTTCGACTCAAGAGGAACACCAACTTTTCACAAGCACCTCAAGAGGAGGCTTCTCTCAGCTACAGGTATGTGAGAGAGACCCTGAGTTTGTGGCATCAAGTGGAATGGACACCAAGATGCTCTGATTCGAAGTAAGGCCGGATATCCCTGGTGAATTGAATGCAGGCTCGTCTTGCATCTCCCAAGACGAAGGGATGTCTGAATCCCCTGTGGAGACCACAGAGAAAGACCTAGTCCTCCGCCTCATCGCGACCAGAGGCCTAACATCCTTTGAAAACTCGAAAGGTTTGCTGAGATCAATGCTTCCAAAGGAGATGATGCCTGACTCCTCTTGAAAATGGATAGGAGTCCCAGGATCCCTGTGGCACGTGGAAAGGGACACAAGTTCCCCCGCCTCACGTGGAGACGCGTCCCAATTGCCATGCCAAGACTCGAGGAGAATCCCGAGGTGTCCCTCGCACCTAGGCAGGAGTCCTGACGTCGCTGAACAAACACGTGACTCGAAGGGCCCTCCCCGTCGTAACTCGAGAATATTCCCCAGGTTCCGGCCGCAACTTGAGAAAAACCATGAGACTTCCCCTCACTGCGAGATGAGGCCCGATTCCCCTGCACTGCGTGCAGAGCAATTCCGTGTTCCACATCAAACGTGAAAGGAGCCTTGATTTCCTTGATGGCACTCCAGAGAAAACCCAAGATCACTGTCTCATGTCTAGAGGGATCCTGAGGTCATTGGAGCAACACGCAAGGGCTCCGTGGACCCCAAATCAACTCGAGATGAGAGCTTAGTCCCTGGCTTCGACTCAAGAGGAACACCAACTTTCCACAAGCACCTTAAGTGGAGGCTTCTCTCAGCTACAGGTATGTGAGAGGGACCATGGGTTTGTGGCCTCAAGTGGAATGGACACCGAGATGCTCTGACTTGAAGTAAGGCCAGATATCCCTGCAGTGAATTGAATGCAGGCTCGTCTTGCATCTCCCAAGATGAAGGGATGTCTGAATCCCATGTGGAGACAAAAGAGGAAGACCTAGTCCTCCGCCTCATCGCGACCAGAGGCCTCACATCCTTTGAAAATTCGAGAGGTCTGCGGAGATCAATGCTTCCAAAGGAGACGATGCCTGACTCCTCTTGAAAATGGATAGGTGTCCCAGGATCCCTGTCGCACGTGGAAAGGGACCCTGGGTCCCCGCCTCACGTGGAGACGCGTCCCAATTGCCATGCCAAGACTCGAGGAGAATCCAGAGGTTCCCTCGCACCTAGACACGAGTCCTGACGTCGCTGAATAAACACGTGTATGGAAGGGCCCTCCCCGTCGTAACTCGAGAATATACCCCAGGTTCCGGCCGCAACTCGAGAAAAACCATGAGACTTCCCCCTCGCCGCGAGATGAGGCCCTTTTTCACTGCACTGTGTGCAGAGCAATTCCGTATCCCATATCAAACATGAAATGAGGCTTGATTTCCTTGATGGCACTTCAGAGAAAAAGCAAGATCACTGTCTCAACTCTAGAGGGATCCTGAGGTCACTGTAGCAACACGAAAGGGCTCCGTGGACCCCAAATCAACTCGAGATGAGAGCTTAGTCCCTGGCTTCGAATCAAGAGGAATACGAACTTCCCAGAAGCACCTCAAGAGGAGGCTTCTCTCAGCTACAGGTACGTGAGAGGGACCCTGAGTTTGTGGCCTCAAGTGGAATGGACACCGAGATGCTCTGACTCGAAGTAAGGCCGTATATCCCTGCAGTGAATTGAATGCAGGCTCGTCTTGAATCTCCCAAGACGAAGGGATGTCTCAATCACCTGTGGAGACCACAGAGAAAGACCTAGTTCTCCGCCTCTTCGCGACCGGTGGCCTCACATCCTTTGAAAACTCGAGAGGTCCGCGGAGATCAATGCTTTCAAAGGAGACGATGCCTGACTCCTCTTGCAAATGGATAGGAGTCCCAGGATCCCTGTGGCACGTGGAAAGGGACACTGGGTCTCCCGCCTCACGTGGAGACGCGTCCCAATTGCCATGCCAAGACTCGTGGAGAATCCCGAGGTGTCCCTCGCACCTAGACAGGAGTCCTGACGTCGTTGAACAAACACGTGTCTGGAAGGGCCCTCCCCGTCGTAACTCGAGAATATACCCCAGGTTCCGGCCGCAACTCGAGAAAAAACAGGAGACTTCCCCCTTGCCGCGAGATGAAGCCCGATTCCCCTGCACTGCGTGCAGAGCAGTTCCGTGTTCCACATCAAACGTGAAAGGAGCCTTGATTTCCTTGATGGCACTCCAGAGAAAACCCAAGATCACTGTCTCAAGTCTAGAGGGATCCTGAGGTCACTGGAGCAACACGAAAGGGCTCCGTGGACCCCAAATCAACTCGAGATGAGAGCTTAGTCCCTGGCTTCGACTCAAGAGGAATATCAACTTTCCACAAGCACCTCAAGAGGAGGCTTCTCTCAGCTACAGGTATGAGAGAGGGACCCTGAATTTGTGGCCTCAAGTGGAATGAACAACGAGATGCTCTGACTCGAAGTAAGGCTGCATATCCCTGCAGTGAATTGAATGCAGGATCGTCTTGCATCTCCAAGACGAAGGGATGTCTGAATCCCCTGTTGAGACGAGAGAGAAAGACCTAATTCTCCGCCTCATCGCGACTGGAGACCTCACATCCTTTGAAAACTCGAGAGGTCCGCGGAGATCAATGCTTCCAAAGGAGACGATGCCTGACTCCTCTTGCAAATGGATCGGAGTCCCATGATCCCTGTGGCATGTGGAAAGGGACCCTGGGTCTCCCGCCTCACGTGGAGACGCGTCCCAATTGCCATGCCAAGACTCGAGGAGAATCCCGAGGTGTCCCTCGCACGTAGACAGGAGTCCTGACGTCGCTGAACAAACACGTGTCTGGAAGGGCCCTCCCGGTCGTAACTCGAGAATGTACCCCAGGTTCCGGTCTCAACTCGAGAAAAACCAGGAGACTTCCCACTTGCCGCGAGATGAAGCCCGATTCCCCTGCACTGCGTGCAGAGCAATTCCGTGTTCCACATCAAACGAGAAAGGAGCCTTGATTTCCTTGATGGCACTCCAGAGAAAACCCAAGATCACTGTCTCAAGTCTAGAGGGATCCTGAGGTCACTGAAGCAACACGAAATTTCCCCTTAGACCCCAAATCAACTCGAGATGAGAGCTTCGTCCCTGGCTTCGACTCAAGTGGAATACCAACTTTCCACAAGCACCTCAAGAGGAGGCTTCTCTCAGCTACAGGTATGTGAGAGGGACCCTGAGTTTGTGGCCTCAAGTGGAATGGACACCGAGATGCTCTGACTCGAAGTAAGGCCGGATATCCCTGTAGTGAATAGAATGCAGGCTCGTCTTGCATCTCCCAAGACGAAGGGATGTCTGAATCCCCTGTGGAGACGACAGAGAAAGACCTAGTCCTCCGCCTCATCGCGACCGGAGACATTACATCCTATGAAAAATCGAGAGGTCTGCGGAGATCAATGCTTCCAAAGGAGACGATGCCTGACTCCTCTTGAAAATGGATAGGAGTCCCAGGATCCATCTGGCACGTGGAAAGGGACCCTGGGTCTCCCGCCTTACGTGGAGACGCGTCCCAATTGCCATGCCAAGACTCGAGGAGAATCCCGAGGTGTCCCTCGAACCTAGGCAGGGGTCCTGACGTCGCTGAACAAACACGTGTCTGGAAGGGCCCTCCCCGTCGTAACTCGAGAATATACCCCAGGGTCCGGCCGCAACTCGAGAAAAACCATGAGACTTCCCCCTCGCCGTGAGATGAGGCCCGATTCCCCTGCACTGCGTGCAGAGCAATTCCGTGTTCCACATCAAACGTGAAAGGAGCCTTGATTTCCTTGATGGCACTCCAGAGAAAACCCAAGATCACTGTCTCAAGTCTAGAGGGATCCTGAGGTCACTGTAGCAACACAAAAGGGCTCCGTGGACCCCAAATCACCTCGAGATGAGAGCTTAGTCCCTGGCTTCGACTCAAGAGTCATATCAACTTGCCACAAGCACCTCAAGAGGAGGCTTCTCTCAGCTACAGGTATGTGAGAGGGACCCTGAGTTTGTGGCCTCAAGTGGAATGGACACCGAGATGCTCTGGCTAGAAGTAAGGCCGGATATCCCTGCAGTGAATTGAATGCAGGCTCGTCTTGCATCTCCCAATACGAAGGGATGTCTGAATCCCCTGTGGAGACCACAGAGAAAGACCTAGTTCTCCGCCTCATCACGACCGGAGGCGTCACATCCTTTGAAAACTCGAGAGGTCCACGGAGATCAATGCTTCCAAAGGAGACGATGCCTGACTCCTCTTGAAAATGGATAGGAGTCCCAGGATCCCTGTGTCACGTGGAAAGGGACCTTGGGTCCCCCGCCTCACGTGGAGACGCCTCCCAATTGCCATGCCAAGACTCGAAGAGAATCCCGAGGTGTCCCTCGCACCTAGGCAGCAGTCCTGACTTCGCTGAACAAACACGTGTCTGGAAGGGCCCTCCCCGTCGAAACTCGAGAAAATACCCCAGTTTCCGGCCGCAACTCGAGAAAAACCATGAGACTTCCCCCTCGCCGCGAGATGAGGCCCGATTCCCCTGCACTGCGTGCAGAGCAATTCCGTGTTCCACATCAAACGTGAAAGGAGCCTTGATTTCCTTGATGGCACTCCAGAGAAAACCCAAGATCACTGTCTCAAGTCTAGAGGGATCCTGAGGTCACTGGAGCAACAAGAAAGGTCTCCGTGGACCCCAAATCAAGTCGAGATGAGAGCTTAGTCCCTGGCTTCGATTCAAGAGGAATACCAACTTTCCACATGCACCTCAAGAAGCGGTTTCTGCCAGCTACAGGTATGTGCGAGGGACACTGAGTTTGTGGACTCAAGTAGAATGGACACCGAGATGCTCTGACTCGAAGTAAGGCCGGATATCCCTGAAGTGAATTGAATGCAGGCTCGTCTTGCATCTCCCAAGAAGAAGGGATGTCTGAATCCCCTGTGGAGACCACAGAGAAAGACCTAGTTCTCCCTCTCATGGCGACCGGAGGCATCACATCTTTGAAAACTCGAGAGGTCCGCGGAGATCAATGCTTCCTAAGGAGACGATGCCTGACTCCTCTTGAAAATGGATAGGAGTCCAAGAAACCCTGTGGCACATGGAACGGGACCCTGGGTCTCCCGCCTCACGTGGAGACTTGTCCTAATTGCCATGCCAAGACTCGAGGAGAATCCCGAGGTGTTCCTCGCACCTAGGCACTAGTCCTGACGTCGCTGAACAAACACTTGTCTGGAAGGGCCCTCCCCGTTGTAACTCAAGAATATACCCCAGCTTCCGGCCGCAACTCGAGAAAAACCATAAGACTTCCCCCTCGCCTTGAGATGTGGCCCGATTCTCCTGCACTGCGTGCAGACCAATTCCGTGTTCCACATCAAACGTGAAAGGATTCTTGATTTCCTTGATGGCACTCCAAAGAAAAGCCAAGATCACTGTCTCAAGTCTAGAGGGATCCTGAGGTCACTGTAGCAACCCGAAAGGGCTCCGTGCACCCCAAATCAACTCGAGATGAGAGCTTTGTCCCTGGCTTCGCCTCAAGAGGAATACCAACTTTCCAAAAGCTCCTCAAGAGGAGGTTTCTCTCAGCTACAGGTATGTGAGAGGGACCCTGAGTTTGTGGCCTCAAGTGGAATGGACACCGAGATGCTCTGACTCAATGTAAGGCCGGATATCCCTGCAGTGAATTGAATGCAGGCTCGTCGTGGATCTCCCAAGACGAAGGGATGTCTGAATACCCTGTGGAGACCACATACAAAGACCTAGATCTCCGCCTCATCGCGACCATAGGCCTCACATACTTTGAAAACTCGAGAGGTCCGCGGAGATCAATGCTTCCTAAGGAGACGATGCCTGACTCCTCTTGAAAATGGATAGGAGTCCCAGAATCCCTGTGGCACGTGGAAAGGTACCCTGGGTCTTCCGCCTCACTGGAGACGCGTCCCAATTGCCATGCCAAGACTCGAGGAGAATCCCGAGGTGTCCCTCGCACCTAGGCAGGAGTCCTGACTTCGCTGAAAAAACACGTGTCTGGAAGGGCCCTCCCCATCGTAACTCGAGAATATACCCCAGGTTCCGGCCGCAACTCGAGAAATTCCATGAGACCTACCCCTCGCGGCTAGATGACGCCCGATTCCCCTGCACTGCGTGCAGAGCAATTTCGTGTTCCACATCAAACGTGAAAGGAGCCTTGATTTCCTTGATGGCACTCCAGAGAAAACCCAAGATCACTGTCTCAAGTCTAGAGGGATTTTGAGGTCACTGGAGCAACACGAAAGGGCTCCGTGGACCCCAAATCAACTCGAGATGAGAGCTTAGTCCCTGGCTTTGACTCAAGAG
Source organism: Dama dama (assembly GCF_033118175.1). Taxonomy (NCBI): domain Eukaryota; kingdom Metazoa; phylum Chordata; class Mammalia; order Artiodactyla; family Cervidae; genus Dama; species Dama dama. The sequence goes on along the minus strand of NW_026870898.1, from coordinate 2,573,094 downwards.
GAATACCAACTTTCCACAAGCACCTCAAGAGGAGGCTTCTCTCAGCTGCATGTATATGAGAGGGACCCTGATTTTGTGGCCTCAAGTGGAATGGACACCGAGATGCTCTGACTCGAAGTAAGACCAGATATCCCTGCAGTGAATTGAATGCAGGCTCGTCTTGCATCTCCCAAGACGAAGGGATGTCTGAATCCCCTGTGGAGACGACAGAGAAAGAACTAGTCCTCCTCTTCATCGTAACCGGAGGCCTCACATCCTTTGAAAACTCGAGAGGTCTTCAGAGATCAGTGCTTCCAAAGGAGACGATGCCTGACTCCTCTTGAAAGTTGATAGGAGTCCCAGGATCCCTGTGGCACGTGGAAAGGGACACTGGGTGTCCCGCCTCACGTGGAGACGCGTCCCAATTGCCATGCCAAGACTCGAGGAGAATCCCGAGGTGTCCCTCGCACCTAGGCAGGAGTCCTGACGTCGCTGAACAAACACGTGTCTGGAAGGGCCCTCCCCGTCGTAACTCGAGAATATACCCCAGGTTCCGACCGCAACTCGAATAAAACCATGAGACTTCCTCCTCGCCGCGAGATGAGGCCCGATTCCCCTGCACTGCGTGCAGAGCAATTCTGTGTTCCACATCAAACGTGAAAGGATCCTTGATTTCTTTGATGGCACTCCAGAGAAAACCCAAGATCACTGTCACAAGTCTAGAGGGATCCTGAGGTCACTAGAGCAACACGAAAGGGCTCCGTGGACCCCAAATCAACTCGAGATGAGAGCTTTTCCTTGGCTTCGACTCAAGAGGAATACCAACTTTCCACAAGCACCTCAAGAGTAGGCTTCTCTCAGCTACAGGTATGTGAGAAGGACCCTGAGTTTGTGGCCTCAAGTGGAAGGGACACCGAGATGCTCTGACTCGAATTAAGGCCGGATATCCCTGCAGTGAATTGAATGCAGGCTCGTCTTGCATCTCCCAAGACGAAGGGATGTCTGAATCCCCTGTTGGGACCACAGAGAAAGTCCTAGTCCTCCGGCTCATCGCGACCGGAGGCCTCACATCCTTTGAAAACTCGAGAGGTCTGCGGAGATAAATGCTTCCAAAGGAGACGATGCCTGACTCCTCTTGAAAATGGATAGCAGTCCCAGGATCCCTGTGGCACGTGGAAAGGGACCCTGGGTCTCCCGCCTCACGTGGAGACGCGTCCCAATTGCCATGCCAAGACTCGAGGAGAATCCCGAGGTGTCCCTCGCACCTAGGCAGGAGTACTGACGTCGCTGAACAAACACATGTCTGGAAGGGCCCTCCCCGTCGTAACTCGAGAATATACCCCAGGTTCCGGCCGCAACTCGAGAAAAACCATGAGACTTCCCCCTTGCCGCTGGATGAGGCCCGATTCCCCTGCACTGTGTGCAGAGCAATTCCGTGTTCCACATCAAACGTGAAAGGAGCCTTGATTTCCGTGATGGCACTCCAGAGAAAACCCAAGATCACTGTCTCAAGTCTAGAAGGATCCTGAGGTCACTGGAGCAACAAGAAAGGGCTCCCTGGACCCCAAATCAACTCGAGATGAGAGCTTAGTCCCTGGCTTCGCCTCAAGAGGAATACCAACTTTCCACAAGCACCTCAAGAGGAGGCTTCTCTCAGCTACAGGTATGTGAGAGGGCCCCTGAGTTTTTGGCCTCAAGTGGAATGGACACCGAGATGCTCTGACTCGAAGTAAGACCATATATCCCTAAAGTGAATTGAATGCAGGCTCTTCCTGCGTCTCCCAAGACGAAGGGATGTCTGAATCCCCTGTGGAGACCACAGAGAAAGACCTAGTCCTCCGCCTCATCGCGACCGGAGACCTCACATCCTTTGAAAACTCGAGAGGTTGGGGAGATCAATGCTTCCAAAGGAGACGATGCCTGACTCCTCTTGAAAATGGATAGGAGTCCCAGGATCTCTGTGGCACGTGGGAAGGGACCCTGGGTCTCCCGCCTCACGTGGAGACGCGTCCCAATTGCCATGCCAAGACTCGAGGAGAATCCCGAGGTGTCCCTCGCACTTAGGCAGGAGTCCTGACGTCGTTGAACAAACACGTGTCTGGAAGGGCCCTCCCCATCGTAACTCGAGGATATACCCCAGGTTCCGTCAGCAACTCGAGAAAAACCATGAGACTTCCCCCTCGCCGAGAGATGAGGCCCGAATCCCCTGCAATGCGTGCAGAGCAATTCCGTGTTCCACATTAAACGTGACAGGAGCTTTGATTTCCTTGATGGCACTACAGAGAAAACCCAAGATCACTGGCTCAAGTCTAGAGGGATCCTGAGGTCACTGGACCAACACGAAAGGGATCCGTGGACCCCAAATCAACTCGAGATGAGAGCTTAGTCCCTGGCTTCGACTCAAGGGGAGTACCAACTTTCCACAAGCACCTCAAGAGGAGGCTTCTCTGAGCTACAGGTATGTGAGAGGGACCCTGAGTTTGTGGCCTCAAGTGGAATGGACACCGAGATGCTCTGACTCGAAGTAAGGCCGGATATCCCTGCAGTGAATTGAATGCAGGCTCGTCTTGCATCTCCCAATACGAAGGGATGTCTGAATCCCCTGTGGAGACCACAGAGAAAGACCTAGTCCTCCGCCTCAACGCGAACGGAGGCCTCACATCCTTTGAAAACTCGAGAGGTCCGAGGAGATCAATGCTTCCAAAGGAGACGATGCCTGACTCCTCTTGAAAGTGGATAGGAGTCCCAGGATCCCTGTGGCACGTGGAAAGGGACCCTGGGTCTCCCGCCTCACGTGGAGACGCGTCCCAATTGCCATGCCAAGACTCGAGGAGAATCCCGAGGTGTCCCTCGCACCTAGGCAGGAGTCCTGACGTCGCTGAACAAACACGTGTCTGGAAGGGCCCTCCCCGTCGTTACACGAGAATATACCCCAGGTTCCGGCCGCAACTCGAGAAAAACCATGAGACTTCCCCCTCGCCGCGAGATGAGGCCCGATTCCCCTGCACTGCGTGCAGAGCAATTCCGTGTTCCACATCAAACGTGAAAGGAGCCTTGATTTCCTTGATGGCACTCCAGAGAAAACCCAAGATCACTGTCTCAAGTCTAGAGGGATCCTGAGGTCACTGGAGCAACACGAAAGGGCTCCGTGGACCCCAAATCAACTCGAGATGAGAGCTTAGTCCCTGGCTTCGCCTCAAGAGGAATACCAACTTTCCACAAGCACCTCAAGAGGAGGCTTCTCTCAGCTACAGGTATGTGAGAGGGCCCCTGAGTGTGTGGCCTCAAGTGGAATGGACACCGAGATGCTCTGACTCGAAGTAAGACCAGATATCCCTGCAGTGAATTGAATGCAGGCTCGTCTTGCGTCTCCCAAGACGAAGGGATGTCTGAATCCCCTGTGGAGACCACAGAGAAAGACCTAGTCCTCCGCCTCATCGTGACCGGAGACCTCACATCCTTTGAAAACTCGAGAGGTTGGGGAGATCAATGCTTCCAAAGGAGACGATTCCTGACTCCTCTTGAAAATGGATAGGAGTCCCAGGATCTCTGTGGCACGTGGGAAGGGACCCTGGGTCTCCCGCCTAACGTGGAGATGCGTCCCAATTGCCATGCCAAGACTCGAGGAGAATCCCGAGGTGTCCCTCGCAACTAGGCAGGAGTCCTGACGTCGTTGAACAAACACGTTTCTGGAAGGGCCCTCCCCGTCCTAACTCGAGAATATACCACAGGTTCCGGCCGCAACTCGAGAAAAACCATGAGACTTCCCCCTCGCCGAGAGATGAGGCCCGAATCCCCTGCACTGCGTGCAGAGCAATTCCGTGTTCGACAACAAACGTGAAAGGAGCCTTGATTTCCTTGATGGCACTCCAGAGAAAACCCAAGATCACTGGCTCAAGTCTAGAGGGATCCTGAGGTCACTGGAGCAACACGAAAGCGATCCGTGGACCCCAAATCAACTCGAGATGAGCGCTTAGTCCCTGGCTTCGATTCAAGGGGAATACCAACTTTCCACAAGCACCTCAAGAGGAGGCTTCTCTCAGCTACAGGTATGTGAGAGGGACCCTGAGTTTGTGGCCTCAAGTGGAATGGACACCGAGATGCTCTGACTCGAAGTAAGGCCGGATATCCCTGCAGGGAATTGAATGCCGGCTCGTCTTACATCTCCCAAGACGAAGGGATGTCTGAATCCCCTGTGGAGACCACAGAGAAAGACCTAGTCCTCCGCCTCAACGCGAACGGAGGCCTCACATCCTTTGAAAACTCGAGAGATCCGAGGAGATCAATGCTTCCAAAGGAGACGATGCCTGACTCCTCTTGAAAGTGGATAGGAGTCCCAGGATCCCTGTGGCACGTGGAAAGGGACCCTGGGTCTCCCGCCTCACGTGGAGACGCGTCCCAATTGCCATGCCAAGACTCGAGGAGAATCCCGAGGTGTCCCTCGCACCTAGGCAGGAGTCCTGACGTCGCTGAACAAACACGTGTCTGGAAGGGCCCTCCCCGTCGTAACTCGAGAATATACCCCAGGTTCCGGCCGCAACTCGAGAAAAACCATGAGACTTCCCCCTCGCCGCGAGATGAGGCCCGAATCCCCTGCACTGCGTGCAGAGCAATTCCGTGTTCCACATCAAACGTGAAAGGACCCTTGATTTCCTTGATGGCACTCCAGAGAAAACCCAAGATCACTGTCTCAAGTCTAGAGGGATCCTGAGGTCACTGGAGCAACAGGAAAGGGCTCCGTGGACCCCAAATCAACTCGAGATGAGAGCTTACTCCCTGGCTTCGACTCAAGAGGAATATCAACTTTCCACAAGCACCTCAAGAGGAAACTTCTCTCAGCTACAAGTATGTGAGAGGGACCCTGAGTTTGTGGCCTCAAGTGGAATGGACACCGAGATGCTCTGACTCGAAGTAAGGCCGATATCCCTGCAGTGAATTGAATGCAGGCTCGTCTTGCATCTCCCAAGACGAAGGGTTGTCTGAATCCCCTGTGGAGACCACAGAGAAAGACCTAGTCCTACGCCTCAACGCGAACGGAGGCCTCACATCCTTTGAAAACTCGAGAGGTCCGCGGAGATCAATGCTTCCAAAGGAGACGATGCCTGACTCATCTTGAAAATGGATAGGAGTCCCAGGATCCCTGTGGCACGTGGAAAGGGGCCCTTGGTCTCCCGACTCACGTGGAGACGCCTCCCAATTGCCATGCCAAGACTCGAGGAAAATCCCGAGGTGTCCCTCGCACCTAGGCAGGAGTCCTGATGTCGCTGAACAAACACGTGTCTGGAAGGGCCCTCCCCGTCGTAACTCGAGAATATACCCCAGGTTCCGGCCGCAACTCGAGCAAAACCATGAGACTTCCCCCTCACCGCGAGATGAGGCCCAATTCCCCTGCACTGCGTGCAGAGCAATTCCGTGTTCCACATCAAACGTGAAAGGAGCCTTGATTTCCTTGATGGCACTCCAGAGAAAACCCAAGATCACTGTCTCAAGTCTAGAGGGATCCTGAGGTCACTGGAGCAACACGAAAGGGCTCCCTGGACCCCAAATCAACTCGAGATGAGAGCTTAGTCCCTGGCTTCGCCTCAAGAGGAATAGCAACTTTCCACAAGCACCTCAAGAGGAGGCTTCTCTCAGCTACAGGTATGTGAGAGGGCCCCTGAGTTTGTGGCCTCAAGTTGAATGGACACCGAGATGCTCTGACTCGAAGTAAGACCAGATATCCCTGCAGTGAATTGAATGCAGGCTCGTCTTGCGTCTCCCAAGACGAAGTGATGTCTGAATCCCCTGTGGAGACCACAGAGAAAGACCTAGTCCTCCGCCTCATTGCGACCGGAGACCTCACATCCTTTGAAAACTCGAGAGGTTGGGGAGATCAATGCTTCCAAAGGAGACGATGCCTGACTCTCTTGAAAATGAATAGGAGTCCCAGGATCTCTCTGGCACGTGGGAAGGGACCATGGGTCTCCCGCCTCACGTGGAGACGCGTCCCAATTGCCATGTCAAGACTCGAGGAGAATCCCGAGGTGTCCCTCGCACCTAGGCAGGAGTCCTGACATCGCTGAACAAACACGTGTCTGGAAGGGCCCTCCCCGTCGTAACTCGAGAATGTACCACAGGTTCCGACCGCAACTCGAGAAAAACCATGAGACTTCCCCCTCGCCGAGAGATGAGTCCCGATTCCCCTGCACTGCGTGCAGAGCAATTCCGTGTTTCACATAAAACGTGAAAGGAGCCTTTATTTCCTTGATGGCACTCCAGAGAAAACCCAAGATCACTGTCTCAAGTCTAGAGGGATCCTGAGGTCACTGGAGCAACACGAAATGTCTCCGTGGACCCCAAGTCAACTCGTGATGAGAGCTTAGTCCTTGGCTTCGACTCAAGAGTAACACCAAATTTCCACAAGCACCTCAAGAGGAGGCTTCTCTCAGCTACAGGTATGTCAGAGGGCCCCAGAGTTTGTGGCCTCAAGTGGAATGGACACCGAGATGCTCTGACTCGAACTAAGGCTGGATATCCCTGCAGAGAACTGAATTCAGGTTCGGCTTGCATCTCCCAAGACGAAGGGATGTCTGAATCCCCTGTGGAGACCACAGAGAAAGACCTAGTCCTCCGCTTCATCGCGACCGGAGGCCTCACATCCTTCGAAAACTCGAGAGGTCCACGGAGTTCAATGCTTCCAAAGGAGGCGATGCCTGACTCCTCTTGAAAATGGATAGGAGTCCCAGGATCCCTGTGGCACGTGGAAAGGGGCCCTTGGTCTCCCGCCTCACGTGGAGACGCGTCCCAATTGCCATGCCAAGACTCGAGGAGAATCCCGAGGTGTCCCTCGCACCTAGGCAGGAGTCCTGACGTCGCTGAACAAACACGTGTCTGGAAGGGCCCTCCCCGTCGTAACTCGAGAATATACCCCAGGTTCCGGCCGCAACTCGAGAAAAACCATGAGACTTCCCCCTTGCCGCGAGATGAGGCCCGATTCCCCTGCACTGCGTGCAGAGCAATTCCGTGTTCCACATCAAACGTGAAAGGAGCCTTGATTTCCTTGATGGCACTCCAGAGAAAACCCAAGATCACTGTCTCAAGTCTAGAGGGATCCTGAGGTCACTGGAGCAACACGAAAGGGCTCCGTGGACCCCAAATCAACTCGAGATGAGAGCTTAGTCCCTGGCTTCGCCTCAAGAGGAATACCAACTTTCCACAAGCACCTCAAGAGGAGGCTTCTCTCAGCTACAGGTATGTGAGAGGGACCCTGAGTTTGTGGCCTCAAGTGGAATGGACACCGAGATGCTCTGACTCGAAGTAAGGCCGGATATCCCTGCAGTGAATTGACTGCAGGCTCGTCTTGCATCACCCAAGGCGAAGGGATGTCTGAATCCGCTGTGGAGACCACAGAGAAAGACCTAGTCCTCCGCCTCATCGCGATCGGAGGCCTCACATCCTTTGAAAACTCGAGAGGTCCAGGGAGATCAATGCTTCCAAAGGAGACGATGCCTGACTCCTCTTGAAAATGATTAGAATTCCCAGGATCCCTGTCCACATGTACGGGGACCCTGGGTCTCCCGCTTCACGTGGAAACGCGAGCCAATTGCCATGCCAAGGCTCGAGGAGAATCCCGAGGTGTCCCTCGCACCTAGGCAGGAGTCCTGACGTCGCTGAACAAACACGTGTCTGGAAGGGCCCTCCCCATCGTAACTCGAGAATATACCCCAGGGTCAAGCCGCAACTCGAGAAAAACCATGAGACTTCCCCCTCGCCGCGAGATGAGGCCCCATTCCCCTGCACTGCGTGCAGAGCAATTCCGTGTTCCATATCAAACGTGAAAGCAGCCTTGATTTCCTTGATGGCACTCCAGAGAAAACCCAAAATCACTGTCTCAAGTCTAGAGGGATCCTGAGGTCACTGGAGCAACACGAAAGGGCTCCGTGGACCCCAAATCAACTCGAGATGAGAGCTTAGTCCCTGCCTTCGACTCAACTGGGATACCAACTTTCCACAAGCACCTCAAGAGGAGGCTTCTCTCAGCTACAGGTATGTGAGAGCGACCCTGAGTTTGTGGCCTCAAGTGGAATGGACACCGACATGCTCTGACTCGAAGTAAGGCGTGATATCCCTGCAGTGAATTGAATGCAGGCTTGTCTTGCATCTCCCAAGATGAAGGGATGTCTGAATCCCCTGTGGAGACCACAGAGAAAGACATAGTTCTCCACCTCATCGCCACCTCAGGCCTCACATCCTTTGAAAACTCGAGAGGTCCGCGGAGATCAATGCTTCCAAATGAGATGATGCCTGAATTCTCTTGAAAATGGATAGGAGTCCCAGGATACCTGTGGCACGTGGAATGGGACCCTGGGTCTGGCGCCTCACGTGGAGCCGCATTCCAATTGCCATGCCAAGACTCGAGGAGAATCCCGAGGTGTCCCTCGCACCTAGGCAAAAGTCCTGACGTCGCTGAACAAACACGTGTCTGGAAGGGCCCTCCCCGTCATAACTCGAGAATATACCCCAGGTTCCGGCCGCAACTCGAGAAAAACCATGAGACTTCCCGCTCGCCGCGAGATGAGGCCCGATTCCCCTGTACTGCGTGCAGAGCAATTCCGTGTTCCACATCAAACGTGAAAGGAGCTTTGATTTCCTTGATGGCCCTCCAGAGAAAACCCAAGATCACTGTCTCAAGTCTAGAGGGATCCTGGGTCACTGGAGCAACACGAAAGCGCTCCGTGGACCCCAAATCAACTCGAGATGAGAGCTTAGTCCCTGGCTTTGCTCACGAGGAATACCAACTTTCCACAAGCACCTCAAGAGGAAGCTTCTCTCAGCTACAGGTATGTGAGAGGGACGCTGAGTTTTTGGTCTCAAGTGGAATGGACACCGAGATGCTCTGACTCGAAGTAAGGCCGGATATGCCTGCAGTGAATTGAATGCTGGCTCGTCTTGCATCTCTCACGATGAAGGGATGTCTGAATTCCCTGGGGAGACCGCAGAGAAAGACCTAGTTCTCCACCTGTTCGCGACCGGAGGCCTCACGTCCTTCGAAAATTCGAGAGGTCCCCGGAGATCAAAGCTTCCAAAGGAGACGATGCCTGACTCCTCTTGAAAATGGATAGGAGTCCCAGGATCCCTGTGGCACGTGGAAAGGGTCCCTGGGTCTCCCGCCTCACATGGAAACCCGTCCCAATGGCCATGCCAAGACTCGAGGAGAATCCCGAGGTTTCCCTCGCACCTAGGCAGGAGTCCTGACATCGCTGAACAAACACGTGTCTGGAAAGGCCCTCCCAGTCGTAACTCGAGAATATACCCCACGTTCCGGCCGCAACTCGAGAAAAAGCATGCGACTTCCCGTCGCCACGAGATGAGGCCTGATTCCCCTGCACTGCGTGCAGAGCAATTCCGTGTTCCACATCAAACGTAAAAGGAGCCTTGATTTCCTTGATGGCACTCCAGAGAACACCCAAGATCACTATCTCAAGTCTAGAGGGATCCTGAGGTCACTGTAGCAACACTAACGGGCTCCGTGGACCCCAAACCAAGTCGAGATGAGAGCTTCTTCCCTGGCTTCGACTCAAGAGGAATACTCAATTTCCAGAAGTACCTCAAGAGGAGGCTTCTCTCAGCTACAGGTATGAGAGAGGGACCCTGAGTTTGTGGCCTCAAGTGGAATGGACACCGAGATGCTCTGACTCGAAGTAAGTCAGGATATCCCTGCAGTGAATTGAATGCAGACTCCTCTTGCATCTCCCAAGACGAAGGGATGTCTGAATCCCCACTGGAGACCACAGAGAAAGACCTATTTCTACGCCTCATCGCGACAGGAGGCCTCACGTCCTTTGAAAACTCGAGATGTCCGCGGAGATCAATGCTTCCAAAGGAGACGATGCCTGAGTCCTCTTGAAAATGGATAGGAGTCCCAGGATCCCTGTGGCACTTGGAAAGGGACCCTGGGTCTCCCGCCTCACGTGGAGACGCGTCCCAATGGCCATGCCAAGACTCGAGGAGAATCCCGACGTGTCCCTAACACCTAGGCAGGAGTCCTGACGTCCCTGAACAAACACGTTTCTGGAAGGGCCCTCCCCGTCGAAACGCGAGAATATACCCCAGGTTCCGGCCGCAACTTGAGAAAAACCATGAGACTTTCCCCTCGCCGCGAGATGAGGCCCGATTCCCCTGCACTGCGTGCAGAGCAATTCCGTGTTCCATATCAAACATGAAAGGAGCCTTGATTTCCTTGATGGCACTCCAGAGAACACCCAAGATCACTGTCTCAAGTCTAGAGGGATCCTGAGGTCACTGTAGCAACAAGAAAGAGCTCCCTGGACCCCAAATCAACTCGAGATGAGATCCACGTCCCTGGCTTCAGCTCAAGAGGAATACCCACTTTCCACAAGCACCTCAAGAGGAGGTTTCTCTCAGCTACAGGTATGTGAGAGGGTCCCTGAGTTTGTGGCCTCAAGTGGAATGGACACCGAGATGCTCGGATCGAAGGAAGGCCGGATATCCGTGCAGTGAATTGAATGCAGGCTCGTCTTGCATCTCCCACGACGAAGGGATGTCTGAATCCCCTGTGGAGACCACAGAGAAAGACCTAGTTCTCCACCTCATCGCGACCGGAGGCCTCACATCCTTTGAAAACTCGAGAGGTCCGCAGAGATCAATGCTTCCAAAGGAGACGATGCCTGACTCCTCTTGAAAATGGATAGGAATCCCAGGATCCCTGTGGCACGTGGAAAGGGACCCTGGGTCTCCCGCCTCACCTGGAGACGCGTCCCAATGGCCATGCCAAGACTCGAGGAGAATCCCGAGGTGTCCCTCGCACCTAGGCAGGAGTCCTGACGTCGCTGAACAAACACGTGTCTGGAAGGGCCCTCCCCGTCGTAACTCGAGAATATACCCCAAGTTCCGGCCGCAACTCGAGAAAAACCATGAGACTTCCCCTTCGCCGCGAGATGAGGCCCGATTCCCCTGCACTGCGTGCAGAGCAATTCCGTGTTCCACATCAAACATGAAAGGAGCCTTGATTTCCTTAACGGCACTCCAGAGAACACCCAAGATCCCTGTCTCAATCTAGAGGGATCCTGAGGTCACTGTAGCAACACTAACGGGCTCCGTGAACCCCAAATCAACTCGAGATGAGAGCTTCTTCCCTAGCTTCGACTCAAGAGGAATACCCACTTTCCACAAGCACCTCAAGAGGAGGCTTCTCTCAGCTACAGGTATGTGAGAGTGACCCTGAGTTTGTGGCCTCAATTGGAATGGACACTGAGATGCTCTGACTCGAAGGAAGGCCGGATATCCCTGCAGTGAATTGAATGCAGGCTCGTCTTGCATCTCCCACGACGGAGGGATGTCTGAATCCCTTGTGGAAACCACAGAGAAAGACCTAGTTCTCCACATCATCGCGCCCGGAGGCCTCACGTCCTTTCAAAACTCGAGAGTTCCGCGGAGATCAATGCTTCCAAAGGAGACAATGCCTGACTCCTCTTGAAAATGGATAGGAGTCCCAGGATCCCTGTGGCACGTGGAAAGGGACACTATGTCTCCCGCCTCACGTGGAGACCCGTCCCAATGGCCATGCCAAGACTCGAGGAAAATCCCAAGTTGTCCCTCGCACCTAGGCAGGAGTCCTGACGTCGCTGAACAAACACGTGTCTGGAAGGGCCCTCCCCGTCGTAACTCGAGAATATACCCCAGGTTCCGGCCGCAACTCGAGAAAAACCATGAGACTTCCCCCTCGCCGCGAGATGAGGCCCGAATCCCCTGCACTGCGTGCAGAGCAATTCCGTGTTCCACATCAAACGTGAAAGGACCCTTGATTTCCTTGATGGCACTCCAGAGAAAACCCAAGATCACTGTCTCAAGTCTAGAGGGATCCTGAGGTCACTGGAGCAACAGGAAAGGGCTCCGTGGACCCCAAATCAACTGGAGATGAGAGCTTACTCCCTGGCTTCGACTCAAGAGGAATATCAACTTTCCACAAGCACCTCAAGAGGAGACTTCTCTCAGCTACAAGTATGTGAGAGGGACCCTGAGTTTGTGGCCTCAAGTGGAATGGACACCGAGATGCTCTGACTCGAAGTAAGGCCGATATCCCTGCAGTGAATTGAATGCAGGCTCGTCTTGCATCTCCCAAGACGAAGGGTTGTCTGAATCCCCTGTGGAGACCACAGAGAAAGACCTAGTCCTACGCCTCAAAGCGAACGGAGGCCTCACATCCTTTGAAAACTCGAGAGGTCCGCGGAGATCAATGCTTCCAAAGGAGACGATGCCTGACTCATCTTGAAAATGGATAGGAGTCCCAGGATCCCTGTGGCACGTGGAAAGGGGCCCTTGGTCTCCCGACTCACGTGGAGACGCCTCCCAATTGCCATGCCAAGACTCGAGGAAAATCCCGAGGTGTCCCTCGCACCTAGGCAGGAGTCCTGATGTCGCTGAACAAACACGTGTCTGGAAGGGCCCTCCCCGTCGTAACTCGAGAATATACCCCAGGTTCCGGCCGCAACTCGAGCAAAACCATGAGACTTCCCCCTCACCGCGAGATGAGGCCCGATTCCCCTGCACTGCGTGCAGAGCAATTCCGTGTTCCACATCAAACGTGAAAGGAGCCTTGATTTCCTTGATGGCACTCCAGAGAAAACCCAAGATCACTGTCTCAAGTCTAGAGGGATCCTGAGGTCACTGGAGCAACACGAAAGGGCTCCCTGGACCCCAAATCAACTCGAGATGAGAGCTTAGTCCCTGGCTTCGCCTCAAGAGGAATAGCAACTTTCCACAAGCACCTCAAGAGGAGGCTTCTCTCAGCTACAGGTATGTGAGAGGGCCCCTGAGTTTGTGGCCTCAAGTTGAATGGACACCGAGATGCTCTGACTCGAAGTAAGACCAGATATCCCTGCAGTGAATTGAATGCAGGCTCGTCTTGCGTCTCCCAAGACGAAGTGATGTCTGAATCCCCTGTGGAGACCACAGAGAAAGACCTAGTCCTCCGCCTCATCGCGACCGGAGACCTCACATCCTTTGAAAACTCGAGAGGTTGGGGAGATCAATGCTTCCAAAGGAGACGATGCCTGACTCTCTTGAAAATGAATAGGAGTCCCAGGATCTCTCTGGCACGTGGGAAGGGACCCTGGGTCTCCCGCCTCACGTGGAGACGCGTCCCAATTGCCATGTCAAGACTCGAGGAGAATCCCGAGGTGTCCCTCGCACCTAGGCAGGAGTCCTGACATCGCTGAACAAACACGTGTCTGGAAGGGCCCTCCCCGTCATAACTCGAGAATATACCACAGGTTCCGACCGCAACTCGAGAAAAACCATGAGACTTCCCCCTCGCCGAGAGATGAGTCCCGATTCCCCTGCACTGCGTGCAGAGCAATTCCGTGTTTCACATAAAACGTGAAAGGAGCCTTTATTTCCTTGATGGCACTCCAGAGAAAACCCAAGATCACTGTCTCAAGTCTAGAGGGATCCTGAGGTCACTGGAGCAACACGAAATGTCTCCGTGGACCCCAAGTCAACTCGTGATGAGAGCTTAGTCCTTGGCTTCGACTCAAGAGTAACACCAAATTTCCACAAGCACCTCAAGAGGAGGCTTCTCTCAGCTACAGGTATGTGAGAGGGCCCCAGAGTTTGTGGCCTCAAGTGGAATGGACACCGAGATGCTCTGACTCGAACTAAGGCTGGATATCCCTGCAGAGAACTGAATTCAGGTTCGGCTTGCATCTCCCAAGACGAAGGGATGTCTGAATCCCCTGTGGAGACCACAGAGAAAGACCTAGTCCTCCGCTTCATCGCGACCGGAGGCCTCACATCCTTCGAAAACTCGAGAGGTCCACGGAGTTCAATGCTTCCAAAGGAGGCGATGCCTGACTCCTCTTGAAAATGGATAGGAGTCCCAGGATCCCTGTGGCACGTGGAAAGGGGCCCTTGGTCTCCCGCCTCACGTGGAGACGCGTCCCAATTGCCATGCCAAGACTCGAGGAGAATCCCGAGGTGTCCCTCGCACCTAGGCAGGAGTCCTGACGTCGCTGAACAAACACGTGTCTGGAAGGGCCCTCCCCGTCGTAACTCGAGAATATACCCCAGGTTCCGGCCGCAACTCGAGAAAAACCATGAGACTTCCCCCTTGCCGCGAGATGAGGCCCGATTCCCCTGCACTGCGTGCAGAGCAATTCCGTGTTCCACATCAAACGTGAAAGGAGCCTTGATTTCCTTGATGGCACTCCAGAGAAAACCCAAGATCACTGTCTCAAGTCTAGAGGGATCCTGAGGTCACTGGAGCAACACGAAAGGGCTCCGTGGACCCCAAATCAACTCGAGATGAGAGCTTAGTCCCTGGCTTCGCCTCAAGAGGAATACCAACTTTCCACAAGCACCTCAAGAGGAGGCTTCTCTCAGCTACAGGTATGTGAGAGGGACCCTGAGTTTGTGGCCTCAAGTGGAATGGACACCGAGATGCTCTGACTCGAAGTAAGGCCGGATATCCCTGCAGTGAATTGACTGCAGGCTCGTCTTGCATCACCCAAGGCGAAGGGATGTCTGAATCCGCTGTGGAGACCACAGAGAAAGACCTAGTCCTCCGCCTCATCGCGATCGGAGGCCTCACATCCTTTGAAAACTCGAGAGGTCCAGGGAGATCAATGCTTCCAAAGGAGACGATGCCTGACTCCTCTTGAAAATGATTAGAATTCCCAGGATCCCTGTCCACATGTACGGGGACCCTGGGTCTCCCGCTTAACGTGGAAACGCGAGCCAATTGCCATGCCAAGGCTCGAGGAGAATCCCGAGGTGTCCCTCGCACCTAGGCAGGAGTCCTGACGTCGCTGAACAAACACGTGTCTGGAAGGGCCCTCCCCATCGTAACTCGAGAATATACCCCAGGGTCCAGCCGCAACTCGAGAAAAACCATGAGACTTCCCCCTCGCCGCGAGATGAGGCCCCATTCCCCTGCACTGCGTGCAGAGCAATTCCGTGTTCCATATCAAACGTGAAAGGAGCCTTGATTTCCTTGATGGCACTCCAGAGAAAACCCAAAATCACTGTCTCAAGTCTAGAGGGATCCTGAGGTCACTGGAGCAACACGAAAGGGCTCCGTGGACCCCAAATCAACTCGAGATGAGAGCTTAGTCCCTGCCTTCGACTCAACTGGGATACCAACTTTCCACAAGCACCTCAAGAGGAGGCTTCTCTCAGCTACAGGTATGTGAGAGCGACCCTGAGTTTGTGGCCTCAAGTGGAATGGACACCGACATGCTCTGACTCGAAGTAAGGCGTGATATCCCTGCAGTGAATTGAATGCAGGCTTGTCTTGCATCTCCCAAGATGAAGGGATGTCTGAATCCCCTGTGGAGACCACAGAGAAAGACCTAGTTCTCCACCTGTTCGCGACCGGAGGCCTCACGTCCTTCGAAAATTCGAGAGGTCCCCGGAGATCAAAGCTTCCAAAGGAGACGATGCCTGACTCCTCTTGAAAATGGATAGGAGTCCCAGGATCCCTGTGGCACGTGGAAAGGGTCCCTGGGTCTCCCGCCTCACATGGAAACCCGTCCCAATGGCCATGCCAAGACTCGAGGAGAATCCCGAGGTTTCCCTCGCACCTAGGCAGGAGTCCTGACATCGCTGAACAAACACGTGTCTGGAAAGGCCCTCCCAGTCGTAACTCGAGAATATACCCCACGTTCCGGCCGCAACTCGAGAAAAAGCATGCGACTTCCCGTCGCCACGAGATGAGGCCTGATTCCCCTGCACTGCGTGCAGAGCAATTCCGTGTTCCACATCAAACGTAAAAGGAGCCTTGATTTCCTTGATGGCACTCCAGAGAACACCCAAGATCACTATCTCAAGTCTAGAGGGATCCTGAGGTCACTGTAGCAACACTAACGGGCTCCGTGGACCCCAAACCAAGTCGAGATGAGAGCTTCTTCCCTGGCTTCGACTCAAGAGGAATACTCAATTTCCAGAAGTACCTCAAGAGGAGGCTTCTCTCAGCTACAGGTATGAGAGAGGGACCCTGAGTTTGTGGCCTCAAGTGGAATGGACACCGAGATGCTCTGACTCGAAGTAAGTCAGGATATCCCTGCAGTGAATTGAATGCAGACTCCTCTTGCATCTCCCAAGACGAAGGGATGTCTGAATCCCCACTGGAGACCACAGAGAAAGACCTATTTCTACGCCTCATCGCGACAGGAGGCCTCACGTCCTTTGAAAACTCGAGACGTCCGCGGAGATCAATGCTTCCAAAGGAGACGATGCCTGAGTCCTCTTGAAAATGGATAGGAGTCCCAGGATCCCTGTGGCACTTGGAAAGGGACCCTGGGTCTCCCGCCTCACGTGGAGACGCGTCCCAATGGCCATGCCAAGACTCGAGGAGAATCCCGACGTGTCCCTCACACCTAGGCAGGAGTCCTGACGTCGCTGAACAAACACGTGTCTGGAAGGGCCCTCCCCGTCGAAACGCGAGAATATACCCCAGGTTCCGGCCGCAACTTGAGAAAAACCATGAGACTTTCCCCTCGCCGCGAGATGAGGCCCGATTCCCCTGCACTGCGTGCAGAGCAATTCCGTGTTCCACATCAAACATGAAAGGAGCCTTGATTTCCTTGATGGCACTCCAGAGAACACCCAAGATCACTGTCTCAAGTCTAGAGGGATCCTGAGGTCACTGTAGCAACAAGAAAGAGCTCCCTGGACCCCAAATCAACTCGAGATGAGAGCTTCTTCCCTAGCTTCGACTCAAGAGGAATACCCACTTTCCACAAGCACCTCAAGAGGAGGTTTCTCTCAGCTACAGGTATGTGAGAGGGACCCTGAGTTTGTGGCCTCAAGTGGAATGGACACCGAGATGCTCGGATCGAAGGAAGGCCGGATATCCGTGCAGTGAATTGAATGCAGGCTCGTCTTGCATCTCCCACGACGAAGGGATGTCTGAATCCCCTGTGGAGACCACAGAGAAAGACCTAGTTCTCCACCTCATCGCGACCGGAGGCCTCACATCCTTTGAAAACTCGAGAGGTCCGCAGAGATCAATGCTTCCAAAGGAGACGATGCCTGACTCCTCTTGAAAATGGATAGGAATCCCAGGATCCCTGTGGCACGTGGAAAGGGACCCTGGGTCTCCCGCCTCACCTGGAGACGCGTCCCAATGGCCATGCCAAGACTCGAGGAGAATCCCGAGGTGTCCCTCGCACCTAGGCAGGAGTCCTGACGTCGCTGAACAAACACGTGTCTGGAAGGGCCCTCCCCGTCGTAACTCGAGAATATACCCCAAGTTCCGGCCGCAACTCGAGAAAAACCATGAGACTTCCCCTTCGCCGCGAGATGAGGCCCGATTCCCCTGCACTGCGTGCAGAGCAATTCCGTGTTCCACATCAAACATGAAAGGAGCCTTGATTTCCTTAACGGCACTCCAGAGAACACCCAAGATCCCTGTCTCAATCTAGAGGGATCCTGAGGTCACTGTAGCAACACTAACGGGCTCCGTGAACCCCAAATCAACTCGAGATGAGAGCTTCTTCCCTAGCTTCGACTCAAGAGGAATACCCACTTTCCACAAGCACCTCAAGAGGAGGCTTCTCTCAGCTACAGGTATGTGAGAGTGACCCTGAGTTTGTGGCCTCAATTGGAATGGACACTGAGATGCTCTGACTCGAAGGAAGGCCGGATATCCCTGCAGTGAATTGAATGCAGGCTCGTCTTGCATCTCCCACGACGGAGGGATGTCTGAATCCCTTGTGGAAACCACAGAGAAAGACCTAGTTCTCCACATCATCGCGCCCGGAGGCCTCACGTCCTTTCAAAACTCGAGAGTTCCGCGGAGATCAATGCTTCCAAAGGAGACAATGCCTGACTCCTCTTGAAAATGGATAGGAGTCCCAGGATCCCTGTGGCACGTGGAAAGGGACACTATGTCTCCCGCCTCACGTGGAGACCCGTCCCAATGGCCATGCCAAGACTCGAGGAAAATCCCAAGTTGTCCCTCGCACCTAGGCAGGAGTCCTGACGTCGCTGAACAAACACGTGTCTGGAAGGGCCCTCCCCGTCGTAACTCGAGAATATACCCCAGGTTCCGGCCGCAACTCGAGAAAAACCATGAGACTTCCCCCTCGCCGCGAGATGAGGCCCGATTCCCCTGGACTGCGTGCAGAGCAATTCCGTGTTCCACATCAAACATGAAAGGAGCCTTGATTTCCTTAATGGCACTCCAGAGAACACCCAAGATCACTGTCTGAAGTCTAGAGGGATCCTGAGGTCACTGTAGCAACACAAAAGGGCTCCGTGGACGCCAAATCAACTCGAGATGAGAGCCACATCCCTGGCTTCGACTCAAGAGGAATACCCACTTTCCACAATCACCTCAGGAGGAGGCTACTCTCAGCTCCAAGTATGTGAGTGGGACCCTGAGTTTGTGGCCTCAAGTGGAACGGACACGGAAATGCTCTGACTCGAAGGAAGGCCGGATATCCCTGCAGTGAATTGAATGCAGGCTCGTCTTGCATCTCCTCAGACGAAGGGATGTCTGAGTCCCCTGTGGAGACCACAGAGAAAGAGCTAGTTCTCGGCCTCATCGCGACCAGAGGCCTCACATCCTTTGAAAACTCGAGAGGTCCGCGGAGATCAATGCTTCCAAAGGAGACGATGCCTGACTCCTCTTGAAAATGGAAAGGAGTCCCAGGATCCCTGTGGCACGGGGAAAGGGACCCTGGTTCTCCCGCCTCATGTGGAGACGCGTCCCAATTGCCATGCCAAGACTCGAGGAGAATCCCGAGGTGTCCCTCGCACCTAGGCAGGAGTCCTGACGTCGCTGAACAAACACGTGTATGGAAGGGCAATCCCCATCGTAACTCGAGAATATACCCCAGGTTCCGGTCGCAACTCGAGAAAAACCATGAGACTTCCCACTCGCAGCGAGATGAGGCCGGATTCTCCTGCACTGCGTGCAGAGCAATTCCGTGTTCCACATCAAACGTGAAAGGAGCCTTGATTTCCTTGATGGCACTCCAGAGAAAACCCAAGATCACTGTCTCAAGTCTAGAGGGATCCTGAGGTCACTGGAGCAACACGGAAGGACTCCGTGGACCCCAAATCAACTCGAGATGAGAGCTTAGTCCCTGGCTTTGACTCAAGAGGAATACCAACTTTCCACAAGCAACTCAAGAGAAGGCTTCTCTCAGCAACAGGTATGTGAGAGGGACCCTGAATTTGTGGCCTCAAGTGGAATGGACACCGAGATGCTCTGACTCGAAATAAGGCCGGATATCCCTGCAGTGAATTGAATGCAGGCTCGTCTTGCATCTCCCAAGAAGAAGGGATGCCTGAATCCCCTGTGGAGACCACAGAGAAAGACCTAGTCCTCCGCCTCAACGCGAACGGAGGCCTCACATCCTTTGAAAACTCGAGAGGTCCGCGGAGATCAATGCTTCCAAAGGAGACGATGCCTGACTCCACTTTAAAATGGATAGGAGTCCCAGGATCCCTGTGGCACGTGGAAAGGGACCCTGGGTCTCGCGCCTCACGTGGAGACGCATCCCAATTGCCATGCCAAGACTCGAGGAGAATCCCGAGGTGTCCCTCGCACCTAGGCAGGAGTCCTGACGTCGCTGAACAAACACGTGTCTGGAAGGGCCCTCCCTGTCGTAACTCAAGAATATACCCCAGGTTCCGGCCGCAACTCGAGAAAAACCATGAGACTTCCCCCTCGCCGCGAGATGAGGCCCTATTCCCCTGCACTGCGTGCAGAGCAATTCCGTGTTCCACATCAAACGTGAAAGGAGCCTTGATTTCCTTGATGGCACTCGAGAGAAAACCCAAAGTCACTCTCTAAAGTCTAGAGGGATCCTGAGGTCACTGTAGCAGCACGAAAGGGCTCCGTAGATCCCAAATCAACTCGAGATGAGAGCTTAGTCCCTGGCTTGGACTCAAGAGGAATACCAACTTTCCACAAGCACCTCAAGAGGAGGCTTGTCTCAGCAACAGGTATGTGAGAGGGACCCTGAGTTTGTGGCCTCAAGTGCAATGGACACCGAGATGCTCTGACTCGAAGTAAGGCCGGATATCCCTGCAGTGAATTGAATGCAGGCTCGTCTTGCATCTCCCAAGACGAAGGGAAGTCTGAATCCCCTGTGGAGACCACAGAGAAAGACCTAGTTCTCCGCCTCATCGCGACCAGAGGCCTCACATCCTTTGAAAACTCGAGAGGTCCGAAGAGATCAATGCTTCCAAAGGAGACAATGCCTGACTCCTCTTTAATATGGATAGGAGACCCAGGATCCCTGTGGCACGTGGAAAGGGACCCTGGGTCTCCCGCCTCACGTGGATACGCGTCCCAATTGCCATGCCAAGACTCGAGGAGAATCCCGAGGTGTCCCTCGCACCTAGGCAGGAGTCCTGATGTCGCTGAACAAACACGTGTCTGGAAGGGCCCTCCCCGTCGTAACTCGAGAATATACCCCAGGTTCCGGCCGCAACTCGAGAAAAACCATGAGACTTCCCCCTCGCCGCGAGATGAGGCCCGATTCCCCTGCACTGCGTTCAGAGCAATTCCGTGTTCCACATCAAACGTGAAAGGAGCCTTGATTTCCTTGATGGCACTCCAGAGAAAACCTAAGATCACTGCCTCAAGTCCAGAGGGATCCTGAGGTCACTGGAGCAACACGAAAGGGCTCCGAGGACCCCAATTCAACTCGAGATGAGAGCTTAGTCCCTGGCTTCGACTCAAGAGTAACACCAAATTTCCACAAGCACCTGAAGAGGAGGCTTCTCTCAGCTACAGGTATGTGAGAGGGACCCTGAGTTTGTGGCCTCAAGTGGAATGGACACCGAGATGCTCTGACTCGAAGTAAGGCAGTATATGCCTGCAGTGAATGGAATGCAGGCTCGTCTTGCATCTCCCAAGACAACGGGATGTCTGATTCCCCTGTAGAGACCACAGAGAAAGACCTAGTCGTCCAAATCAACGCGACTGGAGCCCTCACATCCTTTGAAAACTCGAGAGGTCCGCGGAGAGCAATGCTTCCAACGGAGACGATGCCTGACTCCTCTTGAAAATGGATAGGAGTCCCAGGATCCCTGTGGCACGTGGAAAGGGACCCTGGGTCTTCCGCCTCACGTGGAGACACGTCCCAATTGCCATGCCAAGACTCGAGGAGAATCCCGAGGTGTCCCTCGCACCTAAGCAGGAGTCCTGACGTCGCTGAACAAACACGTGTCTGGAAGGGCCCTCCCCGTCGTAACTCGAGAATATACCCCAGGTTCCGGCCGCAACTCGAGAAAAACCATGAGACTTCCCCCTCGTCGCCAGATGAGGCCCGATTCCCCTGCACTGCGTGCAGAGCAATTCCGTGTTCCACATCAAACGTGAAAGGAGCCTTGATTTCCTTGATGGCACTCCAGAGAAAACCCAAGATCACTGTCTCAAGTCTAGAGGGATCCTGAGGTCACCGGAACAACACGAAAGGGCTCCGTGGACCCCAAATCACCTCGAGATGAGAGCTTAGTCCTTGGCTTCGACTCAAGAGGAATACCAACTTTACACAAGCACCTCAAGAGGAGGCTTCTCTCAGCTACAGGTAGGTGAGAGGGACCCTGAGTTTGTGGCCTCAAATCGAATGGACACCGAGATGCTCTGACTCGAAATAAGGCCGGATATCCCTGCAGTGAATTGAATGCAGGCTCGTCTTGCATCTCCCAAGACGAAGGGATGTCTGAATGCCCTGTGGAGACCACAGAGAAAGACCTAGTCCTCCGCCTCATTGAGACAGGAGGCCTCACATCCTTTGAAAACTCGAGAGGTCCGCGGAGATCAATGCTTCCAAAGGAGACGATGCCTGACTCCTCTTGAAAATGGATAGGAGTCCCAGGATCCCTGTGGCACGTGGAAAGGGACCCTGGGTCTCCCGCCTCACGTGGAGACGCGTCCCAATTGCCATGCCAAGATTCGAGGAGAATACCGAGGTGTCCCTCGCACCTAGGCAGGAGTCCTGACGTCGCTGAACAAACACGTGTCTGGAAGGGCCCTCCCCGTCGTAACTCGACAATATACCACAGGTTCCGGCCGCAACTCGAGAAAAACCATGAGACTTTCCCCTCGCCGCGAGATGAGGCCCGATTCCCCTGCACTGCGTGCAGAGCAATTCCGTTTTCCACATCAAACGTGAAAGGAGCCTTGATTTCCTTGATGGCACTCCAGAGAAAACCCAAAATCACTGTCACAAGTCTAGAGGGATCCTGAGGTCACTGGAGCAACACGAAAGGGCTCCGTGGACCCCAAATCAACTCGAGATGAGAGCTTAGTCCCTGGCATCGACTCAACAGGAATACCAACTTTCCACAAGCACCTCAAGAGGAGGCTTCTCTCAGCTACAGGTATGTGAGAGGGACCATGAGATTGTGGCCTCAAGTGGAATGGACACCGAGATGCTCTGACTCGAATTAAGGCCAGATATCCCTGCAGTGAATTGAATGCAGGCTCGTCTTGCATCTCCCAAGACGAAGGGATGTCTGAATCCCCTGTGGAGACCACTGAGAAAGATCTAGTTCTCCGCCTCATCGCAACCGAAGGCCTCACATCCTTTGAAAACTGGATAGGTCGGCGGAGATCAATGCTTCCAAAGGAGACGATGCCTGACTCCTCTTGAAAATGGATAGGAGTCCCAGGATCCCTGTGGCACGTGGAAAGGGACTCTGGGTCTCCCGCCTCAAGTGGAGACGCGTCCCTATTGCCATGCCAAGACTCTTGGAGAATCCCGAAGTGTCCCTCGCACCTAGGCAGGAGTCCTGACGTCGCTGAACAAACACGTGTCTGCAAGGGCCCTCCCCGTCCTAACTCGAGAATATACCCCAGGTTCCGGCCTCAACTCGAGAAAAACCATGAGACTTCCCCCTCGCCGCGAGATGAGGCCCGATTCCCCTGCACTGCGTGCAGAGCAATTCCGTGTTACACATCAAACGTGAAAGGAACCTTACTTTCCTTGATGGCACCCCAGAGAAAACCCAAGATCACTGTCTCAAGTCTAGAGCGATCCTGAGGTCACTGTAACAACAAGAAAGTGCTTCGTGGACCCCAAATCAACTCGAGATGAGAGCTTAGTCCATGGCTTCGACTCAAGAGGAATACCAAGTTTCCACAAGCACCTCAAGAGGAGGCTTCTCTCCGCTACATGGATGTGAGAGGTACCCTGAGTTTGTGGCCTCAAGTGGAATGGACACCGAGATGCTCTGACTCGAAGTAAGGCCGGATATCCCTGCAGTGAATTGAATACAAGCTCGTCTTTCATCTCCCAAGACGAAGGGATGTCTGAATCCCCTATGGAGACCACAGAGAAAGACCTAGACCTCCGCCTCATCGCGACCGGAGGGCTCACATCCTTTGAAAACTCGAGAGGTCTGCGGAGATCAATGCTTCCAAAGGAGACGATGCCTGACTCCTCTTGAAAATGGTTAGGAGTCCCAGGATCCCTGTCCACATGGACGGGGACCCTGGGTCTACCGCTTCACGTGGAGACGCGTCAAAATTGCCATGCCAAGACTCGAGGAGAATCCCGAGGTGTCCCTCGCACCTAGGCAGGTGTCCTGACGTCGCTGAACAAACACGTGTCTGGAAGGGCCTTCCCCATCGTAACTCGAGAATATACCCCAGGGTCCGGCCGAAACTCGAGAAAAACCATGAGACTTCCCCCTCGCCGCGAGATGAGGCCCGATACCCCTGCACTGCGTGCAGAGCAATTCCGTGTTCCACATCAAACGTGAAAGGAGCCTTGATTTCCTTGATGGCACTCCAGAGAAAACCCAAGATCACTGTCTCAAGTCTAGAGGGATCCTGAGGTCACTGGAGCAACATGAAAGGGCTCCGTGGACCCCAAATCAACTCGAGATGAGAGCTTAGTCCCTGGCTTCGACTCAAGTGGAATACCAACTTTTCACAAGCACCTCAAGAGGAGGCATCTCTCAGCTACAGGTATGTGAGAGTGACCCTGAGTTTTTGGCCTCAAGTGGAATGGACACCGAGATGCTCTGACTCGAAGTAAGGCCGGATATCCCTGCAGTGAATGGAATGCAAGCTCGTCTTGCATCTCCCAAGACGAAGGGATGTCTGAATCCCCTGTGGAGACGACAGAGAGAGACCTAGTTCTCCGCCTCATCTCGACCGGAGGCCTCACATCCTTTGAAAACTAGAGAGGTTCGCGGAGATCAATGCTTCCAAAGGAGACGTTGCCTGACTCCTCTTGAAAATGGTTAGGAGTCCCAGGATCCCTGTCCACATGGACGGGGACCCTGGGTCTCCCGCTTCACGTGGAGACGCGTCCCAATTGCCATGCTAAGACTCGAGGAGAATCCCGAGGTGTCCCTCGCACCTAGGCAGGAGTCCTGCCGTCGCTGAACAAACACTTTTCTGGAAGGGCCCTCCCCGTGGTAACTCGAGAATATACCCCAGGTTACGGCCGCAACTCGAGAAAAACCATGAGACTTCCGACTCGTCGCGAGATGAGGCCCGATTCCCTTGCACTGCGTGCAGAGCAATTCCGTGTTCCACATCAAACGTGAAAGGAGCCTTGATTTCCTTGATGGCACTCCAGAGAAAACCCAAGATCACTGTCTCAAGTCTAGAGGGATCCTGAGTTCACTGGAGCAACACGAAAGGGCTCCGTGGACCCCAAATCAACTCGAGATGAGAGCTTAGTCCCTGGCTTCGACTCAAGAGGAATACCAACTTTCCACAAGCACCTCAAGAGGAGGCTTCTCTCAGCTACAGGTATATGAGAGGGACCCTGAGTAAGTGGCCTCAAGTGGAATGGACACCGAGATGTTCTGACTCGACATAAGGCCAGATATCCCTGCAGTGAATTGAATGCCGGCTCGTCTTGTATCTCCCAAGACGAAGGGATGTCTAAATCCCCTGTGGAGACCACAGAGAAAGACCTATTCTCCGACTCATCGCAACCGGAGGCCTCACATCCTTTGAAAACTCGAGAGGTCCGCGGAGATCAATGCTTCCAAAGGAGACATTGCCTGACTCCTCTTGAAAATGGATAGGAGTCCCAGGATCCCTGTGGCACGTGGAAAGGGAACATGGGTCTCCCGCCTCACGTGGAGACGCGTCCCACTTGCCATGCCAAGACTCGAGGAGAATCCCGAGGTGTCCCTCGAACCTAGGCAGGAGTCCTGACGTCTCTGAACGAACACGTGTCTGGAAGGGCCCTCCCCGTCGTAACTCGAGAATATACCCCAGGTTCCGGCCGCAACTCGAGAAAAACCATGAGACTTCCCCCTCGCCGCGAGATGAGGCCCTATTTTCCTGCTCTGCGTGCAGAGCAACTCCGTGTTCCACATCAAACGTGAAAGGAGCCTTGATTTCCTTGATGGCACTCTAGAGAAAACCCAAGATCACTGTCTCAGGTCTAGAGGGATCCTGAGGTCACTGTAGCAATACAAAAGGGCTCCGTGGACCCCAAATCAACTCGAGATGAGAACTTAGTCCCTGGCTTCGACTCAAGAGGAATACCAACTTTCCACAAGCACCTCAAGAGGAGGCTTCTCTCAGCTACAGGTATGTGAGAGGGACCCTGAGTTTGTGGCCTCAAGTGGAATGGACACCGAGATGCTCTGACTCGAAGTAAGCCCGGATATCCCTGCAGTGAATTGAATGCAGGCTCGTCTTGCATCTCCCAAGACGAAGGGATGTCTGAATCCCCTGTGGAGACCACAGAGAAAGACCTAGTCCTCCGCCTCATCGAGACCGGAGGCCTCACATCCTTTGAAAACTCGAGAGGTCTGCGGAGATCAATGCTTTCAAAGGAGACGATGCCTGACTACTCTTGAAAATGGATAGGAGTCCCAGGAACCCTGTGGCACGTGGAAAGGGACCCTGGGTCTCCCGCCTCACGTGGAGACGCGTGCCAATTGCCATGCCAAGACTCGAGGAGAATCCCAAGGTGTCCCTCGCACCTAGGCAGGAGTCCTGACGTCGCTGAACAAACACGTGTCTGGAAGGGCCCTCCCCGACGTAACTCGAGAATATACCTCAGGTTCCGGCCGCAACTCGAGAAAAACCGTGAGACTTCCCCCTCGCCAGCAGATGAGTCCCGATTCCGCTACACTGCATGCAGAGCAATTCCGTATCCCAGATCAAACGTGAAAAGAGCCTTGATTTCCTTGATGGCACTCCAGAGAAAACCCAAGATCACAGACTCAAATCGAGAGGGATCCTGAGGTCACTGTAGCAACACGAAACGGCTCCTGGACCCCAAATCAACTCGAGATGAGAGCTTATTCCCTGGCTTCGACTCAAGAGTCATACCAACTTTCCACAAGCACCTCAAGAGGAGGCTTCTCTCAGCTACAGGTATGTGAGAGGGACCCTGAATTTGTGGCCTCAAGTGGAATGGACACTGAGATGCTGTCTCGAAGTAAGGCCGGATATCCCTGCAGTGAATTGAATGCAGGCTCATCTTGCATCCCCCAGACGAAGGGATGTCTGCATCCCCTGTGGAGACCACAGAGATAGACCTAGTTCTCCGCCTCATCGCGACCGGAGGCCTCACATCCTTTGAAAACTCGAGAGGTCCGCGGGGATCCATGTTTCCAAATTAGACGATGCCTGACTACTCTTGAAAATGGATAGGAGTCCCAGGATCCCTGTGGCACGTCGAAAGGGACCCTGGGTCTCCCGCCTCACGTGAAGACGCGTGCCAATTGCCATGCCGAGACTCGACGAGAATCCCGAGGTGTCCCTCGCACCTAGGCAGGAGTCCTGACATCGCTGAACAAACACGTGTCTGGAAGGGCCCTCCCCGTTGTAACTCGAGAATATACCCCAGGTCCCCGCCGCAACTCGAGAAAAACCATGAGACTTCCCCCTCGCCTCGAGATGAGGCCCGATTCCCCTGCACTGCGTGCAGAGCAGTTTCGTGTTCCACATCAAACGTGAAAGGAGCCTTGATTTCCTTGATGGCACTCCAGAGAAAACCCAAGATCACTGTCTCAAGTCTAGAGGGATCCTGAGGTCACTGGAGCAACACGAAAGGGCTCCGTGGACCCCAAATCAACTCGAGATGAGACCTTAGTCCTTGGCTTCGAATCAAGAGGAATATCAACTTTCCACAAGCACCTCAAAAGGAGGATTCTCTCAGCTACAGGTATGAGAGAGGGACCCTGAATTTGTGGCCTCAAGTGGAATGAACAACGAGATGCTCTGACTCGAAGTAAGGCCGGATATCCCTGCAGTGAATTGAATGCAGGATCGTCTGGCATCTCCAAGACGAAGGGATGTCTGAATCCCCTGTTGAGACCAGAGAGAAAGACCTAGTTCTCCGCCTCATCGCGACTGGAGGCCTCACATCCTTTGAAAACTCGAGAGGTCCGCGGAGATCAATGCTTCCAAAGGAGATGATGCCTGACTCCTCTTGAAAATGGATAGGAGTCCCAGGATCCCTGTGGCACGTGGAAAGGGACCCTGGGTCTCCCGCCTCACGTGGAGACGCGTCCCAATTGCCATGCCAAGACTCGAGGACAATCCCGAGTTGTCCCTCGCACCTAGGCAGGAGTCCTGACATCGCTGAACAAACACGTGTCTGGAAGAGCCCTCCCCATCGTAACTCGAGAATATACCCCAGGTTCCGGCCGCAACTTGAATAAAACCATGAGACTTCCCCCTCGCCGCGAGATGAGGCCTGATTCCCCTGCACTGCATGCAGAGCAATTCCGTGTTCCACATCAAAAGTGAAAGGAACCTTCATTTCCTTGATGGCACTCCAGAGAAAACCCAGAGTCACTGTCTGAAGTCTAGAGGGATCCTGAGGTCACTGGAGCAACAGGAAAGGGCTCCATGGACACCAAATCAACTCGAGATGAGAGCTTAGTCCCTGTCTTCGACTCAAGAGGAATACCAAGTTTCCACAAGCACCTCAAGAAGAGGCTTCTCTCAGCTACATGGATGTGAGAGGTACCCTGAGTTTGTGGCCTCAAGTGGAATGGACACCGAGATGCTCTGACTCGAAGTAAGGCCGGATATCCCTGCAGTGAATTGAATGCAGGCTCGTATTGCATCTCCCAAGACGAAGGGATGTCTGAATGCCCTGTGGAGACGACAGAGAAAGACCTAGTCCTCCGCCTCATCGCGAACGGAGACATCACATCCTATGAAAAATCGAGAGGTCTGCGGAGATCAATGCTTCCAAAGGAGACGATGCCTGACTCCTCTTGAAAATGGATAGGAGTCCCAGGATCCATCTGACACGTGGAGAGGGACCCTGGGTCTCCCGCCTCACGTGGAGACGCGTCCCAATTGCCATGCCAAGACTCGAGGAGAATCCCGAGGTGTCCCTCGCACCTAGGCAGGAGTCCTAACGTCGCTGAGCAAACACGTTTCTGGAAGGGCCCTCCCCGTCGTAACTCGAGAATATACCCCAGATTCCCGCCGCAACTCGGGAAAAACAATGAGACTTCAAATTCGCCGCGAGAAAAGGCCCAATTACCCTGCACTGCGTGCAGAGCAATTCCGTGTTCCACATCAAACATGATGGGAGCCTTGATTTCCTTGATGGCACTCCAGAGAAAACCCAAGATCACTGTCTCAAGTCTAGAGGGATCCTGAGGTCACTGGAGCAACACGAAAGGGCTCCGTGGATCCCAAATCAACGCGGATGAGAGCTTAGTCCCTGGCTTCGACTCAAGAGGAATACCAACTTTCCACAAGCACCTCAAGAGGAGGCTTCTCTCAGCTACAGTTATGTGAGAGGGACCCTGATTTTGTGGCCTCAAGTGGAATGGACACCGAGATGCTCTGACTCGAGGTAAGGCCGAATATCGCTGCAGTGAATTGAATGCAGGGTCGTCTTGCATCTCCCAAGATGAAGGGATGTCTGAATCCCCTGTGGAGACCACAGAGAAAGACCTAGTTCTCCACCTCATCGCGACCGGAGGCCTCACATCCTTTGAAAACTCGAGAGGTCCGCGGAGATCAATGCTTCCAAAGGAGAAGATGCCTGACTCCTCTTGAAAATGGATAGGAGTCCCAGGATCCCTGTGGCACGTGGAAAGGGACCCTGGGTCTCCCGCCTCACGTGGAGACGCGTCCCAATGGCAATGCCAAGACTCGAGGAGAATCCCGAGGTGTCCCTGGCACCTAGGCAGGCGTCCTGACGTCGCTGAACAAACACGTGTCTGGAAGGGCCCTCCCCGTAGTAACTTGAGAATGTACCCCAGGTTCCGGCCGCAACTCGAGAAAAATCATGAGACTTCCCCCTCGACGCGAGATGAGGTCCGATTCCCCTGCACTGCGTGCAGAGCAATTCCGTGTTCCACATCAAACGTGAAAGGACCCTTGATTTCCTTGATGGCACTCCAGAGAAAACCCAAGATCACTGTCTCAAGTCTAGAGAGATCCTGAGGTCACTGTAGCAACACGAAAGGGCTCCATGGACCCTAAATCAACTCGAGATGAGAGCTTAGTCCCTGGCTTCGACTCAAGGGGAATACCAACTTTCCACAAGCACCTCAAGAGGAGGCTTCTCTCAGCTACAGGTATGTGAGAGGGACCCTGAGTTTGTGGCCTCAAGTAGAATGGACACCGAGATGCTCTGACTCGAAGTAAGGCCGGATATCCCTGCAGTGAATTGAATGCAGGCTCGTCTTGCATCTCCCAAGACGAAGGGGTGTCTGAATCCCTTGTGGAGACCACAGAGAAAGACCTAGTTCTCCGCCTCATCACGACCGGAGGCATCACATCCTTTGAAAACTCGAGAGGTCCGCGGAGATCAATGCTTCCAAAGGAGACGATGCCTGACTCCTCTTGAAAATGGACAGGAGTCCCAGAATCCCTGTGGCACGTGGAAAGGGACCCTGGGTCTCCCGCCTCACGTGGAGACGCGTCCCAATTGCCATGCCAAGATTCGAGGAGAATCACGAGTTGTGCCTCACACCTAGGCAGGAGTCCTGACTTCGCTGAACGAACACGTGTCTGGAAGGGTCCTCCCCGTCGTAACTCGAGAACATACCCCAGGTTCCAGCCGCAACTCGAGAAAAACCATGAGACTTCCCCCTCGCCGCGAGATGAGGCCCGATTCCCCTGCACTGCATGCAGAGCAATTCCGTGTTCCACGTCAAACGTGAAAGGAGCCTTGATTTCCTTGATGGCACTCCAGAGAAAACCCAAGATCGCTGTCTGAAGTCTAGAGGGATCCTGAGGTCACTGTAGCAACAGGAAAGGGCTCCGTGGACCCCAAATCAACTCGAGATGAGAGCGTAGTCCCTGGCTTCGACTCAAGAGGAATACCAACTTTCCAGAAGCACCTCAAGAGGAGGCTTCTCTCAGCTACAGGTATGTGAGAGGGACCCTGAGTTTGTGGCCTCAAGTGGAATGGACACGGAGATGCTCTGACTCGAAGTAAGGCCAGATATCCCTGCAGTGAATTGAATGCAGGCTCGTCTTGCATCTCCCAAGACGAAGGGATGTCTGAATCCCCTGTGGAGACCACAGAGAAAGACCTCGTTCTCCGCCTCATCGCGACCAGGACGCCTCACATCCTTTGAAAACTCGAGAGTTCCGCGGAGATCAATGCTTCCAAAGGAGAATGCCTGACTCCTCTTGAAAATGGATAGGTGTCCCAGGATCCTTGTGGCACGTGGAAAGGGACCCTGGGTCTCCCGCCTCACGTGGAGACGGGTCCCAATTGCCATTCCAAGACTCGAGGTGAATCCCGAGTTGTCCCTCGCACCTAGGCAGGAGTCCTGACGTCGCTGAACAAACACGTGTCTGGAAGGGCCCTCCCCGTCGTAACTCCAGAATATACCCCAGGTTCCGGCCGCAACTCGAGAAAAACCATGAGACTTCCCCCTCGCGGCAAGATGAGGCCCGATTCCCCTGCACTACGAGCAAAGCAATTGCGTGTTCCACATCAAACGTGAAAGGAGCCTTGATTACCTTGATGGCACTCCAGAGAAAACCCAAATCACTGTCTCAATTCTAGAGGGTCCTGAGGTCACTGTAGCAAGACGAAAGGGCTTCGTGTGCCGCAAACAACTCGAGATGAGAGCTTCGTCCCTGCCTTCGACTCAAGATGAATACCAACTTTCCACAAGCACCTCAAGAGGAGGCTTCTGTCACCTTCAGGTATGTGAGAGGGACCCTGAGCTGGTGGCCTCAAGTCGAATGGATAGCGTGATGCTCTGACTCGAAGTAAGGCCGGATATCCCTGCAGTGAATTGAATGCAGGCTCGTTTTGCATCTCCGAACAGGAAGGGATGTCTGAATCCACTGTGGAGACCACAGAGAAAGACCTAGTTCTCCGCCTCATCCCGAATTGAGGCCTCACATCCTTTGAAACCTCGAGAGGTGTGCGGAGATCAATGCTTCCAAACGAGACGATGCCTGACTCCTCTTGAAAATGGAAAGGGGTCCCAGGATCCCTGTGGCACGTGGAAAGGGACCCTGGGTCTCCCGCCTCACGTGGAGACGCGTCCCAATTGCCATGCCAAGACTCGAGGAGAATCCCGAGTTGTGCCTCGCACCTAGGCAGGAGTCCTGACGTCGCTGAACAAGCAGGTGTCTGGAAGGGCCCTCCCCGTCGTAACTCGAGAACATACCCCAGGTTCCGGCCGCAACTCGACAAAAACCATGAGAATTCCCCCTCGGCGCGAGATGAGGCCCGATTCCGCTGCACTGCGTGCAGAGCAATTGCGTGTTCCACATCAAACGTGAAAGGAGCCTTGATTTCCTTGATGGCACTCCAGAGAAAATCCAAGATCACTGTCTCAAGTCTAGAGGGATCCTGAGGTCACTGTAGCAACACGAAAGAGCTCCGTGGACCCCAAATCAACTCGAGATGAGAGCTTACTCCCTGGCTTCGACTCAAGAGGAATACCAACTTTCCACAAGCACCTCAAGATGAGGTTTCTCTCAGCTACATTTATGTGAGAGGGACCCTGAGTGTGTGGCCTCAAATGTAATGGACACCGAGATGCACTGATTCGAATAAAGGCCGGATATCCCTGCAGTGAATTGAATGCAGGCTCGTCTTGCATCTCCTAAGAAGAAGGGATGTATGAATCCCCTGTGGAGACCATAGAGAAAGACATTGTTCTCCGCCTCATCGCGACGTGAGTCCTCACATCCTTTGAGAACTCGAGAGGTCCGCGGAGATCAATGCTTCCAAAGGAGACGATGCCTGACACCTCTTGAAAATGGATAGGAGTCCCAGGATCCCTGTGGCACATGGAAAGGGACCCTGGATCTCCCGCCTCACGTGGAGTCGCGTCCCAATTGCCATGCCAAGACTCGAGGAGAATCCCGAGGTGTCCCTCGCACCGACGCAGGAGTCCTGACGTCGCTGAACAAACACGTGTCTGGAACGGACCTCCCCGTCGTAACTCGAGAATATACCCCAGGTTCCGGCCGCAACTCGAGAAAAACCATGAGACTTCCCGCTCGCCGCGAGATGAGGCACGATTCCCCTGCACTGCGTGCAGAGCAATTCCGTGTTCCACATCAAACGTGAAAGGAGCCTTGATTTCCTTGATGGCACTCCAGAGAAAACCCGAGATCACTGTCTCAAGTCTAGAGGGATCCTGAGGTCACTGTAGCAACACGAAATGGGTCCATGGACCCCAAATCAACTCGTGATGAGAGCTTAGTCACTGGCTTCGACTCTATAGGAATAGCAACTTTCCACAAGCACCTCAAGAGGAGGCTTCTCTCAGATAAAGTTATGTGAGAGGGCCCTGAGTTGGGGATTCAAGTGGAATGGACACCGAGAAGCTCTGACTCGAAGTAAGGCTGGATATCCCTGCAGTGAATTGAATGCAGGCTCGTCTTGCATCTCCCAAGACGAAGGGATGTCTGAATGCCCTGTGGAGACCACAGAGAAAGACATAGATCTCCGCCTCATCGCGACCGGAGGCCTCACATCCTTTGAAAACTTGAGAGGTCCGCGGAGGTCAATGCTTCCAAAGGAGACTATGCCTGACTCCTCTTGAAAATGGATAGGAGTCCCTGGATCCGCGTGGCACGTGGAAAGGGACCCTGGGTCTCCCGCCTCACGTGGAGACGCGTCCCAATTGCCATGCCAAGACTCGAGGATAATCACGAGGTGTCCCTCACACCTAGGCAGGAGTCCTGACGTCACTGAACAAACACGTGTCTGGAAGGGCCCTCCCCGTCGTAACTCGAGAATATACCCCGGGTTCCTGCCGCAACTCGAGAAAAACCATGAGACATCCCCCTCGCCACGAGATGAGGCCCGATTTACCTGCACTGCATGCAGAGCAATTCCGTGTTCCACATCAAACGTGAAAGGAGCCTTGATTTCCTTGATGGCACTCCAGAGAAAACCCAAGATCACTGTCTCAAGTCTAGAGGGATCCTGAGGTCACTGTAGCAACAAGAAAGGTCTCCGTGGACCCCAAATCAAGTCGAGATGAGAGCTTAGTCCCTGGCTTCGATTCAAGACGAATACCAACTTTCCACATGCACCTCAAAAGGCGGTTTCTGTCAGCTACAGGTATGTGCGAGGGACCCTGAGTTTGTGGCCTCAAGTAGAATGGACACCGAGATGCTCTGACTCGAAGTAAGGCCGGATATCCCTGCAGTGAATTGAATGCAGGCTCGTCTTGCATCTCCCAAGAAGAAGGAATGTCTGAATCCCCTGTGGATACCACAGAGAAAGACCTAGTTCTCCGCCTCATCGCGAACGGAGGCATCACATCCTTTGAAAACTCGAGAGGTCCGCTGAGATCTAGGCTTCCAAAGGAGACGATGCCTGACTCCTCTTGAAAATGGATAGGAGTCCCAGGATCCCTGTGGCACGTGGAAAGGGACACTGGGTCTCGCACCTCACGTGGAGCCGCGTCCCAATTGCCATGCCAAGACTCGAGGAGAATCCCGAGGTGTCCCTCGCACCTAGGCAGGAGTCCTGACATCGCTGAACAAACACGTGTCTGGAAGTGCCCTCCCCGTCGTAAGTCGAGAATATACCCCAGGTTCCGGCCGCAACTCGAGAAAAACCATGAGACTTCCCCCTCTCCGCGAGATGAGGCCCGATTCCCCTGCACTGCGTGCAGAGCAATTCCGTGTTCCACATCAAACGTGAAAGGAGCCTTAATTTCCTTGATGGCACTCCAGAGAAAACCCAAGATAACTGTCTCAAGTCTAGAGGGATCCTGAGGTCACTGGAGCAACACGAAAGGGCTCCGTGGACCCCAAATCAACTCGAGATGAGAGCTTTTCCCTGGCTTCGACTCAAGAGAAATACCAACTTTCCACAAGCACCTCAAGAGGAGGCTACTCTCAGCTATAGGTATGTGAGAGGGACCCTGAGTTTGTGGCCTCAAGTGGAATGGACACCGAGATGCTCTGACTCAAAGTAAGGCCGGATATCCCTGCAGTGAATTGAATGCATGCTCGTCTTGCATCTCCCAAGACGAAGGGATGTCTGAATCCCCTGTGGAGACCACAGAGAAAGACCTAGTTCTCGGCCTCACCGCGACCGGATGCCTCACATCCTTTGAAAACTCGAGAGGTCCACGCAGAACAAAGCTTCCAAAGGAGACGATGCCTGACTCCTCTTGAAAATGGATAGGAATACCAGGATCCCTGTGGCACGTGGAACGGGACCCTGGGTCTCCCGCCTCACGTGGAGACGCGTCCCAATTGCCATGCCAAGACTCGAGGAGAATACCGAGGTGTCCCTCGCACCTAGACAGGAGTCCTGACGTCGCTGAACAAACACGTGTCTGGAAGGGCCCTCCCCGTCGTAATTCGAAAATATAAATCAGGTTCCGGCAGCAACTCGAGAAAAAATATGAGACTTCCCCCTCGCCGCGAGATGAGGCCCGATTCCCCTGCATTGCGTGCAGAGCAATTCAGTGTTCCACATCAAACGTGAAAGGAGCCTTGATTTCCTTGATGGCACTCCAGACAAAACCCAAGATCACTGTCTCAAGTCTAGAGGGATCCTGAGGTCACTGGAGCAACACGAAAGGGCTCCGTGGACCCCAAATCAACTCGAGATGAGAGCTTAGCCCCTGGCTTCGACTCAAGAGGAATACCAACTTTCCACAAGCACCTCAAGAGGAGGCTTCTCTCAGCTACAGGTATTTGAGAGGGACCCTGAGTTTGTGGCCTCAAGTGCAATGGACACCGAGATGCTCTGACTCGAAGTAAGGCCGGATATCCCTGCAGTGAATTGAATGCAGGCTCGTCTTGCATCTCTCAAGACGAAGGGATGTCTGAATCCCCTGTGGAGACCACAGAGAAAGAACTAGTTCTCCGCCTCATCGCGACAGGAGGCCTCACATCATTTGAAAACTCGATAGGTCCGCGGAGATCAATGCTTCCAAAGGAGACGATGCCTGACTCCTCTTGAAAATGGATAGGAGTCCCAGGATCCCTGTGGCACGTGGAAAGGTACCCTGGGTCTCCCGCCTCACGTGGAGACGCGTCCCAATTGCCATGCCAAGGCTCGAGGAGAATCCCGAGGTGTCCCTCGCACCTAGGCAGGAGTCCTGACGTCGCTGAACAAACACGTGTCTGGAAGGGCCCTCCCCGTCGTAACTCGAGAATATACCCCAGGTTCCGGCCGCAACTCGAGAAAAACCATGAGACTTCCCCCTCGCCGCGAGATGAGTCCCGATTCCCCTGCACTGCGTTCAGAGCAATTCCGTGTTCCACATCAAACGTGAAAGGAGCCTTGATTTCCTTGATGGCACTCCAGAGAAAACCCAAGATCACTGTCTCAAGTCTAGAGGGATCCTGAGGTCACTGGAGCAACAAGAAAGGGCTCCGTGGACCCCAAATCAACTCGAGATGAGAGCTTAGTCACTGGCTTCGAGTCAAGTGGAATACCAACTTTCCACAAGCACCTCAAGAGGAGGCTTCTCTCAGCTACAGGTATGTGAGAGGGACCCTGAGTTTGTGGCCTCAAGTGGAATGGACACCGAGATGCTCTGACTCGAAGTAAGGCCGGATATCCCTGTAGTGAATAGAATGCAGGCTCGTCTTGCATCTCCCAAGACGAAGGGATGTCTGAATCCCCTGTGAAGACGACAGAGAAAGACCTAGTCCTCCGCCTCATCGCGACCGGAGACATCACATCCTATGAAAAATCGAGAGGTCTGCGGAGATCAATGCTTCCAAAGGAGACGATGCCTGACTCCTCTTGAAAATGGATAGGAGTCCCAGGATCCATCTGGCACGTGGAGAGGGACCCTGGGTCTCCCGCCTCACCTGGAGACGCGTCCCAATTGCCATGCCAAGACTCGAGGAGAATCCCGAGGTGTCCCTCGCACCTAGGCAGGAGTCCTAACGTCGCTGAGCAAACACGTTTCTGGAAGGGCCCTCCCCGTCGTAACTCGAGAATATACCCCAGGTTCCGGCCGCAACTCGAGAAAAACAATGAGACTTCAAATTCGCCGCGAGATAAGGCCCAATTCCCCTGCACTGCGTGCAGAGCAATTCCGTGTTCCACATCAAACATGATGGGAGAATTGATATCCTTGATGGCACTCCAGAGAAAACCCAAGATCACTGTCTCAAGTCTAGAGGGATCCTGAGGTCACTGGAGCAACAAGAAAGGGCTCCGTGGAAACCAAGTCAACTCGAGATGAGAGCTTAGTCCCCGGCTTCGACTCAGGAGGAATACCAACTTTCCACAAGCACCTCAAGAGGAGGCTTCTCTCAGCTACAGTTATGTGAGAGGGACCCTGATTTTGTGGCCTCAAGTGGAATGGACACCGAGATGCTCTGACTCGAGGTAAGGCCGAATATCCCTGCAGTGAATTGAATGCAGGCTCGGCTTGCATCTCCCAAGACGAAGGGATGTCTGAATCCCCTGTGGAGACCACAGAGAAAGACCTAGTTCTCCACCTCATCGCGACCGGAGGCCTCACATCCTTTGAAAACTCGAGAGGTCCGCGGAGATCAATGCTTCCAAAGGAGACGATGCCTGACTCCTCTTGAAAATGGATAGGAGACCCAGGATCTGTGTGGCACGTGGAAAGGGACCCTGGGTCTCCCGCCTCACGTGGAGACGCGTCCCAATGGCAATGCCAAGACTCGAGGAGAATCCCGAGGTGTCCCTGGCACCTAAGCAGGAGTCCTGACATCGCTGAACAAACACATGTCTAAAAGGGCCCTCCCCGTCGTAACTCGAGAATATACCCCAGGTTCCGGCCGCAACTCGAGAAAAACCATGAGACTTCCCACTCGCTGTGAGGTGAGGCCCGATTCCCCTGCACTGCGTGCACAGCAATTCCGTGTTCCACATCAAACGAGAAAAAAGCCTTGATTTCCTTGATGGCACTCCAGAGAAAACCCAAGATCACTGTCTCAAGTCTAGAGGGATCCTGAAGTCACTGTAGCAACACGAAAGGGCTCTGTGTACCCCAAATCAACTCCAGATGAGAGCTTAGTCCCTGGCTTCGACTCAAGAGGAATACCAACTTTCCACAAGCACCTCAAGAGGAGGCTTCTCTCAGCTACAGGTATGTGAGAGGGACCTTGAGTTTGTGGCCTCAAGTGGAATGGACACCGAGAAGCTCTGACTCGAAGTTAGGCCGGATATCCCTGCAGTGATTTGAATGCAGGCTCGTCTTGCATCTCCCAAGACGAAGGGATGTCTGAATCCCCTGTGGAGACCACAGAGAAAGACCGAGTTCTCCGCCTCATCGCGACCGGAGGCCTCACATCCTTTGAAAACTCGAGAGGTCCTTGGAGATCAATGCTTCCAAAGGAGACGATGCCTGACTCCTCTTGAAAATGGATAGGAGTCCCAGGATCCCTGTGGCACGTCGAAAGGGACCCTGGGTCTCCCGTCTCACGTGGAGACGCGTCCCAATTGCCATGCCAAGACTCGAGGAGAATCCCGAGGTGTCCCTCGCACCTAGGCAGGAGTCCTGACGTGGCTGAACAAACACGTGTCTAGAAGGGCCCTCCCCGTCGTAACTCGAGAATATACCCCAGGTTCCGGGCGCAACTCGAGAAAAACCATGAGATTTCCCCCTCGCCGCCAGATGAGACCCGATTCCCCTGCACTGCGTGCAGTACAATTCCGTGTTCCACATCAAACGTGAAAGGAGCTTTGATTTCCTTGATGGCACTCCAGAGAAAACCCAAGATCACTGTCTCAAGTCTAGAGGGATCCTGAGGTCACTGGAGCAACACGAAATTTCCCCTTAGACCCCAAATCAACTCGAGATGAGAGCTTAGTCCCTGGCTTCGAGTCAAGTGGAATACCAACTTTCCACAAGCACCTCAAGAGGAGGCTTCTCTCAGCTACAGGTATGTGAGAGGGACCCTGAGTTTGTGGCCTCAAGTGGAATGGACACCGAGATGCTCTGACTCGAAGTAAGGCCGGATATCCCTGTAGTGAATAGAATGCAGGCTCGTCTTGCATCTCCCAAGACGAAGGGATGTCTGAATCCCCTGTGAAGACGACAGAGAAAGACCTAGTCCTCCGCCTCATCGCGACCGGAGACATCACATCCTATGAAAAATCGAGAGGTCTGCGGAGATCAATGCTTCCAAAGGAGACGATGCCTGACTCCTCTTGAAAATGGATAGGAGTCCCAGGATCCATCTGGCACGTGGAGAGGGACCCTGGGTCTCCCGCCTCACCTGGAGACGCGTCCCAATTGCCATGCCAAGACTCGAGGAGAATCCCGAGGTGTCCCTCGCACCTAGGCAGGAGTCCTAACGTCGCTGAGCAAACACGTTTCTGGAAGGGCCCTCCCCGTCGTAACTCGAGAATATACCCCAGGTTCCGGCCGCAACTCGAGAAAAACCATGAGACTTCAAATTCGCCGCGAGATAAGGCCCAATTCCCCTGCACTGCGTGCAGAGCAATTCCGTGTTCCACATCACACATGATGGGAGAATTGATATCCTTGATGGCACTCCAGAGAAAACCCAAGATCACTGTCTCAAGTCTAGAGGGATCCTGAGGTCACTGGAGCAACAAGAAAGGGCTCCGTGGAAACCAAGTCAACTCGAGATGAGAGCTTAGTCCCCGGCTTCGACTCAGGAGGAATACCAACTTTCCACAAGCACCTCAAGAGGAGGCTTCTCTCAGCTACAGTTATGTGAGAGGGACCCTGATTTTGTGGCCTCAAGTGGAATGGACACCGAGATGCTCTGACTCGAGGTAAGGCCGAATATCCCTGCAGTGAATTGAATGCAGGCTCGGCTTGCATCTCCCAAGACGAAGGGATGTCTGAATCCCCTGTGGAGACCACAGAGAAAGACCTAGGTCTCCACCTCATCGCGACCGGAGGCCTCACATCCTTTGAAAACTTGAGAGGTCCGCGGAGATCAATGCTTCCAAAGGAGACGATGCCTGACTCCTCTTGAAAATGGATAGGAGACCCAGGATCTGTGTGGCACGTGGAAAGGGACCCTGGGTCTCCCGCCTCACGTGGAGACGCGTCCCAATGGCAATGCCAAGAC
Source organism: Dama dama (assembly GCF_033118175.1). Lineage (NCBI taxonomy): Eukaryota > Metazoa > Chordata > Mammalia > Artiodactyla > Cervidae > Dama > Dama dama. Next base: position 2,533,706 of record NW_026870898.1, on the reverse strand, counting down.
TCGAGGAGAATCCCGAGGTGTCCCTGGCACCTAAGCAGGAGTCCTGACATCGCTGAACAAACACGTGTCTAAAAGGGCCCTCCCCGTCGTAACTCGAGAATATACCCCAGGTTCCGGCCGCAACTCGAGAAAAACCATGAGATTTCCCCCTCGCCGCCAGATGAGGCCCGATTCCCATGCACTGCGTGCAGTACAATTCCGTGTTCCACATCAAACGTGAAAGGAGCCTTGATTTCCTTGATGGCACTCCAGAGAAAACCCAAGATCACTGTCTCAAGTCTAGAGGGATCCTGAGGTCACTGGAGCAACACGAAATTTCCCCTTAGACCCCAAATCAACTCGAGATGAGAGCTTAGTCCCTGGCTTCGACTCAAGTGGAATACCAACTTTCTACAAGCACCTCAAGAGGAGGCTTCTCTCAGCTACCGGTATGTGAGAGGGACCCTGAGTTTGTGGCCTCAAGTGGAATGGACACCGAGATGCTCTGACACGAAGTAAGGCCGGATATCCCTATAGTGAATAGAATGCAGGCTCGTCTTGCATCTCCCAAGACGAAGGGATGTCTGAATCCCCTGTGAACACGACAGAGAAAGACCTAGTCCTCCGCCTCATCGCGACCGGAGACATCACATCCTATGAAAAATCGAGAGGTCTGCGGAGATCAATGCTTCCAAAAGAGACGATGCCTGACTCCTCTTGAAAATGGATAGGAGTCCCAGGATCCATCTGGCACGTGGAGAGGGACCCTGGGTCTCCCGACTCACGTGGAGACGCGTCCCAATTGCCATGCCAAGACTCGAGGAGAATCCCGAGGTGTCCCTCGCACCTAGGCAGGAGTCCTAACGTCGCTGAGCAAACACGTTTCTGGAAGGGCCCTCCCCGTCGTAACTCGAGAATATACCCCAGGTTCCGGCCGCACCTCGAGAAAAACCATTAGACGTCCCCCTCGCTGCGATTAGAGGCCCGATTCCCCTGCACTGCGTGCAGAGCAATTCCGTGTTCCACATCAAACGTGAAAGGGGCCTTGATTTCCTTGATGGCACTCCAGAGAAAACCCAAGATCACTGTCTCAAGTCTAGAGGGATCCTGAGGTCACTGGAGCAACACGAAAGGGCTCCGTGGACCCCAAATCAACTCGAGATGAGAGCTTAGTCCCTGGCTTCAACTCAAGGGGAATACCAACTTTCCACAAGCACGTCAAGAGGAGGCTTCTCTCAGCTACAGGTATGTGAGAGGGACCATGAGTCTCTGGCCTCAAGTGGAATGGACACCGAGATGCTCTGACTCGAAGTAAGGACAGATATCCCTGCAGTGAATTGGATGCAGGCTCGTCTTCCATCTCCCAAGACGAAGGGATGTCTGAATCCCCTGTGGAGACCACAGAGAAAGACCTAGTTCTCGCCACATTGCGACCGGAGTACTCACATCCTTTGAAAACTCGAGAGGTCTGCGGAGATCAATGCTTCCAAAGGAGACGATGCCTGACTCCTCTTGAAAATGGATAGGAGTCCCAGGATCCCTGTGGCACGTGGAAAGGGACCCTGGGTCTCCCGCCTCACGTGGAGACGCGTCCCCATTGCCCTGACAAGACTCGAGGAGAATCGCGAGGTGTCCTCGCACCTAGGCAGGAGTCCTGACGTCGCTGAACAAACACGTGCCTGGAAGGGCCCTCCCCGTCGTAACACGAGAATATACCCCAGGTTCCGGCCGCAACTCGAGAAAAACAATGAGCCTACCCCCTCGCCGCGAGATGAGCCCCGATTCCCCTGCACTGCATGCAGAGCAATTCCGTGTTCCAAATCAAACGTGAAAGGAGACTTGATTTCCTTGATGGCACTCCAGAGAAAACCCAAGATCACTGTCTCAAGTCTAGAGGGATCCTGAGGTCACTGGAGAAACACGAAAGGGCTCCGTGGACCCCAAATCAACTCGAGATGCGAGCTTAGTCCCTGGCTTAGACTCAAGACGAATACCAACTTTCCACAAGCACCTCAAGAGGAGGCTTCTCTCAGTTACAGGTATGTGAGAGGGACCCTGAGTTTGTGACCTCAAGTGGAATGGACACCGAGATGCTCTGACTCGAAGTAAGGCCGGATATCCCTGCAGTGAAATGAATGCAGGCTCGTCTTGCATCTCCCAAGATGAAGGGATGTCTGAATCCGCGGTGGAGACCACCGAGAAAGACCCAGTCCTCCGCCTCATCGCGACCGGAGGCCTCACATCATTTGAAAACTCGAGAGGTCCGCGGAGATCAATGCTTCCAAAGGAGTCGATGCCTGACTCCTCTTGAAAATGGATAGAAGTCCCAGGATCCCTGTGGCACGTGGAAAGGGACCCTGGGTCTCCCGCCTCACGGGGAGACGCGTCCCAATTGCCATGCCAAGACTCGAGGAGAATCCCGAGGTGTCCCTCGCACCTAGGCAGGAGTCCTGACGTCGCTGAACAAACACGTGTCTGGAAGGAACCTCCCCGTCGTAACTCGAGAATATACCCCAGGTTCCGGCCGCAACTCGAGAAAAACCATGAGACTTCCCCCTCGCCGCAAGATGAGGCCCGATTCCCCTGCACTGCGTGCAGAGCAATTCCGTGTTCCACATCAAAATTGAAAGGAGCCTTGATTTCCTTGATGGCACTCCAGAGAAAACCCAAGATCACTGTCTCAAGTCTAGAGGGATCCTGAGGTCACAGGAGCAACACGAAAGGGCTCCGTGGACCCCAAATCAACTCGAGATGAGAGCTTAGTCCCTGGCTTCGACTCAAGAGGAATACCAACTTTCCACAAGCACTTCAAGAGGAGGTTTCATTCAGCTACAGGTGTGTGAGAGGGAAACTGAGTTTCTGGCCTCAAGTGGAATGGACACCGAGATGCTCTGACTCAAAGTAAGGCCGGATATCCCTGCAGTGAATTGAATGCAGGCTCGTCTTGCATCTCCCAAGACGAAGGGATGTCTGAATCCCCTGTGGAGACCAAAGAGAAAGACCTAGTTCTCCGCCTCATCACGACCGGAGGCGTCACATCCTTTGAAAACTCGAGAGGTCCACGGAGATCAATGCTTCCAAAGGAGACGATGCCTGACTCCTCTTGAAAATGGATAGGAGTCCCAGGATCCCTGTGGAACGTGGAAAGGGACCTTGGGTCTCCCGCCTCACGTGGAGACGCATCCCAATTGCCATGCCAAGACTCGAGGAGAATCGCGAGGTGTCCCTCGCACCTAGGCAGGAGTCCTGACGTCGCTGAACAAACACGTGTCTGGAAGGGCCCTCCCCGTCGTAACTCGAAAATATTCCCCAGGTTCCAGGCGCTTCTCGAGAAAAACCATGAGACTTCTTCCTCGCCGCGAGATGAGGCCCGATTTCCCTGCACTGCGTGCAGAGCAATTCCGTGTTCCACATCAGACGTTAAACTAGACTTGATTTCCTTGATGGCACTCCAAAGAAAACCCAAGATCTCTGTCTCAAGTCTAGAGGGATCCTGAGGTCACTGGAGCAACACGAAAGGGCTCCGTGGACCCCAAATCAACTCGAGATGAGAGCTTCGTCCCTGGCTTCTACTCTAGAGGAATACCAACTTTCCACAAGCACCTCAAGAGGAGGCTTCTCTGAGATACAGGTATGTGAGAGAAACCCTGAGTTTGTGGCCTCAAGTGCAGTGGTCACTGTGATGCTCTGACGCGAAGTAAGGCCGGATATCCCTGCTGTGAATTGAATGCAGGCTCGTCTTGCATCTCCCAAGACGAAGGGATGTCTGAATCCACTGTGGAGACCACGGAGAAAACCTAGTTCTCCGCCTCATCGCGACCGGAGGCCTCTAATCCTTTGAAAACTCGAGAGGTCCGCGGAGATCAAGGCTTCCAAAGGAGACGATGCCTGACTCCTCTTGAAAATGGATAGGAGTCCCAGGATCCCTGTGGCACGTGGAAAGGGACCCTGGGTCTCCCACCTCACGTGGAGACGCGTCCCAATTGCCATGCCAAGACTCGAGGAGAATCCCGAGTTGTCCCTCGCACCTAGGCAGGAGTCCTCACGTCGCTGAACAAACACGTGTCTGGAAGGGTCCTTCCCGTCGCAACTCGAGAATATACCCCAGGTTCCGGCGCAACTCGAGAAAAACCATGAGCCTTCCCCCTCGCCGCGAGATGAGGCCCGATTCCCCTGCACTGTGTGCAGAGCAATTCCGTGTTCCACATCAAACGTGAAAGGAGCCTTGATTTCCTTGATGGCACTCCAGAGAAAACCCAAGATCACTGTCTCAAGTCTAGAGGGATCCTGAGGTCACTGTAGCAACACGAAAGGGCTCCGTGGACCCCAAATCAACTAGAGATGAGAGCTTCGTCCCTGGCTTCGACTCAAGAGGAATAGCACCTTTCCACAAGCACCTCAAGAGGAGGCTTCTCTCAGCTACAGGTATGTGAGAGGGACCCTGAGTTTGTGGCCTCAAGTGGAATGGACACGGAGATGCTCTGACTCGAAGTAAGGCCGGATATCCCTGCAGTGAATTGAATGCAGGCTCGCCTTGCATCTCCCAAGACGAAGGGATGCCTGAATCCCCTGTGGAGACCACAGAGAAAGACATAGTTCTCCGCCTCATCACAACCGGAGGCCTCACATACTTTGAAAACTCGAGAGGTCCGCGGAGATCAATGCTTCCAAAGGAGACGATGCCTGACTCCTCTTGAAAATGGATAGGACTCCCAGGATCCCTGTGGCACGTGGAAAGGGACACTAGGTCTTCCGCCTCATGTGAAGATGCGTCCCAATTGCCATGCCTAGACTCGAGGAGAATCCCGAGGTCTCCCTCGCACCTAGGCAGGAGTCCTGACGTCGCTGAACAAACACGTGTCTGGAAGGGCCCTCCCCGTCGTAACTCGAGAATATACCCCAGGTTCCGGCCGCAACTCGAGAAAAACCATGAGACTTACCCCTCGCCGCGAGATGAGGCCCGATTCCCCTGCACTGCGTGCAGCACAATTCCGTGATTGACATCAAACGTGAAAGGAGCCCTGCTTTTATTGATGGCACTCCTTAGAAAACCCAAGATCACTGTCTCAAGTCTAGAGGGATCCTGAGGACACTGTAGCAACAGGAAAGGACTCCAAGGACCCCAAATCAACTCGAGATGAGAGCTTAGTCCCTGGCTTCAACTCAAGAGGAATACCAACTTTACACAAGCACCTCAAGAGGAGGCTTCTCTCAGCTACAGGTATGTGAGAGGGACCCTGAGTTTGTGGCCTCAAGTGGAATGGACACCGAGATGCTCTGACGCGAAGTAAGGCCGGATATCCCTGCATTGAATTGAATGCATGCTCGTCTTGCATCTCCCAAGACGAAGTGATGTCTGAATCCCCTGTGGAGACCACAGAGAAAGACCTAGTTCTCCGCCTCATCGCGACCGAAGGCCTCACATCCTTTGAAAACTCGACAGGTCCGCGAAGATCAATGCTTCCACAGGAGACGATGCCTGTCTCTTCTTGAAAATGGATACGAGTCTCAGGATCCCTTTGGCACGTGGAAAGAGACACTGGGTCTTCCGCTTCACGTGGAGACCCGTCCCAATTGCCATGCCAAGACTCGACGAGTATCCCGAGGTGTCGCTCGCACCTAGGCAGGAGTCCTGACTTCGCTGAACAAACACGTGTCTGGAAGGCCCCTCCCCGTAGTAACTTTAGAATGTACCCCAGGTTCCGGCCGCAACTCGAGAAAAACCATGAGACTTCCCCCTCGCCGCGAGATGAGGCCCGATTCCCCTGCACAGCGTGCAGAGCAATTCCGTGTTCCACATCAAACGTGAAAGGAGCCTTGATTTCCTTGATGGCACTCCAGAGAAACCCAAGATCACTGTCTCAATTCTAGAGGGATCCTGAGGTCACTGGAGCAACAGGAAAGGGCTCCATGGACCCTAAATCAACTCGAGATGAGAGCTTAGTCCCTGGCTTCGACTCAAGGGGAATACCAACTTTCCACAAGCACCTCAAGAGGAGGCTTCTCTCAGCTACAGGTATGTGAGAGGGACCCTGAGTTTGTGGCCTCAAGTGGAATGGACACCGAGATGCTCTGACTCGAAGTAAGGCCGGATATCCCTGCAGTGAATTGAATGCAGGCTCGTCTTGCATCTCCCAATACGAAGGGATGTCTGAATCCCCTGTGGACCACAGAGAAAGACCTAGTCCTCCACCTCAACGCGAACGGAGGCCTCACATCCTTTGAAAACTCGAGAGGTCCACGGAGATCAATGCTTCCAAAGGAGATGATGCCTGACTCCTCTTGAAAATGGATAGGAGTCCCAGGATCCCTGTGGCACGTGGAAAGGGGCCCTTGGTCTCCCGCCTCACGTGGAGACGCGTCCCAATTGCCATGCCAAGACTCGAGGAGAATCCCGAGGTGTCCCTCGCACCTAGGCAGGAGTCCTGACGTCGCTGAACAAACACGTGTCTGGAAGGGCCCTCCCCGTCGTAACTCGAGAATATACCCCAGGTTCCGGCCGCAACTCGAGAAAAACCATGAGACTTCCCCCTCGCCGCGAGATGAGGCCCGATTCCCCTGCACTGCGTGCAGAGCAATTCCGTGTTCCACATCAAACGTGAAAGGAGCCTTGATTTCCTTGATGGCACTCCAGAGAAAACCCAAGATCACTGTCTCAAGTCTAGAGGGATCCTGAGGTCACTGGAGCAACACGAAAGGGCTCCGTGGACCCCAAATCAACTCGAGATGAGAGCTTAGTCCCTGGCTTCGCCTCAAGAGGAATACCAACTTTCCACAAGCACCTCAAGAGGAGGCTTCTCTCAGCTACAGGTATGTGAGAGGGCCCCTGAGTTTGTGGCCTCAAGTGGAATGGACACCGAGATGCTCTGACTCGAAGTAAGACCAGATATCCCTGCAGTGAATTGAATGCAGGCTCGTCTTGCGTCTCCCAAGACGAAGGGATGTCTGAATCCCCTGTGGAGACCACAGAGAAAGACCTAGTCCTCCGCCTCATCGTGACCGGAGACCTCACATCCTTTGAAAAGTCGAGAGGTTGGGGAGATCAATGCTTCCAAAGGAGACGATTCCTGACTCCTCTTGAAAATGGATAGGAGTCCCAGGATCTCTGTGGCACGTGGGAAGGGACCCTGGGTCTCCCGCCTCACGTGGAGACGCGTCCCAATTGCCATGCCAAGACTCGAGGAGAATCCCGAGGTGTCCCTCGCAACTAGGCAGGAGTCCTGACGTCGTTGAACAAACAGGTTTCTGGAAGGCCCCTCCCCGTCCTAACTCGAGAATATACCACAGGTTCCGGCCGCAACTAGAGAAAAACCATGAGACTTCCCCCTCGCCGAGAGATGAGGCCCGAATCCCCTGCACTGCGTGCAGAGCAATTCCGTGTTCCACATCAAACGTGAAAGGAGCCTTGATTTCCTTGATGGCACTCCAGAGAAAACCCAAGATCACTGTCTCAAGTCTAGAGGGATCCTGAGGTCACTGGAGCAATACGAAAGGGCTCCGTGGACCCCAAATCAACTCGAGATGAGAGCTTAGTCCCTGGCTTCGACTCAAGAGGAATATCAACTTTCCACAAGCACCTCAAGAGGAGGCTACTCTCAGCTACAGGTATGTGAGAGGGACCCTGAGTTTGTGGCCTCAAGTGGAATGGACACCGAGATGCTCTGACTCGAAGTAAGGCCGGATATCCCTGCAGTGAATTGAATGCAGGCTGGTCTTGCATCTCCCAAGACGAAGGGTTGTCTGAATCCCCTGTGGAGACCACAGAGAAAGACCTAGTCCTACGCCTCAACGCGAACGGAGGCCTCACATCTTTGAAAACTCGAGAGGTCCGCGGATATCAATGCTTCCAAAGGAGACGATGCCTGACTCCTCTTGAAAATGGATAGGAGTCCCAGGATCCCTGTGGCAGGTGGAAAGGGACCCTGGGTCTCCCGCCTCACGTGGACGCGTCCAATTGCCATGCCAAGACTCGAGGAGAATCCCGAGATGTCCCTCGCACCTAGGCAGGAGTCCTGATGTCGCTGAACAAACACGTGTCTGGAAGGGCCCTCCCCGTCGTAACTCGAGAATATACCCCAGGTTCCGGCCGCAACTCGAGCAATACCAGGAGACTTCCCCCTTGCCGCTAGATGAAGCCCGATTCCCTTGCACTGCGTGCAGAGCAATTCAGTGTTCCACATCAAACGTGAAAGGAGCCTTGATTTCCTTGATGGCACTCCAGAGAAAACCCAAGATTACTCTCTCAAGTCTAGAGGGATCCTGAGGTCACTATAGCAACACGAAACGGCTCCTGGACCCCAAATCAACTCGAGATGAGAGCTTAGTCCCTGGCTTCGACTCAAGAGGCATACCAACTTTCCACAAGCACCTCAAGAGGATGCTTCTCTCAGCTACAGGTATGTGAGAGGGACCCTGAGTTTGTGGCCTCAGGTGGAATGGACACCGAGATGCTCTGACTCGAAGTAAGGCCGGATATCCCTGCAGTGAATTGAAAGCAGGCTCGTCTTGAATCTCCCAAGACGAAGGGATGTCTGAATCCCCTGTGGAGACCACAGAGAAAGACCTAGTTCTCCGCCTCATCGCGACAGAAGGCCTCACATCGTTTGAAAACTCGAGAGGTCCGCGGAGATCAAAGCTTCCAGAGGGGACGATGCCTGACTCCTCTTGAAAATGGATAGGAGTCCCAAGATGCCTGTGGCACGTGGAAAGGGACCCTGGGTCTCCCGCCTCACGTGGAGACGCGTCCCAATTGCCATGCCAAGACTCGAGGAGAATCCAGAGGTGTCCCTCGCACCTAGGCAGGAGTCCTGACGTCGCTGAACAAACACGTGTCTGGAAGGGCCCTCCCCGACGTAACTCGAGAATATACCCCAGGTTCCGGCCGCAATTAGAGAAAAACCGTGAGACTTCCCCCTCGCCAGGAGATGAGTCCCGATTCCGCTACACTGCGTGCAGAGCAATTCCGTATCCCACATCAAACGTGAAAAGAGCCTTGATTTCCTTGATGGCACTCCAGAGAAAACCCAAGATCACTGTCTCAATTCTAGAGGGATCCTGAGGTCACTGGAGCAACAGGAAAGGACTCCGTGGACCCCAAATCAACTCGAGATGAGAGCTTACTCCCTGGCTTCGACTCAAGAGGAATACCAACTTTCCACAAGCACCTCAAGAGGAGGCTTCTCTCAGCTACAGGTAGGTGAGAGGGACCCTGAGTTTGTGGCCTCAAGTGGAATGGACATGGAGATGCTCTGACTCGAAGTAAGGCCGGATATCCCTGCAGTGAATTGAATGCAGGCTCGCCTTGCATCTCCCAAGACGAAGGGATGTCTGAATTCCCTGTGGAGACCACATAGAAAGACCTAGTTCTCCGCCTCATCGCGACCGGAGGCCTCATATCCTTTGAAAACTCGAGAGGTCCGCGGAGATCAATGCTTCCAAAGGAGACGATGCCTGACTCCTCTTGAAAATGGATAGGAGTCCCAGGATCCCTGTGGCACGTGGAAAGGGACACTGGGTCTTCCGCCTCACGTGGAGTTGCGTCCCAATTGCCATGCCAAGACTCGAGGAGAATCCCGAGGTGTCCCTCGCACCTAGGCAGGAGTCCTGACGTCGCTGAACAAACACGTGTCTGGAAGGGCCCTCCCCGTCGTAACTCGAGAATATACCCCAGGTTCCGGCCGCAACTCGAGAAAAACCATGAGAATTCCCCCTCGCCGCGAGATGAGGCCCGATTCCCCTGCACTGCATGCAGAGCAATTCCGTGTTCCACATCAAACGTTAAAGGAGCCTTGATTTCCTTGGTGGCACTCCAGAGAAAACCCAAGATCACTGTCTTAAGTCTAGAGGGATCCTGAGATCACTGGAGCAACACCAAAGGTCTGGGTGGACCCCAAATCAACTCGAGATGAGAGCTTACTCCCTGGATTCGACTCAAGAGGAATACCAACTTTCCACAAGCACCTCAAGAGGAGGCTTCTCTCAGCTACAGGTATGTGAGAGGGACCCTGAATGGGTGGCCTCAAGTGGAATGGACACCGAGATGCTCTGACTCGAAGTAAGGCCGGATATCCCTGCAGTGAATTGAATGCAGGCTCGTCTTGTATCTCCCAAGACGAAGGGTTGTCTGAATCCCCTGTGGAGACCACAGAGAAAGACCTAGTCCTCCGCCTCAACGCGACCGGAGGCCTCACATCCTTTGAAAACTCGAGAGGTCCGCGGAGATCAATGCTTCCAAAGGAGACAATGCCTGACTCTTCTTGAAAATGGATAGGAGTCCCAGGATTCCTGTGGCACGTGGAAAGGGACCCTGGGTCTCCCGCCTCACGTGCAGACGCGTCCCAATTGCCATGCCAAGACTCGAGGAGAATCCCGAGGTGTCCCTCGCACCTAGGCAGGAGTCCTGACGTCGCTGAACAAACACATGTCTGGAAGGGCCCTCCCCGTCGTAACTCGAGAATATACCCCAGGTTCCGGCCGCAACTTGAGAAAAACCATGAGACATCCCCCTTGCCACTAGATGAGGCCCGATTCCCCTGCACTGCGTGCAGAGCAATTCCGTGTTCCACATCAAACGTGAAAGGAGCCTTGATTTCCTTGATGGCACTCCAGAGAAAACCCAAGATCACTGTCTCAAGTCTAGAGGGATCCTGAGGTCACTGTACCAACACGAAAGGGCTCTGTGGACCGCAAATCAACTCGAGATGAGAGCTTATTCCCTGGCTTCGAGTCAAGAGGAATACCAACTTTCCACAAGCACCTCAAGAGGAGGCTTCTCTCAGCTACAGGTATGTGAGAGGGACCCTGAGTTTGTGGTCTCAAGTGGAATGGACACCGAGAGGCTCTGACTCGAAGTAAGGCCGGATATCCCTGCAGTGAATTGAATGCAGGCTCGTCTTGCATCTCCCAAGATAAAGGGATGTCTGAATCCCCTGTGGAGACCATAGAGAAAGACCTAGTTCTCCGCCTCATGGCGCCCGGAGGCCTCACATCCTTTGAAAACTCTAGCGGTCCACAGAGATCAATGCTTCCAAAGGAGACGATTCCTGACTCCTCTTGAGAATGGATAGGAGTCCCAGGATCTCTGTGGCACGTGGAAAGGGACCCTGGGTCTCCCGCCTCACGTGGAGAAGCGTCCCAATTGCCATGCCAAGATTCGAGAAGAATCCCGAGGTGTCCCTCGCACCTAGGCCCGAGTCCTGACGTCGCTGAAGAAACACGTTTCTGGAAGGGCCCTCGCCGTCGTAACTCGAGAATATACCCCAGGTTCCGGCCGCAACTCGAGAAAAACCATGAGACTTCCCGCTCGCCGCGAGATGAGGCCCGATTCCCCTGCACTGCGTGCAGAGCAATTCCGTGTTCCAGATCAAACGTGAAAGGAGCCTTGATTTCCTTGATGGCACTCCAGAGAAAACCCAAGATCACTGTCTCAAGTCTAGAGGGATCCTGAGGTCACTGGAGCAACACGAAAGGGCTCCGTGGACCCCAAATCAACTCGAGATGAGAGCTTAGTCCCTGGCTTCGACTCAAGAGGAATACCAACTTTCCACAAGCACCTCAAGAGGAGGCTTCTCTCAGCTACAGGTATGTGAGAGGGACCCTGAGTTTATGGCCTCAAGTGGAATGGACACCGAGATGCTCTGACTCGGAGTAAGTCCGGATATCCCTGCAGTGAATTGAATGCAGGCTCGTCTTGCATTTCCCAAGACGAAGGGATGTCTGAATCCCCTGTGGAGACCACAGAGAAAGAACTAGTTCTGCGAATCATCGCGACTGGAAGCCTCACATCCTTTGAAAACTGGAGAGGTCCGCGGAGATCAATGCTTCCAAAGGAGACGATGCCTGACTCCTCTTGAAAATGGATAGGAGTTCCAGGATCCCTGTAGAACGTGGAAAGGGACCCTGGGTCTCCCGCCTCACGTGGAGACGCGTCCCATTTGCCATGCCAAGACTCGAGGAGAATCCCGAGGTGTCCCTCGCACCTAGGCAGGAGTCCTGACGTTGCTGAACAAACACGTGTCTGGAAGGGCCCTCCCCGTCGTAACTCGAGAATATACCCCGGGGTCCGTCCGCAACTCGAGAAAAGCCATGAGACTTCCCATTCGCCCCGAGATTAGGCCCGATTCCCCTGCACTGTGTGCAGAGCAATTCCATGTTCCACATCAAACGTGAAAGGAGCCTTGATTTCCTTGATGGCACTCCAGAGAAAACCCAAGATCACTGTTTCAAGTATAGAGCGATCCTGAGGTAACTGTACCAACATGAAAGGGCTCCGTGGACCCGAAAACCACTCGAGATGAGAGCTTAGTCCCTGGCTTCGACTAAAGAGGAATACCAACTTTCCACAAGCACCAAAAGAGGAGGCTACTCTCAGCTACAGGTATCTGAGAGGGACCCTGAATTTGTGGCCTCAAGTGGAATGGACACCGAGATGCTCTGACTCGAAGTAAGGCCGGATATCCCAACAGTGAATTGAATGCAGGCTCGTCTTGCATCTCCCAAGACGTAGGGATGTCTGAGTCCCCTGTGGAGACAACAGAGAAAGACCTAGTTCTCTGCTTCATCGCGAGCAGAGGCCTCACATCCTTTGAAAACTCGAGAGGTTCACGCAGATCAATGCTTCCAAAGGAGCCGATGCCTGACTCCTCTTGAAAATGGATAGGAGTCCCAGGATCCCTGTGGCACGTGGAAAGGGACCCTGGGTCTCCCGCCACACGTGGAGACGAGTCCCAATTGCCATGCCAAGACTCGAGGAGAATCCCGAGGTGTCCCTCTCACCTAGGCCCGAGTCCTGACGTCGCTGAACAAACACGTTTCTGGAAGGGCCCTCCCCGTCGTAACTCGAGAATATATCCCAGGTTCCGGCCGCAACTCGAGAAAAACCATGAGACTTCCCGCTCGCCGCGAGATGAGGCCCGATTCCCCTGCACTGCGTGCAGAGCAATTCCGTGTTCCACATCAAAAGTGAAAGGAGTCTTGATTTCCTTGATGGCACTCCAGAGAAAACCCAAGATCACTGTCTCAAGTCTAGAGGGATCCTGAGGTCACTGGAGCAACACGAAAGGGCTCCGTGGACCCCAAATCAACTCGAGATGAGAGCTTAGTCCCTGGCTTCAACTCAAGAGGAATACCAACTTTCCACAAGCACCTCAAGAGGAGGCTTCTCTCAGCTACAGGTATGTGAGAGGGACCCTGAGTTTATGGCCTCAAGTGGAATGGACACCGAGATGCTCTGACTCGAAGTAAGGCCGGATATCCCTGCAGTGTATTGAATGCAGGCTCGTCTTGCATTTCCCAAGACGAAGGGATGTCTGAATCCCCTGTGGAGACCACAGAGAAAGACCTAGTCCTCCACCTCAACGCGACGGCGGGCCTCACATCCTTTGAAAACTCGAGAGGTCCGCGGAGATCAATGCTTCCAAAGGAGATGATGCCTGACTCCTCTTGAAAATGAATAGGAGTTCCAGGTCTCCTGTGGAACTTGGAAAGGGACCCTGGGTCTCCCGCCTCACGTGAAGACGCGTCCCAATTACCATGCCAAGACACGAAGAGAATCCCGAGGTGTCCCTAGCACCTAGGCAGGAGTCTGACGTCGCTGAACAAACACGTGTCTGGAAGGGCCCTCCCCTTCTAACTGGAGAATATACCCCAAGTTCCGGCCGCAACTCGAGAAAATCGATGAGACTTCCCCCACGCTGCGAGATGAGGCCCGATTCCCCTGCACGGCATGCAGAGCAATTCCGTGTTCCACATCAAACGTGAAAGGAGCCTTGATTTCCTTGCTGGCACTCCAGAGAAAACCCAAGATCACTGTTTCAAGTATAGAGGGATCCTGAGGTCACTGTAGCAACAGGAAAGGGCTCCGTGGACCCGAAATCCACTCGAGATGAGAGCTTAGTCCCTGGCTTCGAATAAAGAGGAATACCAACTTTCCAAAAGCACCTCAAGAGGAGGCTATTCTCAGCTACAGGTATCTGAGAGGGACCCTGAATTTGTGGCCTCAAGTGGAATGGACACCGAGATGCTCTGACTCGAAGTAAGGCCGGATATCCCAACAGTGAATTGAATGCAGGCTCGTCTTGCATCTCCCAAGACGTAGGTATGTCTGAGTCCCCTGTGGAGACCACAGAGAAAGACCTAGTTCTCTGCTTCATCGCGAGCAGAGGCCTCACATCCTTTGAAAACTCGAGAGGTCCGAGGAGATCATTGCTTCCAAAGGAGCCGATGCCTGACTCCTCTTGAAAATGGATAGGAGTCCCAGGATCCCTGTCCACGTGGAAAGGGACCCTGGGTCTCCTGCCACACGTGGAGACGAGTCCCAATTAGCATGCCAAGACTCGAGGAGAATCCCGAGGTGTGCCTCGCACCTAGGCCCGAGTCCTGACTTCGCTGAACAAACACGTGTCTGGAAGGGCCCTCCCCGTCGTAACTCGAGAATATACACCAGGTTCCGGCCGCAACTCGAGAAAAACCATGAGACTTCCCCCTCGCCGCGAGATGAGGCCCGATTCCCCTGCACTGCGTGCAGAGCAATTCCGTGTTCCACATCAAACGGGAAAGGAGTCTTGATTTCCTTGATGGCACTCCAGAGAAAACCCAAAATCTCTGTCTCAAGTCTAGAGGGAACCTGAGGTCACTGGCGCAACCCGAAAGGTCTCCGTGGACCCCAAATCAACTCGAGATGAGAGCTTAGTCCCTGGCTTCGACTCAAGAGGAATACCAACTTTCCACAAGCACCTCAAGAAGAGGCTTCTCTCAGCTACAGGTATGTGAGAAGGACCATGAGTTGTGGCCTCAAGTGGAATGGACACCGAGATGCTCTGACTCAAAGTAAGGCCGGATATCCCTAAAGTGAATTGAATGCAGGCTCGTCTTTCGTCTCCCAACACGAAGGGATGTCTGAATCCCCTGTGGAGACCACAGAGAAAGACCTAGTCCTCCGCCTCATCGCGACAGGAGGCCTCACATCCTTTGAAAACTCGAGAGGTCTGCGGAGATCAATGCTTCCAAAGGAGACGATGCCTGACTCCTCTTGAAAATGGATAGGAGTCCCAGGATCCCTGTAGCACGTGGAAAGGGACCCTGGGTCTCCCGCTAATTGCCATGCCAAGACTCGAGGAGAATCCCGAGGTCTCCCTAGCACCTAGGCAGGAGTCCTGACGTCGCTGAACAAACACGTGTCAGGAAGGGCACTCCCCGCCGTAACTCGAGAATATACCCCAGGTTCCGGCCGCAACTCGAGAAAAACCATGAGACTTCCCCCTCGCCGCGAGTTGAGGCCCAATTCCCCTGCACTGCGTGCAGAGCAATTCCGTGTTCCACATCAAACGTGAAAGGAGCCTTGATTTCCTTGATGGCACTCAAGAGAAAACCCAAGATCACTGTGTCAAGTCTAGAGGCATCCTGAGGTCACTGGAGCAACAAGAAAGGGCTCTGTGGACCCCAAATCAACTCGAGATGAGAGCTTAGTCCCTGGCTTCGACTCAAGAGGAATACCAACTTTCCACAAGCACCTCAAGAGGAGGCTTCTCTCAGCTACAGGTATGTGAGAGGGACCCTGAGTTTGTGGCCTCAAGTGGAATGGACACCGAGATGCTCTGACTCGAAGTAAGGCCGGATATCCCTGCAGTGAATTGAATGCAGGCTTGTCTTGCATCTCCCAAGACAAAGGGATGTCTGAATCCCCTGTGGAGACCACAGAGAAAGACCTAGTCCTCCGCCTCAACGCGACCGGAGGCCTCACATCCTTTGAAAACTCGAGAGGTCTGCAGAGATCAATGCTTCCAAAGGAGACGATGCCTGACTCCTCTTGAAAATAGATATTAGTCCCAGGATCCCTGCGGCACGTGGAAAGGGACCCTGGGTCTCCCGCCTCACGTGGAGACGCGTCCCAATTGCCATGCCAAGACTCGAGGAGAACCCCGAGGTGTCCCTCGCACCTAGGCAGGAGTCCTGACGTTGCTGAACAAACACGTGTCTGGAAGGGCCCTCCCCGTCGTAACTCGAGAATATACCCCGGGGTCCGTCCGCAACTCGAGAAAAGCCATGAGACTTCCCATTCGCCCCGAGATGAGGCCCGATTCCCCTGCACTGTGTGCAGAGCAATTCCATGTTCCACATCAAACGTGAAAGGAGCCTTGATTTCCTTGATGGAACTCCAGAGAAAACCCAAGATCACTGTTTCAAGTATAGAGCGATCCTGAGGTAACTGTAGCAACATGAAAGGGCTCCGTGGACCCGAAAACCACTCGAGATGAGAGCTTAGTCCCTGGCTTCGACTAAAGAGGAATACCAACTTTCCACAAGCACCTCAAGAGGAGGCTACTCTCAGCTACAGGTATCTGAGAGGGACCCTGAATTTGTGGCCTCAAGTGGAATGTACACCGAGATGCTCTGACTCGAAGTAAGGCCGGATATCCCAACAGTGAATTGAATGCAGGCTCGTCTTGCATCTCCCAAGACGTAGGGATGTCTGAGTCCCCTGTGGAGACAACAGAGAAAGACCTAGTTCTCTGCTTCATCGCGAGCAGAGGCCTCACATCCTTTGAAAACTCGAGAGGTTCACGCAGATCAATGCTTCCAAAGGAGCCGATGCCTGACTCCTCTTGAAAATGGATAGGAGTCCCAGGATCCCTGTGGCACGTGGAAAGGGACCCTGGGTCTCCCGCTACACGTGGAGACGAGTCCCAATTGCCATGCCAAGACTCGAGGAGAATCCCGAGGTGTCCCTCTCACCTAGGCCCGAGTCCTGACGTCGCTGAACAAACACGTTTCTGGAAGGGCCCTCCCCGTCGTAACTCGAGAATATACCCCAGGTTCCGGCCGCAACTCGAGAAAAACCATGAGACTTCCCGCTCGCCGCGAGATGAGGCCCGATTCCCCTGCACTGCGTGCAGAGCAATTCCGTGTTCCACATCAAAAGTGAAAGGAGTCTTGATTTCCTTGATGGCACTCCAGAGAAAACCCAAGATCACTGTCTCAAGTCTAGAGGGATCCTGAGGTCACTGGAGCAACACGAAAGGGCTCCGTGGACCCCAAATCAACTCGAGATGAGAGCTTAGTCCCTGGCTTCAACTCAAGAGGAATACCAACTTTCCACAAGCACCTCAAGAGGAGGCTTCTCTCAGCTACAGGTATGTGAGAGGGACCCTGAGTTTGTGGCCTCAGGCGGAATGGACACCGAGATGCTCTGACTCGAAGTAAGGCCGGATATCCCTGCAGTGAATTGAATGCAGGCTCGTCGTGGATCTCCCAAGACGAAGGGATGTCTGAATCCCCTGTGGAGACCACAGACAAAGACCTAGATCTCCGCCTCATCGCGACCATAGGCCTCACATCCTTTGAAAACTCGAGAGGTCCGCGGAGATCAATGCTTCCTAAGGAGACGATGCCTGACTCCTCTTGAAAATGGATAGGAGTCCCAGAATCCCTGTGGCACGTGGAAAGGGACCCTGGGTCTTCCGCCTCACTGGAGATGCGTCCCAATTGCCATGCCAAGGCTCAAGGAGAATCCCGAGGTGCCCGTTGCAGCTAGGCAGGAGTCCTGACGTCGCTGAACAAACACGTGTCTGGAAGGGCCCTCCCCATCGTAACTCGAGAATATACCCCAGGTTCGGGCTGCAACTCGAGAAAAACCATGAGCCTTCCCAGTCGCCGCAAGATGAGGCCCGATTCCCCTGCACTGCGTGCAGAGAAATTCCGTGTTCCACATCAAACGTGAAAGGAGCCTTGATTTCCTTGATGGCACTCCAGAGAAAACCCAAGATCACTGTCTCAAATCTAGAGGGATCCTGAGGTCACTGGAGAAACACGAAAGGGATTCGTGGACCCCAAATCAACTCGAGATGAGAGCTTAGTCCCTGGCTTCGACTCAAGACGAATACCAAGTTTCCACAAGCACCTCAAGAGGAGGCTTCTCTCAGCTACAGGTATGTGAGAGGGACCCTGAGTTTGCGGCCTCAAGTCGAATGGACACCGAGATGCTCTGACTCGAAGTAAGGCCGGAAATCCCTGCAGTGAATTGAATGCAGGCTCGTCTTTCGTCTCCCAAGACGAAGGGATGTCTGAATCCCCTGTGTAGACCACAGAGAAAGACCTAGTCCTCCGCCTCATCGCGACCGGAGACCTCACATCCTTTGAAAACTCGAGAGGTTGGGGAGTTCAATGCTTAGAAAGGAGACGATGCCTGACTCCTCTTGAAAATGGATAGGAGTCCCAGGATCTCTGTGGCACGTGGGAAGGGACCCTGGGTCTCCCGCCTCACGTGGAGACGCGTCCCAATTGCCATGCCAAGACTCGAGGAGAATCCCGAGGTGTCCCTCGCACCTAGGCAGGAGTCCTGACGTCGTTGAACAAACACGTGTCTGGAAGGGCCCTCTCCGTCGTAACTCGAGAATATACCCCAGGTTCCGGCCGCAACTCGAGAAAAACCATGAGACTTCCACCTCGCCGAGAGATGAGGCCCGAATCCCCTGCACTGCGTGCAGAGCAATTCTGTGTTCCACATCAAACGTGAAAGGAGCCTTGATTTCCTTGATGGCACTCCAGAGAAAACCCAAGATCACTGGCTCAAGTCTAGAGGGATCCTGAGGTCACTGGAGCAACACGAAAGGGCTCCGTGGACCCCAAGTCAACTCGAGATGAGAGCTTAGTCCTTCGCTTCAACTCAAGAGGAACACCACCTTTCCACAAGCACCTCAAGAGGAGGCTTCTCTCAGCTACAGGTATGTGAGAGGGACCATGAGTTTGTGGCCTCAAGTGGAATGGACACCGAGATGCTCTGACTCGAAGTAAGGCCGGATATCCCTGCAGTGAATTGAATGCAGGCTCGTCTTGTATCTGCCAAGACGAAGGGATGTCTGAATCCCCTGTGGAGACGACAGAGAAAGACCTAGTCCTCGGCCTCATCGCGACCGGAGGCCTCACATCCTTTGAAACCTCGAGAGGTCTGCGGAGATCAATGCTTCCAAAGGAGATGATGCCTGACTCCTCTTGAAAATGGATAGGAGTCCCAGGATCCCTATGGCAAGTGGAAAGGTACCCTAGGTCTCCCGCCTCACGTGGAGACGCGTCCCAATTGCCATGCCAAGACTCGAGAAGAATCCCGAGGTGTCCCTCGCACCTTGGCAGGAGTCCTGACGTCGCTGAACAAACACGTGTCTGGAAGGGCCCTCCCCGTCGTAACTCGCGAATATACCCCAGGTTCCGGCCGCAACTCGAGAAAAACCATGAGATTTCCCCCTCGCAGCGAGATGAGGCCCGATTCCCCTGCATTGCGTGCAGAGCAATACCGTGTTCCACATCAAACGTGAAAGGAGCCTTGATTTCCTTGATGGCACTGCAGAGAAAACCCAAGATCACTGGCTCAAGTCTAGAGGGATCCTGAGGTCACTATAGCAACACGAAACGGCTCCTGGACCCCAAATCAACTCGAGATGAGAGCTTAGTCGCTGGCTTCGACTCAAGAGGAATACCAACTTTCCACAAGCACCTCAAGAGGAGGCTTCTCTCAGCTACAGTTATGTGAGTGGGACCCTGAATTTGTGGCCTCAAGTGGAATGGACACCGAGATGCTCTGACTCAAAGAAAGGCCGGATATACCAACAGTGAATTGAATGCAGGCTCGTCTTGGATCTCCCAAGACGAAGGGATGTCTGAATCCCCTGTGGAGACCACAGAGAAAGACCTAGTTCTCTGCTTCATCACGAGCAGAGGCCTCACATCCTTTGAAAACTCGAGAGGTCCGCGGAGATCAATGCTTCCAAAGGAGCCGATGCCTGACTCCTCTTGAAAATGGATAGGAGTCCCAGGATCCCTGTGGCACGTGGAAAGGGACCCTGGGTCTCGCGCCTCACGTGGAGACGCGTCCCAATTGCCATGTCAAGACTCGAGGAGAATCCCGAGGTGTCCCTCGCACCTAGGCCCGAGTCCTGACGTCGCTGAACAAACACGTGTCTGGCAGGGCCCCCCTCATCGTAACTCGAGAATATACCCCTGGTTCCGGCCGCAACTAGAG
Organism: Dama dama; assembly: GCF_033118175.1. Lineage (NCBI taxonomy): Eukaryota > Metazoa > Chordata > Mammalia > Artiodactyla > Cervidae > Dama > Dama dama. The sequence goes on along the minus strand of NW_026870898.1, from coordinate 2,513,716 downwards.
AAAAACCATGAGACTTCCACCTCGACACGAGATGAGGCACGATTCCCCTGCACTGCGTGCAGAGCAATTCCGTGTTCCACATCAAACGTGAAAGGAGACTTGATTTCCTTGATGGCACTCCAGAGAAAACCCAAGATCCCTGTCTCACGTCTAAAGGGATCCTGAGGTCACTGGAGCAACACGAAAGGGTTCCGTGGAAACCAAATCAACTCGAGATGAGAGCTTAGTCCCTGGCTTCGACTCAAGAGGAATACTAACTTTCCACAAGCACCTCAAGAGGAGGCTTCTCTCAGCTACAGGTATGTGAGAGGGACCCGGAGTTTGTGGCCTCAAGTGGAATGGACACCGAGATGGTCTGACTCGGACTAAGGCCGGATATCCCTGCAGTGAATTGAATGCAGGCTCGTCTTGCATCTCCCAAGACGAAGGGTTGTCTGAATCCCCTGTGGAGACCACAGAGAAAGACCTAGTTCTCCGCCTCTTCGCGACCTGAGGCCTCACATCCTTTGAAAACTCGAGAGGTCCGCGGAGATCAATGCTTCCAAAGGAGACGATGCCTGACTCCTCTTGAAAATGGATAGGAGTCCCAGGATCCCTGTGGCACGTGGAAAGGGACCCTGGGTCTCGCGCCTCACGTGGAGACGCATCCCTATTGCCATGCCAAGCCTCGAGGAGAATCCCGAGGTGTCCCTCGCACCTAGGCAGGAGTCCTGACGTCGCTGAACAAACACGTGTCTGGAAGGGCCCTCCCCGTCGTAACTCGAGAATATACCCCAGGTTCCGGCCGCAACTCGAGAAAAACCATGAGACTTCCCCCTCGCCGCGAGATGAGGCCCGATTCCCCTGCACTGCGCGCAGAGCAATTCCGTGTTCCACATCAAACGTGAAAGGAGCCTTGATTTCCTTGGTGGCACTCCAGAGAAAACCCAAGATCACTGTCTCAAGTCGAGAGGGATCCTGAGGTCACTGGAGCAACACAAAAGGGCTCCGTGGACCCCAAATCAACTCGAGATGAGAGCTTAGTCCCTGGCTTCGACTCAAGAGGAATACCAACTTTCCACAAGCACCTAAAGAGGAGGCTCCTCTCAGCTACAGGTATGTGAGAGGGACCCTGAGTTTGTGGCCTCAAGTGGAATGGACACCGAGATGCTCTGACTCGAAGTAAGGCCGGATATCCCTGCAGAAATTGAATGCAGGCTCGTCTTGCTTCTCCCAAGACGAAGGGATGTCTGAATCCCCTGTGGAGACCACAGAAATAGACCTAATTTTCCGCCTCATCGCGACCGGAGGCCTCACATCTTTTGAAAATTCGAGAGGTCCGCGGAGATCAATGCTTCCAAAGGAGACGATGCCTGACTCCTCTTGAAAATGGATAGGAGTCCCAGGATCCCTGTGGCACGTGGAAAGGGACACTGGGTCTCCCGCCTCATGTGGAGACGCGTCCAAATTGCCATGCCAAGACTCGAGGAGAATCCCGAGTTGTCCCTCACACCTAGGCAGGAGTCCTGACGTTGCTGAACAAATACGTGTCTGGAAGGGCCCTGCCCGTCGTAACTCGAGAATATACCCCAGGTTCCGGCCGCAACTCGAGAAAAACCATGAGACTTCCCCCTCGCCGCGAGATGAGGCCCGATTCCCCTGCACTGCGTGCAGAGCAATTCCGAGTTCCACATCAAACGTGAAAGGAGCCTTGATTTCCTTGATGGCACTCCAGAGAAAACCCAAGATCACTGTCTCAAGTCTAGAGGGATCCTGAGGTCACTGGAGCAACACGAAAGTTCTCCGTGGACCCCAAATCAACTCGAGATGAGAGCTTAGTCGCTGGCTTCGACTCAAGAGGAATACCAACTTTCCACAAGCACCTCAAGAGGAGGCTTCTCTCAGCTACAGGTATGTGAGAGGGACCCTGAGTTTGTGGCCTCAAGTGGAATGGACACCGAGATGCTCTGACTCGAAGTAAGGCCAAATATTCCTGCAGTGAATTGAATGCAGGCTCGTCTTGCATCTCCCAAGACGAGGGGATGTCTGAATCCCCTGTGGAGACCACAGAGATAGACCTAATTTTCCGCCCCATCGCGATCGGAGGCCTCACATCCTTTGAAAACTCGAGAGGTCCGCGGAGATCAATGCTTCCAAAGGAGACGATGCCTGACTCCTCTTGAAAATGTATAGGAGTCCCAGGATCCCTGTGGCTCGTGGAAAGGTACCCTGGGTCTCCCGTCTCACGTGGAGACGCGTCCCAATTGCCATGCCAAGACTCGAGGAGAATCCCGAGTTGTCCTTCGCACCTAGGCAGGAGTCCTGACCTCACTGAACAAACACGTGTCTGTAAGGGCCCTCCCCGTCGTAACTCGAGAATATACCCCAGGTTCCTGCCGCAACTCCAGAAAAATCATGAGCCTTCCCCCTCGCCGCGAGATGAGGCCCGATTCCCCTGCACTGCGTGCAGAGGAATTCTGTGTTCCACATCAAAAGTGAAAGGAGCCTTGATTTCCTTGATGGCACTCTAGAGAAACCCCAAGATCACTGTCTGAAGTCTAGAGGGATCCTGAGGTCACTGTAGCAACACGAAAGGGCTCCGTGGACCCCAAATAAACTCGAGATGAGAGCTTAGTCCCTGGCTTCGACTCAAGAGGAATACCAACTTTCCACAAGCACCTCAAGAGAAGGCTTCTTTCAGCAACAGGTATGTGAGAGGGTCCCTGAGTTTGTGGCCTCAGGCGGAATGGACACCGAGATGCTCTGACTCGAAGTAAGGCCGGATATCCCTGCAGTGAATTGAATGAAGTCTCGTCTTGCATCTCCCAAGACTAAGGGATGTCTGAATCCCCTGTGGAGACCACAGAGAAAGACCTAGTTCTCCCTCTTATGGCCACCGGAGGCATCACATCTTTGAAAACTCGAGAGGTCCGCGGAGATCAATGCTTCCTAAGGAGACGATGCCTGACTCCTCTTGAAAATGGATAGGAGTCCAAGAATCCCTGTGGCACGTGGAACGGGACCCTGGGTCTCCCGCCTCACGTGGAGACTTGTCCTAATTGCCATGCCAAGACTCGAGGAGAATCCCGAGGTGTTCCTCGCACCTAGGCACTAGTCCTGACGTCGCTGAACAAACACTTGTCTGGAAGGGCCCTCCCCGTCGTAACTCAAGAATATACCCCAGGTTCTGGCCGCAACTCGAGAAAAACCATAAGACTTCCCCCTCGCCTTGAGATGTGGCCCGATTCTCCTGCACTGCGTGCAGACCAATTCCGTGTTCCACATCAAACGTGAAAGGATTCTTGATTTCCTTGATGGCACTCCAAAGAAAAGCCAAGATCACCGTCTCAAGTCTAGAGGGATCCTGAGGTCACTGTAGCAACCCGAAAGGGCTTCGTGGACCCCAAATCAACTCGAGATGAGAGCTTTGTCCCTGGCTTCGACTCAAGAGGAAAACCAACTTTCCAAAAGCTCCTCAAGAGGAGGTTTCTCTCAGCTACAGGTATGTGAGAGGGACCCTGAGTTTTTGGCCTCAAGTGGAATGGACACCGAGATGCTCTGAGTCGAAGTAAGGCCGGATATCCCTGCAGTGAATTGAATGCAGGCTCATCTTGCATCTCCCAAGACGAAGGGATGTCTGCATCCCCTGTGGAGACCACAGAGAAAGACCTAGTTCTCCGCCTCATCGCGACCGGAGGCCTCATATCATTTGAAAACTCGAGAGGTCCGCGGAGATCAATGCTTCCAAAGACAAGATGGCTGACTCCTCTTGAAAATGGATAGGAGTCCCAAGATCCCTGTGGCACGTGGAAAGGAACCCTGGGTCTCCCGCCTCACGTGGAGACGCGTCCCAATTGCCATGCCAAGACTCGACGAGAATCCCGAGGTGTCCCTCGCACCTAGACAGGAGTCCTGACGTCACTGAACAAACACGTGTCTGGAAGGGCCCTCCCCGTCGCAACTCGAGAATATACCCCAGGTTCCGGCCACAACTCGAGAAAAACCGTGAGACTTCCCCCTCGCCAGGAGATGAGTCCCAGTTCCCCTGCACTGCGTGCAGAGCAATTCCGTGTTCCACATCAAACGTGAAAGGAGCCTTGATTTCCTTGATGGCACTCCAGACAAAACCCAAGATCACTGTCTCAAGTCTAGAGGGATACTGAGGTCACTGTAGCAACAAGAAAGGGCTCCGTGGACCACAAATTAACTCGAGATCAGAGCTTAGTCCCTGGCTTCGACTAAAGAGGAATACCAACTTTCCACAAGCCCCTCAAAAGGAGGCTTCTCTCAGCTACAGGTATCTGAGAGGGACCCTGAATTTGTGGCCTCAAGTGGAATGGACACTGACATGCTCTGACTCAAAGTAAGGCCGGATATACCAACAGTGAATTGAATGCAGGCTCGTCTTGGATCTCCCAAGACGAAGGGATGTCTGAATCCCCTGTGGAGACCACAGAGAAAGACCTAGTTCTCTGCTTCATCACGAGCAGAGGCCTCACATCCTTTGAAAACTCGAGAGGTCCGCGGAGATCAATGCTTCCAAAGGAGCCGATGCCTGACTCCTCTTGAAAATGGATAGGAGTCCCAGGATCCCTGTCGCACGTGGAAAGGGACCCAGGGTCTCCCGCCACACGTGGAGACGAGTCCCAATTGTCATGCCAAGACTCGAGGAGAATCCCGAGTTGTCCCTCGCACCTAGGCCCGAGTCCTGACGTCGCTGAACAAACACGTGTCTGGAAGGGCCCTCCCCGTCGTAACTCGAGAATATACCCCAGGTTCTGGTCGCAACTCGAGAAAAACCATGAGACTTCCCCCTCGCTGCGAGATGAGGCCCGATTCCCCTGCAGTGCGAGCAGATCAATTCCGTCTTACACATCAAACATGAAAGGAGGCTTGATTTCCTTCATGGCATCGCATAGAAAACAGAAGATCACTGTCTCAAGTCTAGAGGGATCTTGAGGTTACTGGAGCAAGAATAAAGGGCTCCATGGACCCCAAATCAACTCGAGATGAGAGCTTAGTCCCTGGCTTCGACTCAAGAGAAATACCAACTTTCCACAAGCACCTCAAGAGGAGGCTTCTCTCAGCTACAGGTATGTGAGAGGGACCCGGAGTTTGTGGCCTCAAGTGGAATGGAAACCGAGATGCTCTGACTCGGAGTAAGGCCGGATATCCCTGCAGTGAATTGAATGCAGGCTCGTCTTGCACCTCTCAATCCGAAGTGATGTCTGAATCCCCTGTGGAGACCACAGAGAAAGACCTAGTTCTCCGCCTCATCGCGACCTGAGGCCTCACATCCTTTGAAAACTCGAGAGTTCCGCGGAGATCAATGCTTCCAAAGGAGACGATGCCTGACTCCTCTTGAAAATGGATAGGAGTCCCAGGATCCCTGTGGCACGTGGAAAGGGACCCTGGGTCTCGCGCCTCACGTGGAGACGCGTCCCAATTGCCATGTCAAGACTCGAGGAGAATCCCGAGGTGTCCCTCGCACCTAGGCCCGAGTCCTGACGTCGCTGAACAAACACGTGTCTGGCAGGGCCCCCCTCATCGTAACTCGAGAATATACCCCTGGTTCCGGCCGCAACTAGAGAAAAACCATGAGACTTCCACCTCGACACGAGATGAGGCACGATTCCCCTGCACTGCGTGCAGAGCAATTCCGTGTTCCACATCAAACGTGAAAGGAGACTTGATTTCCTTGATGGCACTCCAGAGAAAACCCAAGATCCCTGTCTCACGTCTAAAGGGATCCTGAGGTCACTGGAGCAACACGAAAGGGTTCCGTGGAAACCAAATCAACTCGAGATGAGAGCTTAGTCCCTGGCTTCGACTCAAGAGGAATACTAACTTTCCACAAGCACCTCAAGAGGAGGCTTCTCTCAGCTACAGGTATGTGAGAGGGACCCGGAGTTTGTGGCCTCAAGTGGAATGGACACCGAGATGGTCTGACTCGGACTAAGGCCGGATATCCCTGCAGTGAATTGAATGCAGGCTCGTCTTGCATCTCCCAAGACGAAGGGTTGTCTGAATCCCCTGTGGAGACCACAGAGAAAGACCTAGTTCTCCGCCTCTTCGCGACCTGAGGCCTCACATCCTTTGAAAACTCGAGAGGTCCGCGGAGATCAATGCTTCCAAAGGAGACGATGCCTGACTCCTCTTGAAAATGGATAGGAGTCCCAGGATCCCTGTGGCACGTGGAAAGGGACACTGGGTCTCGCGCCTCACGTGGAGACGCATCCCTATTGCCATGCCAAGACTCGAGGAGAATCCCGAGGTGTCCCTCGCACCTAGGCAGGAGTCCTGACGTCGCTGAACAAACACGTGTCTGGAAGGGCCCTCCCCGTCGTAACTCGAGAATATACCCCAGGTTCCGGCCGCAACTCGAGGAAAACCATGAGACTTCCCCCTCGCCGCGAGATGAGGCCCGATTCCCCTGCACTGCGTGCAGAGCAATTCCGTGTTCCACATCAAACGTGAAAGGAGCCTTGATTTCCTTGGTGGCACTCCAGAGAAAACCCAAGATCACTGTCTCAAGTCGAGAGGGATCCTGAGGTCACTGGAGCAACACAAAAGGGCTCCGTGGACCCCAAATCAACTCGAGATGAGAGCTTAGTCCCTGGCTTCGACTCAAGAGGAATACCAACTTTCCACAAGCACCTAAAGAGGAGGCTCCTCTCAGCTACAGGTATGTGAGAGGGACCCTGAGTTTGTGGCCTCAAGTGGAATGGACACCGAGATGCTCTGACTCGAAGTAAGGCCGGATATCCCTGCAGAAATTGAATGCAGGCTCGTCTTGCATCTCCCAAGACGAAGGGATGTCTGAATCCCCTGTGGAGACCACAGAAATAGACCTAATTTTCCGCCTCATCGCGACCGGAGGCCTCACATCTTTTGAAAATTCGAGAGGTCCGCGGAGATCAATGCTTCCAAAGGAGACGATGCCTGACTCCTCTTGAAAATGGATAGGAGTCCCAGGATCCCTGTGGCACGTGGAAAGGGACACTGGGTCTCCCGCCTCATGTGGAGACGCGTCCAAATTGCCATGCCAAGACTCGAGGAGAATCCCGAGTTGTCCCTCACACCTAGGCAGGAGTCCTGACGTTGCTGAACAAATACGTGTCTGGAAGGGCCCTGCCCGTCGTAACTCGAGAATATACCCCAGGTTCCGGCCGCAACTCGAGAAAAACCATGAGACTTCCCCCTCGCCGCGAGATGAGGCCCGATTCCCCTGCACTGCGTGCAGAGCAATTCCGAGTTCCACATCAAACGTGAAAGGAGCCTTGATTTCCTTGATGGCACTCCAGAGAAAACCCAAGATCACTGTCTCAAGTCTAGAGGGATCCTGAGGTCACTGGAGCAACACGAAAGTTCTCCGTGGACCCCAAATCAACTCGAGATGAGAGCTTAGTCGCTGGCTTCGACTCAAGAGGAATACCAACTTTCCACAAGCACCTCAAGAGGAGGCTTCTCTCAGCTACAGGTATGTGAGAGGGACCCTGAGTTTGTGGCCTCAAGTGGAATGGACACCGAGATGCTCTGACTCGAAGTAAGGCCAAATATTCCTGCAGTGAATTGAATGCAGGCTCGTCTTGCATCTCCCAAGACGAGGGGATGTCTGAATCCCCTGTGGAGACCACAGAGATAGACCTAATTTTCCGCCCCATCGCGATCGGAGGCCTCACATCCTTTGAAAACTCGAGAGGTCCGCGGAGATCAATGCTTCCAAAGGAGACGATGCCTGACTCCTCTTGAAAATGTATAGGAGTCCCAGGATCCCTGTGGCACGTGGAAAGGTACCCTGGGTCTCCCGTCTCACGTGGAGACGCGTCCCAATTGCCATGCCAAGACTCGAGGAGAATCCCGAGTTGTCCTTCGCACCTAGGCAGGAGTCCTGACCTCACTGAACAAACACGTGTCTGTAAGGGCCCTCCCCGTCGTAACTCGAGAATATACCCCAGGTTCCTGCCGCAACTCCAGAAAAATCATGAGCCTTCCCCCTCGCCGCGAGATGAGGCCCGATTCCCCTGCACTGCGTGCAGAGGAATTCTGTGTTCCACATCAAAAGTGAAAGGAGCCTTGATTTCCTTGATGGCACTCTAGAGAAACCCCAAGATCACTGTCTGAAGTCTAGAGGGATCCTGAGGTCACTGTAGCAACACGAAAGGGCTCCGTGGACCCCAAATAAACTCGAGATGAGAGCTTAGTCCCTGGCTTCGACTCAAGAGGAATACCAACTTTCCACAAGCACCTCAAGAGAAGGCTTCTTTCAGCAACAGGTATGTGAGAGGGTCCCTGAGTTTGTGGCCTCAGGCGGAATGGACACCGAGATGCTCTGACTCGAAGTAAGGCCGGATATCCCTGCAGTGAATTGAATGAAGTCTCGTCTTGCATCTCCCAAGACTAAGGGATGTCTGAATCCCCTGTGGAGACCACAGAGAAAGACCTAGTTCTCCCTCTTATGGCCACCGGAGGCATCACATCTTTGAAAACTCGAGAGGTCCGCGGAGATCAATGCTTCCTAAGGAGACGATGCCTGACTCCTCTTGAAAATGGATAGGAGTCCAAGAATCACTGTGGCACGTGGAACGGGACCCTGGGTCTCCCGCCTCACGTGGAGACTTGTCCTAATTGCCATGCCAAGACTCGAGGAGAATCCCGAGGTGTTCCTCGCACCTAGGCACTAGTCCTGACGTCGCTGAACAAACACTTGTCTGGAAGGGCCCTCCCCGTCGTAACTCAAGAATATACCCCAGGTTCTGGCCGCAACTCGAGAAAAACCATAAGACTTCCCCCTCGCCTTGAGATGTGGCCCGATTCTCCTGCACTGCGTGCAGACCAATTCCGTGTTCCACATCAAACGTGAAAGGATTCTTGATTTCCTTGATGGCACTCCAAAGAAAAGCCAAGATCACCGTCTCAAGTCTAGAGGGATCCTGAGGTCACTGTAGCAACCCGAAAGGGCTTCGTGGACCCCAAATCAACTCGAGATGAGAGCTTTGTCCCTGGCTTCGACTCAAGAGGAAAACCAACTTTCCAAAAGCTCCTCAAGAGGAGGTTTCTCTCAGCTACAGGTATGTGAGAGGGACCCTGAGTTTTTGGCCTCAAGTGGAATGGACACCGAGATGCTCTGAGTCGAAGTAAGGCCGGATATCCCTGCAGTGAATTGAATGCAGGCTCATCTTGCATCTCCCAAGACGAAGGGATGTCTGCATCCCCTGTGGAGACCACAGAGAAAGACCTAGTTCTCCGCCTCATCGCGAACGGAGGCCTCATATCATTTGAAAACTCGAGAGGTCCGCGGAGATCAATGCTTCCAAAGACAAGATGGCTGACTCCTCTTGAAAATGGATAGGAGTCCCAAGATCCCTGTGGCACGTGGAAAGGAACCCTGGGTCTCCCGCCTCACGTGGAGACGCGTCCCAATTGCCATGCCAAGACTCGACGAGAATCCCGAGGTGTCCCTCGCACCTAGACAGGAGTCCTGACGTCACTGAACAAACACGTGTCTGGAAGGGCCCTCCCCGTCGCAACTCGAGAATATACCCCAGGTTCCGGCCACAACTCGAGAAAAACCGTGAGACTTCCCCCTCGCCAGGAGATGAGTCCCAGTTCCCCTGCACTGCGTGCAGAGCAATTCCGTGTTCCACATCAAACGTGAAAGGAGCCTTGGTTTCCTTGATGGCACTCCAGACAAAACCCAAGATCACTGTCTCAAGTCTAGAGGGATACTGAGGTCACTGTAGCAACAAGAAAGGGCTCCGTGGACCACAAATTAACTCGAGATCAGAGCTTAGTCCCTGGCTTCGACTAAAGAGGAATACCAACTTTCCACAAGCCCCTCAAAAGGAGGCTTCTCTCAGCTACAGGTATCTGAGAGGGACCCTGAATTTGTGGCCTCAAGTGGAATGGACACTGACATGCTCTGACTCAAAGTAAGGCCGGATATACCAACAGTGAATTGAATGCAGGCTCGTCTTGGATCTCCCAAGACGAAGGGATGTCTGAATCCCCTGTGGAGACCACAGAGAAAGACCTAGTTCTCTGCTTCATCACGAGCAGAGGCCTCACATCCTTTGAAAACTCGAGAGGTCCGCGGAGATCAATGCTTCCAAAGGAGCCGATGCCTGACTCCTCTTGAAAATGGATAGGAGTCCCAGGATCCCTGTCGCACGTGGAAAGGGACCCAGGGTCTCCCGCCACACGTGGAGACGAGTCCCAATTGTCATGCCAAGACTCGAGGAGAATCCCGAGTTGTCCCTCGCACCTAGGCCCGAGTCCTGACGTCGCTGAACAAACACGTGTCTGGAAGGGCCCTCCCCGTCGTAACTCGAGAATATACCCCAGGTTCTGGCCGCAACTCGAGAAAAACCATGAGACTTCCCCCTCGCTGCGAGATGAGGCCCGATTCCCCTGCAGTGCGAGCAGATCAATTCCGTCTTACACATCAAACATGAAAGAAGGCTTGATTTCCTTCATGGCATCGCATAGAAAACAGAAGATCACTGTCTCAAGTCTAGAGGGATCTTGAGGTTACTGGAGCAAGAATAAAGGGCTCCATGGACCCCAAATCAACTCGAGATGAGAGCTTAGTCCCTGGCTTCGACTCAAGAGAAATACCAACTTTCCACAAGCACCTCAAGAGGAGGCTTCTCTCAGCTACAGGTATGTGAGAGGGACCCGGAGTTTGTGGCCTCAAGTGGAATGGAAACCGAGATGCTCTGACTCGGAGTAAGGCCGGATATCCCTGCAGTGAATTGAATGCAGGCTCGTCTTGCACCTCTCAATCCGAAGTGATGTCTGAATCCCCTGTGGAGACCACAGAGAAAGACCTAGTTCTCCACCTCATCGCGACCTGAGGCCTCACATCCTTTGAAAACTCGAGAGTTCCGCGGAGATCAATGCTTCCAAAGGAGACGATGCCTGACTCCTCTTGAAAATGGATAGGAGTCCCAGGATCCCTGTGGCACGTGGAAAGGGACCCTGGGTCTCGCGCCTCACGTGGAGACGCGTCCCAATTGCCATGTCAAGACTCGAGGAGAATCCCGAGGTGTCCCTCGCACCTAGGCCCGAGTCCTGACGTCGCTGAACAAACACGTGTCTGGCAGGGCCCCCCTCATCGTAACTCGAGAATATACCCCTGGTTCCGGCCGCAACTAGAGAAAAACCATGAGACTTCCACCTCGACACGAGATGAGGCACGATTCCCCTGCACTGCGTGCAGAGCAATTCCGTGTTCCACATCAAACGTGAAAGGAGACTTGATTTCCTTGATGGCACTCCAGAGAAAACCCAAGATCCCTGTCTCACGTCTAAAGGGATCCTGAGGTCACTGGAGCAACACGAAAGGGTTCCGTGGAAACCAAATCAACTCGAGATGAGAGCTTAGTCCCTGGCTTCGACTCAAGAGGAATACTAACTTTCCACAAGCACCTCAAGAGGAGGATTCTCTCAGCTACAAGTATGTGAGAGGGACCCGGAGTTTGTGGCCTCAAGTGGAATGGACACCGAGATGGTCTGACTCGGACTAAGGCCGGATATCCCTGCAGTGAATTGAATGCAGGCTCGTCTTGCATCTCCCAAGACGAAGGGTTGTCTGAATCCCCTGTGGAGACCACAGAGAAAGACCTAGTTCTCCGCCTCTTCGCGACCTGAGGCCTCACATCCTTTGAAAACTCGAGAGGTCCGCGGAGATCAATGCTTCCAAAGGAGACGATGCCTGACTCCTCTTGAAAATGGATAGGAGTCCCAGGATCCCTGTGGCACGTGGAAAGGGACCCTGGGTCTCGCGCCTCACGTGGAGACGCATCCCTATTGCCATGCCAAGACTCGAGGAGAATCCCGAGGTGTCCCTCGCACCTAGGCAGGAGTCCTGACGTCGCTGAACAAACACGTGTCTGGAAGGGCCCTCCCCGTCGTAACTCGAGAATATACCCCAGGTTCCGGCCGCAACTCGAGGAAAACCATGAGACTTCCCCCTCGCCGCGAGATGAGGCCCGATTCCCCTGCACTGCGTGCAGAGCAATTCCGTGTTCCACATCAAACGTGAAAGGAGCCTTGATTTCCTTGGTGGCACTCCAGAGAAAACCCAAGATCACTGTCTCAAGTCGAGAGGGATCCTGAGGTCACTGGAGCAACACAAAAGGGCTCCGTGGACCCCAAATCAACTCGAGATGAGAGCTTAGTCCCTGGCTTCGACTCAAGAGGAATACCAACTTTCCACAAGCACCTAAAGAGGAGGCTCCTCTCAGCTACAGGTATGTGAGAGGGACCCTGAGTTTGTGGCCTCAAGTGGAATGGACACCGAGATGCTCTGACTCGAAGTAAGGCCGGATATCCCTGCAGAAATTGAATGCAGGCTCGTCTTGCATCTCCCAAGACGAAGGGATGTCTGAATCCCCTGTGGAGACCACAGAAATAGACCTAATTTTCCGCCTCATCGCGACCGGAGGCCTCACATCTTTTGAAAATTCGAGAGGTCCGCGGAGATCAATGCTTCCAAAGGAGACGATGCCTGACTCCTCTTGAAAATGGATAGGAGTCCCAGGATCCCTGTGGCACGTGGAAAGGGACACTGGGTCTCCCGCCTCATGTGGAGACGCGTCCAAATTGCCATGCAAAGACTCGAGGAGAATCCCGAGTTGTCCCTCACACCTAGGCAGGAGTCCTGACGTTGCTGAACAAATACGTGTCTGGAAGGGCCCTGCCCGTCGTAACTCGAGAATATACCCCAGGTTCCGGCCGCAACTCGAGAAAAACCATGAGACTTCCCCCTCGCCGCGAGATGAGGCCCGATTCCCCTGCACTGCGTGCAGAGCAATTCCGAGTTCCACATCAAACGTGAAAGGAGCCTTGATTTCCTTGATGGCACTCCAGAGAAAACCCAAGATCACTGTCTCAAGTCTAGAGGGATCCTGAGGTCACTGGAGCAACACGAAAGTTCTCCGTGGACCCCAAATCAACTCGAGATGAGAGCTTAGTCGCTGGCTTCGACTCAAGAGGAATACCAACTTTCCACAAGCACCTCAAGAGGAGGCTTCTCTCAGCTACAGGTATGTGAGAGGGACCCTGAGTTTGTGGCCTCAAGTGGAATGGACACCGAGATGCTCTGACTCGAAGTAAGGCCAAATATTCCTGCAGTGAATTGAATGCAGGCTCGTCTTGCATCTCCCAAGACGAGGGGATGTCTGAATCCCCTGTGGAGACCACAGAGATAGACCTAATTTTCCGCCCCATCGCGATCGGAGGCCTCACATCCTTTGAAAACTCGAGAGGTCCGCGGAGATCAATGCTTCCAAAGGAGACGATGCCTGACTCCTCTTGAAAATGTATAGGAGTCCCAGGATCCCTGTGGCACGTGGAAAGGTACCCTGGGTCTCCCGTCTCACGTGGAGACGCGTCCCAATTGCCATGCCAAGACTCGAGGAGAATCCCGAGTTGTCCTTCGCACCTAGGCAGGAGTCCTGACCTCACTGAACAAACACGTGTCTGGAAGGGCCCTCCCCGTCGTAACTCGAGAATATACCCCAGGTTCCTGCCGCAACTCCAGAAAACACATGAGCCTTCCCCCTCGCCGCGAGATGAGGCCCGATTCCCCTGCACTGCGTGCAGAGGAATTCTGTGTTCCACATCAAAAGTGAAAGGAGCCTTGATTTCCTTGATGGCACTCTAGAGAAACCCCAAGATCACTGTCTCAAGTCTAGAGGGATCCTGAGGTCACTGTAGCAACACGAAAGGGCTCCGTGGACCCCAAATAAACTCGAGATGAGAGCTTAGTCCCTGACTTCGACTCAAGAGGAATACCAACTTTCCACAAGCACCTCAAGAGAAGGCTTCTTTCAGCAACAGGTATGTGAGAGGGTCCCTGAGTTTGTGGCCTCAGGCGGAATGGACACCGAGATTCTCTGACTCGAAGTAAGGCCGGATATCCCTGCAGTGAATTGAATGAAGTCTCGTCTTGCATCTCCCAAGACTAAGGGATGTCTGAATCCCCTGTGGAGACCACAGAGAAAGACCTAGTTCTCCCTCTCATGGCCACCGGAGGCATCACATCTTTGAAAACTCGAGAGGTCCGCGGAGATCAATGCTTCCTAAGGAGACGATGCCTGACTCCTCTTGAAAATGGATAGGAGTCCAAGAATCCCTGTGGCACGTGGAACGGGACCCTGGGTCTCCCGCCTCACGTGGAGACTTGTCCTAATTGCCATGCCAAGACTCGAGGAGAATCCCGAGGTGTTCTTCGCACCTAGGCACTAGTCCTGACGTCGCTGAACAAACACTTGTCTGGAAGGGCCCTCCCCGTCGTAACTCAAGAATATACCCCAGGTTCTGGCCGCAACTCGAGAAAAACCATAAGACTTCCCCCTCGCCTTGAGATGTGGCCCGATTCTCCTGCACTGCGTGCAGACCAATTCCGTGTTCCACATCAAACGTGAAAGGATTCTTGATTTCCTTGATGGCACTCCAAAGAAAAGCCAAGATCACTGTCTCAAGTCTAGAGGGATCCTGAGGTCACTGTAGCAACCCGAAAGGGCTTCGTGGACCCCAAATCAACTCGAGATGAGAGCTTTGTCCCTGGCTTCGACTCAAGAGGAAAACCAACTTTCCAAAAGCTCCTCAAGAGGAGGTTTCTCTCAGCTACAGGTATGTGAGAGGGAACCTGAGTTTGTGGCCTCAAGTGGAATGGACACCGAGATGCTCTGACTCAATGTAAGGCCGGATATCCCTGCAGTGAATTGAATGCAGGCTCGTCGTGGATCTCCCAAGACGAAGGGATGTCTGAATCCCCTGTGGAGACCACAGAGAAAGACCTAGATCTCCGCCTCATCACGACCGGAGCGTCACATCCTTTGAAAACTCGAGAGGTCCGCGGAGATCAATGCTTGTAAAGGAGACGATGCCTGACTCCTCTTGAATATGGATAGGAGTCCAAGAATCCCTGTGGCACGTGGAAAGGGACCCTGGATCTCCCGCCTCACGTGGAGACTTGTCCTAATTGCCATGCCAAGACTCGAGGAGAGTGCCGAGGTGTCCCTCGCACCTAGGCAGGAATCCTGACCTCGCAGAACAAACACGTGTCTGGAAAGGCCCTCCCCGTCGTAACTCGAGAATATACCCCATGTTCCGGCCGCAACTCGAGAAACATCATGAGACTTCCCCCTCGCCTTGAGATGAGGCCCGATTCCCCTGCACTGCGTGCAGACCAATTCCGTGTTCCACATCAAACGTGAAAAGATTCTTGATTTCCTTGATGGCACTCCAAAGAAAAGCCAAGATCACTGTCTCAAGTCTATAGGGATCCTGAGGTCACTGTAGCAACAAGAAAGAGCTGCGTGGACCACAAATCAACTCGAGAGGAGAGCTTCGTCCCTGTCTTCGACTCAAGAGGAATACCAACTTTCCACAAGCACCTCAAGAGGAGGCCTCTCTCAGTTACAGGAATGTGAGAGGGACCTTGAGTTTGTGGCCTCAAGTGGAATGGACACCGAGATGCTCTGACTCGAAGTAAGGGCAGATATCCATGCAGAGAATTGAATGCAGGCTCGTCTTGAATCTCCCAAGACGAAGGGATGTCTGAATCCCCTGTGGAGACCACAGACAAAGACTTAGTTCTCCGCCTCATCGCGACCGGAGGCCTCACATCCTTTGAAAACTCGAGAGGTCCACGGAGATCAATGCTTCCGAAGGAGACGATGCCTGAATCCTCTTCAAAATGGATAGGAGTCCCAGGATCCCTGTGGCACGTGGAAAGGGACACTGGGTCTCCCGCCTCAAGTGGAGACGCGTCCCAATTGCCATGCCAAGACTCGAGGAGAATCCCGAGGTGTCCCTCGCACCTAGGCAGGAGTCCTGACTTCGCCGAACAAACACGTGTCTGGAAGGGCCCTCCCCATCGTAACTCGAGAATATACCCCAGGTTCCGGCCGCAACTCGAGAAATTTCATGAGACCTACCCCTCGCGGCTAGATGAGGCCCGATTCCCCTGCACTGCGTGCAGAGCAATTCCGTGTTCCACATCAAACGTGAAAGGAGCCTTGATTTCCTTGATGGCACTCCAGAGAAAACCCAAGATCACTGTCTCAAGTCTAGAGGGATCCTGAGGTCACTGGAGCAACACGAAAGGGCTCCGTGGACCCCAAATCAACTGGAGATGAGATCTTAGTCTCTGGCTTCGACTCAAGAGGAATACCCACTTTCCACAAGCACCTCAAGAGGAGGCTTCTCTCAGCTACAGGTATGTGAGAGGGACCCTGAGTTTGTGGCCTCAAGTGGAATGAACACCGAGATGCTCTGACTAGAAGTAAGGCTGGATATCCCTGCAGTGAATTGAAAGCAGGCTCGTCTTGCATCTCCCAAGATGAAGGGATGTCTGAATCCCCTGTGGAGACCACAGAGAAATACCTAGTACTACGCCTCAACGCGAACGGAGGCCTCACATGCTTTGAAAACTCGAGAGGTCCGCGGAGATCAATGCTTCCAAACGAGACGATGCCTGACTCGTCTTGAAAATGGATAGGAGTCCCAGGATCCCTGTGGCACGTGGAAAGGGACACTGGGTCTCGCGCCTCACGTGGAGACGCGTCCCAATTGCCATGCCAAGCCTCGAGGAGAATCCCGAGGTGTCCCTCGCACCTAGGCAGGAGTCCTGACGTCGCTGAACAAACACGTGTCTGGACGGGCCCTCCCCGTCATAACTCGAGAATATACCACAGGTCCCGGCCGCAACTCGAGAAAAACCATGAGACTTCCCCCTCGCCGCGAGATGAGGCCCGATTCTCCTGCACTGCGAGCAGAGCAATTACGTGTCCACATCAAACGTGAAAGGAGCCTTGATTTCCTTGATGGCACTCCAGAGAAAACCCAAGATCACTGTCTCAAGTCTAGAGGGATCCTGAGGTCACTGGAGCAACACGAAAGGGCTCCCTGGACCCCAAATCAACTCGAGATGAGAGCTTAGTCCCTGGCTTCGCCTCAAGAGGAATACCAACTTTCCACAAGCACCTCAAGAGGAGGCTTCTCTCAGCTACAGGTATGTGAGAGGGCCCCTGAGTTTGTGGCCTCAAGTTGAATGGACACCGAGATGCTCTGACTCGAAGTAAGACCAGATATCCCTAAAGTGAATTGAATGCAGGCTCGTCTTGCGTCTCCCAAGACGAAGGGATGTCTGAATCCCCTGTGGAGACGACAGAGAAAGACCTATTCCTCCGCCTCATCGCGACCGGAGGCCTCACATCCTTTGAAAACTCGACAGGTCCGCGGAGATCAATGCTTCCAAAGGAGACGATCCCTGACTCCTCTTGAAAATGGATAGGAGTCCCAGGATCCCTGTGGCACGTGGAAAGGGACCCTGGGTCTCCGGGCTCACGTGGAGACGCGTCCCAATTGCCATGCCAAGACTCGAGGAGAATCCCGAGGTGTCCCTCGCACCTAGGCAGGAGTCCTGACGTCGCTGAACAAACACGTGTCTGGAAGGGCCCTCCCCGTCGTAACTCGAGAATATACCCCAGGTTCCGGCCGTAACTCGAGAAAAACCATGAGACTTCCCCCTCGCCGCGAGATGAGGCCCGATTCCCCTGCACTGCGTGCAGAGAAATTCCGTGTTCCACATCAAACGTGAAAGGAGCCTTGATTTCCTTGATGGCACTCCAGAGAAAACCCAAGATCACTGTCTCAAGTCTAGAGGGATCCTGAGGTCACTGGAGCAACACGAAATGGCTCCGTGGACCCCAAGTCAACTCGAGATGAGAGCTTAGTCCTTGGCTTCGACTCAAGAGTAACACCAAATTTCCACAAGCACCTCAAGAGGAGGCTTCTCTCAGCTACAGGTATGTGAGAGGGCCCCAGAGTTTGTGGCCTCAAGTGGAATGGACACCGAGATGCTCTGACTCGAACTAAGGCTGGATATCCCTGCAGTGAACTGAATTTAGGTTCGGCTTGAATCTTCCAAGACGAATGGATGTCTGAATCCCCTGTGGAGACCACAGAGAAAGACCTAGTCCTCCGCTTCATCGCCTGCGGAGGCCTCACATCCTTTGAAAACTAGAGATGTCCGCGGAGATCAATGCTTCCAAAGGAGACGATGCTTGACTCCTCTTGAAAATGGATAGGAGTCCCAGGATCCCTGTGGCACGTGGAAAGGGACCCTGGGTTTCCCGCCTCACGTGGAGACACGTTCCAATTGCCATGCCAAGACTCGAGGAGAATCCCGAGGTGTCCCTCGCACCTAGGCAGGAGTCCTGACGTCGCTGAACAAACACGTGTCTGGAAGGGCCCTCCCCGTCGTAACTCGGGAATATACCCCAGGTTCCGGCCGCAACTCGAGAAAAACCATGAGACTTCCCCCTCGCGGCGAGATGAGGCTCGATTCCCCTCCACTGCGTGCCGAGCAATTCCGTGTTCCACATCCAACGTGAAAGGAGCCTTGATTTCCTTGATGGCACTCCAGAGAAAACCCAAGATCACTGTCTCAAGTCTAGAGGGATCCTGAGGTCACTGGAGCAACACGAAAGGGCTCCGTGGACCCCAAATCAACTCGAGATGAGAGCTTAGTCCCTGGCTTCGACTCAAGAGGAATACCAACTTTCCACACGCACCTCAAGAGGAGGCTTCTCTCAGCTACAGGTATGTGAGAGGGACCCTGAGATTGTGGCCTCAAGTGGAATGGACACCGAGATGCTCTGACTCGAAGTAAGGCCGGATATCCCTGCAGTGAATTGAATGCAGGCTCGTCCTGCATCTCCCAAGACGAAGGGATGTCTGAATCCACTGTGGAGACCACAGAGATAGACCTAGTCCGCCGCCGCAACTTGACCAGAGGCCTCACATTCTTTGAAAACTAGAGAGGTCCGAGGAGATGAATGCTTCCAAAGGAGACGATGCCTGACTCCTCTTGAAAGTGGATAGGAGTCCCAGGATCCCTGTGGCACGTGGAAAGGGACCCTGGGTCTCCCGCCTCACGTGGAGACGCGTCCCAATTGCCATGCCAAGACTCGAGGAGAATCCCGAGGTGTCCCTCGCACCTAGGCAGGAGTCCTGACGTCGCTGAACAAACACGTGTCTGGAAGGGCCCTCCCCGTCGTAACTCGAGAATATACCACAGGTTCCGGCCGCAACTCGAGAAAAACCATGAGACTTCCCCCTCGCCGCGAGATGAGGCCCGATTCCCCTGCACTGCGTGCAGAGCAATTCCGTGTTCCACATCAAACGTGAAAGGAGCCTTGATTTACTTAATGGCACTCCAGAGAAAACCCAAGATCACTGTCTCAAGTCTAGAGGGATCCTGAGGTCATTGAGCAACACGAAAGGGCTCCGTGGACCCCAAATCAACTCGAGATGAGAGCTTAGTCCTTGGCTTCGACTCAAGAGGAACACCACCTTTCCACAAGCACCTCAAGAAGAGGCTTCTCTCAGCTACAGGTATGTGAGAGGGACCCTGAGATTGTGGCCTCAAGTGGAATGGACACCGAGATGCTCTGACTCGAAGTAAGGCCGGATATCCCTGCAGTGAATTGAATGCAGGCTCGTCTTGCATCTCCCAAGACGAAGGGATGTCTGCATCCCCTGTGGAGACCACAGAGAAAGACCTAGTCCTCCGCCTCATCGCGACCGGAGGCCTCACATCCTTTGAAAACTCGAGAGGTCGGCGGAGATCAATGCTTCCAAAGGAGACGATGCTTGACTCCTCTTGAAAATGGATAGGAGTCCCAGGATCCCTGTGGCACGTGGAAAGGGACCCTGGGTCTCCCGCCTAACGTGGAGACGGGTCCCAATTGCCATGCCAAGACTCGAGGAGAATCCCGAGGTGTCCCTCGCACCTAGGCAGGAGTCCTGACGTCACTGAACAAACACGTGTCTGGAAGGGCCCTGCCCGTCGTAACTCGAGAATATACCCCAGGTTCCGGCCGCAACTCGAGAAAAACCATGAGACTTCTCCCTCGCCGCGAGATGAGGCCCGATTCCCCTGCACTGCGTGCAGAGCAATTCAGTGTTCCACATCAAACGTGAAAGGAGCCTTGATTTCCTTGATGGCACTCCAGAGAAAACCCAAGATAACTGTCTCAATTCTAGAGGGATCCTGAGGTCACTGGAGCAACACGAAATATCTCCGTGGACCCCAAATCAACTTGAGATGAGAGCTTAGTTCCTGGCTTCGACTGAAGAGGAATACCAACTTGCCACAAGCACCTCAAGAGGAGGCTTCTCTCAGGTACATGTATGTAAGAGGGACCCTGAGTTTGTGGCCTCAAGTGGAATGGACACCGAGATACTCTGACTCGAAGTAAGGCCGGATATCCCTGCAGTGAATTGAAGGCAGGCTCGACTTGCATCTCCCAAGACGAAGGGATGTCTGAATCCCCTGTGGAGACGACAGAGAAAGACCTAGTCCTCCGCCTCATCGCGACCGGAGGCCTCACATCCTTTGAAAACTCGAGAGGTCTGCTGAGATCAATGCTTCCCAAGGAGACGATGCCTGACTCCTCTTGAAAATGGATAGGAGTCCCAGGATCCCTGTGGCACGTCGAAAGGGACCCTGTGTCTCCCGTCTCACGTGGAGACGCGTCCCAATTGCCATGCCAAGTCTCGAGGAGAATCCCGAGTTGTCCCTCGCACCTAGGCAGGAGTCCTGACGTCGCTGAACAAACACGTGTCTGGAAGGGCCCTCCCCGTCGTAACTGAGAATATATCCCAGGTTCCAGCCGCAACTCGAGAAAAACCATGAGACTTCCCCTCGCCGGGAGATGAGGCCCGATTCCCCTGCACTATGTGCAGAGCAATTCCGTGTTCCACATCAAACGTGAAAGGAGCCTTGATTTCCTTGATGGCACTCCAGAGAAAACCCAAGATCACTGTCTCAAGTCTAGAGGGATCCTGAGGTCACTGGAGCAACACGAAAGTGCTCTGTCTAACCCAAATCAACTCGAGATGAGAGCTTAGTCCCTGGCTTCGACTCAAGAGGAATACCAACTTTCCACAAGCACCTCAAGAGGAGGCTTCTCTCAGCTACAGGTATGTGAGAGGGACCCTGAGTTTGTGGCCTCAAGTGGAGTGGACACCGAGATGCTCTGACTCGAAATAAGGCCGGATATCCATGCAGTGAATTGAATGCAGGCTCGTCTTGCATCTCCCAAGACGAAGGGATGTCTGAATCCCCTGTGGAGACCACAGAGAAAGACCTAGTTCTCCGCCTCATCGCAACCGGAGGCCTCACATCCTTTGAAAACTCGAGCGGTCCCCGCAGAACAAAGCTTCCAAAGGAGACCATGCCTGACTCCTCTTGAAAATGGATAGGAGTCCCAGGATCCCTGTGGCACGTGGAAAGGGACCCTGGGTCTCCCGCCTCACGTGGAGACGCGTCCCAATTGCCATGCCAAGACTCGAGGAGAATCCCGAGGTGTCCCTCGCACCTAGGCAGGAGTCATGACGTCGCTGAACAAACACGTGTCTGGAAGGGACCTCCCCGTCATAACTCGAGAATATAAATCAGGTTCCGGCCGCAACTCGAGAAAAAATATGAGACTTCCCCCTCGCCGCGAGATGAGGCCCGATGCCCCTGCACTGCGTGCAGAGCAATTCCGTGTTCCACATCAAACGTGAAAGGAGCCTTGATTTCCTTGATGGCACTCCAGAGAAAACCCAAGATCACTGTCTCAAGTCTAGAGAGATCCTGAGGTCACTGGAGCAACACGAAAGGGCTCCGTGGACCCCAAATCAACTCGGGATGAGAGCTTAGTCCCTGGCTTCGTCTGAAGAGGAATACCAACTTTCCACAAGCACATCAAGAGGAGGCTTCTCTAAGCTACAGGTATGTGAGAGGGACATTGAGTTTGTGGCCTCAAGTGGAATGGACACCGAGATGCTCTGACTCGAAGTAAGGCCGGATATGCCTGCAGTGAATGGAATGCAGGCTCGTCTTGCATCTCCGAAGACGAAGGGATGTCTGAATCCCCTGTGGAGACCACAGAGAAAGAACTAGTCGTCCGACTCCACGCGACCGGAGGCCTCACATCCTTTGAAAACTCGAGAGGTCCGCGGAGATCAATGCTTCCAAAGGAGACGATGCCTCACTCCTCTTGAAAATGGATAGGAGTCCCAGGATCCCTGTGGCACGTGGAAAGGGACCCTGGGTCTCCCGCTTCACGTGGAGACGCGTCCCAATTGCCATGACAAGATTCGAGGAGAATCCCGAGGTGTCCCTCACAGCTAGGCACGAGTCCTGACGTCGCTGAACAAACACGTGTCTAGAAGGGCCCTCCCCGTCGTAACTCGAGAATATACCCCAGGTTCCGGCCGCAACTCGAGAAAAACCATGAGATTTCCCCCTCGCCGCCAGATGATTCCCGATTCCCCTGCACTGCGTGCAGTACAATTCCGTGTTCCACATCAAACGTGTAAGGAGCCTTGATTTCCTTGATGGCACTCCAGAGAAAACCCAAGATCACTGTCTCAAGTCTAGAAGGATCCTGAGGTCACTGGAGCAACACGAAATTTCCCCTTAGACCCCAAATCAACTCGAGATGAGAGCTTAGTCCCTGGCTTCGACTCAAGTGGAATACCAACTTTCCACAAGCACCTTAAGAGGAGGCTTCTCTAAGCTACAGGTATGTGAGAGGGACCCTGAGTTTGTGGCCTCAAGTGGAATGGACACCGAGATGCTCTGACTCGAAGTAAGGCGGGATATCCCTGTAGTGAATAGAATGCAGGCTCGTCTTGCATCTCCCAAGACGAAGGGATGTCTGAATCCCCTGTGGAGACGACAGAGAAAGACCTAGTCCTCCGCCTCATCGCGAACGGAGACATCACATCCTATGAAAAATCGAGAGGTCTGCGGAGATCAATGCTTCCAAAGGAGACGATGCCTGACTCCTCTTGAAAATGGATAGGAGTCCCAGGATCCATCTGGCACGTGGAGAGGGACCCTGGGTCTCCCGCCTCACGTGGAGACGCGTCCCAATTGCCATGCCAAGACTCGAGGAGAATCCCGAGGTGTCCCTCGCACCTAGGCAGGAGTCCTAACGTCGCTGAGCAAACACGTTTCTGGAAGGGCCCTCCCCGTCGTAACTCGAGAATATACCCCAGATTCCGGCCGCAACTCGGGAAAAACAATGAGACTTCAAATTCGCCGCGAGAAAAGGCCCAATTACCCTGCACTGCGTGCAGAGCAATTCCGTGTTCCACATCAAACGTGAAAGGAGCCTTGATTTCCTTGATGGCACTCCAGAGAAAACCCAAGATCACTGTCTCAAGTCTAGAGGGATCCTGAGGTCACTGTAGCAACACAAAAGGGCTCCGTGGACCCCAAATCACCTCGAGATGAGAGCTTAGTCCCTGGCTTCGACTCAAGAGTCATATCAACTTGCCACAAGCACCTCAAGAGGAGGCTTCTCTCAGCTACAGGTATGTGAGAGGGACCCTGAGTTTGTGGCCTCAAGTGGAATGGACACCGAGATGCTCTGGCTAGAAGTAAGGCCGGATATCCCTGCAGTGAATTGAATGCAGGCTCGTCTTGCATCTCCCAATACGAAGGGATGTCTGAATCCCCTGTGGAGACCACAGAGATAGACCTAGTTCTCCGCCTCATCACGACCGGAGGCGTCACATCCTTTGAAAACTCGAGAGGTCCACGGAGATCAATGCTTCCAAAGGAGACGATGCCTGACTCCTCTTGAAAATGGATAGGAGTCCCAGGATCCCTGTGTCACGTGGAAAGGGACCTTGGGTCTCCCGCCTCACGTGGAGACGCCTCCCAATTGCCATGCCAAGACTCGAAGAGAATCCCGAGGTGTCCCTCGCACCTAGGCAGCAGTCCTGACTTCGCTGAACAAACACGTGTCTGGAAGGGCCCTCCCCGTCGAAACTCGAGAAAATACCCCAGTTTCCGGCCGCAACTCGAGAAAAACCATGAGACTTCCCCCTCGCCGCGAGATGAGGCCCGATTCCCCTGCACTGCGTGCAGAGCAATTCCGTGTTCCACATCAAACGTGAAAGGAGCCTTGATTTCCTTGATGGCACTCCAGAGAAAACCCAAGATCACTGTCTCAAGTCTAGAGGGATCCTGAGGTCACTGGAGCAACAAGAAAGGTCTCCGTGGACCCCAAATCAAGTCGAGATGAGAGCTTAGTCCCTGGCTTCGATTCAAGAGGAATACCAACTTTCCACATGCACCTCAAGAAGCGGTTTCTGCCAGCTACAGGTATGTGCGAGGGACACTGAGTTTGTGGCCTCAAGTAGAATGGACACCGAGATGCTCTGACTCGAAGTAAGGCCGGATATCCCTGAAGTGAATTGAATGCAGGCTCGTCTTGCATCTCCCAAGAAGAAGGGATGTCTGAATCCCCTGTGGAGACCACAGAGAAAGACCTAGTTCTCCCTCTCATGGCGACCGGAGGCATCACATCTTTGAAAACTCGAGAGGTCCGCGGAGATCAATGCTTCCTAAGGAGACGATGCCTGACTCCTCTTGAAAATGGATAGGAGTCCAAGAAACCCTGTGGCACATGGAACGGGACCCTGGGTCTCCCGCCTCACGTGGAGACTTGTCCTAATTGCCATGCCAAGACTCGAGGAGAATCCCGAGGTGTTCCTCGCACCTAGGCACTAGTCCTGACGTCGCTGAGCAAACACTTGTCTGGAAGGGCCCTCCCCGTTGTAACTCAAGAATATACCCCAGTTTCCGGCCGCAACTCGAGAAAAACCATAAGACTTCCCCCTCGCCTTGAGATGTGGCCCGATTCTCCTGCACTGCGTGCAGACCAATTCCGTGTTCCACATCAAACGTGAAAGGATTCTTGATTTCCTTGATGGCACTCCAAAGAAAAGCCAAGATCACTGTCTCAAGTCTAGAGGGATCCTGAGGTCACTGTAGCAACCCGAAAGGGCTCCGTGCACCCCAAATCAACTCGAGATGAGAGCTTTGTCCCTGGCTTCGCCTCAAGAGGAATACCAACTTTCCAAAAGCTCCTCAAGAGGAGGTTTCTCTCAGCTACAGGTATGTGAGAGGGACCCTGAGTTTGTGGCCTCAAGTGGAATGGACACCGAGATGCTCTGACTCAATGTAAGGCCGGATATCCCTGCAGTGAATTGAATGCAGGCTCGTCGTGGATCTCCCAAGACGAAGGGATGTCTGAATACCCTGTGGAGACCACAGACAAAGACCTAGATCTCCGCCTCATCGCGACCATAGGCCTCACATACTTTGAAAACTCGAGAGGTCCGCGGAGATCAATGCTTCCTAAGGAGACGATGCCTGACTCCTCTTGAAAATGGATAGGAGTCCCAGAATCCCTGTGGCACGTGGAAAGGTACCCTGGGTCTTCCGCCTCACTGGAGACGCGTCCCAATTGCCATGCCAAGACTCGAGGAGAATCCCGAGGTGTCCCTCGCACCTAGGCAGGAGTCCTGACTTCGCTGAAAAAACACGTGTCTGGAAGGGCCCTCCCCATCGTAACTCGAGAATATACCCCAGGTTCCGGCCGCAACTCGAGAAATTCCATGAGACCTACCCCTCGCGGCTAGATGACGCCCGATTCCCCTGCACTGCGTGCAGAGCAATTCCGTGTTCCACATCAAACGTGAAAGGAGCCTTGATTTCCTTGATGGCACTCCAGAGAAAACCCAAGATCACTGTCTCAAGTCTAGAGGGATTTTGAGGTCACTGGAGCAACACGAAAGGGCTCCGTGGACCCCAAATCAACTCGAGATGAGAGCTTAGTCCCTGGCTTTGACTCAAGAGGAATACCAACTTTCCACAAGCACCTCAAGAGGAGGCTTCTCTCAGCTGCATGTATATGAGAGGGACCCTGATTTTGTGGCCTCAAGTGGAATGGACACCGAGATGCTCTGACTCGAAGTAAGACCAGATATCCCTGCAGTGAATTGAATGCAGGCTCGTCTTGCATCTCCCAAGACGAAGGGATGTCTGAATCCCCTGTGGAGACGACAGAGAAAGAACTAGTCCTCCTCTTCATCGCAACCGGAGGCCTCACATCCTTTGAAAACTCGAGAGGTCTGCAGAGATCAGTGCTTCCAAAGGAGACGATGCCTGACTCCTCTTGAAAGTTGATAGGAGTCCCAGGATCCCTGTGGCACGTGGAAAGGGACACTGGGTGTCCCGCCTCACGTGGAGACGCGTCCCAATTGCCATGCCAAGACTCGAGGAGAATCCCGAGGTGTCCCTCGCACCTAGGCAGGAGTCCTGACGTCGCTGAACAAACACGTGTCTGGAAGGGCCCTCCCCGTCGTTACACGAGAATATACCCCAGGTTCCGGCCGCAACTCGAGAAAAACCATGAGACTTCCCCCTCGCCGCGAGATGAGGCCCGATTCCCCTGCACTGCGTGCAGAGCAATTCCGTGTTCCACATCAAACGTGAAATGAGCCTTGATTTCCTTGATGGCACTCCAGAGAAAACCCAAGATCACTGTCTCACGTCTAGAGGGATCCTGAGGTCACTGGAGCAACACGAAAGGGCTCCGTGGACCCCAAATCAACTCGAGATGAGAGCTTAGTCCCTGGCTTCGCCTCAAGAGGAATACCAACTTTCCACAAGCACCTCAAGAGGAGGCTTCTCTCAGCTACAGGTATGAGAGAGGGCCCCTGAGTGTGTGGCCTCAAGTGGAATGGACACCGAGATGCTCTGACTCGAAGTAAGACCAGATATCCCTGCAGTGAATTGAATGCAGGCTCGTCTTGCGTCTCCCAAGACGAAGGGATGTCTGAATCCCCTGTGGAGACCACAGAGAAAGACCTAGTCCTCCGCCTCATCGTGACCGGAGACCTCACATCCTTTGAAAACTCGAGAGGTTGGGGAGATCAATGCTTCCAAAGGAGACGATTCCTGACTCCTCTTGAAAATGGATAGGAGTCCCAGGATCTCTGTGGCACGTGGGAAGGGACCCTGGGTCTCCCGCCTAACGTGGAGATGCGTCCCAATTGCCATGCCAAGACTCGAGGAGAATCCCGAGGTGTCCCTCGCAACTAGGCAGGAGTCCTGACGTCGTTGAACAAACACGTTTCTGGAAGGGCCCTCCCCGTCCTAACTCGAGAATATACCACAGGTTCCGGCCGCAACTCGAGAAAAACCATGAGACTTCCCCCTCGCCGAGAGATGAGGCCCGAATCCCCTGCACTGCGTGCAGAGCAATTCCGTGTTCGACAACAAACGTGAAAGGAGCCTTGATTTCCTTGATGGCACTCCAGAGAAAACCCAAGATCACTGGCTCAAGTCTAGAGGGATCCTGAGGTCACTGGAGCAACACGAAAGCGATCCGTGGACCCCAAATCAACTCGAGATGAGCGCTTAGTCCCTGGCTTCGATTCAAGGGGAATACCAACTTTCCACAAGCACCTCAAGAGGAGGCTTCTCTCAGCTACAGGTATGTGAGAGGGACCCTGAGTTTGTGGCCTCAAGTGGAATGGACACCGAGATGCTCTGACTCGAAGTAAGGCCGGATATCCCTGCAGGGAATTGAATGCCGGCTCGTCTTACATCTCCCAAGACGAAGGGATGTCTGAATCCCCTGTGGAGACCACAGAGAAAGACCTAGTCCTCCGCCTCAACGCGAACGGAGGCCTCACATCCTTTGAAAACTCGAGAGATCCGAGGAGATCAATGCTTCCAAAGGAGACGATGCCTGACTCCTCTTGAAAGTGGATAGGAGTCCCAGGATCCCTGTGGCACGTGGAAAGGGACCCTGGGTCTCCCGCCTCACGTGGAGACGCGTCCCAATTGCCATGCCAAGACTCGAGGAGAATCCCGAGGTGTCCCTCGCACCTAGGCAGGAGTCCTGACGTCGCTGAACAAACACGTGTCTGGAAGGGCCCTCCCCGTCGTAACTCCAGAATATACCCCAGGTTCCGGCCGCAACTCGAGAAAAACCATGAGACTTCCCCCTCGCCGCGAGATGAGGCCCGAATCCCCTGCACTGCGTGCAGAGCAATTCCGTGTTCCACATCAAACGTGAAAGGACCCTTGATTTCCTTGATGGCACTCCAGAGAAAACCCAAGATCACTGTCTCAAGTCTAGAGGGATCCTGAGGTCACTGGAGCAACAGGAAAGGGCTCCGTGGACCCCAAATCAACTCGAGATGAGAGCTTACTCCCTGGCTTCGACTCAAGAGGAATATCAACTTTCCACAAGCACCTCAAGAGGAGACTTCTCTCAGCTACAAGTATGTGAGAGGGACCCTGAGTTTGTGGCCTCAAGTGGAATGGACACCGAGATGCTCTGACTCGAAGTAAGGCCGATATCCCTGCAGTGAATTGAATGCAGGCTCGTCTTGCATCTCCCAAGACGAAGGGTTGTCTGAATCCCCTGTGGAGACCACAGAGAAAGACCTAGTCCTACGCCTCAAAGCGAACGGAGGCCTCACATCCTTTGAAAACTCGAGAGGTCCGCGGAGATCAATGCTTCCAAAGGAGACGATGCCTGACTCATCTTGAAAATGGATAGGAGTCCCAGGATCCCTGTGGCACGTGGAAAGGGGCCCTTGGTCTCCCGACTCACGTGGAGACGCCTCCCAATTGCCATGCCAAGACTCGAGGAAAATCCCGAGGTGTCCCTCGCACCTAGGCAGGAGTCCTGATGTCGCTGAACAAACACGTGTCTGGAAGGGCCCTCCCCGTCGTAACTCGAGAATATACCCCAGGTTCCGGCCGCAACTCGAGCAAAACCATGAGACTTCCCCCTCACCGCGAGATGAGGCCCGATTCCCCTGCACTGCGTGCAGAGCAATTCCGTGTTCCACATCAAACGTGAAAGGAGCCTTGATTTCCTTGATGGCACTCCAGAGAAAACCCAAGATCACTGTCTCAAGTCTAGAGGGATCCTGAGGTCACTGGAGCAACACGAAAGGGCTCCCTGGACCCCAAATCAACTCGAGATGAGAGCTTAGTCCCTGGCTTCGCCTCAAGAGGAATAGCAACTTTCCACAAGCACCTCAAGAGGAGGCTTCTCTCAGCTACAGGTATGTGAGAGGGCCCCTGAGTTTGTGGCCTCAAGTTGAATGGACACCGAGATGCTCTGACTCGAAGTAAGACCAGATATCCCTGCAGTGAATTGAATGCAGGCTCGTCTTGCGTCTCCCAAGACGAAGTGATGTCTGAATCCCCTGTGGAGACCACAGAGAAAGACCTAGTCCTCCGCCTCATCGCGACCGGAGACCTCACATCCTTTGAAAACTCGAGAGGTTGGGGAGATCAATGCTTCCAAAGGAGACGATGCCTGACTCTCTTGAAAATGAATAGGAGTCCCAGGATCTCTCTGGCACGTGGGAAGGGACCCTGGGTCTCCCGCCTCACGTGGAGACGCGTCCCAATTGCCATGTCAAGACTCGAGGAGAATCCCGAGGTGTCCCTCGCACCTAGGCAGGAGTCCTGACATCGCTGAACAAACACGTGTCTGGAAGGGCCCTCCCCGTCGTAACTCGAGAATATACCACAGGTTCCGACCGCAACTCGAGAAAAACCATGAGACTTCCCCCTCGCCGAGAGATGAGTCCCGATTCCCCTGCACTGCGTGCAGAGCAATTCCGTGTTTCACATAAAACGTGAAAGGAGCCTTTATTTCCTTGATGGCACTCCAGAGAAAACCCAAGATCACTGTCTCAAGTCTAGAGGGATCCTGAGGTCACTGGAGCATCACGAAATGTCTCCGTGGACCCCAAGTCAACTCGTGATGAGAGCTTAGTCCTTGGCTTCGACTCAAGAGTAACACCAAATTTCCACAAGCACCTCAAGAGGAGGCTTCTCTCAGCTACAGGTATGTGAGAGGGCCCCAGAGTTTGTGGCCTCAAGTGGAATGGACACCGAGATGCTCTGACTCGAACTAAGGCTGGATATCCCTGCAGAGAACTGAATTCAGGTTCGGCTTGCATCTCCCAAGACGAAGGGATGTCTGAATCCCCTGTGGAGACCACAGAGAAAGACCTAGTCCTCCGCTTCATCGCGACCGGAGGCCTCACATCCTTCGAAAACTCGAGAGGTCCACGGAGTTCAATGCTTCCAAAGGAGGCGATGCCTGACTCCTCTTGAAAATGGATAGGAGTCCCAGGATCCCTGTGGCACGTGGAAAGGGGCCCTTGGTCTCCCGCCTCACGTGGAGACGCGTCCCAATTGCCATGCCAAGACTCGAGGAGAATCCCGAGGTGTCCCTCGCAC
Source organism: Dama dama (assembly GCF_033118175.1). Classification (NCBI taxonomy): domain Eukaryota; kingdom Metazoa; phylum Chordata; class Mammalia; order Artiodactyla; family Cervidae; genus Dama; species Dama dama. The sequence continues at coordinate 2,483,586 of NW_026870898.1, read as the reverse complement.
CTAGGCAGGAGTCCTGACGTCGCTGAACAAACACGTGTCTGGAAGGGCCCTCCCCGTCGTAACTCGAGAATATACCCCAGGTTCCGGCCGCAACTCGAGAAAAACCATGAGACTTCCCCCTTGCCGCGAGATGAGGCCCGATTCCCCTGCACTGCGTGCAGAGCAATTCCGTGTTCCACATCAAACGTGAAAGGAGCCTTGATTTCCTTGATGGCACTCCAGAGAAAACCCAAGATCACTGTCTCAAGTCTAGAGGGATCCTGAGGTCACTGGAGCAACACGAAAGGGCTCCGTGGACCCCAAATCAACTCGAGGTGAGAGCTTAGTCCCTGGCTTCGCCTCAAGAGGAATACCAACTTTCCACAAGCACCTCAAGAGGAGGCTTCTCTCAGCTACAGGTATGTGAGAGGGACCCTGAGTTTGTGGCCTCAAGTGGAATGGACACCGAGATGCTCTGACTCGAAGTAAGGCCGGATATCCCTGCAGTGAATTGACTGCAGGCTCGTCTTGCATCACCCAAGGCGAAGGGATGTCTGAATCCGCTGTGGAGACCACAGAGAAAGACCTAGTCCTCCGCCTCATCGCGATCGGAGGCCTCACATCCTTGGAAAACTCGAGAGGTCCAGGGAGATCAATGCTTCCAAAGGAGACGATGCCTGACTCCTCTTGAAAATGATTAGAATTCCCAGGATCCCTGTCCACATGTACGGGGACCCTGGGTCTCCCGCTTCACGTGGAAACGCGAGCCAATTGCCATGCCAAGGCTCGAGGAGAATCCCGAGGTGTCCCTCGCACCTAGGCAGGAGTCCTGACGTCGCTGAACAAACACGTGTCTGGAAGGGCCCTCCCCATCGTAACTCGAGAATATACCCCAGGGTCCAGCCGCAACTCGAGAAAAACCATGAGACTTCCCCCTCGCCGCGAGATGAGGCCCCATTCCCCTGCACTGCGTGCAGAGCAATTCCGTGTTCCATATCAAACGTGAAAGGAGCCTGGATTTCCTTGATGGCACTCCAGAGAAAACCCAAAATCACTGTCTCAAGTCTAGAGGGATCCTGAGGTCACTGGAGCAACACGAAAGGGCTCCGTGGACCCCAAATCAACTCGAGATGAGAGCTTAGTCCCTGCCTTCGACTCAACTGGGATACCAACTTTCCACAAGCACCTCAAGAGGAGGCTTCTCTCAGCTACAGGTATGTGAGAGCGACCCTGAGTTTGTGGCCTCAAGTGGAATGGACACCGACATGCTCTGACTCGAAGTAAGGCGTGATATCCCTGCAGTGAATTGAATGCAGGCTTGTCTTGCATCTCCCAAGATGAAGGGATGTCTGAATCCCCTGTGGAGACCACAGAGAAAGACATAGTTCTCCACCTCATCGCCACCTCAGGCCTCACATCCTTTGAAAACTCGAGAGGTCCGCGGAGATCAATGCTTCCAAAGGAGATGATGCCTGAATTCTCTTGAAAATGGATAGGAGTCCCAGGATCCCTGTGGCACGTGGAATGGGACCCTGGTCTGGCGCCTCACGTGGAGCCGCATTCCAATTGCCATGCCAAGACTCGAGGAGAATCCCGAGGTGTCCCTCGCACCTAGGCAAAAGTCCTGACGTCGCTGAACAAACACGTGTCTGGAAGGGCCCTCCCCGTCATAACTCGAGAATATACCCCAGGTTCCGGCCGCAACTCGAGAAAAACCATGAGACTTCCCGCTCGCCGCGAGATGAGGCCCGATTCCCCTGTACTGCGTGCAGAGCAATTCCGTGTTCCACATCAAACGTGAAAGGAGCTTTGATTTCCTTGATGGCCCTCCAGAGAAAACCCAAGATCACTGTCTCAAGTCTAGAGGGATCCTGAGGTCACTGGAGCAACACGAAAGCGCTCCGTGGACCCCAAATCAACTCGAGATGAGAGCTTAGTCCCTGGCTTTGCTCACGAGGAATACCAACTTTCCACAAGCACCTCAAGAGGAAGCTTCTCTCAGCTACAGGTATGTGAGAGGGACGCTGAGTTTTTGGTCTCAAGTGGAATGGACACCGAGATGCTCTGACTCGAAGTAAGGCCAGATATGCCTGCAGTGAATTGAATGCTGGCTCGTCTTGCATCTCTCACGATGAAGGGATGTCTGAATTCCCTGGGGAGACCGCAGAGAAAGACCTAGTTCTCCACCTGTTCGCGACCGGAGGCCTCACGTCCTTCGAAAATTCGAGAGGTCCCCGGAGATCAAAGCTTCCAAAGGAGACGATGCCTGACTCCTCTTGAAAATGGATAGGAGTCCCAGGATCCCTGTGGCACGTGGAAAGGGTCCCTGGGTCTCCCGCCTCACATGGAAACCCGTCCCAATGGCCATGCCAAGACTCGAGGAGAATCCCGAGGTTTCCCTCGCACCTAGGCAGGAGTCCTGACATCGCTGAACAAACACGTGTCTGGAAAGGCCCTCCCAGTCGTAACTCGAGAATATACCCCACGTTCCGGCCGCAACTCGAGAAAAAGCATGCGACTTCCCGTCGCCACGAGATGAGGCCTGATTCCCCTGCACTGCGTGCAGAGCAATTCCGTGTTCCACATCAAACGTAAAAGGAGCCTTGATTTCCTTGATGGCACTCCAGAGAACACCCAAGATCACTATCTCAAGTCTAGAGGGATCCTGAGGTCACTGTAGCAACACTAACGGGCTCCGTGGACCCCAAACCAAGTCGAGATGAGAGCTTCTTCCCTGGCTTCGACTCAAGAGGAATACTCAATTTCCAGAAGTACCTCAAGAGGAGGCTTCTCTCAGCTACAGGTATGAGAGAGGGACCCTGAGTTTGTGGCCTCAAGTGGAATGGACACCGAGATGCTCTGACTCGAAGTAAGTCAGGATATCCCTGCAGTGAATTGAATGCAGACTCCTCTTGCATCTCCCAAGACGAAGGGATGTCTGAATCCCCACTGGAGACCACAGAGAAAGACCTATTTCTACGCCTCATCGCGACAGGAGGCCTCACGTCCTTTGAAAACTCGAGACGTCCGCGGAGATCAATGCTTCCAAAGGAGACGATGCCTGAGTCCTCTTGAAAATGGATAGGAGTCCCAGGATCCCTGTGGCACTTGGAAAGGGACCCTGGGTCTCCCGCCTCACGTGGAGACGCGTCCCAATGGCCATGCCAAGACTCGAGGAGAATCCCGACGTGTCCCTCACACCTAGGCAGGAGTCCTGACGTCCCTGAACAAACACGTGTCTGGAAGGGCCCTCCCCGTCGAAACGCGAGAATATACCCCAGGTTCCGGCCGCAACTTGAGAAAAACCATGAGACTTTCCCCTCGCCGCGAGATGAGGCCCGATTCCCCTGCACTGCGTGCAGAGCAATTCCGTGTTCCACATCAAACATGAAAGGAGCCTTGATTTCCTTGATGGCACTCCAGAGAACACCCAAGATCACTGTCTCAAGTCTAGAGGGATCCTGAGGTCACTGTAGCAACAAGAAAGAGCTCCCTGGACCCCAAATCAACTCGAGATGAGAGCCACGTCCCTGGCTTCAGCTCAAGAGGAATACCCACTTTCCACAAGCACCTCAAGAGGAGGTTTCTCTCAGCTACAGGTATGTGAGAGGGACCCTGAGTTTGTGGCCTCAAGTGGAATGGACACCGAGATGCTCGGATCGAAGGAAGGCCGGATATCCGTGCAGTGAATTGAATGCAGGCTCGTCTTGCATCTCCCACGACGAAGGGATGTCTGAATCCCCTGTGGAGACCACAGAGAAAGACCTAGTTCTCCACCTCATCGCGACCGGAGGCCTCACATCCTTTGAAAACTCGAGAGGTCCGCAGAGATCAATGCTTCCAAAGGAGACGATGCCTGACTCCTCTTGAAAATGGATAGGAATCCCAGGATCCCTGTGGCACGTGGAAAGGGACCCTGGGTCTCCCGCCTCACCTGGAGACGCGTCCCAATGGCCATGCCAAGACTCGAGGAGAATCCCGAGGTGTCCCTCGCACCTAGGCAGGAGTCCTGACGTCGCTGAACAAACACGTGTCTGGAAGGGCCCTCCCCGTCGTAACTCGAGAATATACCCCAAGTTCCGGCCGCAACTCGAGAAAAACCATGAGACTTCCCCTTCGCCGCGAGATGAGGCCCGATTCCCCTGCACTGCGTGCAGAGCAATTCCGTGTTCCACATCAAACATGAAAGGAGCCTTGATTTCCTTAACGGCACTCCAGAGAACACCCAAGATCCCTGTCTCAATCTAGAGGGATCCTGAGGTCACTGTAGCAACACTAACGGGCTCCGTGAACCCCAAATCAACTCGAGATGAGAGCTTCTTCCCTAGCTTCGACTCAAGAGGAATACCCACTTTCCACAAGCACCTCAAGAGGAGGCTTCTCTCAGCTACAGGTATGTGAGAGTGACCCTGAGTTTGTGGCCTCAATTGGAATGGACACTGAGATGCTCTGACTCGAAGGAAGGCCGGATATCCCTGCAGTGAATTGAATGCAGGCTCGTCTTGCATCTCCCACGACGGAGGGATGTCTGAATCCCTTGTGGAAACCACAGAGAAAGACCTACTTCTCCACATCATCGCGCCCGGAGGCCTCACGTCCTTTCAAAACTCGAGAGTTCCGCGGAGATCAATGCTTCCAAAGGAGACAATGCCTGACTCCTCTTGAAAATGGATAGGAGTCCCAGGATCCCTGTGGCACGTGGAAAGGGACACTATGTCTCCCGCCTCACGTGGAGACCCGTCCCAATGGCCATGCCAAGACTCGAGGAAAATCCCAAGTTGTCCCTCGCACCTAGGCAGGAGTCCTGACGTCGCTGAACAAACACGTGTCTGGAAGGGCCCTCCCCGTCGTAACTCGAGAATATACCCCAGGTTCCGGCCGCAACTCGAGAAAAACCATGAGACTTCCCCCTCGCCGCGAGATGAGGCCCGATTCCCCTGGACTGCGTGCAGAGCAATTCCGTGTTCCACATCAAACATGAAAGGAGCCTTGATTTCCTTAATGGCACTCCAGAGAACACCCAAGATCACTGTCTGAAGTCTAGAGGGATCCTGAGGTCACTGTAGCAACACAAAAGGGCTCCGTGGACGCCAAATCAACTCGAGATGAGAGCCACATCCCTGGCTTCGACTCAAGAGGAATACCCACTTTCCACAATCACCTCAGGAGGAGGCTACTCTCAGCTCCAAGTATGTGAGTGGGACCCTGAGTTTGTGGCCTCAAGTGGAACGGACACGGAAATGCTCTGACTCGAAGGAAGGCCGGATATCCCTGCAGTGAATTGAATGCAGGCTCGTCTTGCATCTCCTCAGACGAAGGGATGTCTGAGTCCCCTGTGGAGACCACAGAGAAAGAGCTAGTTCTCGGCCTCATCGCGACCAGAGGCCTCACATCCTTTGAAAACTCGAGAGGTCCGCGGAGATCAATGCTTCCAAAGGAGACGATGCCTGACTCCTCTTGAAAATGGAAAGGAGTCCCAGGATCCCTGTGGCACGGGGAAAGGGACCCTGGTTCTCCCGCCTCATGTGGAGACGCGTCCCAATTGCCATGCCAAGACTCGAGGAGAATCCCGAGGTGTCCCTCGCACCTAGGCAGGAGTCCTGACGTCGCTGAACAAACACGTGTATGGAAGGGCAATCCCCGTCGTAACTCGAGAATATACCCCAGGTTCCGGTCGCAACTCGAGAAAAACCATGAGACTTCCCACTCGCAGCGAGATGAGGCCGGATTCTCCTGCACTGCGTGCAGAGCAATTCCGTGTTCCACATCAAACGTGAAAGGAGCCTTGATTTCCTTGATGGCACTCCAGAGAAAACCCAAGATCACTGTCTCAAGTCTAGAGGGATCCTGAGGTCACTGGAGCAACACGGAAGGACTCCGTGGACCCCAAATCAACTCGAGATGAGAGCTTAGTCCCTGGCTTTGACTCAAGAGGAATACCAACTTTCCACAAGCAACTCAAGAGAAGGCTTCTCTCAGCAACAGGTATGTGAGAGGGACCCTGAATTTGTGGCCTCAAGTGGAATGGATACCGAGATGCTCTGACTCGAAATAAGGCCGGATATCCCTGCAGTGAATTGAATGCAGGCTCGTCTTGCATCTCCCAAGAAGAAGGGATGCCTGAATCCCCTGTGGAGACCACAGAGAAAGACCTAGTCCTCCGCCTCAACGCGAACGGAGGCCTCACATCCTTTGAAAACTCGAGAGGTCCGCGGAGATCAATGCTTCCAAAGGAGACGATGCCTGACTCCACTTTAAAATGGATAGGAGTCCCAGGATCCCTGTGGCACGTGGAAAGGGACCCTGGGTCTCGCGCCTCACGTGGAGACGCATCCCAATTGCCATGCCAAGACTCGAGGAGAATCCCGAGGTGTCCCTCGCACCTAGGCAGGAGTCCTGACGTCGCTGAACAAACACGTGTCTGGAAGGGCCCTCCCTGTCGTAACTCAAGAATATACCACAGGTTCCGGCCGCAACTCGAGAAAAACCATGAGACTTCCCCCTTGCCGCGAGATGAGGCCCTATTCCCCTGCACTGCGTGCAGAGCAATTCCGTGTTCCACATCAAACGTGAAAGGAGCCTTGATTTCCTTGATGGCACTCGAGAGAAAACCCAAAGTCACTCTCTAAAGTCTAGAGGGATCCTGAGGTCACTGTAGCAGCACGAAAGGGCTCCGTAGATCCCAAATCAACTCGAGATGAGAGCTTAGTCCCTGGCTTGGACTCAAGAGGAATACCAACTTTCCACAAGCACCTCAAGAGGAGGCTTGTCTCAGCAACAGGTATGTGAGAGGGACCCTGAGTTTGTGGCCTCAAGTGGAATGGACACCGAGATGCTCTGACTCGAAGTAAGGCCGGATATCCCTGCAGTTAATTGAATGCAGGCTCGTCTTGCATCTCCCAAGACGAAGGGAAGTCTGAATCCCCTGTGGAGACCACAGAGAAAGACCTAGTTCTCCGCCTCATCGCGACCAGAGGCCTCACATCCTTTGAAAACTCGAGAGGTCCGAAGAGATCAATGCTTCCAAAGGAGACAATGCCTGACTCCTCTTTAATATGGATAGGAGACCCAGGATCCCTGTGGCACGTGGAAAGGGACCCTGGGTCTCCCGCCTCACGTGGATACGCGTCCCAATTGCCATGCCAAGACTCGAGGAGAATCCCGAGGTGTCCCTCGCACCTAGGCAGGAGTCCTGATGTCGCTGAACAAACACGTGTCTGGAAGGGCCCTCCCCGTCGTAACTCGAGAATATACCCCAGGTTCCGGCCGCAACTCGAGAAAAACCATGAGACTTCCCCCTCGCCGCGAGATGAGGCCCGATTCCCCTGCACTGCGTTCAGAGCAATTCCGTGTTCCACATCAAACGTGAAAGGAGCCTTGATTTCCTTGATGGCACTCCAGAGAAAACCTAAGATCACTGCCTCAAGTCCAGAGGGATCCTGAGGTCACTGGAGCAACACGAAAGGGCTCCGAGGACCCCAATTCAACTCGAGATGAAAGCTTAGTCCCTGGCTTCGACTCAAGAGGAATACCAACTTTCCACAAGCACCTGAAGAGGAGGCTTCTCTCAGCTACAGGTATGTGAGAGGGACCCTGAGTTTGTGGCCTCAAGTGGAATGGACACCGAGATGCTCTGACTCGAAGTAAGGCCGGATATCCCTGCAGTGAATGGAATGCAAGCTCGTCTTGCATCTCCCAAGACGAAGGGATGTCTGAATCCCCTGTGGAGACGACAGAGAGAGACCTAGTTCTCCGCCTCATCTCGAGCGGAGGCCTCACATCCTTTGAAAACTAGAGAGGTCCGCGGAGATCAATGCTTCCAAAGGAGACGTTGCCTGACTCCTCTTGAAAATGGTTAGGAGTCCCAGGATCCCTGTCCACATGGACGGGGACCCTGGGTCTCCCGCTTCACGTGGAGACGCGTCCCAATTGCCATGCTAAGACTCGAGGAGAATCCCGAGGTGTCCCTCGCACCTAGGCAGGAGTCCTGCCGTCGCTGAACAAACACTTTTCTGGAAGGGCCCTCCCCGTGGTAACTCGAGAATATACCCCAGGTTACGGCCGCAACTCGAGAAAAACCATGAGACTTCCGACTCGTCGCGAGATGAGGCCCGATTCCCTTGCACTGCGTGCAGAGCAATTCCGTGTTCCACATCAAACGTGAAAGGAGCCTTGATTTCCTTGATGGCACTCCAGAGAAAACCCAAGATCACTGTCTCAAGTCTAGAGGGATCCTGAGTTCACTGGAGCAACACGAAAGGGCTCCGTGGACCCCAAATCAACTCGAGATGAGAGCTTAGTCCCTGGCTTCGACTCAAGAGGAATACCAACTTTCCACAAGCACCTCAAGAGGAGGCTTCTCTCAGCTACAGGTATATGAGAGGGACCCTGAGTAAGTGGCCTCAAGTGGAATGGACACCGAGATGTTCTGACTCGACATAAGGCCAGATATCCCTGCAGTGAATTGAATGCCGGCTCGTCTTGCATCTCCCAAGACGAAGGGATGTCTAAATCCCCTGTGGAGACCACAGAGAAAGACCTATTTTCCGACTCATCGCAACCGGAGGCCTCACATCCTTTGAAAACTCGAGAGGTCCGCGGAGATCAATGCTTCCAAAGGAGACATTGCCTGACTCCTCTTGAAAATGGATAGGAGTCCCAGGATCCCTGTGGCACGTGGAAAGGGAACATGGGTCTCCCGCCTCACGTGGAGACGCGTCCCACTTGCCATGCCAAGACTCGAGGAGAATCCCGAGGTGTCCCTCGAACCTAGGCAGGAGTCCTGACGTCTCTGAACGAACACGTGTCTGGAAGGGCCCTCCCCGTCGTAACTCGAGAATATACCCCAGGTTCCGGCCGCAACTCGAGAAAAACCATGAGACTTCCCCCTCGCCGCGAGATGAGGCCCTATTTTCCTGCTCTGCGTGCAGAGCAACTCCGTGTTCCACATCAAACGTGAAAGGAGCCTTGATTTCCTTGATGGCACTCTAGAGAAAACCCAAGATCACTGTCTCAAGTCTAGAGGGATCCTGAGGTCACTGTAGCAATACAAAAGGGCTCCGTGGACCCCAAATCAACTCGAGATGAGAACTTAGTCCCTGGCTTCGACTCAAGAGGAATACCAACTTTCCACAAGCACCTCAAGAGGAGGCTTCTCTCAGCTACAGGTATGTGAGAGGGACCCTGAGTTTGTGGCCTCAAGTGGAATGGACACCGAGATGCTCTGACTCGAAGTAAGCCCGGATATCCCTGCAGTGAATTGAATGCAGGCTCGTCTTGCATCTCCCAAGACGAAGGGATGTCTGAATCCCCTGTGGAGACCACAGAGAAAGACCTAGTCCTCCGCCTCATCGAGACCGGAGGCCTCACATCCTTTGAAAACTCGAGAGGTCTGCGGAGATCAATGCTTTCAAAGGAGACGATGCCTGACTACTCTTGAAAATGGATAGGAGTCCCAGGAACCCTGTGGCACGTGGAAAGGGACCCTGGGTCTCCCGCCTCACGTGGAGACGCGTGCCAATTGCCATGCCAAGACTCGAGGAGAATCCCAAGGTGTCCCTCGCACCTAGGCAGGAGTCCTGACGTCGCTGAACAAACACGTGTCAGGAAGGGCCCTCCCCGACGTAACTCGAGAATATACCTCAGGTTCCGGCCGCAACTCGAGAAAAACCGTGAGACTTCCCCCTCGCCAGCAGATGAGTCCCGATTCCGCTACACTGCATGCAGAGCAATTCCGTATCCCAGATCAAACGTGAAAAGAGCCTTGATTTCCTTGATGGCACTCAAGAGAAAACCCAAGATCACAGACTCAAATCGAGAGGGATCCTGAGGTCACTGTAGCAACACGAAAGGGCTCTGCAGACCCAAATAAACTCGAGATGTGAGGTTAGTCCCTGGCTTCGACTCAAGAGGAATACCAACTTTCCACAAGCACCTCAGGGGAGGCTTCTCTCAGCTACAAGGAATGTGAGAGGGACCCTGAGTTTGTGGCCTCAAGTGGAATGAACACCGAGATGCTCTGACTCAAAGTAAGGACGGATATCCCTGCAGTGAATTGAATGCAGGCTCGTCTTGCATCTCCAAGACGAAGGGATGTCTGCATCCCCTGTGGAGACCAGAGAGAAAGACCTAGTTCTCCGCCTCATCGCTGACGGAGGCCTCACATCCTTTGAAAACTCGAGAGGTCCGCGGAGATCAATGCTTCCAAAGGAGACGATGCCTGACTCCTCTTGAAAATGGATAGGAGTCCCAGGATCCCTGTGGCACGTGGAAAGGGACCCTGGGTCTCCCGCCTCACGTGGAGACGCGTGCCAATTGCCATGCCAAGACTCGAGGAGAATCCCGAGGTGTCCCTCGCACCTAGGAAGGAGTCCTGACGTCGCTGAATAAACACGTGTCTGGAAGGGCCCTCCCCGTCTTAACTCGAGACTATACCCCAGGTTCCGGCCTAAACTCGAGAAAAACCATGCGACTTCCCCCTCGCCGCGAGATGAGGCCCGATTTCCCTGCGCTGCATGCAGAGCAATTCCGTGTTCCACATCAAACGTGAAAGGAGCCTTGATTTCCTTGATGGCACTACAGAGAAAACCCAAGATCACTGTCTCAAGTCTAGAGGGATCCTGAGGTCACTGGAGTAACACGAAAGGGCTCCGTGGACCCCAAATCAACTCGAGATGAGAGCTTAGACCCTGGCTTCGACTCAAGAGGAATACCAACTTTCCACAAGCCCCTCAAGAGGAGGCTTCTCTCAGCTACAGGTATGTGAGAGGGACCCTGAATCTGTGGCCTCAAGTGGAATGGACACCGAGATGCTCTGACTTGAAGTAAGGCCAGATATCCCTGCAGTGAATTGAATGCAGGCTCGTCTTGCATCTCCCAAGATGAAGGGATGTCTGAATTCCCTGTGGAGACAAAAGAGGAAGACCTAGTCCTCCGCCTCATCGAGACCAGAGGCCTCACATCCTTTGAAAATTCGAGAGGTCTGCGGAGATCAATGCTTCCAAAGGAGACGATGCCTGACTCCTCTTGAAAATGGATAGGAGTCCCAGGATCCCTGTCGCACGTGGAAAGGGACCCTGGGTCCCCGCCTCACGTGGAGACGCGTCCCAAATGCCATGCCAAGACTCGAGGAGAATCCAGAGGTTCCCTCGCACCTAGACACGAGTCCTGACGTCGCTGAATAAACACGTGTATGGAAGGGCCCTCCCCGTCGTAACTCGAGAACATACCCCAGGTTCCGGCCGCAACTCGACAAAAACCATGAGAATTCCCCCTCGGCGCGAGATGAGGCCCGATTCCGCTGCACTGCGTGCAGAGCAATTGCGTGTTCCACATCAAACGTGAAAGGAGCCTTGATTTCCTTGATGGCACTCCAGAGAAAATCCAAGATCACTGTCTCAAGTCTAGAGGGATCCTGAGGTCACTGTAGCAACACGAAAGAGCTCCGTGGACCCCAAATCAACTCGAGATGAGAGCTTACTCCCTGGCTTCGACTCAAGAGGAATACCAACTTTCCACAAGCACCTCAAGATGAGGTTTCTCTCAGCTACATTTATGTGAGAGGGACCCTGAGTGTGTGGCCTCAAATGTAATGGACACCGAGATGCACTGATTCGAATAAAGGCCGGATATCCCTGCAGTGAATTGAATGCAGGCTCGTCTTGCATCTCCTAAGAAGAAGGGATGTATGAATCCCCTGTGGAGACCATAGAGAAAGACATTGTTCTCCGCCTCATCGCGACGTGAGTCCTCACATCCTTTGAGAACTCGAGAGGTCCGCGGAGATCAATGCTTCCAAAGGAGACGATGCCTGACACCTCTTGAAAATGGATAGGAGTCCCAGGATCCCTGTGGCACATGGAAAGGGACCCTGGATCTCCCGCCTCACGTGGAGTCGCGTCCCAATTGCCATGCCAAGACTCGAGGAGAATCCCGAGGTGTCCCTCGCACCGACGCAGGAGTCCTGACGTCGCTGAACAAACACGTGTCTGGAACGGACCTCCCCGTCGTAACTCGAGAATATACCCCAGGTTCCGGCCGCAACTCGAGAAAAACCATGAGACTTCCCGCTCGCCGCGAGATGAGGCACGATTCCCCTGCACTGCGTGCAGAGCAATTCCGTGTTCCACATCAAACGTGAAAGGAGCCTTGATTTCCTTGATGGCACTCCAGAGAAAACCCGAGATCACTGTCTCAAGTCTAGAGGGATCCTGAGGTCACTGTAGCAACACGAAATGGGTCCATGGACCCCAAATCAACTCGTGATGAGAGCTTAGTCACTGGCTTCGACTCTATAGGAATAGCAACTTTCCACAAGCACCTCAAGAGGAGGCTTCTCTCAGATAAAGTTATGTGAGAGGGCCCTGAGTTGGGGATTCAAGTGGAATGGACACCGAGAAGCTCTGACTCGAAGTAAGGCTGGATATCCCTGCAGTGAATTGAATGCAGGCTCGTCTTGCATCTCCCAAGACGAAGGGATGTCTGAATGCCCTGTGGAGACCACAGAGAAAGACATAGATCTCCGCCTCATCGCGACCGGAGGCCTCACATCCTTTGAAAACTTGAGAGGTCCGCGGAGGTCAATGCTTCCAAAGGAGACTATGCCTGACTCCTCTTGAAAATGGATAGGAGTCCCTGGATCCGCGTGGCACGTGGAAAGGGACCCTGGGTCTCCCGCCTCACGTGGAGACGCGTCCCAATTGCCATGCCAAGACTCGAGGATAATCACGAGGTGTCCCTCACACCTAGGCAGGAGTCCTGACGTCACTGAACAAACACGTGTCTGGAAGGGCCCTCCCCGTCGTAACTCGAGAATATACCCCGGGTTCCTGCCGCAACTCGAGAAAAACCATGAGACATCCCCCTCGCCACGAGATGAGGCCCGATTTACCTGCACTGCATGCAGAGCAATTCCGTGTTCCACATCAAACGTGAAAGGAGCCTTGATTTCCTTGATGGCACTCCAGAGAAAACCCAAGATCACTGTCTCAAGTCTAGAGGGATCCTGAGGTCACTGTAGCAACAAGAAAGGTCTCCGTGGACCCCAAATCAAGTCGAGATGAGAGCTTAGTCCCTGGCTTCGATTCAAGACGAATACCAACTTTCCACATGCACCTCAAGAGGCGGTTTCTGTCAGCTACAGGTATGTGCGAGGGACCCTGAGTTTGTGGCCTCAAGTAGAATGGACACCGAGATGCTCTGACTCGAAGTAAGGCCGGATATCCCTGCAGTGAATTGAATGCAGGCTCGTCTTGCATCTCCCAAGAAGAAGGAATGTCTGAATCCCCTGTGGATACCACAGAGAAAGACCTAGTTCTCCGCCTCATCGCGAACGGAGGCATCACATCCTTTGAAAACTCGAGAGGTCCGCTGAGATCTAGGCTTCCAAAGGAGACGATGCCTGACTCCTCTTGAAAATGGATAGGAGTCCCAGGATCCCTGTGGCACGTGGAAAGGGACACTGGGTCTCCCACCTCACGTGGAGCCGCGTCCCAATTGCCATGCCAAGACTCGAGGAGAATCCCGAGGTGTCCCTCGCACCTAGGCAGGAGTCCTGACATCGCTGAACAAACACGTGTCTGGAAGTGCCCTCCCCGTCGTAAGTCGAGAATATACCCCAGGTTCCGGCCGCAACTCGAGAAAAACCATGAGACTTCCCCCTCTCCGCGAGATGAGGCCCGATTCCCCTGCACTGCGTGCAGAGCAATTCCGTGTTCCACATCAAACGTGAAAGGAGCCTTAATTTCCTTGATGGCACTCCAGAGAAAACCCAAGATAACTGTCTCAAGTCTAGAGGGATCCTGAGGTCACTGGAGCAACACGAAAGGGCTCCGTGGACCCCAAATCAACTCGAGATGAGAGCTTTTCCCTGGCTTCGACTCAAGAGAAATACCAACTTTCCACAAGCACCTCAAGAGGAGGCTACTCTCAGCTATAGGTATGTGAGAGGGACCCTGAGTTTGTGGCCTCAAGTGGAATGGACACCGAGATGCTCTGACTCAAAGTAAGTCCGGATATCCCTGCAGTGAATTGAATGCATGCTCGTCTTGCATCTCCCAAGACGAAGGGATGTCTGAATCCCCTGTGGAGACCACAGAGAAAGACCTAGTTCTCGGCCTCACCGCGACCGGATGCCTCACATCCTTTGAAAACTCGAGAGGTCCACGCAGAACAAAGCTTCCAAAGGAGACGATGCCTGACTCCTCTTGAAAATGGATAGGAATACCAGGATCCCTGTAGCACGTGGAACGGGACCCTGGGTCTCCCGCCTCACGTGGAGACGCGTGCCAATTGCCATGCCAAGACTCGAGGAGAATACCGAGGTGTCCCTCGCACCTAGACAGGAGTCCTGACGTCGCTGAACAAACACGTGTCTGGAAGGGCCCTCCCCGTCGTAATTCGAAAATATAAATCAGGTTCCGGCAGCAACTCGAGAAAAAATATGAGACTTCCCCCTCGCCGCGAGATGAGGCCCGATTCCCCTGCATTGCGTGCAGAGCAATTCAGTGTTCCACATCAAACGTGAAAGGAGCCTAGATTTCCTTGATGGCACTCCAGACAAAACCCAAGATCACTGTCTCAAGTCTAGAGGGATCCTGAGGTCACTGGAGCAACACGAAAGGGCTCCGTGGACCCCAAATCAACTTGAGATGAGAGCTTAGCCCCTGGCTTCGACTCAAGAGGAATACCAACTTTCCACAAGCACCTCAAGAGGAGGCTTCTCTCAGCTACAGGTATTTGAGAGGGACCCTGAGTTTGTGGCCTCAAGTGCAATGGACACCGAGATGCTCTGACTCGAAGTAAGGCCGGATATCCCTGCAGTGAATTGAATGCAGGCTCGTCTTGCATCTCTCAAGACGAAGGGATGTCTGAATCCCCTGTGGAGACCACAGAGAAAGAACTAGTTCTCCGCCTCATCGCGACAGGAGGCCTCACATCATTTGAAAACTCGATAGGTCCGCGGAGATCAATGCTTCCAAAGGAGACGATGCCTGACTCCTCTTGAAAATGGATAGGAGTCCCAGGATCCCTGTGGCACGTGGAAAGGTACCCTGGGTCTCCCGCCTCACGTGGAGACGCGTCCCAATTGCCATGCCAAGACTCGAGGAGAATCCCGAGGTGTCCCTCGCACCTAGGCAGGAGTCCTGACGTCGCTGAACAAACACGTGTCTGGAAGGGCCCTCCCCGTCGTAACTCGAGAATATACCCCAGGTTCCGGCCGCAACTCGAGAAAAACCATGAGACTTCCCCCTCGCCGCGAGATGAGGCCCGATTCCCCTGCACTGCGTTCAGAGCAATTCCGTGTTCCACATCAAACGTGAAAGGAGCCTTGATTTCCTTGATGGCACTCCAGAGAAAACCCAAGATCACTGTCTCAAGTCTAGAGGGATCCTGAGGTCACTGGAGCAACAAGAAAGGGCTCCGTGGACCCCAAATCAACTCGAGATGAGAGCTTAGTCCCTTGCTTCGAGTCAAGAGGAATACCAACTGTCCACAATCACCTCAAGAGGAGGCTTCTCTCAGCTACAGGTATGTGAGAGGGACCCTGAGTTTGTGGCCTCAAGTGGAATGGACACCGAGATGCTCTGACTCGAAGTAAGGCCGGATATCCCTGCAGGGAATTGAATGCAAGCTCGTCTTGCATCTCCCAAGACGAAGGGATGTCTGAATCCGCTGTGGAGACCACAAAGAAAGACCTGGTCCTCCGCCTCATCGTGACCGGAGGCCTCACATCCTTTGAAAATTCGAAAGGTATGCGGAGATCAATGCTTCCAAAGTAGACGATGCCTGACTCCTCTTGAAAATGGATAGGAGTCCCACGATCCCTGTGTCACGTGGAAAGGGACCCTGGGTCTCCCGCCTCACGTGGAGACGCGTCCCAATTGCCATGCCAAGACTCGAGGAGAATCCCGAGGTGTCCCTCGCACCTAGGCAGGAGTCCTGACGTCGCTGAACAAACACGTGTCTGGAAGGGCCCTCCCCGTCGTAACTCGAGAATATACCCCAGGTTCCAGCCGCAACTCGAGAAAAACCATGAGACTTCCCCCTCGCCGTGAGATGAGGCCCGATTCCCCTACACTGCGTGCAGAGCAATTCCGTGTTCCACATCAAACGTGAAAGGAGCCTTGATTTCCTTGATGGCACTCCAGAGAAAACCCAAGATCACTGTCTCAAGTCTAGAGGAATCCTGAGGTCACTGTAGCAACAAGAAAGGGCTCCGTGGACCCCAAATCAACTCGAGATGAGAGCTTAGTCCCTGGCTTCGACTCAACAGGAATACCAACTTTTCACAAGCAACTCAAGAGGAGGCTTCTCTCAGCTACAGGTATGTGAGAGGCACCCTGAGTTTGTGGCCTCAAGTGGAATGGACACCGAGATGCTCTGACTCGAAGTAAGGCCGGATATCCCTGCAGTGAATTGAATGCAGGCTCGTCTTGCATCTCCCAAGATGAAGGGATGTCTGAATCCCCTGTGGAGACCACAGAGAAAGACCTAGATCTCCGCCTCATCGCGACCGGAGGCCTCACATCCTTTGAACACTCGAGAGGTCTGCGGAGATCAATGCTTTCAAAGGAGACGATGCCTGACTCCTCTTGAAAATGGATAGGAGTCCCAGGATCCCTGTGGCACGTGGAAAGGGACCCTGGGTCTCCCGCCTAACGTGGAGACGCGTCCCAATTGCCATGCCAAGACTCGAGGAGAATCCCGAGGTGTCCCTCGCACCTAGGCAGGAGTCCTGACGTCGCTGAACAAACACGTGTCAGGAAGGGCCCTCCCCGTCGTAACTCGAGAATATACCCAAGGTTCCGGCCGCAACTCGAGAAAAATCATGAGACTTCCCCCTCGCCGCGAGATGAGGCCCGATTCCCCTGCACTGCATGCAGAGCAATTCCGTGTTCCACATCAAACGTGAAAGGAGCCTTGATTTCCTTGATGGCACTCCAGAGAAAACCCAAGATCACTGTCTCAAGTCTAGAGGGATCCTGAGGTCACTGGAGCAACACGAAAGGGCTCCGTGGACCCCAAATCAACTCGAGATGAGATCTTAGTCCCTGGCTTCGACTCAAGAGGAATACGAACTTTCCACAAGCACCTCAATAGGAGGCTTGTCTCAGCTACAGGTATGTGAGAGGGACCTTGAGTTTGTGGCCTCAAGTGGAATGGACACCGAGATGCTCTGACTAGAAGTAAGGCCGGATATCCCTGCAGTTAATTGAATGCAGTCTCATCTTGCATCTCCAAAGATGAAGGGATGTCTGAATCCCCTGTGGAGACCACAGAGAAAGACCTAGTCCTCCGCCTCATAGCGACCGGTGGCCTCACACCCTTTGAAAACTTGAGAGGTCCGCGGAGATCAATGCTTCCAAAGGAGACGATGCCTGACTCCTCTTGAAAATGGATAGGAGTCCCAGGATCCCTGTGGCACGTGGAAAGGGACCCTGGGTCTCCCGCCTCACGTGGAGACGCGTCCCAATTGCCATGCCAAGACTCGAGGAGAATCCCGAGGTGTCCCTCGCACCTAGGCAGGAGTCCTGACGTCGCTGAACAAACACGTGTCAGGAAGGGCCCTCCCCGTCGTAACTCGAGAATATACCCCAGGTTCCGGCCGCAACTCGAGAAAAATCATGAGACTTCCCCCTCGCCGCGAGATGAGGCCCGATTCCCCTGCACTGCATGCAGAGCAATTCCGTGTTCCACATCAAACGTGAAAGGAGCCTTGATTTCCTTAATGGCACTCCAGAGAAAACCCAAGATCACTGTATCAAGTCTAGAGGGATCCTGACGTCAATGGAGCAACACGAAAGGGCTCCGTGGACCCCAAATCAACACGAGATGCAATCTTAGTCCCTGGCATCGACTCAAGAGGAATACCAACTTTCCACAAGCACCTCAATAGGAGGCTTGTCTCAGCTACAGGTATGTGAGAGGGACCCTGAGTTTGTGGCCTCAAGTGGAATGGACACCGTGATGCTCTGATTAGAAGTAAGGCCGGATATCCCTGCAGTGAATTGAATGCAGGCTCATCTTGCATCTCCCAAGATGAAGGGATGTCTGAATCCCCTGTGGAGACCACAGAGAAAGACCTAGTCCTCCGCATCATCGCGACCGGAGGCCTCACACCCTTTGAAAACTCGAGAGGTCCGCGGAGATCAATGCTTCCAAAGGAAACGATGCCTGACTCCTCTTGTAAATGATAGGAGTCCCAGGATCCCTGTGGCACGTGGAAAGGGACCCTGGGTCTCCCGCCTAACGTGGAGACGCGTCCCAATTGCCATGCCAAGACTCGAGGAGAATCCCGAGGTGTCCCTCGCACCTAGGCAGGAGTCCTGACGTCGCTGAACAAACACGTGTCTGGAAGGGCCCTCCCCGTCGTAACTCGAGAATATACCCCAGGTTCCGGCCGCAACTCGAGAAAAACCATGAGACTTCTCCCTCGCCCCGAGATGAGGCCCGATTCCCCTGCACTGGGTGCAGAGCAATTGCGTGTTCCACATCAAGCCTGAAAGGAGCCTTGATTTCCTTGATGGCACTCCAGAGAAAACCCAAGATCACTGTCTCAAGTCTAGAGGGATCCTGAGGTCACTGTAGCAACAAGAAAGAGCTGCGTGGACCACAAATCAACTCGAGAGGAGAGCTTCGTCTCTAGCTTCGACTCAAGAGGAATACCAACTTTCCACAAGCACCTCAAGAGGAGGCTGCTCTCAGCTACAGGTATGTGAGAGGGACCCTGAGTTTGTGGCCTCAAGTGGAATGGACACCGAGATGCTCTGACTCGAAGTAAGCCCGGATATCCCTGCAATGAATTGAATGCAGGCTCGTCTTGCATCTCCCAAGAGGAAGGGATGTGTGAATCACCTGTGGAGACCACAGAGAAAGACCTAGTCCTACGCCTCATCGAGACCGGAGGCCTCACATCCTTTGAAAACTCGAGAGGTCTGCGGAGATCAATGCTTTCAAAGGAGACGATGCCTGACTCCTCTTGAAAATGGATAGGAGTCCCAGGAACCCTGTGGCACGTGGAAAGGGACCCTGGGTCTCCCGCCTCACGTGGAGACGCGTGCCAATTGCCATGCCAAGACTCGAGGAGAATCCCAAGGTGTCCCTCGCACCTAGGCAGGAGTCCTGACGTCGCTGAACAAACACGTGTCAGGAAGGGCCCTCCCCGACGTAACTCGAGAATATACCTCAGGTTCCGGCCGCAACTCGAGAAAAACCGTGAGACTTCCCCCTCGACAGCAGATGAGTCCCGATTCCGCTACACTGCATGCAGAGCAATTCCGTATCCCAGATCAAACGTGAAAAGAGCCTTGATTTCCTTGATGGCACTGCAGAGAAAACCCAAGATCACTGTCTCAAGTCTAGAGGGATCCTGAGGTCACTGTAGCAACACGAAAGGGCTCTGCAGACCCAAATCAACTCGACATGTGAGGTTAGTCCCTGGCTTCGACTCAAGAGGAATACCAACTTTCCAGAAGCACCTCAGGGGAGGCTTCTCTCAGCTACAGTTATGTGAGAGGGACCCTGAGTTTGTGGCCTCAAGTGGAATGAACACCGAGATGCTCTGACTCAAAGTAAGGACGGATATCCCTGCAGTGAATTGAATGCAGGCTCGTCTTGCATCTCCAAGACGAAGGGATGTCTGCATCCCCTGTGGAGACCAGAGAGAAAGACCTAGTTCTCCGCCTCATCGCCGACGGAGGCCTCACATCCTTTGAAAACTCGAGAGGTCCGCGGAGATCAATGCTTCCAAAGGAGACGATGCCTGATTCCTCTTGAAAATGGATAGGAGTCCCAGGATCCCGGTGGCACGTGGAAAGGGACCCTGGGTCTCCCGCCTCACGTGGAGACGCGTGCCAATTGCCATGCCAAGACTCGAGGAGAATCCCGAGGTGTCCCTCGCACCTAGGAAGGAGTCCTGACGTCGCTGAACAATCACGTGTCTGGAAGGGCCCTCCCCGTCGTAACTCGAGAATATACCCCAGGTTCCGGCCTAAACTCGAGAAAAACCATGCGACTTCCCCCTTGCAGCGAGATGAGGCCCCATTCCCCTGCACTGCGTGCAGAGCAATTCCGTGTTCCACATCAAACGTGAAAGGAGCCTTGATTTCCTTGATGGCACTCCAGAGAAAACCCAAGATCACTGTCTCAACTCTAGAGGGATCCTGAGGTCACTGTAGCAACACGAAAGGGCTCCGTGGACCCCAAATCAACTCGAGATGAGAGCTTAGTGTCTGGCTTCGACTCAAGAGGAATACCAACTTTCCACAAGCACCTCAAGAGGAATCTTCTCTCAGCTATAGGTATGTGAGAGGGACCCTGAGTTTGTGGCCTCAAGTGGAATGGACACCGAGATGCTCTGACTTGAAGTAAGGCCGGATATCCCTGCAGTGAATTGAATGCAGGCTCGTCTTGCATCTCCCAAGACGAAGGGGTGTCTGAATCACCTGTGGTGACCACAGAGAAAGAGCTAGTCCTCCGCCTCATCGCGACCGGAGGCCTCACATCCTTTGAAAACTCGAGAGGTCCGCGGAGATCAATGCTTCCAAAGGAGACGATGCCTGACTCCTCTTGAAAATGGATAGGAGTCCCAGGATCCCTGTGGCACGTGGAAAGGGAACCTGGGTCTCCCGCCTTACGTGGAGACGCGTCCCAATTGCCATGCCAACACTCGAGGAGAATCCCGAGTTGTCCCTCGCACCAAGGCAGGTGTCTTTAAGTCGCTCAACAAACACGTGTATGGAAGGGCCTTTCCCATTGTAACTCTAGACTATACCCAAGCTTCCGGCCGCAACTCGAGAAGAACCATGAGACTTCCCCCTCGCCGCGAGATGAGGCCCGATTCCCCTGCACTACATGCAGAGCAACTCCGTGTTCCACATCAAACATGAAAGGAAACTTGATTTCATTGATGGCACTCCAGAGAAAACCCAAGATCACTGTCTCAAGTCTAGAGGGATCCTGAGGTCACTGGAGCAACACGAAAGGGCTCCGAGGACCCCAAATCAACTCGAGATGCGAGGTTAGTCCCTGGCTTCGACTCAAGAGGAATACCAGCTTTCCACAAGCACCTGAATTGTAGGCTTCTCTCAGCTACAGGTATGTGAGAGGGACCCTGAGTTTGTGGCCTCAAGTGGAATGGGCACCGAGATGCTCTGACTCGAAGTAAGGCCGGATATCCCTGCAGTGAATTAAATGCACGCTCGTCTTGCATCTCCCAAGACGAAGGGATGTCTGAATCCCCTGTGGAGACCACAGAGAAAGACCGAGTTCTCCGCCTCATTGCGACCTGAGGCCTCACTTCCTTTGAAAACTCGAGAGGTCCGCGGAGATCAATGCTTCCAAAGGAGACGATGCCTGACTCCTCTTGAAAATGGATAGGAGTCCCAGGATCCCTGTCGCACGTGGAAAGGGACCCTGGGTCCCCGCCTCACGTGGAGACGCGTCCCAAATGCCATGCCAAGACTCGAGGAGAATCCAGAGGTTCCCTCGCACCTAGACACGAGTCCTGACGTCGCTGAATAAACACGTGTCTGGAAGGGCCCTCCCCGTCGTAACTCGAGAATATACCCAAGGATCCGGCCGCAACTCGAGAAAAAATATGAGACTTCCCCCTCGCCGCGAGATGAGGCCCTTTTTCACTGCACTGTGTGCAGACCAATTCCGTATCCCATATCAAACTTGAAATGAGGCTTGATTTCCTTGATGGCACTCCAGAGAAAAAGCAAGATCACTGTCTCAAGTCTAGAGGGATCCTGAGGTCACTGTAGAAACACGAAAGGGCTCCGTGGACCCCAAATCAACTCGAGATGAGAGCTTAGTTCCTGGCTTCGACTCAAGAGGAATACCAACTTTCCATAAGCACCTCAAGAGGAGGCTTCTCTCAGCTACAGGTATGTGAGAGGGACCCTAAGTTTGTGGCCTCAAGTGGAATGGACACCGAGATGCTCTGACTCGAAGTAAGGCCGTATATCCCTGCAGTGAATTGAATGCAGGCTCGTCTTGAATCTCCCAAGACGAAGGGATGTCTCAATCACCTGTGGAGACCACAGAGAAAGACCTAGTTCTCCGCCTCTTCGCGACCGGAGGCCTCGAATCCTTTGAAAATTGGAGAGGCCAGCGGAGATCAATGCTTCCAAAGGAGACGATGCCTGACTCCTCTTGAAAATGGATAGGAGTTCCAGGATCCCTCTGGCACGTGAAAGGGACCGTTGGTCTCCCTTTTCACGTGGAGACGCGTCCCAATTGCCATGCCAAGACTCGAGGAGAATCCCGAGGTGTCCCTCGCACCTAGGCAAGAGTCCTGACGTCGCGAAACAAACACGTGTCTGGAAGGGCCCTCCCCGACGTAACTCGAGAATATACCCCAGGTTCCGGCCGCAACTCGAGGAAAACCATGAGACTTCCCCCTCGCTGCGAGATGAGTCCCGATTCCCCTGCACTGTGTGCAGAGCAATTCCGTATCCCACATCAAACGTGAAAAGAGCCTTGAATTCCTTGATGGCACTCCAGAGAAAACCCAAGATAACTCTCAAGTCTAGAGGGATCCTGAGGTCACTGTAGCAACACGAAAAGGCTCCGTGGACCCCAAATCAACTCGAGATGAGAGCTTAGTCCCTGGATTCGACTCAAGAGGAATACCAACTTTCCACAAGCACCTCAAGAGGAGGCTTCTCTCAGCTACAGGTATGAGAGAGGGACCCTGAATTTGTGGCCTCAAGTGGAATGAACAACGAGATGCTCTGACTCGAAGTAAGGCCGGATATCCCTGCAGTGAATTGAATGCAGGATCGTCTTGCATCTCCAAGACGAAGGGATGTCTGAATCCCCTGTGAGACCGGAGAGAAAGACCTAGTTCTCCGCCTCATCGCGACCGGAGGCCTCACATCCTTTGAAAACTCGAGAGGTCCGCGGAGATCAATGCTTCCAAAGGAGACGATGCCTGACTCCTCTTGCAAATGGATCGGAGTCCCAGGATCCCTGTGGCACGTGGAAAGGGACCCTGGGTCTCCCGCCTCACGTGGAGACGCGTCCCAATTGCCATGCCAAGACTCGAGGAGAATCCCGAGGTGTCCCTCGCACGTAGACAGGAGTCCTGACGTCGCTGAACAAATACGTGTCTGGAAGGGCCCTCCCGGTCGTAACTCGAGAATATACCCCATGTTCCGGCCGCAACTCGAGAAAAACCAGGAGACTTCCCCCTTGCCGCGAGATGAAGCCCGATTCCCCTGCACTGCGTGCAGAGCAATTCCGTGTTCCACATCAAACGTGAAAGGAGCCTTGATTTCCTTGATGGCACTCCAGAGAAAACCCAAGATTACTCTCTCAAGTCTAGAGGGATCCTGAGGTCACTATAGCAACACGAAACGGCTCCTGGACCCCAAATCAACTCGAGATGAGAGCTTATTCCCTGGCTTCGACTCAAGAGGAATAGCAACTTTCCACAAGCACCTCAAGAGGAGGCTTCTCTCAGCTACAGGTATGTGAGAGGGACCCTGAATTTGTGGCCTCAAGTGGAATGGACACTGAGATGCTGTCTCGAAGTAAGGCCGGATATCCCTGCAGTGAATTGAAATCAGGCTCATCTTGCATCTCCCAAGACGAAGGGATGTCTGCATCCCCTGTGGAGACGACAGAGATAGACCTAGTTCTCCGCCTCATCGCGACCGGAGGCCTCACATCCTTTGAAAACTCGAGAGGTCCGCGGGGATCCATGTTTCCAAATTAGACGATGCCTGACTACTCTTGAAAATGGATAGGAGTCCCAGGATTCCTGTGGTACGTCGAAAGGGACCCTGGGTCTCCCGCCTCACGTGAGACGCGTCACAATTGCCATGCCGAGACTCGACGAGAATCCCGAGGTGTCCCTCGCACCTAGGCAGGAGTCCTGACATCGCTGAACAAACACGTGTCTGGAATGGACCTCCCTGTTATAACTTGAGAATATACCCCAGGTCCCGGCCGCAACTCGAGAAAACCCATGAGACTTCCCCCTCGCCGCGAGATGAGACCCGATTCCCCTGCACTGCGTGCAGAGCAGTTTCGTGTTCCACATCAAAAGTGAAAGGAGCCTTGATTTCCTTGATGGCACTCCAGAGAAAACCCAAAATCACTGTCTCAAGTCTAGAGGGATCCTGAGGTCACTGGAACAACACGAAAGGGCTCCTTGGACCCCAAATCAACTCGAGATGAGACCTTAGTCCCTGGCTTCGAATCAAGAGGAATATCAACTTTCCACAAGCACCTCAAGAGGAGGCTTCTCTCAGCTACAGGTATGAGAGAGAGACCCTGAATTTGTGGCCTCAAGTGGAATGAACAACGAGATGCTCTGACTCGAAGTAAGGCCGGATATCCCTGCAGTGAATTGAATGCAGGATCGTCTTGCATCTCCAAGACGAAGGGGTGTCTGAATCCCCTGTTGAGACCAGAGAGAAAGACCTAGTTCTCCGCCTCATCGTGACTGGAGGCCTCACATCCTTTTAAAACTCGAGGGGTCCGCGGAGATCAATGCTTCCAAAGGAGACGATGCCTGACTCCTCTTGAAAATGGATAGGAGTCCCAGGATCCCTGTGGCACGTGGAAAGGGAACCTGGGTCTCCCGCCTCACGTGGAGACGCGTCCCAATTGCCATGCCAAGACTCGAGGAGAATCCCGAGGTGTCCCTCGCACCTAGGCAGGAGTCCTGACATCGCTGAACAAACACGTGTCTGGAAGGGCCCTCCCCATCGTAACTCGAGAATATACCCCAGGTTCCGGCCGCAACTCGAATAAAACCATGAGACTTCCCCCTCGCCGCGAGATGAGCCCTGATTCCCCTGCACTGCATGCAGAGCAATTCCGTGTTCCACATCAAAAGTGAAAGGAACCTTCATTTCCTTGATGGCACTCCAGAGAAAACCCAGAGTCACTGTCTGAAGTCTAGAGGGATCCTGAGGTCACTGGAGCAACACGAAAGGGCTCCGTGGACCCCAAATCAACTTGAGATGAGAGCTTAGTCCCTGTCTTCGACTCAAGAGGAATAGCAAGTTTCCACAAGCACCTCAAGAAGAGGCTTCTCTCAGCTACATGGATGTGAGAGGTACCCTGAGTTTGTGGCCTCAAGTGGAATGGACACCGAGATGGTCTGACTCGAAGTAAGGTCGGATATCCCTGCAGTGAATTGAATGCAGGCTCGTCTTGCATCTCCCAAGACGAAGGGATGTCTGAATACCCTGTGGAGACCACAGAGAAAGACCTAGTCCTCCGCCTCATCGCGACCGGAGGCCTCACATCCTTTGAAAACTCGAGAGGTCCGCGGAGATCAATGCTTCCAAAGGAGACGATGCCTGACTCCTCTTGAAAATGGATAGGAGTCCCAGGATCCCTGTGGCACGTGGAAAGGGACCCTGGGTCTCCCGCTTCACGTGGAGACGCGTCCCAATTGCCATGACAAGATTCGAGGAGAATCCCGAGGTGTCCCTCACAGCTAGGCACGAGTCCTGACGTCGCTGAACAAACACGTGTCTAGAAGGGCCCTCCCCGTCGTAACTCGAGAATATACCCCAGGTTCCGGCCGCAACTCGAGAAAAACCATGAGATTTCCCCCTCGCCGCCAGATGAGGCCCGATTCCCCTGCACTGCGTGCAGTACAATTCCGTGTTCCACATCAAACGTGAAAGGAGCCTTGATTTCCTTGATGGCACTCCAGAGAAAACCCAAGATCACTGTCTCAAGTCTAGAGGGATCCTGAGGTCACTGGAGCAACACGAAATTTCCCCTTAGACCCCAAATCAACTCGAGATGAGAGCTTAGTCCCTGGCTTCGACTCAAGTGGAATACCAACTTTCCACAAGCACCTTAAGAGGAGGCTTCTCTAAGCTACAGGTATGTGAGAGGGACCCTGAGTTTGTGGCCTCAAGTGGAATGGACACCGAGATGCTCTGAGTCGAAGTAAGGCGGGATATCCCTGTAGTGAATAGAATGCAGGCTCGTCTTGCATCTCCCAAGACGAAGGGATGTCTGAATCCCCTGTGGAGATGACAGAGAAAGACCTAGTCCTCCGCCTCATCGCGACCGGAGACATCACATCCTATGAAAAATCGAGAGGTCTGCGGAGATCAATGCTTCCAAAGGAGACGATGCCTGACTCCTCTTGAAAATGGATAGGAGTCCCAGGATCCATCTGGCACGTGGAGAGGGACCCTGGGTCTCCCGCCTCACGTGGAGACGCGTTCCAATTGCCATGCCAAGACTCGAGGAGAATCCCGAGGTGTCCCTCGCACCTAGGCAGGAGTCCTAACGTCGCTGAGCAAACACGTTTCTGGAAGGGCCCTCCCCTTCGTAACTCGAGAATATACCCCAGATTCCGGCCGCAACTCGGGAAAAACAATGAGACTTCAAATTCGCCGCGAGATAAGGCCCAATTACCCTGCACTGCGTGCAGAGCAATTCCGTGTTCCACATCAAACATGATGGGAGCCTTGATTTCCTTGATGGCACTCCAGAGAAAACCCAAGATCACTGTCTCAAGTCTAGAGGGATCCTGAGGTCACTGGAGCAACACGAAAGGGCTCCGTGGACCCCAAATCAACTCGGATGAGAGCTTAGTCCCTGGCTTCGACTCAAGAGGAATACCAACTTTCCACAAGCACCTAAAGGGGAGGCTTCTCTCAGCTACAGTTATGTGAGAGGGACCCTGATTTTGTGGCCTCAAGTGGAATGGACACCGAGATGCTCTGACTCGAGGTAAGGCCGAATATCCCTGCAGTGAATTGAATGCAGGGTCGTCTTGCATCTCCCAAGACGAAGGGAAGTCTGAATCCCCTGTGGAGACCACAGAGAAAGACCTCGTTCTCCACCTCATCGCCACCGGAGGCCTCACATCCTTTGAAAACTCGAGAGGTCCGCGGAGATCAATGCTTCCAAAGGAGAAGATGCCTGACTCCTCTTGAAAATGGATAGGAGTCCCAGGATCCGTGTGGCACGTGGAAAGGGAACCTGGGTCTCCCGCCTCACGTGGAGACGCGTCCCAATGGCAATGCCAAGACTCGAGGAGAATCCCGAGGTGTCCCTGGCACCTAGGCAGGCGTCCTGACGTCGCTGAACAAACACGTGTCTGGAAGGGCCCTCCCCGTAGTAACTTGAGAATGTACCCCAGGTTCCGGCCGCAACTCGACAAAAATCATGAGACTTCCCCCTCGCCGCGAGATGAGGCCCGATTCCCCTGCACTGCGTGCAGAGCAATTCCGTGTTCCACATCAAACGTGAAAGGAGCCTTGATTTCCTTGATGGCACTCCACAGAAAACCCAAGATCACTGTCTCAAGTCTAGAGAGATCCTGAGGTCACTGTAGCAACACGAAAGGGCTCCATGGACCCTAAATCAACTCGAGATGAGAGCTTAGTCCCTGGCTTCGACTCAAGGGGAATACCAACTTTCCACAAGCACCTCAAGAGGAGGCTTCTCTCAGCTACAGGTATGTGAGAGGGACCCTGAGTTTGTGGCCTCAAGTAGAATGGACACCGAGATGCTCTGACTCGAAGTAAGGCCGGATATCCCTGCAGTGAATTGAATGCAGGCTCGTCTTGCATCTCCCAAGACGAAGGGGTGTCTGAATCCCTTGTGGAGACCACAGAGAAAGACCTAGTTCTCTGCCTCATCGCGACCGGAGGCCTCACATCCTTTGAAAACTCGAGAGGTCCGGGGAGATCAATGCTTCAAAAGAAGACGATGCCTGACTCTTCTTGAAAATGGATAGGAGTCTCAGGATCCCTTTGGCACGTGGAAAGACACACTGGGTCTTCCGCCTCACGTGGAGACCCGTCCCAATTGCCATGCCAAGACTCGACGAGTATCCCGAGGTGTCCCTCGCACCTAGGCAGGAGTGCTGACGTCGCTGAACAAACACGTGTCTGGAAGGGCCCTCCCCGTAGTAACTCGGGAATATACCCCAGGTTCCGGCCGCAACTCGAGAAAAACCATGAGAATTCCCCCTCGCCGCGAGATGAGGCCCGATTCCCCTGCACAGCGTGCAGAGCAATTCCGTGTTCCACATCAAACGTGAAAGGAGACTTGATTTCCTTGATGGCACTCCAGAGAAAACCCAAGATCACTGTCTCAAGTCTAGAGGGATCCTGAGGTCACTGGAGGAACAGGAAAGGGCTCTGTTGACCCCAAATCAACTCGAGATGAGAGCTTAGTCCCTGGCTTCGACTCAAGAGGAATACCAACTTTCCAAAAGCACCTCAAGAGGAGGCTTCTCTCAGCTACAGGTATGTGAGAGGGACCCTGAGTTTGTGGCCTCAAGTGGAATGGACACCGAGATGCTCTGACTCGAAGTAAGGCCGGATATCCCTGCAGTGAATTGAATGCAGGCTCGTCTTGCATCTCCCAAGACGAAGGGATGTCTGAATCCCCTGTGGAGACAACAGAGAAGGAACTAGTTCTCTGCCTCATCGCGACCGGAGGCCTCACATCCTTTGAAAACTCGAGAGGTCCGCGGAGATCAATGCTTCCAAAGGAGACGATGCCTGACTCCTCTTGAAAATGAGTAGGAATCCCAGGATCCTGTGGCACGTGGAAAGGGACACTGGGTCTACCGCCTCATGTGGAAACGCGTCCCAATTGCCATGCCAAGCCTCGGGGAGAATACCGAGTTGTCCATCGAACCTAGGCCTGGGTTTTGACGTCGATGAGCAAAGGCGTGTCTGGAAGGGCACCCCAGTCGTAACTCGAGCATATACCCCAGATTCCGGCCGCAACTCGAGAAAAACCATGAGACTTCCCCCTCGCCGTGAGATGAGGCCCGATTACCCTGCACTGCGTGCAGAGCAATTCCGTGTTCCACATCAAACCTGAAAGGAGCCTTAATTTCCTTGATGGCACTCCAGAGAAAACCCAAGATCACTGTCTCACGTCTAGAGGGATCCTGGCGTCACTGTAGCAACACAAAAGGGCTCCCTGGAGCCCAAGTCAACTCGAGATGAGAGTTTAGTCCCTGGCTTCGTCTCAAGAGGAATACCAACTTTCCACAAGCACCTCAAGGGGAGGCTTCTCCCAGCTACAGGTATCTGAAAGGGACCCTGAGTTTGTGGCCTCAAGTGGAATGGACACCGAGATGCTCTGTCTCGAAGTAAGGCCAGATATCCCTGCAGTGAATTGAATGCAGGCTCGTCTTGCATCTCCCAAGAGGAAGGGATGTCTGAATTCCCTGTGGAGACTACAGAGAAAGAACTAGTTCTCCGCCTCATTGCGACCAGAGGCGTCACATCCTTTGAAAGCTCCAGAGGTCGGCGGAGATCAATGCTTCCCAAGGAGACGATACCTGACTCCTCTTGAAAATGGATAGGAGTCCCAGGATCCCTGTGGCACGTGGAAAGGGACCCTGGGTCTCCCGCCTCACGTGGAGACGCGTCCCAATTGCCATGCCAAGACTCGAGGAGAATCCCGAGGTGTCCCTTGCACCTAGGCAGGAGTCCTGACGTCGCTGAACAAACACGTGTCTGGAAGGGCCCTCCCCGTCGGAACTCGAGAATATAACCCAGGTTCCGGCCGCAACACGAGAAATACCATGAGACTTCCCCCTCGCCGCGAGATGAGTCCCGATTCCCCTGCACTGCATGCAGAGCAATTCCGTGTTCCACATCAAACGAGAAAGGAGCCTTGATTTCCTTGATGGCACTCCAGAGAAAACCCAAGATCACTATCTCAAGTCTAGAGGGATCCTGAGGTCACTGGAGCAACACGAAAGGCCTCCGGGGACCCCAAATCAACTCGAGATGAGAGCTTAGTCCCTGGCTTCGACTCAAGAGGAATACCAACTTTCCACAAGCACCTCAAGAGGAGGCTTCGCTCAGCTACAGGTATGTGAGAGGGACCCTGAGTTTGTGGCCTCAAGTGGAATGGACCCCAAGATGCTCTGACTCGAAGTAAGGCCGGATATCCCTGCAGTGAATTGAATGCAGGCTCGTCTTGCATCTCGCAAGACTAAGGGATGTCTGAATCCCCTGTGGAGATCACAGAGAAAGACCTAGTCCTCCGCCTCAACGCGACCGGAGGCCTCACATCCTTTGAAAACTCGAGAGGTCCGCGGAGATCAATGCTTCCAAAGGAGACGATGCCTGACTCCTCTTGAAAATGGATAGGAGTCCCAGGATCCCTGTGGCACGTGGAAAGGGAACCTGGGTCTCCCGCCTCACGTGGAGACGCGTCCCAATTGCCATGCCAAGACTCGAGGAGAATCCCGAGGTGTCCCTCGCACCTTGGCAGGAGTCCTGACGTCGCTGGACAAACACGTGTCTGGAAGGGCCCTCCCCGTCGTAACTCGAGAATATAACCCAAGTTCCGGCCGCAACACAAGAAAGACCATGAGACTTTCCCCTCGCCGCGAGATGAGTCCCGATTCCCCTGCACTGCATGCAGAGCAATTCCGTGTTCCACATCAAACGTGAAAGGAGCCTTGATTTCCTTGATGGCACTCCAGAGAAAACCCAAGATCACTATCTCAAGTCTAGAGGGATCCTGAGGTCACTGGAGCAACATGAAAGGGCTCCGTGGACCCCAAATCAACTCGAGATGAGAGCTTAGTCCCTGGCTTCGACTCAAGAGGAATACCAACTTTCCACAAGCACCTCAAGAGGAGGCTTCGCTCAGCTACAGGTATGTGAGAGGGACCCTGAGTTTGTGGCCTCAAATGGAATGGACCCCGAGATGCTCTGACTCGAAGTAAGGCCGGATATCCCTGCAGTGGATGAATGCAGGCTCGTCTTCCATCTCGCAAGACGAAGGGATGTCTGAATCCCCTGTGGAGATCACAGAGTAAGACCTAGTCCTCCGCCTCAACGCGACCGGAGGCCTCACATCCTTTGAAAACTCGAGAGGTCCGCGGAGATCAATGCTTCCAAAGGAGAGGATGCCTGACTCCTCTTGAAAATGGATAGGAGTCCCAGGATCCCTGTGGCACGTGGAAAGGGAACCTGGGTCTCCCGTCTCACGTGGAGACGCGTCCCAATTGCCATGCCAAGACTCGAGGAGAATCCCGAGGTGTCCCTCGCACCTAGGCAGGAGTCCTGACATCGCTGAACAAACACGTGTCTGGAAGTACCCTCCCCGTCGTAACTCGAGAATATACCCCAGGTTCCGGCCGCAACTCGAGAAAAAACCATGAGACTTCCCCCTCGCCGCGACATGAGGCGCGATTCTCCTGCACTGCTTGCAGAGCAATTCCGTGTTCCACATCAAACGTGAAAGGAGCCTTGATTTCCTTGATGGCACTCCAGAGAAAACCCAAGATCACTGTCTCAAGTTTAGAGGGATCCTGACGTCACTGTAGAAACACGAAAGGGCTCTGTGGACCCCAAATCAACTCGAGATGAGAGCTTAGTCCCTGGCGTCGACTCAAGAGGAATACCAACTTCTCACAAGCACCTCAAGAGGAGGCTTCTCTCACCTACAGGTATGTGAGAGGGACCCTGAGTTTGTGGCCTCAAGTGGAATGGACACCGAGATGCTCTGACTCGAAGTAAGGCCGGATATCCATGCAGTGAATTGAATGCAGGCTTGTCTTGCATCTCCCAAGACGAAGGGATGTCTGAATCCCCAGTGGAGACCACAGAAAAAGACCTAGTCCACCGCCTCAACACAACCGGAGACCTCATATCCTTTGAAAACTCTAGAGGTCCACGGAGATCAATACTTCCGATGGAGACGATGCCTGACTCCTCTTGAAAATGGATAGGAGTCCCAGGATCCCTGTGGCACGTGGAAAGGGACCGTGGGTCTCCCGCCTCACGTGGAGACGCGTCCCAATTTCCATGCAAAGACTCGAGGAGAATCCCGAGGTGTCCCTCGGACCTAGGCAGGAGTCCTGTCGTCACTGAGCAAACACGTGTCTGGAAGGGCCCTCCCCGTCGTAACTCGAGACAATACCCCAGGTTCCGGCCGCAACTTGAGAAAAACCATGAGACATCCCCCTCGCCGCGAGTTGAGGCCCATTCCCCTGCACTGCGTGCAGAGCAATTCCGTGTTCCACATCAAACTTGAAAGGAGGCTTGATTTCCTTGACGGCACTCCAGAGAAAACCCAAGATCACTGTCTCAAGTCTAGAGGGATCCTGAGGTCACTGGAGCAACACGAAAGGGCTCCGTGGACCCCAAATCAACTCGAGATGAGAGCTTAGTCCCTGGCTTCGACTCAAGAGGAATACCAACTTTCCAAAAGCACCTCAAGAGGAGGCTTCTCTCAGCCACAGGTATTGAAAAGGACCCTGAGTTTGTGGCCTCAAGTGGAATGGACACCGAGATGCTCTGACTCGAAGTAAGGCCGGATATCCGTGCAGTGAATTGAATCCTGGCTCGTCTTGCATCTCCCAAGACGAAGGGATGTCTGAATCCCCTGTGGAGACCACAGGGAAAGACCTAGTTCTCCGCCTCCTCGCGACCAGAGGCCTCACATCCTTTGAAAACTTGAGAGGTTCGCGGAGATCAATGCTTCCAAAGGAGACGATGCCTGACTCCTCTTGAAAATTGATAGGAGTCCCAGGATCCCTGTGGCACGTGGAAAGGGACCCTGGGTCTCCCGCCTCACGTGGAGACGCGTCCCAATTGCCATGCCAAGACTCGAGGAGAATCCCGAGGTGTCCCTCGCACCTAGGCAGGAGTCCTGACGTCGCTGAACAAACACGTGTCTGGAAGGGCCCTCCCCATCGCAACTCGAGAATATACCCCAGGTTCCGGCCGGAACTCGAGAAAAACCATGAGACTTCCCCCTCGCCGCGACATGAGGCCCGATTCCCCTGCACTGCATGCAGAGCAATTCCGTGTTCCACATCAAACGTGAAAGGAGCCTTGATTTCCTTGATGGCACTCCAGAGAAAACCCAAGATCACTGTCTCAAGTCTAGAGGGATCCTGAGGTCACTGGAGCAACACGAAAGGGCTCCGTATAACCCAAATCAAATCGAGATGAGAGCTTAGTCCCTGGCTTCGACTCAAGAGGAATACCAACTTTCCACAAGCACCTCACGAGGAGGCTTCTCTCAGCTACAGGTATGTGAGAGGGACCCTGAGTTTGTGGCCTCAAGTGGAATGGACACCGAGATGCTCTGAATCGAAGTAAGGCCGGATATCCCTGCAGCGAATTGAATGCAGGCTCGTCTTGCATCTCCCAAGACGAAGGGATGTCTGAATCCGCTGTGGAGACGACAGAGAAAGACCTAGTCCTCTGCCTCATCGCGACCGGAGGCCTCACATCCTTTGAAAATTCGAGAGGTATGCGGAGATCAATGCTTCCAAAGGAGACGATGCTTGACTCCTGTTGAAAATGGATAGGAGTCCCAGGATCCCTGTGGCACGTGGAAAGGGACACTGGGTCTCCCGCCTCACGTGGAGACGCGTCCCAATTGCCATGCCAAGACTCGAGGAGAATCCCGAGGTGTCCCTCGCACCTAGGCAGGAGTCCTGACGTCGCTGAACAAACACGTGTCTGGAAGGGCCCTCCCCGTCGTAATTCGAGAATATACCCCAGGTTTCAGCCGCAACTCGAGAAAAACCATGAGACTTCCCCCTCGCCACGAGATGAGGCCCGATTCCCCTGCACTGCGTGCAGACCAATTCCGTGTTCCACATCAAACGTGAAAGGATTCTTGATTTCCTTGATGGCACTCTAGAGAAAACAGAAGATCACTGTCTGAAGTCTAGAGGGATCCTGAGGTCACTGGAGCAACACGAAAGGGCTCCGTATAACCCAAATCAACTCGAGATGAGAGCTTAGTCCCTGGCTTCGACTCAAGAGGAATACGAACTTTCCACAAGCACCTCAAGAGGAGGCTTCTCTCAGCTACAGGTATGTGAGAGGGACCCTGAGTTTGTGGCCTCAAGTGCAATGGACACCGAGATGCTCTGACTCGAAGTAAGGTCGGATATCCCTGCAGTGAATTGAATGCAGGCTCGTCTTGCATCTCCCAAGACGAAGGGATGTCTGAATCCCCTGTGGAGACCACAGAGAAAGACCTAGTCCTCCGCCTCATCGTGACCGGAGGTCTCACATCCTTTGAAAACTCGAGAGGTCTCCAGAGATCAATGCTTCCAAAGGAGACGATGCCTGACTCCTCTTGAAAATGGATAGGAGTCCCAGGATCCCTGTGGCACGTGGAAAGGGACACTGGGTCTCCCGCCTCACGTGGAGACGCGTCCCAATTGCCATGCCAAGACTCGAGGAGAATCCCGAGGTGTCCCTCGCACCTAGGCAGGAGTCCTGACGTCGCTGAACAAACACGTGTCTGGAAGGGCCCTCCCCATCGTAACTCGAGAATATACCCAAGGTTCCGGCCGCAACTCGAGAAAAACCATGAGATATCCCCCTCGCCGCGAGTTGAGGCCCGATTCCCCTGCACTGCGTGCAGAGCAATTCCGTGTTCCACTTCAAACGTGAAAGGAGCCTTGATTTCCTTGATGGCACTCCAGAGAAAACCCAAGATCACTGTCTCAATTCTAGAGGGATCCTGAGGTCACTGGAGCAACACGAAAGGGCTCCGTGGACCCCAAATCAACTCGAGATGAGAGCTTAGTCCCTGGCTTAGACTCAAGAGGAATACCACTTTCCACAAGCACCTCAAGTGGAGGCTTCTCTCAGCTACAGGTAAGTGAGAGGGACCCTGAGTTTGTGGCCTCAAGTGCAATGGACACCGAGATGCTCTGACTCGAAGTAAGGCCGGATATCCCTGCAGTGAATTGAATGCAGGCTCGTCTTGCATCTCCCAAGACGAAGGGATGTATGAATCCCCTGTGGAGACCACAGAGAAAGACCTAGTCCTCCGCCTCATCGCGACCGGAGGCCTCACATCCTTTGAAAACTCGAGAGGTCCGCGGAGATCAATGCTTCCAAAGGAGAAGATGCCTGACCCTTCTTGAAAATGGATAGGAGTCCCAGCATCCCTGTGGCACGTGGAAAGGGAACCTGGGTCTCCCGCGTCACGTGGAGACGCGTCCCAATTGCCATGCCAAGACTCGAGGAGAATCCCGAGGTGTCCCTCGCACCTAGGCAGGAGTCCTGACGTCGCTGAACAAACACATGTCTGGAAGGGCCCTCCCCATAGTAACTCGAGAATATAACCCAGGTTCCGGCCGCAACTCGAGAAAAACCATGAGACTTCCCCCTCGCCGCGAGATGAGGCCCGATTCCCCTGCACTGCATGCAGAGCAATTCCGTATTCCACATCAAACGTGAAAGGAGCCTTGATTTCCTTGATGGCACTCCAGAGAAAACCCAAGATCACTGTCTGAAATCTAGAGGGATCCTGAGGTCACTGGAGCAACACGAAAGGGCTCCGTGGACCCTAAATCAACTCGAGATGAGAGCTTAGTCCCTGGCTTTAAATCGAGAGGAATACCAACTTTCCACAAGCACCTCAAGAGGAGGCTTCTCTCAGCTAATGGTATGTGAGAGGGACCCTGAGTTTGTCGCCTCAAGTGGAATGTCCACCGAGATGCTCTGACTCGAAGTAAGGCCGGATATCCCTGCAGTGGATGAATGCAGGCTGGTCTTGCATCTCCCAAGACGAAGGGATGTCTGAATTCCCTGTGGAGACCACAGAGAAAGACGTAGTCCTCCGCCTCATCAAGACCGGAGGCCTCACATCCTTTGAAAACTCGAGAGGTCTGCGGAGATCAATGCTTCCAAAGGAGACGATGCCTGACTCCTCTTGAAAATGGATAGGAGTCCCAGGATCCCTGTGGCACGTGGAAAGGGACCCTGCGGCTCCCGCCTCACGTGGAGACGCGTCCCAATTGCCATGCCAAGATTCGAGGAGAATCCTGAGGTGTCCTCGCACCTAGGCAGGAGTCCTGACGTCGCTGAACAAACACGTGTCTGGAAGGGCCCTCCCCGTCGTAACTCGAGAATATACCCCAGGTTCCGGTGGCAACTCGAGAAAAATCATGAGACTTCCCCCTCGCCGCGAGATGAGGCCCGACTCCACTGCACTGCGTGCAGAGCAATTCCGTGTTACACATCAAACGTGAAAGGAGCCTTGATTTCCGTGTTGGCACTCCAGAGAAAACCCAAGATCACTGTCTCAAGTCTAGAGGGATCCTGAGGTCACTGGAGCAACACGAAAGGGCTGGGTGGACCCCAAATCAACTCGAGATGAGAGCTTAGTCCCTGGCTTCGACTCAAGAGGAATACCAACTTTCCACAAGCACCTCAAGTGGAGGCTTCTCTCAGCTACAGGTATGTGAGAGGGACCCTGAGTTTGTGGCCTCAAGTGGAATGGACACCGCGATGCTCTGACTCGAAGTAAGGCCGGATATCCCTGCAGTGAATTGAATGCAGGCTCGTCTTGCATCTCCCAAGACGAAGGGATGTCTGAATCCCCTGTGGAGACCACAGAGAAATACTTAATTCTCCTCCTCCTCGCGACCGGAGGCCTCACATCCTTTGAAAACTCGAGAGGTCCGCGGAGATCAATGCTTCCAAAGGAGACGATGCCTGACTCCTCTTGCAAATGGATAGGAGTCCCAGGATCCCTGTGGCACGTGGAAAGGGACCCTGGGTTTCCCGCCTCACGTGGAGACACGTCCCAATTGCCATGCCAAGACTCGAGGAGAATCCCGAGGTGTCCCTCGCACCTAGGTAGGAGTCCTGACGTCGCTGAACAAACACGTGTCTGGAACGGCCCTCCCCGTCGTAAATCGAGAATATACCCCAGGTTCCGGCCGCAACTCGAGAAAAACCATGAGACTTACCCCTAGCCGCGAGATGAGGCCCGATTCCCCTGCACTGCATGCAGAGCAATTCTGTGTTCCACATCAAACGTGAAAGGAGCCTTGATTTCCTTGATGGCACTCCAGAGAAAACCCAAAATCACTGTCTCAAGTCTAGAGGGATCCTGAGGTCACTGGAGCAAGACGAAAGGGCTCCGTGGACCCCAAATCAACTCGAGATGAGAGCTTAGTCCCTGGCTTTGACTCAAGAGGAATACCAACTTTCCACAAGCACCTCAAGAGGAGGCTTCTCCCAGCTACATAGATGTGAGAGGTACCCTGAGTTTGTGGCCTCAAGTGGAATGGACACAGAGATGCTCTGACTCGAAGTAAGGCCGGATATCCCTGCAGTGAATTGAATGCAGGCTCGTCTTGCATCTCCCAAGACGAAGGGATGTCTGAATCCCCTGTGGAGACCACAGAGAAAGACCTAGTTCTCCGCCGTATCGCGACCGGAGGCCTCACATCCTTTGAAAACTCGAGACGTCCGCGCAGATCAATGCTTCCAAAGGAGACGATGCCTGACTCCTCTTGAAAATGGTTAGAAGTCCCAGGATCCCTGTCCACATGGACGGGGACCCTGGGTCTCCCGCTTCACGTGGAGACGCGTCCCAATTGCCATGCCAAGACTCGAGGAGAATCCCGAGGTGTCCCTCGCACCTAGGCAGGAGTCCTGACGTCGCTGAACAAACACGTGTCCGGAAGGGCCCTCCCCGTCGTAACTCGAGAATATACCCCAGGTCCCGGCCGCAACTCGAGAAAAACCATGAGACTTCCACCTCGCCGCGAGATGAGGCCCGATTCCCCTGCACAGCGTGCAGAGCAATTCCGTGTTCCACATCAAAAGTGAAAGGAGCCTTGATTTCCTTGATGGCACTCCAGAGAAAACCCAAAGTCACTGTCTCAAGTCTAGAGGGATCCTGAGGTCACTGGAGCAACCCGAAAGGGCTCTGTGGACCCCAAATCAACCCGAGATGAGAGCTTAGTCCCTGGCTTCGACTCAAGTGGAATACCAACTTTCCACAAGCACCTCAAGAGGAGGCTTCTCTCAGCTACAGGTATGTGAGAGGGACCCTGAGTTTGTGGCCTCAAGTGGAATGGACACCGAGATGCTCTGACTCGATGTAAGGCCGGATATCCCTGCAGTGAATTGAATGCAGGCTCGTCTTGCATCTTCCAAGACGAAGGGTTGTCTGAATCCCCTGTGGAGACCACAGAGAAAGACCTAGTACTCCGCCTCATCGCGACCTGAGGCCTCACATCCTTTGAAAACTCGAGAGGTCCACGGAGATCAATGCTTCCAAAGGAGACGATGCCTGACTCCTCTTGAAAATGGATAGGAGTCCCAGGATCCCTGTGGCACGTGGAAAGGGACTCTGGGTCTCCCGCTTCACGTGGAGACGCGTCCCAATTGCCATGCCAAGACTCGTGGAGAATCCCGAGGTGTCCCTCGCACCTAGGCAGGAGTCCTGACGTCGCTGAACAAACACGTGTCCGGAAGGGCCCTCCCTGTCGTAACTCGAGATATACCCCAGGTTCCGGCCGCAACTCAAGAAAAACGATGAGACTTCCCCCTCGCAGCGAGATGAGGCCCGATTCCCCTGCACTGCGTGCAGACCAATTCCGTGTTCCACATCAAACGTGAAAGGAGCCTTGATTTCCTTGATGGCACTCCAGAGAAAACCCAAGACCACTGTCTCAAGTCTGGAGGGATCCTGAGGTCACTGGAGCAACACCAAAGGGCTCCGTGGACCCGAAATTAACTCGAGATGAGAGCTTAGTCCCTGGCTTCGACTCAAGAGGAATACCAACTTTCCACAAGCACCTCAAGAGGAGGCTTCTCTCAGCTACAGGTATGTGAGAGGGACCCTGAGTTTGTGGCCTCATGTGGAATGGACTCCGAGATGCTCTGATTCGAAGTAAGGCCGGATATCCCTGCAGTGAATTGAATGCAGGCTCGTCTTGCATCTTCCAAGACGAAGGGATGTCTGAATCCCCTGTGGAGACCACAGAGATAGACCTAGTTCTCCGCCTCATCGTGACTGGAGGCCTCACATCCTTAGAAAACTCGAGAGGTCCGCGGGGATCAATGCTTCAAAATGAGACGATTCCTGACTCCTCTTGAAAATGGATCGGAGTCCCAGGATCCCTGTGGCACGTGGAAAGTGACCCTGGGTCTCCCGCCTCACGTGGAGACGCATCCCAATTGCCATGCCAAGACTCGAGGAGAATCCCGAGTTGTCCCTCGCACCTAGGCAGGAGTCCTGACGTCGCTGAACAAACACGTGTCTGGAAGGGCCCTCCCCTTCGTAACTCGAGAATATACCCCAGGTTCCGGCCGCATCTCGTGAAAAACCATGAGATTTCCCCCTCGCCGCGAGTTGAGGCCCGATTCCCCTGCACTGCATGCAGAGCAATTCCGTGTTCCACATCAAACGTGAAAGGAGCCTTGATTTCCTTGATGGCACTCCAGAGAAAATCCAAGATCACTGTCTCAAGCCTAGAGGGATCCTGAGGTCACTGGACCAACAGGAAAGGGCTCCGTGGACCCCAAATCAAATCGAGATGAGAGCTTAGTCCCTGGCTTCGACTCAAGAGGAATACCAACTTTCCACAAGCACCTCAAGAGGAGGCTTCTCTCAGATATAGGTGTATTTGAGGGACCCTGAGTTTGTGGCCTCAAGTGGAATCGACACCGAGATGCTCTGACTCGAAGTAAGGCCGGATATCCCTGCAGTGAATTGAATGCAGGCTCGTCTTGCATCTCTCAAGACGAAGGGTTGTCTGAATCCCCTGTGGAAACCACAGAGAAAGACCTATTCCTCCAGCTCTACGCAACCGGAGACCTCATATACTTTAAAAACTCGAGAGGTCTGCGGAGATCAATACTTCCGAAGTAGACGATGCCTGACTCCTCTTGAAAATGGATAGGAGTCCCAGGATACCTGTGGCACGTGGAAAGGGACCGTGGATCTCCCGCCTCACGTGGAGACCCGTCCCAATTGCCATGCCAAGACTCGAGGAGAATCCCGAGGTTTCCCTCGCACCTAGGCAGGAGTCCTGACGTCGCTGAAGAAACACGTGTCTGGAAGGGCCCTCCCCGTCGTAACTCGAGAATATACCCCAGCTTCCGGCCGAAACTCGAGAAAAACCATGAGACTTCCCCCTCGCCACGAGATGAGGCCCGATTCCCCTATACTGCGTGCAGAGCAATTCCGTGTTCCACATCAAAAGCGAAAGGAGCCTAGATTTCCTAGATGGCACTAGAGAAAACCCAAGGTCACTGTCTCAAGTCTAGAGGGATCCTGAGGTCACTGGAGCAACACCAAAGGGCTCCGTGGACCCCAAATCAACTCGTGATGAGAGATAAATCCCTGGCTTCGACTCAAGAGGAATACCAAATTTCCACAAGCACCACAAGAGGAGGCTTCTCTCAGCTACAGGTATGTGAGAGGGCCCCTGAGTTTGTGGCCTCAAGTGGAATGGACACCGAGATGCTCTGACTCGAAGTAAGGCCGGATATCCCTGCAGTGAATTGAATGCAGGCTCGTCTTGCATCTCCCAAGACGAAGGGATGTCTGAATCCCCTGTGGAGACCACAGAGAAAGACCTAGTCCTCCGCCTCATCGCGACCGGAGGCCTCACATCCTTTGAAAACTCTAGAGGTCTGCGGAGATCAATGCTTCCAAAGGAGACGATGCCTGACTCCTCTTGAAAATGGATAGGAGTCCCAGGATCCCTGTGGCACGTGGAAAGGGACCCTGGGTCTCCCGCCTCACGTGGAGACGCGTCCCAATTGCCATGCCAAGACTCGAGGAGAATCCCGAGGTGTCCCTCGCACCTAGGCAGGAGTCCTGACGTCGCTGAACAAACACGTGTCTGAAAGGGCCCTCCCCGTCGTAACTCGAGAATATACCCCAGGTTTCGGCCGCAATCGAATAAAACCATGAGATTTCCCCCTCGCCGCGAGATGAGGCCCGATTCCCCTGCCCTGCGTGCAGAGCAATACCGTGTTCGACATCAAAATTGACAGGAGCCTTGATTTCCTTGATGGCACTCCAGAGAAAACCCAAGATTACTGTCTTAAGTCTAGAGGGATCCTGTGGTCACTGGAGCAACACGAAAGTGCTCCGTGGACCCCAAATCAACTCGAGATGAGAGCTTAGTCCCTGGCTTCGACTCAAGAGGAATACCAACTTTCCACAAGCACCTCAAGAGGAGGCTTCTCTCAGCTACATGTATGTGAGAGGGACCCTTAGTTTGTGGTCTCAAGTGGAATGGACACCGAGATGCTCTGACTCGAAGTAAGGCCGGATATCCCTGCAGTGAATTGAATGCAGGCTCGTCTTGCATCTCCCAAGATGAAGGGATGTCTGAATCCCCTGTGGAGACCACAGAGAAAGACTTAGTCCTCCGCCTCATCGCGACCAGAGGCCTCACATCCTTTGAAAACTCGAGAGGTCTGCAGAGATCAATGCTTCCAAAGGAGCCGATGCCCGACTCCTCTTGAAAATGGATAGGAGTCCCAGGATCCCTGTGGCACGTGGAAAGGGACCCTGGGTCTCCCGCCTCACGTGGAGACGCGTCCCACTTGCCATGCCAAGACTCGAGGAGAATCCCGAGGTGTCCCTCGCACCTAGGCAGGAGTCCTGAGGTCGCTGAACAAACACGTGTCTGGAAGGGCCCTCCCCGTCGTAACTCGAGAATATACCCCAGGTTGCGGCCGCAACTCGAGAAAAACCATGAGACTTCCCCCTCGCCGCGACATGAAGCCCGATTCCCCTGGACTGCGTGCAGAGCAATTCCGTGTTCCACATCAAACGTGAAAGGAGCCTTGATTTCCTTCATGGCACTCCAGAGAAAACCCAAGATCACTGTCTCAAGTCTAGAGGGATCCTAAGGTCACTGGAGCAACACGAAAGGGCTCCATGGACCCCAAATCAACTCGAGATGAGAGCTTAGTCCCTGGCTTCGACTCAAGAGGAATATCAACTTTCCACAATCACCTCAAGAGGAGGCTTCTCTCAGCTACAGGTATGTGAGAGGGCCCCTGAGTTTGTGGCCTCAAGTGGAATGGACACCGAGATGCTCTGACTCGAAGTAAGGCCGGATATCCCTGCAGTGAATTGAATGCAGGCTCGTCTTGCATCTCCCAAGACGAAGGGAGGTCTGAATCCCCTGAGGAGATGACAGAGAAAGACCGAGTTCTCCGCCTCATCGCGACCGGAGGCCTCACATCCATTGAAAACTCGAGAGTTTCGCAGAGATCAATGTTTCCAAAGGAGACGATGCCTGACTCCTCTTGAAAATGGATAGGAGTCGCAGGATCCCTGTGGCACGTGGAAAGGGACCCTGTGTCTCCCGCCTCATGTGGAGATGCCTTCCATTTGCCATGCCAAGACTCGAGGAGAATCCCGAGGTGTCCCTCGCACCTAGGAAGGAGTCCTGACGTCGCTGAACAAACACGTGTCTGGAAGGGCCCTCCCCATCGTAACTCGAGAATATACCCCAGGTTCCGGCCGCAACTCGAGAAAAACCATGAGACTTCCCCCTCGCCGCGACATGAAGCCCGATTCCCCTATACTGCCTGCAGAGCAATTCCGTGTTCCACATCAAACGTGAAAGGAGACTTGATTTCCTTGATGGCACTCCAGAGAAAACCCAAGATCACTGTCTCAAGTCTAGAGGGATCCTGAGGTCACTGGAGCAACACAAAAGGGCTCCGTGGACCCCAAATCAACTCG
This sequence comes from Dama dama, assembly GCF_033118175.1. Taxonomy (NCBI): domain Eukaryota; kingdom Metazoa; phylum Chordata; class Mammalia; order Artiodactyla; family Cervidae; genus Dama; species Dama dama. The sequence continues at coordinate 2,441,130 of NW_026870898.1, read as the reverse complement.
AGATGAGAGCTTAGTCCCTGGCTTTGAATCGAGAAGAATGCCAACTTTCCACAAGCACCTCAAGAGGAGGCTTCTCTCAGCTACAGGTATGTGAGAGGGACCCTGAGTTTGTGGCCTCAAGTGGAATGGACACCGAGATGCTCTGACTCGAAGTAAGGCCGGATATCCCTGCAGTGAATTGAATGCAGGCTCGTCTTGCATCTCCCAAGACGAAGGGATGTCTGAATCCGCTGTGGAGACCACAGAGAAAGACCTAGTCCTCCGCCTCATCGCGACCGGAGGCCTCACATCCTTTGAAAATTCGAGAGGTATGCGGAGATAAATGCTTCCAAAGGAGACGATGCCTGACTCCTCTTGAAAATGGATAGGAGTCCCAGGATCCCTGTTGCACGTGGAAAGGGACCCTGGGTCTCCCGCCTCACGTGGAGACGTGTCCAAATTGCCATGCCAAGACTCGAGGAGAATCCCGAGGTGTCCCTCGCACCTAGGAAGGAGTCCTGACGTCGCTGAACAAACACGTGCCTGGAAGGGCCCTCCCCGTCGTAACTCGAGATTATACCCCAGGTTCCGGCCGCAACTCGAGAAAAACCATGAGACTTCCCCCTCGCCGCGAGATGAGCCCCGATTCCCCTGCACTGCATGCAGAGCAATTCCGTGTTCCACATCAAACGTGAAAGGAGCCTTGATTTCGTTGATGGCACTCCAGAGAAAACCCAAGATCACCGTCTCAAGTCTAGAGGGATCCTAAGGTCAGTGGAGCAACACAAAAGGGCTCCGTGGACCCCAAATCAAGTCGAGATGAGAGCTTAGTCCCTGGCTTAGACTCAAGAGGAATACCAACTTTCCACAAGCACCTCAAGAGGAGGCTTCTCTCAGCTACAGGTATATTTGAGGACCCCGAGTTTGTGGCCTCAAGTGGAATGGACACCGAGATGCTCTGACTCGAAGTAAGGCCGGATATCCCTGCAATGAATTGAATGCAGGCTCGTCTTGCTTCTCCCAAGACGAAGGGATGTCTGAATCCCCTGTGGAGACCACAGAGAAAGACCTAGTCCTCCACCTCATCGTGACCGGAGGCCTCACATCCTTAGAAAACTCGAGAGGTCTGCAGAGATCAATGCTTGCAAAGGAGACGATGCGCGACTACTCTTGAAAATGGATAGGAGTCCTAGGATCCTTGTGGCACGTGGAAAGGGACCCTGCGTCTCCCGCCTCATGTGGAGACGCATCCCAATTGCCATGCCAAGACTCGAGGAGAATCCCGAGGTGTCCCTCGCACCTAGGCAGGAGTCCTGATGGCGCTGAACAAACACATGTCTGGAAGGGCCCTCCCCGTCGTAACTCGAGAATATACCCCAGGTTCCGGCCGCAACTCGAGAAAAACCATGAGATTTCCCCCTCGCCGCGAGATGAAGCCCGATTCCCCTGCACTGCGTGCAGAGCAATTCCGTTTTCCACATCAAACGTTAAAGGAGCCTTGATTTCCTTGATGGCACTCCAGAGAAAACCCAAGTTCACTGTCTCAAGTCTAGAGGGATCCTGAGGTCACTGGAGCAACACGAAAGGGCTCCGTGGACCCCAAATCAACTCGAGATGAGAGCTTAGTCCCTGGCTTCGACTCAAGAGGAATACCAACTTTCCACAAGCACCTCAAGAGGAGGCTTCTCTCAGCTACAGGTATGTGAGAGGGACCCTGAGTTTGTGGCCTCAAGTGGAATGGACACCGAGATGCTCTGACTCGAAGTAAGGCCGGATATCCCTGCAGTGAATTGAATGCAGGCTCGTCTTGCATCTCCCAAGACGAAGGGTTGTCTGAATCCCCTGTGGAGACCACAGAGAAAGACCTCGTTCTCCGCCTCATCGAGTCCAGAGGCCTCACATCCTTTGAAAACTCGAGAGGTCGGCGGAGATCAATGCTTCCAAAGGAGAAGATGCCTGACTCTTCTTGAAAATGTATAGGAGTCCCAGGATCCCTGTGATACGTGGAAAGGGACCCTGGGTCTCCCGCCTCACGTGGAGACGCATCCCAAGTGCCATGCGAAGACTCCAGGAGAATCCCGAGGTTTCCCTCGCACCTAGGCAGGAGTCCTGACGTCGCTGAACAAACACGTGTCTGGAAGGGCACTCCCCGTCGTAACTCGAGAATATACCCCAGGTTCCGGCCGCAACTCGAGAAAAACCATGAGACTTCCCCCTCGCCGCTGGATGAGGCCCGATTCCCCTGCACTGCGTGCAGAGCAATTCCGTGTTCCACATCAAACGTGAAAGGAGCCTTGATTTCCTTGATGTCACTGCAGAGAAAACCCAAGATCACTGTCTCAAGTCTAGAGGGATCCTGAGGTTACTGGAGCAACACGAAAGGGCTCTGTGGACCCCAAATCAACTCGAAATGAGAGCATAGTCCCTGGCTTCCACTCAAGAGGAATACCAACTTTCCACAAGCACCTCAAGAGGAGGCTTCTCTCAGGTACAGGTATGTGAGAGGGACCCTGAGTTTGTGGCCTCAAGTGGAATGGACACCGAGATGCTCTGCCTCGAAGTAAGGCCGGATATCCCTGCAGTGGATTGAATTCAGGCTCGTCTTGCATCTCCCAAGACGAAGGGTTGTCTGAATCCCCTGTGGAGACCACAGAGAAAGACCTAATTTTCCGCCTCATCGCGACCGGTGGCCTCACATCCTTTGAAAACTCGAGAGGTCTGCAGATATCAATGCTTCCAAAGGAGACGATGCCTGACTCCTCTTGAAAATGGATAGGAGTCCCAGGATCCCTGTGGCACGAGGAAAGGGACCCTGGGTCTCCCGCCTCACGTGGAGACGCGTCCCAATTGCCATGCCAAGACTCGAGGAGAATCCCGAGGTGTCCCTCGCACCTAGGCAGGAGTCCTGACGTCGCTGAACAAACTCGTGTCTGGAAGGGCCCTCCCCGTCCTAACTTGAGAATATACCCCAGGTTCCGGCCGCAACTCGAGAAAAACCATGAGACTTCCCCATCGCCTCGAGATGAGGCCCGATTCCCCTGCACTGCGTGCAGAGTAATTCCGTGTTCCACATCAAACGTGAAAGGAGCCTTGATTTCCTTGATGGCACTCCAGAGAAAACCCAAGATCACTGTCTCAAGTCTAGAGGGATCCTGAGGTCACTGGAGCAACAGGAAAGGGCTCCGTGGTCCCCAAATCAACTCGAGATGAGAGCTTAGTCCCTGGCTTCAAATTGAGAGGAATACCAACTTTCCACAAGCACCTCAAGAGGAGGCTTCTCTCAGCTACATGTATGTGAGAGGGAAACTGAGTTTCTGGCCTCAAGTGGAATGGACACCGAGATGCTCTGACTCGAAGTAAGGCCGGATATCCCTGCAGTGAATTGAATGCAGGCTCGTCTTGCATCTCCCAAGACGAAGGGTTGTCTGAATCCCCTGTGGAGACAACAGAGAAAGACCAGGTCCTCCGCCTCAACGCGACCGGAGGCCTCACATCCTTTGAAAACTCGAGAGGTCCGCGAAGATCAACACTTCTGAAGGAGACGATGCCTGACTCCTCTTGAAAATGGATAGGAGTCCCAGGATACCTGTGGCACGTGGAAAGGGACCCTGGGTCTCCCGCCTCACGTGGAGACGCGTCCCAATTGCCATGCCAAGACTCGAGGAGAATCCCGAGGTGTCCCTCGCACCTAGGCAGGAGTCCTGACGTCGCTGAACAAACACGTGTCTGGAAGGGCCCTCCCCGTCGTAACTCGAGAATATACCCCAGGTTCCGGCCGCAACTCGAGAAAAACCATGAGACTTCCCCATCGCCGCGAGATGAGGCCCGATTCCCCTGCCCTGCGTGCAGAACAATTCCGTATTCCACATCAAAAATGAAAGGAGCCTTGATTTCCTTGATGGCACTCCAGAGAAAACCCAAGATCACTGTCTCAAGTCTAGAGGGATCCTGAGGTCACTGGAGCAACACAAAAGGGCTCCGTGGACCCCAAATCAACTCGAGATGAGAGCTTAGTCCCTAGCTTTGACTCAAGAGGAATACCAACTTTCCACAAGCACCTCAAGAGGACGCTTCTCTCAGCTACAAGTATGTGAGAGGGACCCTGAGTTTGTGGCCTCAAGTGGAATGGACACCGAGATGCTCTGACTCGAAGTAAGGCCGGATATCCCTGCAGTGAATTGAATGCAGGCTCGTCTTGCATCTCCCAAGACGAAGGGATGTCTGAATCCCCTGTGTAGACCACAGAAAATGACCTTGTCCTCCGTCTCATCGTGACCGGAGGCCTCACATCCTTTGAAAACTCGAGAGGTCTGCAGAGATCAATGCTTCCAAAGGAGACGATGCCTGACTCCTCTTGAAAATGGATAGGAGTCCCAGGATCACTGTGGCACGTGGAAAGGGACACTGGGTCTCCCGCCTCTCGTGGAGACGCGTCCCAATTGCCATGCCAAGACTCGAGGAGAATCCCGAGGTGTCCCTCGCACCTAGGCAGGAGCCCTGACGTCGCTGAACAAACAAGTGTCTGGAAGGGCCCTCCCCGTCGTAACTCGAGAATATACCCCAGGTTCCGGCCGCAACTCGAGAAAAACCATGAGACTTCCCCCTCGCCGCGAGATGAGGCCCGATTCCCCTGCCCTGCGTGCAGAGCAATTCCGTTTCCATATCAAAAATGAAAGGAGCCTTGATTTCCTTGATGACACTCCAGAGAAAACCCAAGATCACTGTCTCAAGTCTAGAGGGATCCTGAGGTCACTGGAGCAACACGAAAGGGCTCCGTGGAGCCCAAATCAACTCGAGATGAGAGCTTAGTCCCTGGCTTCAAATCGAGAGGAATACCAACTTTCCACAAGCACCTCAAGAGGAGGCTTCTCTCAGCTACAGGTATGTGAGAGGGACCCTGAGTTTGTGGCCTCAAGTGGAATGGACACCGAGATGCTCTGATTCGAAGTAAGGCCGGATATCCCTGCAGTGAATTGAATGCAGGCTCGTCTTGCATCTCCCAAGACGAAGGGTTGTCTGAATCCCCTGTGGAGACAACAGAGAAAGACCAGGTCCTCCGCCTCAACGCGACCGGAGGCCTCACATCCTTTGAAAACTCGAGAGGTCCGCGAAGATCAACACTTCTGAAGGAGACGATGCCTGACTCCTCTTGAAAATGGATAGGAGTCCCAGGATACCTGTGGCACGTGGAAAGGGACCCTGGGTCTCCCGCCTCACGTGGAGACGCGTCCCAATTGCCATGCCAAGACTCGAGGAGAATCCCGAGGTGTCCCTCGCACCTAGGCAGGAGTCCTGACGTCGCTGAACAAACACGTGTCTGGAAGGGCCCTCCCCGTCGTAACTCGAGAATATACCCCAGGTTCCGGCCGCAACTCGAGAAAAACCATGAGACTTCCCCATCGCCGCGAGATGAGGCCCGATTCCCCTGCCCTGCGTGCAGAACAATTCCGTATTCCACATCAAAAATGAAAGGAGCCTTGATTTCCTTGATGGCACTCCAGAGAAAACCCAAGATCACTGTCTCAAGTCTAGAGGGATCCTGAGGTCACTGGAGCAACACAAAAGGGCTCCGTGGACCCCAAATCAACTCGAGATGAGAGCTTAGTCCCTGGCTTTGATTCAAGAGGAATACCAACTTTCCACAAGCACCTCAAGAGGACGCTTCTCTCAGCTACAAGTATGTGAGAGGGACCCTGAGTTTGTGGCCTCAAGTGGAATGGACACCGAGATGCTCTGACTCGAAGTAAGGCCGGATATCCCTGCAGTGAATTGAATGCAGGCTCGTCTTGCATCTCCCAAGACGAAGGGATGTCTGAATCCCCTGTGTAGACCACAGAAAAAGACCTTGTCCTCCGTCTCATCGTGACCGGAGGCCTCACATCCTTTGAAAACTCGAGAGGTCTGCAGAGATCAATGCTTCCAAAGGAGACGATGCCTGACTCCTCTTGAAAATGGATAGGAGTCCCAGGATCACTGTGGCACGTGGAAAGGGACACTGGGTCTCCCGCCTCTCGTGGAGACGCGTCCCAATTGCCATGCCAAGACTCGAGGAGAATCCCGAGGTGTCCCTCGCACCTAGGCAGGAGCCCTGACGTCGCTGAACAAACAAGTGTCTGGAAGGGCCCTCCCCGTCGTAACTCGAGAATATACCCCAGGTTCCGGCCGCAACTCGAGAAAAACCATGAGACTTCCCCCTCGCCGCGAGATGAGGCCCGATTCCCCTGCCCTGCGTGCAGAGCAATTCCGTTTCCATATCAAAAATGAAAGGAGCCTTGATTTCCTTGATGACACTCCAGAGAAAACCCAAGATCACTGTCTCAAGTCTAGAGGGATCCTGAGGTCACTGGAGCAACACGAAAGGGCTCCGTGGAGCCCAAATCAACTCGAGATGAGAGCTTAGTCCCTGGCTTCAAATCGAGAGGAATACCAACTTTCCAAAAGCACCTCAAGAGGAGGCTACTCTCAGCTAATGGTATGTGAGAGGGACCCTGAGTTTGTGGCCTCAAGTTGAATGGACACCGGGATGCTCTGACTCGAAGTAAGGCCAGATATCCCTGCAGTGAATTGAATGCAGGCTCGTCTTGCATCTCCCAAGACGGAGGGATGTCTGAATCCCCTGTGGAGACCACAGAGAAAGACCTAGTCCTCCGCCTCATCGAGACGGGAGGCATCACATCCTTTGAAAACTCGAGAGGTCTGCGGAGATCAATGCTTCCAAAGGAGAAGATGCCTGACTCTTCTTGAAAATGGATAGGAGTCCCAGGATCCCTGTGGCACGTCGAAAGGGACCCTGGGTCTCCCACCTCACGTGGAGACGCATCCCCATTGCCATGCCAAGACTCGAGGAGAATCCCAAGGTGTCCCTCGCACCTAGACAGGAGTCCTGACGTCGCTGAACAAACACGTGTCTGGAAGGGCCCTCCCCGTCGTAACTCGAGAATATACCCCAGGTTCTGGCCGCGACTCGAGAAAAACCATGAAACTTCCCCCTCGCCGCGAGATGAGGCCCGATTCCCCTGCACTGCGTGCAGAGCATTTCCGAGTTCCACATCAAACGTGAAAGGACCCTTGATTTCCTTGATGGCACTCCAGAGAAAACCCAAGATCTCTGTCTCAAGTCTAGAGGGATCCTGAGGTCACTGGAGCAACACGAAAGGGATCCGTATAACCCAAATCAACTCGAGATGAGAACTTAGTCCCTGGCTTCGACTCAAGAGGAATACCAACTTTACACAAGCCCCTCAAGTGGAGGCTACTCTCAGCTAATGGTATGTGAGAGGGACCCTGAGTTTGTCGCCTCAAGTGGAATGGAAACCGAGATGCTCTGACTCGACGTAAGGCCAGATATCCCTGCAGTGATTTGAATGCAGGCTCGTCTTGCATCTCCCAATACGAAGGGATGTCTGAATGCCCTGTGGAGACCACAGAGAAAGACCTAGTCCTCCGACTCATCGCGACCGGAGGCCTCACATCCTTTGAAAACTGGAGAGGTCCGCGGAGATCAATGCTTCCAAAGGAGTCGATGCCTGACGCCTCTTGAAAATGGATAGGAGTCCCAGGATCCCTGTGGCACGTCGAAAGGGACCCTGGGTCTCCCGCCTCACGTGGAGACGCGTCCCAATTGCCATGCCAAGACTTGAGGAGAATCCCGAGGTGTCCCTCGCACCTAGGCAGGAGTCCTCACGTCGCTGAACAAACACGTGTCTGGAAGGGCCCTCCCCGTCGTAACTAGAGAATATACCCCAGGTTCCGGCCGCAACTTGAGAAAATCATGAGACTTCCCCCTCGCCGCGAGATGAGGCCCGATTCCCCTGCACTGCGTGCAGAGCAATTCCGTGTTCAACATCAAACGTGAAAGGAGCCTTGATTTCCTTGATGGCACTCCAGAGAAAACCCAAGATCACTGGCTCAAGTCTAGAGGGATCCTGAGGTCACTGGAGCAACACGAAAGGGCTCCGAGGAGCCCAAATCAACTCGAGATGAGAGCTTAGTCCCTGGCTTGGACTCAAGAGGAATACCGACTTTCCACAAGCACCTCAAGAGGAGGCTTCTCTCAGCTAAGGTATGTGAGAGGGACTCTGAGTTTGTGGCCTCAAGTGGAATGGACACCGAGATGCTCTGACTCGAAGTAAGCCCGGATATCCCAGTAGTGAATTGAATGCAGGCTCGTCTTGCATCTCCCAAGACGAAGGGATGTCTGAATCCGCTGTGGAGATGACAGAGAAAGAACTAGTCCTCAGCCTCATCGCGTCCGGAGGCCTCACATCCTTTGAAAACTCGAGAGGTCTGACAGATCAATGCTTCCAAAGGAGACGATGCCTGACTCCTCCTGAAAATGGATAGGATTCCCAGGATCCCTGTGGCACGTGGAAAGGGACCCTGGGTCTCCCGCCTCACGTGGAGACGCGTCCCAATTGCCATGCCAAGACTCGAGGAGAATCCCGAGGTATTCCTCGCACCTAGGCAGGACTCCCGACGTCGCTGAACAAACACGTGTCTCGAAGGGCCCTCCCCGTGGTAACTCGAGAATATACCCCAGGTTCCGGCCGCATCTCGAATAAATCCATGAGACTTCCCCCTCGCAGAGAGATGAGGCCCGATTCCCCTACACTGCGTGCAGAGCAATTTCGTGTTCCACATCAAACGAGAAAGGAGCCTTGATTTCCTTGATGGCACTCTAGACAAAACCCAAGATCACTGTCTCAAGTCTGGAGGGATCCTGAGGTCACTGGAGCAACACCAAAGCGCTCTGTGGACCCCAAATCAACTCGAGATGAGAGCTTAGTCCCTGGCTTCGACTCAAGAGGAATACCAAATTTCCACAAGCACCTCAAGAGGAGGCTTCTCTCAGCTACAGGTATGTGAGAGGGACCCAGAGTTTGTGGCCTCAAGTGGAATGGACACCGAGATGCTCGGACTCGAAGTAAGCCCGGATATTCCTGCAGTGAATTGAATGCAGGCTCTTCTTCCATCTCCCAAGACGAAGGGATGTCTGAATCCCCTGTGGAGACGACAGAGAAAGACCAGTCCTCCGCCTCATCGCGACCGGAGGAATCACATCCTTTGAAAACTCGAGAGGTCTGCAGAGATCAATGCTTCCAAAGGAGACGATGCCTGACTCCTCTTGAAAATGGATAGGAGTCTCAGGATCACTGTGGCACGTGGAAAGGGACACTGGGTCTCCCGCCTCACGTGGAGACGCGTCCCAATTGCCATGCCAAGACTCGAGGAGAATCGCGAGGTGTCCCTCGCACCTAGGCAGGAGTCCTGACGTCGCTGAACAGACACGTGTCTGGAAGGGCCCTCCCCGTCGTAACTCGAGAATATACCCCAGGTTCCGGCCGCAACTCTAGAAAAAACATGAGACTTCCACCTCGCCGCGAGATGAGGCCAGATTCCAATGCACTGCGTGCAGAGCAATTCCGTGTTCCACATCAAACGTGAAAGGAGCCTTGATTTCCTTGAGGGCACTCCAGAGAAAACCCAAGATCACTGTCTCAAGTCTAGAGGGATCCTGAGGACACTGGAGCAACACGAAATTTCTCCGTGGACCCCAAATCAACTCGAGATGAGAGCTTAGTCCCTGGCTTCGACTCAAGAGGAATACCAACTTTCCACAAGCACCTCAAGAGGAGGGTTCTCTCAGCTACAGGTATGTGAGAGGGACCCTGAGATTGTGGCCTCAAGTGGAATGGACACCGAGATGCTCTGACTCGAAGTAAGGCCGGATATCCCTGCAGTGAATTGAATGCAGGCTCGTCTTGCATCTCCCAAGACGAAGGGATGTCTGAGTCCCCGGTGGAGACGACAGAGAAAGACCTAGTCGTCCCCCTCGTCGCGACCGGAGGCCTCACAACCTTTGAAAACTCGAGAGGTATGCGGAGATCAATGCTTCCAAAGGAGACGATGCCTGACTCCTCTTGAAAATGGATAGGAGTCCCAGGATCCCTGTGGCCCGTGGAAAGGGACCATGGGTCTCCCGCCTCACGTGGAGACGCGTCCCCATTGGCATGCCAAGACTCCAGGAAAATCCCGAGGTGTCCCTCGCACCTAGGCAGGAGTCCTGACGTCGCTGAACAAACACGTGTCTGGAAGGGCCCTCCCCTTCGTAACTCGAGAATATACCCCAGGTTCCGGACGCAATTCGAGAAAAACCATGAGACTTCCCACTCGCCGTGAGATGAGGCCCGATTCCCCTGCACTGCGTGCAGAGCAATTCCGTGTTCCACATCAAACGTGAAAAGAGCCTTGATTTCCTTGATGGCACTCCAGAGAAAACCCAAGTTCACTGTCTCAAGTCTAGAGGGATCCTGAGGTCACTGGAGCAACATGAAAGGGCTCCGTGGACCCCAAATCAACTCGAGATGAGAGCTTAGTCCCTGGCTTGGACTCAAGAGGAATACCGACTTTCCACAAGCACCTCAAGAGGAGGCTTCTCTCAGCTAAAGTATGTGAGAGGGACTCTGAGTTTGTGGCTTCAAGTGGAATGGACACCTAGATGCTCTGACTCGAAGTAAGCCCGGATATCCCAATAGTGAATTGAATGCAGGCTGGTCTTGCATCTCCCAAGATGAAGGGATGTCTGAATCCCCTGTGGAGACCACAGAGAAAGACCTAGTCCTCCGTCTCATCGCGACCGGAGGCCTCACATCCTTTGAAAACTCGAGAGATCCGCTGAGATCAATGCTTCCAAAGGAGACGATGCCTGACTCCTGTTGAAAATGGATAGGAGTCCCAGGATCCCTGTGGCACGTCGAAAGGGACCCTGGGTCTCCCGCCTCACGTGGAGACGCGTCCCCATTGCCATGCCAAGACTCGAGGAGAATCCCGAGGTGTCCCTCGCACCTAGGCAGGAGTCCTGACGTCGCTGAACAAACACGTGTCTGGAAGGGCCCTCCCCGTCGTAACTCGAGAATATACCCCAGGTTCCGGCCGCAACTCGAGAAAAACCATGAGACTTCCCCCATGCCACGAGGTGAGGCCCGATTCCCCTGCACTGCATGCAGAGCAATTCCGTGTTCCACATCAAACATGAAAGGAGCCTTGATTTCCTTGATGGCACTCCAGAGAAAACCCAAGATCACTGTCTAGAGTCTAGAGGGATCCTGAGGTCACTGGAGCAACACGAAAGGGCTCAGTGGACCTCAAATCAACTCGAGATGAGAGCTTAGTCCCTGGCTTCGACTCAAGGGGAATACCAACTTTCCACAAGCACCTCAAGAGGAGGCTTCTCTCAGCTACAGGTATGTGAGAGAGACCCTGAGTTTGTGGCCTCAAGTGGAATGCACACGGAGATGCTCTGACTCGAAGTAAGGCCGGATATCCCTGCAGTGAATTGAATGCAGGCTTGTCTTGCATCTCCCAAGACGAAGGGATGTCTGAATCCCCTGTGGAGACCACAGAGAAAGTCCTAGTCCTCCACCTCAACATGACCGGAGGCCTCACATCCTTTGAAAACTCGAGAGGTCCGCAGAGATCAATGCTTCCAAAGGAGACGATGCCTGACTCCTCTTGAAAATGGATAGGAGTCTTAGGATCACTGTGGCACGTGAAAAGGGACCCTGGGTCTCCCGCCTCACGTGGAGACGCGTCCGCATTGCCATGCCAAGACTCGAGGAGAATCCCGAGGTGTCCCTCGCACCTAGGCAGGAGTCCTGACGTCGCTGAACAAACATGTGTCTGGAAGGGCCCTCCCCGTCGTAACTCGAGAATATACCCCAGGTTCCGGCCGCAACTCGAGAAAAACCATGAGACGTCCCCCTCGCCGCTGGATGAGGCCCGATTCCCCTGCACTGCGTGCAGAGCAATTCCATGTTCCACATCAAACGTGAAAGGAGCCTTGATTTCGTTGATGGCACTCCAGAGAAAACCCAAGATCACTGTCTCAAGTCTAGAGGGATCCTGAGGTCACTGGAGCAACACGAAAGGGCTCCGTGGACCCCAAATCAACTCGAGATGAGAGCTTAGTCCCTGGCTTCGACTCAAGGGGAATACCAAATTTCCACAAGCACCTCAAGAGGAGGCTTCTCTCAGCTACAGGTATGTGACAGGGACCCTGAGTTTGTGGCCTCAAGTGGAATGGACACGGAGATGCTCTGACTCCAAGTAAGGCCGGATATCCCTGCAGTGAATTGAATGCAGGCTCGTCTTACATCTCCCAAGACGAAGGGATGCCTGAATCCCCTGTGGAGACCACAGAGAAAGACCGAGTTCTCCGCCTCATCGCGACCGGAGTCCTCACATCCTTTGAAAACTAGAGAGGGCCGCGGAGATCAATGCTTCCAAAGGAGACGATGCCTGACTCCTCTTGAAAATGGATAGGAGTCCCAGGATCCCTGTGGCACGTGGAAAGGGACCCTGGGTCTCCCGCCTCACGTGGAGAAGCGTCCCAATTGCCATGCCAAGACTCGAGGAGAATCCCGAGGTGTCCCTCGCACCTAGGCAGGAGTCCTGACGTCGCTGAACAAACACGTGTCTGGAAGGGCCCTCCCCGTCGTAACTCGAGAATATACCCGAGGTTCCGGCCGCAACTCGAGAAAAACCATGAGACTTCCCCATCCCCGCGAGATGAGGCCCGATTCCCCTGCACTGCGTGCAGACCAATTCCGTGTTCCACATCAAACGTGAAAGGAGCCTTGATTTCCTTAATGGCACTCCAGAGAAAACCCAAGATCACTGTTTCAAGTCTAGAGGGATCCTGAGGTCACTGTAGCAACACGAAAGGGCTCTGTGGACCCCAAATCACCTCGAGATGAGAGCTTAGTCCCTGGCTTCGACTCAAGAGGAATACCAACTTTCCACAAGCACCTCAAGAGGAGGCTACTCTCAACTAATGGTATGTGAGAGGGACCCTGAGTTTGTGGCCTCAAGTGGAATGGACACCGAGATGCTCTGACTCGAAGTAAGGCCAGATATCCCTGCAGTGATTTGAATTCAGGCTCGTCTTGCATCTCCCAAGACGAAGGGTTGTCTGAATCCCCTGTGGAGACAACAGAGAAAGACCTAGTCCTCCACCTCAACGAGACGGGAGGCATCACATCCTTTGAAAACTCGAGAGGTCTGCGGAGATCAATACTTCCGAAGGACACGATGCCTGACGCCTCTTGAAAATGGATAGGAGTCCCAGGATCACTGTGGAACGTGGAAAGGGACCCTGGGGCTCCCGCCTCAACTGGAGACATATCCCATTTGCCATGCCAAGACTCGAGGAGAATCCCGAGGTGTCCCTCGCACCTAGGCAGGAGTCCTGACTTCGCTGAACAAACACGTGTCTGGAAGGGCCCTCCCCGTCGTAACTCCAGAATATACCCCAGGTTCCGGCCGCAACTCGAGAAAAACCATGAGATTTCCCCCTCGCAGCGAGTTGAGGCCCGATTCCCCTGCACTGCGTGCAGAGCAATTCCGTGTTCCACATCAAACGTGAAAGAAGCCTTGATTTCCTTGATGGCACTCCAGAGAAAACCCAAGATCACTGTCTCAAGTCTAGAGGAATCCTGAGGTCACTGGAGCAACATGAAAGGGCTCCGGATAACCCAAATCAACTCGAGATGAGAGCTTAGTCCCTGGCTTCGACTCAAGAGGAATACCAACTTTCCACAAGCACCTCAAGAGGAGGCTTCTCTCAGATACAGGTATGTGAGAGGGACCCTGAATTTGTGGCCTCAAGTGGAATGGACACGGAGATGCTCTGACTCGAAGTAAGGCCGGATATTCCTGCAGTGAATTGAATGCAGGCTCGTCTTGCATCTCCCAAGACGAAGGGATGTCTGAATCCCCTGTGGAGACCACAGAGAAAGACCTAGTCCTCCGCCTCATCGTGACCGGAGGCCTCACATCATTTGAAAACTCGAGAGGTCTGCAGAGATCAATGCTTCCAAAGGAGCCGATGCCCGACTACTCTTGAAAATGGATAGGAGTCCCAGGATCACTGTGGCACGTGGAAAGGGACACTGTGTCTCCCGCCTCACGTGGAGACGCATCCCAATTGCCATGCCAAGACTCGAGGAGAATCCCGAGGTGTCCCTAGCACCTAGCCAGGAGTCCTGACGTCGCTGAACAAACAAGTGTCTCGAAGGGCCCTCCCCGTCGTAACTCATGAATATACCCCATGTTCCGGCCGCAACTCGAGAAAAACCATGAGACTTCCCCATCGCCGCAAGATGAGGCCCGATTCCCCTGCACTGCATGCAGAGCAATTCCGTATTCCACATCAAAAATGAAAGGAGCCTTGATTTCCTTGATGGCACTCCAGAGAAAACCCAAGATCACTGTCTCAAGTCTAGAGGGATCCTGAGGTCACTGGAGCAACACGAAAGGGCTCCGTGGACCCCAAATCAACTCCAGATGAGAGCTTAGTCCCTGGCTTCAAATCGAGAGGAATACCAACTTTCCACAAGCACCTCAAAAGGAGGCTTCTCTCATCTACAGGTATGTGAGAGGGACCCTGAGTTTGTGGCCTCAAGTGGAATGGACACGGAGATGCTCTGACTCAAAGTAAGGCCAGATAACCCTGCAGTGAATTGAATGCAGGCTCGTCTTGCATCTCCCAAGACGAAGGGTTGTCTGAATCCCCTGTGGAGACCACAGAGAAAAACCTAGTCCTCCGCCTCATCGCGACCAGAGGCCTCACATCCTTTGAAAATTCGAGAGGTCCGCGGAGATCAATGCGTCCAACGGAGACGATGCCTGACGCCTCTTGAAAATGGATAGGAGTCCCAGGATCCCTGTGGCATGTGGAAAGGGACCCTGGGTCTCCCGCCTCACGTGGAGACGCGTCCCAATTGCCATGCCAAGACTTGAGGAGAATCCCGAGGTGTCCCTCGCACCCAGGCAGGAGTCCTGACGTCGCTGAACAAACACGTGTCTGGAAGGGCCCTCCCCGTCGTAACTCGAGAATATACCCCAGGTTCCGGCCGCAACTCGAGGAAAACCAAGAGACTTCCCACTCTCCGCGAGATGAGGCCCGATTCCCCTGGGCTGCGTGCAGAGGAATTCCGTGTTCCACATCAAACGTGATAGGAGCCTTGATTTCCTTGATGGCACTCCAGAGAAAACCCAAGATCACTGTCTCAAGTCTAGAGGGATCCTGAGGTCACTGGAGCAACACGAAAGGGCTCCGTGGACACCAAATCAACTCGAGATGAGAGCTTAGTCCCTGGCTTCGACTCAAGAGGAATACCAACTTTCCACAAGCACCTTAAGAGGAGGCTTCTCTCAGTTACAGGTATGTGAGAGCGCCCCTGAGTTTGTGGCCTCAAGTGGAATGGACACCGAGATGCTCTGACTTGAAGTAAGGCCGGATATCCCTGCTGTGAAGTGAATCCAGGCTCGTCTTGCATCTCCCAAGACGAAGGGATGTCTGAATCCCCTGTGGAGACCACAGAGAAAGACCTAATTCTCCGCCTCATCGCGAGCGGAGGCCTCACATCCTTTGAAAACTCGAGAGGTCCGCGGAGATCAATGCTTCCAAAGGAGACGATGCCTGACTCCTCTTGAAAATGGATAGGAGTCCCAGGATCCCTGTGGCACGTGGAAAGGGACCCTGGGTCTCCGGCCTCACGTGGAGACGCGTCCCAATTGCCATGCCAAGACTCGAGGAGAATCCCGAGGTGTCTCTCGCACCTAGGCAGGAGTCCTGACGTCGCTGAACAAACACGTGTCTGGAAGGGCCCTCCCCGTCGTAACTCGAGAATATACCCCAGGTTCCGGCCGCAACTCGAGAAAAACCATGAGACTTCCCCCTCTCCGCGAGATGAGGCCCGATTCCCCTGCACTGCGTGCAGAGCAATTCCGTGTTCCACATCAAACGTGAAAGGAGCCTTGATTTCCTTGATGGCACTCCAGAGAAAACCCAAGATCACTGTTTCAAGTCTAGAGGGATCCTGAGGTCACTGTAGCAACACGAAAGGGCTCCGTGGACCCCAAATCAACTCGAGATGAGAGCTTAGTCCCTGGCTTCGACTCAAGAGGAATACCAACTTTCCACAAGCACCTCAAGAGGAGGCTTCTCTCAGCTACAGGTATGTGAGAGGGACCCTGATTTTGTGGCCTCAAGTGGAATGGACACCGAGATGCTCTGACTCGAAGAAAGGCCGGATATCCCTGCAGTGAATTGAATGCAGGCTCGTCTTGCATCTCCCAAGACGAAGGGTTGTCTGAATCCCCTGTGGAGACCACAGAGAAAGAGCTAGTCCTCCACCTCAAAGCAACCGGAGGCCTCATATCCTTTGAAAACTCGAGAGGTCCGCGGAGATCAATACTTCCGAAAGAGACGATGCCTGACTCCTCGTGAAAATGGATACGAGTCCCAGGATCCCTGTGGCACGTGGAAAGGGACACTGGGTCTCCCGCCTCACGTGGAGACGCGTCCCAATTGCCATGCCAAGACTCGAGGAGAATCCCGAGGTGTCCCTCGCACCTAGGCAGGAGTCCTGACGTCGCTGAACAAACACGTGTCTGGAAGGGCCCTCTCCGTCGTAACTCGAGAATATACCCCAGGTTCCGGCCGCAACTCGAGAAAAACCATGAGACTTCCCCCTCGCCGCGAGATGAGGCCCGATTCCCCTGCACTGCGTGCAGAGCAATTCAATTTTCCACATCAAACGTGAAAGGAGCCTTGATTTCCTTGATGGCACTCCAGAGAAAACCCAAGATCACTGTCTCAAGTCAAGAGGGATCCTGAGGTCACTGGAGCAACACGAAAGGGCTGTGTGGACCCCAAATCAACTCGAGATGAGAGCTTAGTCCCTGGCTTCGACTCAAGAGGAAAACCATCTTTCCACAAGCACCTCAACAGGAGGCCTCTCTCAGCAACAGGTATGTGAGACGGACCCTGAGTTTGTGGCCTCAAGTGGAATGGACACCGAGATGCTCTGACTCGAAGTAAGGCCGGATATCCCTGCAGTGAATTGAATGCAGGCCTGTCTTGCATCTCCCAAGACGAAGGGATGTCTTAATCCCCTGTGGAGACCACAGAGAAAGAACTAATCCTCCGCCTCAAAGCGACCGGAGGCCTCACATCCTTTGAAAACTCGAGATGTGCGCGGAGATCAATGCTTCCAAAGGAGACGATGCCTGACTCCTCTTGAAAATGGATAGGAGTCCCAGGATCCCTGTGGCACGTGGAAAGGGACCCTGGGTCTCCCACCTCACGTGGAGATGGGTCCCAATTGCCATGCCAAGACTCGAGGAGAATTCCGAGGTGTCCCTCGCACCTAGGCAGGAGTCCTGACGTCGCTGAACAAACACGTGTCTGGAAGGGCCCTCCCCGTCGTAACTCGAGAATATACCCCAGGTTCCGGCCGCAACTCGAGAAAAACCATGAGAATTCCCCCTCGCCGCGAGCTGAGGCCCCATTCCCCTGCACTGCGTGCAGAGCAATTCCGTGTTCCACATCAAACGTGAAAGGAGCCTTGATTTCCTTGATGGCACTCCAGAGAAAACCCAAGATCACTGTCTCAAGTCTAGAGGGATCCTGAGGTCACTGGAGCAACACGAAAGGGCTCTGTGGACTCCAAATGAACTCGAGATGAGAGCTTTGTCCCTGGCTTCGACTCAAGAGGAATACCAACTTTCCACAAGCACCTCAAGAGGAGGCTTCTTTCAGCTACAGGTATGTGAGAGGGACCCTGAGTTTGTGGCCTCAAGAGGAATGGACACCGAGATGCTCTGACTCGAAGTAAGGCCGGATATCCCTGCAGTGAATTGAATGCAGGCTCGTCTTGCATCTCCCAAGAAGAAGGGATGTCTGAATCCCCTGTGGAGACCACAGAGAAAGACCTAGTCCTCCGCCTCAACGCGACCAGAGGCCTCACATCCTTAGAAAACTCGAGAGGTCCGCGGAGATCAATGCTTCCAAAGGAGACGATGCCTGACTCCTCTTGAAAATGGATAGGAGTCCCAGGATCCCTGTGGCACCTGGAAAGGGACCCTGGGTCTGCCGCCTCACGTGGAGACGCGGTCCAATTGCCATGCCAAGACTCGAGGAGAATTCCGAGGTGTCCCTCGCACCTAGGCAGGAGTCCTGACGTCGCTGAACAAACACGTGTCTGGAAGGGCCCTCCCCATCGTAGCTCGAGAATATACCCCAGGTTCCGGCCGCAACTCGAGAAAAACCATGAGACTTCCCCCTCGCCGCGAGCTGAGGGCCCATTCCCCTGCACTGCGTGCAGAGCAATTCCGTCTTCCACATCAAACGTGAAAGGAGCCTTGATTTCCTTGATGGCACTCCAGAGAAAACCCAAGATCACTGTCTCAAGTCTAGAGGGATCCTGAGGTCATTGGAACAACACGAAAGGGCTCCGTGGACCCCAAATCGACTCGAGATGAGAGCTTTGTCCCTGGCTTCGACTCAAGAGGAATACCAACTTTGCACAAGCACCTCAAGAGGAGGCTTCTCTCAGCTACAGGTGTGTGAGAAGGCCCCTTAGTTTGTTGCCTCAAGCAGAATGGACAATGAGATGCTCTGACTCGAAGTAAGGCCGGATATCCCTGCAGTGAAGTGAATGCAGGCTCGTCTTGCATCTCCCAAGAAGAACGGATGTCTGAATCCCCTGTGGAGACCACAGAGAAAGACCTAGTCCTCCGCGTCATCGCGACCGGAGGCCTCACATCCTTTGAAAATTCAGGAGGTCTGCGGAGATCAATGCTTCCAAAGGAGACGATGCCTGACTCCTCTTGAAAATGGATAGGAGTCCCAGGATCACTGTGCCACGTGGAAAGGGACACTGGGTCTCCTGCCTCACGTGGAGACACGTCCCAATTACCATGCCAAGACTCGAGGAGAATCCTGAGGTGTCCCTCACACTTAGGCAGGAGTCCTGAGGTCGCTGAACAAACACGTGTCTGGAAGGGCCCTCCCCGTCGTAACTCGAGAATATACCCCAGGTTCCGGCCGCAACTCGAGAAAAACCATGAGACTTCCCCCTCGCCGCGAGATGAGGCCCGATTCCCCTGCACTGCGTGCAGAGCAATTCCGTATTCCACATCAAAAATGAAAGGAGCCTTGATTTCCTTGATGGCACTCCAGAGAAAACCCAAGATCACCGTCTCAAGTCTAGAGGGATCCTGAGGTCACTGGAGCAACACAAAAGGGCTCCGTGGACCCCAAATCAACTCGAGATGAGAGCTTAGTCCCTGGCTTCGACTCAAGAGGAATACCAACTTTCCACAAGCACCTCAAGTGGAGGCTTCTCTCAGCTACAGGTATGTCAGAGGGACCCTGAATTTGTGGCCTCAAGTGGAATGGACACCGAGATTCTCTGACTCGAAGTAAGGCCGGATATCCCTGCAGTGAATTGAATGCAGGCTCATCTTGCATCTCCCAAGACGAAGCGATGTCTGAATCCCCTGTGGAAACGACAGAGAAAGACTTAGTCCTCCGCCTCATCGCGACCTGAGGCCTCACATCCTTTGAAAACTCGAGAGGTCTGCGGAGATCAATGCTTCCAAAGGAGACGATTCCTGACTCCTCTTTAAAATGGATAGAAGTCCCAGGATCACTGTGGCACGTGGAAAGGGACCCTGGGTCTCCCGCCTCACGTGGAGACGCATCCCAATTGCCATGCCAAGACTCGAGGAGAATCCCGAGGTGTCCCTCGCACCTAGGCTGGAGTCCTGACGTCGCTGAACAAACACGTGTCTGGAAGGGCCCTCCCCGTCGTAACTTGAGAATATACCCCAGGTTCTGCACGCAACTCGAGAAAAACCATGAGACTTCCCCCTCGCCGTGAGATGAAGCCCGATTCCCCTGCACTGCGTGCAGAGCAACTCCGTGTTCCACTTCAAACGTGAAAGGAGCCTTGATTTCCTTGATGGCCCTCCAGAGAAAACCCAAGATCACTGTCTCAAGTCTAGACGGATCCTGAGGTCACTGTAACAACACGAAAGGGCTCTGTGGACCGCAAATCAACTCGAGATGAGAGCTTAGTCCCTGGCTTCGACTCGAGAAGAATACCAACTTTCCACAAGCACCTCAAGAGGAGGCTTCTCTCAGCTACAGGTATGTGAGAGGGACCCTGAGTTTGTGGCCTCAAGTGGAATGTCAACCGAGATGGTCTGACTCGAAGTAAGGCCAGATATCCTTGCAGTGAATTGAATGCAGGCTCGTCTTGCATCTCCCAAGACGAAGGGATGTCTGAATCCCCTGTGGAGACCACAGAGAAAGACCTAGTCCTCCACCTCATCGCGACCGGAAGCCTCACATCCTTTCAAAACTCGAGAGGTCCACGGAGATCAATGCTTCCAAAGGAGACGATG
This sequence comes from Dama dama, assembly GCF_033118175.1. Taxonomy (NCBI): domain Eukaryota; kingdom Metazoa; phylum Chordata; class Mammalia; order Artiodactyla; family Cervidae; genus Dama; species Dama dama. The sequence goes on along the minus strand of NW_026870898.1, from coordinate 2,420,895 downwards.
CCTGACTCCACTTGAAAATGGATAGGAGTCCCAGGATCCCTGTGGCACGTGGAAATGGACCCTGGGTCTCCCGCCTCACGTGGAGACGCGTCCCAGGTGCCATGCCAAGACTCGAGAAGAATCCCGAGGTGTCCCTCGCACCTAGGCAGGAGTCCTGACATCGCTGAACAAACACGTGTCTGGAAGGGCCCTCCCCGTCGTAACTCGAGAATATACCCCAGGTTCGGGCCGCAACTTTAGAAAAACTATGAGACATCCCCCTTGCCGCAAGATGAGGCCCATTCCCCTGCACTGCGTGCAGAGCAATTCCGTGTTCCACATCAAACGTGAAAGAAGCCTTGATTTCCTTGATGGCACTCCAGAGAAAACCCAAGATCACTGTCTCAAGTCTAGAGGGATCCTGAGGTCACTGGAGCAACACGAAAGGGCTTCATGGACCCCAAATCAACTCGAGATGAGAGCTTAGTCCCTGGCTTCGAATCAAGAGGAATACCAACTTTCCACAAGCACCTCAAGAGGAGGCTTCTCTCAGCTACAGGTATGTGAGAGGGACCCTGAGTTTGTGACCTCAAGTGGAATGGACACCGAGATGCTCTGACTTGAAGTAAGGCCGGATATCCCTGCAGTGAATTGAATGCAGGCTCGTCTTGCATCTCCCAAGACGAAGGGATGTCTGAATCCCCTTTGGAGACCACACAGAAAGAACTAGTTCTCCGCCTCATCGCGACCGGAGGCCTCACATCCTTTGAAAACTCGAGAGGTCCCTGGAGATCAATGCTTCCGAAGGAGACGATGCCTGACTCCTCTTGAAAATGGATAGGAGTCCCAGGATCCCTGTGGCACGTGGAAAGGGACCCTGGGTCTCCTGCCTCACGTGGAGAAGCGTCCCAATTGCCATGCCAAGACTTGAGGAGATTCCCGAGGTGCCCCTCGCACCTAGGCAGGAGTCCTGAAGTCGCTGAACAAACACGTGTCTGGAAGGGCCCTCCCCATCGTAACTCGAGAATATAACGCAGATTTGGTCCGCAACTCGAGAAAAACCATGAGACTTCCCCCTCGCCGCGAGATGAGGCCCGATTCCCCGGCACTGCGTGCAGAGCAATTCCGTGTTCCATATCAAACGTGAAAGGAGCCTTGATTTCCTTGATGGCACTCCAGAGAAAACCCAAGATCACTGTCTCAAGTCTAGAGGGATCCTGATGTCACTGGAACAACACGAAAGGGCTCCGTGGACCCCAAATCAACTCGAGATGAGAGCTTAGTCCCTGGCTTCGACTCAAGAGGAATACCAACTTTCCACAAGCACCTCAAGAGGAGGCTTCTCTCAGCTACAGGTATGTGAGATTGACAATGAGTTTGTGGCCTCAAGTGGAATGGACATCGAAATGCTCTGACTCGAAGTAAGGCCGGATATCCCTGCAGTGAATTGAATGCAGGCTCATCTTGCATCTCCCAAGACGAAGCGATGTCTGAATCCCCTGTGGAAACGACAGAGAAAGACCTAGTCCTCCGCCTCATCGCGACCTGAGGCCTCACATCCTTTGAAAACTCGAGAGGTCTGCGGAGATCAATGCTTCCAAAGGAGACGATTCCTGACTCCTCTTTAAAATGGATAGAAGTCCCAGGATCACTGTGGCACGTCGAAAGGGACCCTGGGTCTCCCGCCTCACGTGGAGACGCATCCCAATTGCCATGCCAAGACTCGAGGAGAATCCCGAGGTGTCCCTCGCACCTAGGCTGGAGTCCTGACGTCGCTGAACAAACACGTGTATGGAAGGGCCCTCCCCGTCGTAACTTGAGAATATACCCTAGGTTCTGCACGCAACTCGAGAAAAACCATGAGACTTCCCCCTCGCCGTGAGATGAAGCCCGATTCCCCTGCACTGCGTGCAGAGCAACTCCGTGTTCCACTTCAAACGTGAAAGGAGCCTTGATTTCCTTGATGGCCCTCCAGAGAAAACCCAAGATCACTGTCTCAAGTCTAGACGGATCCTGAGGTCACTGTAACAACACGAAAGGGCTCTGTGGACCGCAAATCAACTCGAGATGAGAGCTTAGTCCCTGGCTTCGACTCGAGAAGAATACCAACTTTCCACAAGCACCTCAAGAGGAGGCTTCTCTCAGCTACAGGTATGTGAGAGGGACCCTGAGTTTGTGGCCTCAAGTGGAATGTCAACCGAGATGCTCTGACTCGAAGTAAGGCCAGATATCCCTGCAGTGAATTGAATGCAGACTCGTCTTGCATCTCCCAAGACGAAGGGATGTCTGAATCCCCTGTGGAGACCACAGAGAAAGACCTAGTCCTCCGCCTCATCGCGACCGGAAGCCTCACATCCTTTCAAAACTCGAGAGGTCCACGGAGATCAATGCTTCCAAAGGAGACGATGCCTGACTCCACTTGAAAATGGATAGGAGTCCCAGGATCCCTGTGGCACGTGGAAAGGGACCCTGGGTCTCCCGCATCACGTGGAGACGCGTCCCAATTGCCATGCCAAGACTCGAGGAGAATCCCGAGGTGTCCCTCGCACCTAGGCAGGAGTCCTGACGGCACTGAACAAACACGTGTCTGGAAGGGCCCTCCCCGTCGTAACTCGAGAATATACCCCAGGTTCCGGCCGCAACTCGAGAAAAACCATGAGACTTCCCCCTCGCCGTGAGATGAGGCCCCATTCCCCTGCACTGCATGCAGAGCAATTCCGTGTTCCACATCAAACCTGAAAGGATCCTTGATTTCCTTGATGGCACTCCAGAGAAAACCCACGATCACTGTCTCAAGTCTAGAGGGATCCTGAGGTCACTGGAGCAACACGAATGGGCTCCATGGACCCCAAATCAACTCGAGATGAGAGCTTAGTCCCTGGCTTCGACTCAAGAGGAATACCAACTTTCCACAAGCACCTCAAGAGGAGGCTTCTCTCAGCTACATGTATGTGAGAGGGACCCTGAGTTTGTGACCTCAAGTGGAATGGACACCGAGATGCTCTGACTCGAAGTAAGGCCGGATATCCCTGCAGTGAATTGAATGCAGGCTCGTCTTGCATCTCCCAAGATGAAGGGATGTCTGAATCCCCTGTGGAGACCACAGAGAAAGACCTAGTTCTCCGCCTCATTGCGACCGGAGGCCTCACATCCGTTCAAAACTGGAGAGGTCCGCGGAGATCAATGCTTCCAAAGGAGACGATGCCTGACTCCTCTTGAAAATGGATAGAAGTCCCAGGATCCCTGTGGCACATGGAGAGGGACCCGGGGTCTCACGCCTCAGGTGGAGAAGCGTCCCAATTGCCATGCCAAGACTCGCGGAGAATCCAGAGTTTTCCCTCGCACCTAGGCAAGAGTCCTGACGTCGCTGAACAAACACGTGTCTGGAAGGGCCCTCCATGTAGTAACTAGAGAATATACCCGAGGTTCCGGCCGCAACACGAGAAAAACCATGAGACTTCCCCCTCGCCGCGATATGAGGTCCGATGCCCCTGCACTGCGTGCAGAGCAATTCCGTGTTCCACATCAAACGTGAAAGGAGCCTTGATTTCCTTGATGGCACTCCAGATAAAACCCAAGATCACTGTCTCAAGTCTAGAGGGATCCTGAGGTCACTGGAGCAACACGAAAGGGCTCCGTATAACCCAAATCAACTCGAGATGAGAGCTTAGTCCCTGGCTTCGACTCAAGAGGAATACCAACTTTCCACAAGCACCTCAAGAGGAGGCTTCTCTCAGCTACAGGTATGTGAGAGGGACCCTGAGTTTGTGGCCTCAAGTGCAATGGACACCGAGATGCTCTGACTCGAAGTAAGGTCGGATATCCCTGCAGTGAATTGAATGCAGGCTCGTCTTGCATCTCCCAAGACGAAGGGATGTCTGAATCCCCTGTGGAGACCACAGAGAAAGACCTAGTCCTCCGCCTCATCGTGACCGGAGGTCTCACATCCTTTGAAAACTCGAGAGGTCTCCAGAGATCAATGCTTCCAAAGGAGACGATGCCTGACTCCTCTTGAAAATGGATAGGAGTCCCAGGATCCCTGTGGCACGTGGAAAGGGACACTGGGTCTCCCGCCTCACGTGGAGACGCGTCCCAATTGCCATGCCAAGACTCGAGGAGAATCCCGAGGTGTCCCTCGCACCTAGGCAGGACTCCTCACGTCGCTGAACAAACACGTGTCTGGAAGGGCCCTCCCCGTCGTAACTCGAGAATATACCCCAGGTTCCGGCCGCAACTCGAGAAAAACCATGAGACTTCCCCCTCGCTGCGAGATGAGGCCCGATTCCCCTGCACTGCGTGCAGAGCAATTCCGTGTTCCACTTCAAACGTGAAAGGAGCCTTGATTTCCTTGATGGCACTCCAGAGAAAACCCAAGATCACTGTCTCAAGTCTAGAGGGATCCTGAGGTCACTGGAGCAACACGAAAGGGCTCCGTGGACCCCAAATCAACTCGAGATGAGAGCTTAGTCCCTGGCTTAGACTCAAGTGGAATACCACTTTCCACAAGCACCTCAAGAGGAGGCTTCTCTCAGCTACAGGTAAGTGAGAGGGACCCTGAGTTTGTGGCCTCAAGTGCAATGGACACCGAGATGCTCTGACTCGAAGTAAGGCCGGATATCCCTGCAGTGAATTGAATGCAGGCTCGTCTTGCATCTCCCAAGACGAAGGGATGTATGAATCCCCTGTGGAGACCACAGAGAAAGACCTAGTCCTCCGCCTCATCGTGACCCGAGGCCTCACATCCTTTGAAAACTCGAGAGGTCTGCAGAGATCAATGCTTCCAAAGGAGACGATGCCTGACTCCTCTGGAAAATGGATAGGAGTCCCAGGATCCCTGTGGCACGTGGAAAGGGACCCTGGGTCTCCCGCCTCACGTGGAGACGCGTCCCAATTGCCATGCCAAGACTCGAGGAGAATCCCGAGGTGTCCCTCGCACCTAGGCAGGAGTGCTGACGTCGCTGAACAAACACGTGTCTCGAAGGGCCCTCCCCATCGTAACTCGAGAATATACCCCAGGTTCCGGCCGCAACTCGAGAAAAACCATGAGATATCCCCCTCGCCGCGAGTTGAGGCCCGATTCCCCTGCACTGCATGCAGAGCAATTCTGTGTTCCACATCAAACGTGAAAGGAGCCTTGATTTCCTTGATGGCACTCCAGAGAAAACCGAAGATCACTGTCTCAAGTCTAGAGGGATCCTGAGGTCACTGGAGCAACACGAAAGGGCTCCGTGGACCCCAAATCAACTCGAGATGAGAGCTTAGTCCCTGGCTTCGACTCAAGAGGAATACCAACTTTCCACAAGCACCTGAAGAGGAGGCTTCTCTCAGCTACAGGTATGTGAGAGGGACCCTGAGTTTGTGGCCTCAAGTGGAATGGACACCGAGATGCTCTGACTCGAAGTAAGGCCGGATATCCCTGCAGTGAATTGAATGCAGGCTCGTCTTGCATCTCGCAAGACGAAGGGATGTCTGAATCCCCTGTGGAGACCACAGAGAAAGACCTAATTTTCCGCCTCATCGCGACCGGAGGCCTCACATCCTTTGAAAATTCGAGAGGTCCAGGGAGATCAATGCTTCCAAAGGAGACGATGCCTGACTGCTCTTGAAAATGGATAGGAGTCCCAGGATCCCTGTGGCACGTGGAAAGGGACCCTGGGTCTCCCGCCTCACGTGGAGACGCATCCCCATTGCCATGCCAAGACTCGAGGAGAATCCCGAGGTGTCCCTCGCACCTAGGCAGGATTCCTGACGTCGCTGAACAAACACGTGTCTGGAAGGGCCCTCACCGTCGTAACTCGAGAATATACCCCAGGTTCCAGCCGCAACTCGAGAAAAACCATGAGACTTCCCCCTCACCACTGGATGAGGCCCGATTCCCCTGCACTGCGTGCAGAGCAATTCCGTGTTCCACATCAAACGTGAAAGGAGACTTGATTTCCTTGATGGCACTCCAGAGAAAACCCAAGATCACTGTCTGAAGTCTAGAGGGATCCTGAGGTCACTGGAGCAACACGAAAGTGCTCCGTGGACCCCAAATCAACTCGAGATGAGAGCTTAGTCCCTGGTTTCAACTCAAGAGAAATACCAAATTTCCACAAGCACCTCAGGAGGAGGCTTCTCTCAGCTACAGGTATGTGAGAGGGACCCTGAATTTGTGGCCTCAAGTGGAGTGGAGACCGAGAGGCTCTGACTCAAAGTAAGGCCGGATATCCCAACAGTGAATTGAATGCAGGCTCGTCTTGCATCTCCCAATACGAAGGGATGTCTGAATCCCCTATAGAGACCACAGAGAAAGACCTAGTTCTCTGCTTCATCGCGACCGGAGACCTCACATCCTTTGAAAACTCGAGAGGTCTGCAGAGATCAATGCTTCCAAAGGAGACGATGCCTGACTCCTCTTTAAAATGGATAGGAGTCCCAGGATCCCTGTGGCACGTGAAAAGGGACACTGCGTTTACCGCCATATGTGGAGACGCGTCCCCATTGCCATGCCAAGACTCGAGGAGAATCCCGAGGTGTCCCTCGCACCGAGGCAGGAGTCCTGACGTCGCTGAACAATCACGTGTCTAGAAGGGCCCTCCCCGTCGTAACTCGAGAATATACCCCAGGTTCCAGCCGCAACTCGAGAAAAACCATGAGATTTCCCCCTCGCCGCCAGATGAGGCCCGATTCCCCTGCACTGCGTGCAGTACAATTCCGTGTTCAACATCAAACGTGAAAGGAGCCTTGATTTCCTTGATGGCACTCCAGAGAAAACCCAAGATCACTGTCTCAAGTCTAGAGGGATCCTGAGGTCACTGGAGCAACACGAAATTTCCCCTTAGACCCCAAATCAACTCGAGATGAGAGCTTAGTCCCTGGCTTCGACTCAAGTGGAATACCAACTTTCCACAAGCACCTCAAGAGGAGGCTTCTCTCAGCTACAGGTATGTGAGAGGGACCCTGAGTTTGTGGCCTCAAGTGGAATGGACACCGAGATGCTCTGACTCGAAGTAAGGCCGGATATCCCTGTAGTGAATAGAATGCAGGCTCGTCTTGCATCTCCCAAGACGAAGGGATGTCTGAATCCCCTGTGGAGACCACAGAGAAAGACCTAGTCCTCCGCCTCATCGCGACCGGAGACATTACATCCTATGAAAAATCGAGAGGTCTGCGGAGATCATTGCTTCCAAAGGAGACGATGGCTGACTCCTCTTGAAAATGGATAGGAGTCCCAGGATCCATCTGGCACGTGGAAAGGGACCCTGGGTCTCCCGCCTCACGTGGAGACGCGTCCCAATTGCCATGCCAAGACTCGAGGAGAATCCCGAGGTGTCCCTCGAACCTAGGCAGGGGTCCTGACGTCGCTGAACAAACCTGTGTCTGGAAGGGCCCTCCCCGTCGTAACTCGAGAATATACCCCAGGGTCCGGCCGCAACTCGAGAAAAACCATGAGACTTCCCCCTCGCCGTGAGATGAGGCCCGATTCCCCTGCACTGCGTGCAGAGCAATTCCGTGTTCCACATCAAACGTGAAAGGAGCCTTGATTTCCTTGATGGCACTCCAGAGAAAACCCAAGATCACTGTCTCAAGTCTAGAGGGATCCTGAGGTCACTGTAGCAACACAAAAGGGCTCCGTGGACCCCAAATCACCTCGAGATGAGAGCTTAGTCCCTGGCTTCGACTCAAGAGTCATATCAACTTGCCACAAGCACCTCAAGAGGAGGCTTCTCTCAGCTACAGGTATGTGAGAGGGACCCTGAGTTTGTGGCCTCAAGTGGAATGGACACCGAGATGCTCTGGCTAGAAGTAAGGCCGGATATCCCTGCAGTGAATTGAATGCAGGCTCGTCTTGCATCTCCCAATACGAAGGGATGTCTGAATCCCCTGTGGAGACCACAGAGAAAGACCTAGTTCTCCGCCTCATCACGACCGGAGGCGTCACATCCTTTGAAAACTCGAGAGGTCCACGGAGATCAATGCTTCCAAAGGAGACGATGCCTGACTCCTCTTGAAAATGGATAGGAGTCCCAGGATCCCTGTGTCACGTGGAAAGGGACCTTGGGTCTCCCGCCTCACGTGGAGACGCCTCCCAATTGCCATGCCAAGACTCGAAGAGAATCCCGAGGTGTCCCTCGCACCTAGGCAGCAGTCCTGACTTCGCTGAACAAACACGTGTCTGGAAGGGCCCTCCCCGTCGAAACTCGAGAAAATACCCCAGTTTCCGGCCGCAACTCGAGAAAAACCATGAGACTTCCCCCTCGCCGCGAGATGAGGCCCGATTCCCCTGCACTGCGTGCAGAGCAATTCCGTGTTCCACATCAAACGTGAAAGGAGCCTTGATTTCCTTGATGGCACTCCAGAGAAAACCCAAGATCACTGTCTCAAGTCTAGAGGGATTCTGAGGTCACTGGAGCAACAAGAAAGGTCTCCGTGGACCCCAAATCAAGTCGAGATGAGAGCTTAGTCCCTGGCTTCGATTCAAGAGGAATACCAACTTTCCACATGCACCTCAAGAAGCGGTTTCTGCCAGCTACAGGTATGTGCGAGGGACACTGAGTTTGTGGCCTCAAGTAGAATGGACACAGAGATGCTCTGACTCGAAGTAAGGCCGGATATCCCTGCAGTGAATTGAATGCAGGCTCGTCTTGCATCTCCCAAGAAGAAGGGATGTCTGAATCCCCTGTGGAGACCACAGAGAAAGACCTAGTTCTCCCTCTCATGGCGACCGGAGGCATCACATCTTTGAAAACTCGAGAGGTCCGCGGAGATCAATGCTTCCTAAGGAGACGATGCCTGACTCCTCTTGAAAATGGATAGGAGTCCAAGAAACCCTGTGGCACATGGAACGGGACCCTGGGTCTCCCGCCTCACGTGGAGACTTGTCCTAATTGCCATGCCAAGACTCGAGGAGAATCCCGAGGTGTTCCTCGCACCTAGGCACTAGTCCTGACGTCGCTGAACAAACACTTGTCTGGAAGGGCCCTCCCCGTTGTAACTCAAGAATATACCCCAGTTTCCGGCCGCAACTCGAGAAAAACCATAAGACTTCCCCCTCGCCTTGAGATGTGACCCGATTCTCCTGCACTGCGTGCAGACCAATTCCGTGTTCCACATCAAACGTGAAAGGATTCTTGATTTCCTTGATGGCACTCCAAAGAAAAGCCAAGATCACTGTCTCAAGTCTAGAGGGATCCTGAGGTCACTGTAGCAACCCGAAAGGGCTCCGTGCACCCCAAATCAACTCGAGATGAGAGCTTTGTCCCTGGCTTCGCCTCAAGAGGAATACCAACTTTCCAAAAGCTCCTCAAGAGGAGGTTTCTCTCAGCTACAGGTATGTGAGAGGGACCCTGAGTTTGTGGCCTCAAGTGGAATGGACACCGAGATGCTCTGACTCAATGTAAGGCCGGATATACCTGCAGTGAATTGAATGCAGGCTCGTCGTGGATCTCCCAAGACGAAGGGATGTCTGAATACCCTGTGGAGACCACAGACAAAGACCTAGATCTCCGCCTCATCGCGACCATAGGCCTCACATACTTTGAAAACTCGAGAGGTCCGCGGAGATCAATGCTTCCTAAGGAGACGATGCCTGACTCCTCTTGAAAATGGATAGGAGTCCCAGAATCCCTGTGGCACGTGGAAAGGGACCCTGGGTCTTCCGCCTCACTGGAGACGCGTCCCAATTGCCATGCCAAGACTCGAGGAGAATCCCGAGGTGTCCCTCGCACCTAGGCAGGAGTCCTGACTTCGCTGAAAAAACACGTGTCTGGAAGGGCCCTCCCCATCGTAACTCGAGAATATACCCCAGGTTCCGGCCGCAACTCGAGAAATTCCATGAGACCTACCCCTCGCGGCTAGATGAGGCCCGATTCCCCTGCACTGCGTGCAGAGCAATTCCGTGTTCCACATCAAACGTGAAAGGAGCCTTGATTTCCTTGATGGCACTCCAGAGAAAACCCAAGATCACTGTCTCAAGTCTAGAGGGATTTTGAGGTCACTGGAGCAACACGAAAGGGCTCCGTGGACCCCAAATCAACTCGAGATGAGAGCTTAGTCCCTGGCTTTGACTCAAGAGGAATACCAACTTTCCACAAGCACCTCAAGAGGAGGCTTCTCTCAGCTGCATGTATATGAGAGGGACCCTGATTTTGTGGCCTCAAGTGGAATGGACACCGAGATGCTCTGACTCGAAGTAAGACCAGATATCCCTGCAGTGAATTGAATGCAGGCTCGTCTTGCATCTCCCAAGACGAAGGGATTTCTGAATCCCCTGTGGAGACGACAGAGAAAGAACTAGTCCTCCTCTTCATCGCAACCGGAGGCCTCACATCCTTTGAAAACTCGAGAGGTCTGCAGAGATCAGTGCTTCCAAAGGAGACGATGCCTGACTCCTCTTGAAAGTTGATAGGAGTCCCAGGATCCCTGTGGCACGTGGAAAGTGACACTGGGTGTCCCGCCTCACGTGGAGACGCGTCCCAATTGCCATGCCAAGACTCGAGGAGAATCCCGAGGTGTCCCTCGCACCTAGGCAGGAGTCCTGACGTCGCTGAACAAACACGTGTCTGGAAGGGCCCTCCCCGTCGTAACTCGAGAATATACCCCAGGTTCCGACCGCAACTCGAATAAAACCATGAGACTTCCTCCTCGCCGCGAGATGAGGCCCGATTACCCTGCACTGCGTGCAGAGCAATTCTGTGTTCCACATCAAACGTGAAAGGATCCTTGATTTCTTTGATGGCACTCCAGAGAAAACCCAAGATCACTGTCACAAGTCTAGAGGGATCCTGAGGTCACTAGAGCAACACGAAAGGGCTCCGTGGACCCCAAATCAACTCGAGATGAGAGCTTTTCCTTGGCTTCGACTCAAGAGGAATACCAACTTTCCACAAGCACCTCAAGAGTAGGCTTCTCTCAGCTACAGGTATGTGAGAAGGACCCTGAGTTTGTGGCCTCAAGTGGAAGGGACACCGAGATGCTCTGACTCGAATTAAGGCCGGATATCCCTGCAGTGAATTGAATGCAGGCTCGTCTTGCATCTCCCAAGACGAAGGGATGTCTGAATCCCCTGTTGGGACCACAGAGAAAGTCCTAGTCCTCCGGCTCATCGCGACCGGAGGCCTCACATCCTTTGAAAACTCGAGAGGTCTGCGGAGATCAATGCTTCCAAAGGAGACGATGCCTGACTCCTCTTGAAAATGGATAGCAGTCCCAGGATCCCTGTGGCACGTGGAAAGGGACCCTGGGTCTCCCGCCTCACGTGGAGACGCGTCCCAATTGCCATGCCAAGACTCGAGGAGAATCCCGAGGTGTCCCTCGCACCTAGGCAGGAGTACTGACGTCGCTGAACAAACACATGTCTGGAAGGGCCCTCCCCGTCGTAACTCGAGAATATACCCCAGGTTCCGGCCGCAACTCGAGAAAAACCATGAGACTTCCCCCTTGCCGCTGGATGAGGCCCGATTCCCCTGCACTGCGTGCAGAGCAATTCCGTGTTCCACATCAAACGTGAAAGGAGCCTTGATTTCCGTGATGGCACTCCAGAGAAAACCCAAGATCACTGTCTCAAGTCTAGAAGGATCCTGAGGTCACTGGAGCAACAAGAAAGGGCTCCCTGGACCCCAAATCAACTCGAGATGAGAGCTTAGTCCCTGGCTTCGCCTCAAGAGGAATACCAACTTTCCACAAGCACCTCAAGAGGAGGCTTCTCTCAGCTACAGGTATGTGAGAGGGCCCCTGAGTTTTTGGCCTCAAGTGGAATGGACACCGAGATGCTCTGACTCGAAGTAAGACCATATATCCCTAAAGTGAATTGAATGCAGGCTCTTCCTGCGTCTCCCAAGACGAAGGGATGTCTGAATCCCCTGTGGAGACCACAGAGAAAGACCTAGTTCTCCGCCTCATCGCGACCGGACTCCTCACATCCTTTGAAAACTCGAGAGTTCTGCAGAGATCAATGCTTCCAAAGGAGAAGATGCCTGAATTTTCTTGAAAATTGATAGGAGTCCCAGGATCCCTGTCCACGTGGAAGGGTTCCCTGGGTCTCCCGCTTCACGTGGAGACGCGGCCCAAATGCCATGCCAAGACTCGAGGAGAATCCCGAAGTGTCCCTCGCACCTAGGCAGGAGTCCTGACGTCGCTGAACAAACACGTGTCTGGAAGGGCCCTCCCCTTCGTAACTCGACAATATACCCCAGGTTCCGGCAGCAACTCGAGAAAAACCATGAGACTTCCCCCTCGTCGCGAGATGAGGCCCGATTCCCCTGCACTGCGTGCAGAGCAATTCCGTGTTCCACATCAAACGTGAAAGGAGCCTTGATTTCCTTGATGGCACTCCAGAAAAAACCCAAGATCACTGTCTCAAGTCTAGAGGGATCCTGAGGTCACTGGAGCAACAAGAAAGGGCTCCGTGGACCCCAAATCAACTCGAGATGAGAGCTTAGTCCCTGGCTTCAACTCAAGAGGAATACCAACGTTCCACAAGCACCTCAAGAGGAGGCTTCTCTCAGCTACAGGTAGGTGAGAGGGACCATGAGTTTGTGGCCTCAAATCGAATGGAGACCGAGATGCTCTGACTCGAAGTAAGGCCGGATATCCCTGCAGTGAATTGAATGCAGGCTCGTCTTCCATCTCCCAAGACGAAGGGATGTCTGAATCCCCTGTGGAGACCACAGAGAAAGACCTAGTTCTCCGCCTCATCGCGACCGGAGGCCTCACATCCTTTGAAAACTCGAGAGGTCCGCGCAGAACAATGCTTCCAAAGGAGACGATGCCTGACTCCTCTTGAAAATGGATAGGAGTCCCAGGATCCATGTGGCACGTGGAAAGGGACCCTGTGTCTCCTGCCTCACGTGGAGACGCGTCCCAATTGCCATGCCAAGACTCGAGGAGATCACGAGGTGTTCGTTGCACCTAGGCAGGAGTCCTGACTTCGCTGAACAAACACGTGTCTGGAAGGGCACTCCCCATCATAACTCGAGAATATACCCCAGGTTCTGGCCGCAACTCCAGAAAAACCATGAGACTTACCCCTCGCCCTGAGATGAGGCCTGATTCCCCTGCACTGCATGCAGAGCAATTCCGTGTTCCACATCAAACGTGAAAGGAGCCTTGATTTCCTTGATGGCACTCGAGAAAAAACCCAAAGTCACTCTCTAAAGTCTAGAGGGATCCTGAGGTCACTGTAGCAGCACGAAAGGGCTCCGTAGATCCCAAATCAACTCGAGATGAGAGCTTAGTCCCTGGCTTGGACTCAAGAGGAATACCAACTTTCCACAAGCACCTCAAGAGGAGGCTTGTCTCAGCAACAGGTATGTGAGAGGGACCCTGAGTTTGTGGCCTCAAGTGGAATGGACACCGAGATGCTCTGACTCGAAGTAAGGCCGGATATCCCTGCAGTTAATTGAATGCAGGCTCGTCTTGCATCTCCCAAGACGAAGGGAAGTCTGAATCCCCTGTGGAGACCACAGAGAAAGACCTAGTTCTCCGCCTCATCGCGACCAGAGGCCTCACATGCTTTGAAAACTCGAGAGGTCCGAAGAGATCAATGCTTCCAAAGGAGACAATGCCTGACTCCTCTTTAATATGGATAGGAGACCCAGGATCCCTGTGGCACGTGGAAAGGGACCCTGGGTCTCCCGCCTCACGTGGATACGCGTCCCAATTGCCATGCCAAGACTCGAGGAGAATCCCGAGGTGTCCCTCGCACCTAGGCAGGAGTCCTGATGTCGCTGAACAAACACGTGTCTGGAAGGGCCCTCCCCGTCGTAACTCGAGAATATACCCCAGGTTCCTTCCGCAACTCGAGAAAAACCATGAGACTTCCCCCTCGCCGCGAGATGAGGCCCGATTCCCCTGCACTGCGTTCAGAGCAATTCCGTGTTCCACATCAAACGTGAAAGGAGCCTTGATTTCCTTGATGGCACTCCAGAGAAAACCTAAGATCACTGCCTCAAGTCCAGAGGGATCCTGAGGTCACTGGAGCAACACGAAAGGGCTCCGAAGACTCCAATTCAACTCGAGATGAGAGCTTAGTCCCTGGCTTCGACTCAAGAGGAATACCAACTTTCCACAAGCACCTGAAGAGGAGGCTTCTCTCAGCTACAGGTATGTGAGAGGGACCCTGAGTTTGTGGCCTCAAGTGGAATGGACACCGAGATGCTCTGACTCGAAGTAAGGCGGGATATCTTTGCCGTGAATTGAATGCAGGCTCTTCTTGCGTTTCCCAAGACGATGGGATGTCTGAATCCCCAGTGGAGACCACAGAGAAAGACCTAGTCCTCCGCCTCAACGCGACCGGAGGCCTCACATCCTTTGAAAACTCGAGAGGTCCGTGGAGATCAAGGCTTCCAAAGGAGACGATGCCTGACTCCTCTTGAAAATGGATAGGAGTCCCAGGATCCCTGTGGCACGTGGAAAGGGACCCTGGGTCTCCCGCTTCACGTGGAGACGCGTCCCAATTGCCATGAAAAGACTCGAGGAGAATCCCGAGGAGTCCCTCGCACCTAGGCAGGAGTCCTGACGTCGCTGAACAAACACGTGTCCGGAAAGGCCCTCCCCGTCGTAACTCGAGAATATACCCCAGGTTCCGGCCGCAACTCGAGAAAAACCATGAGACTTCCCCCTCGCCACGACATGAGGCCCGATTCCCCTGCACTGCGTGCAGAGCAATTCCGTGTTCCACATCAAACGTGAAAGGAGCCTTGATTTCCTTGATGGCACTCCAGAGAAAACCCAAGATCACTGTCTCAAGTCCAGAGGGATCCTGAGGTCACTGGAGCAACACGAAAGGGCTCCGAGGACTCCAATTCAACTCGAGATGAGAGCTTAGTCCCTGGCTTCGACTCAAGAGGAATACCAACTTTCCACAAGCACCTGAAGAGGAGGCTTCTCTCAGCTACAGGTATGTGAGAGGGACCCTGAGTTTGTGGCCTCAAGTGGAATGGACACCGAGATGCTCTGACTCGAAGTAAGGCGGGATATCTTTGCCGTGAATTGAATGCAGGCTCTTCTTGCGTTTCCCAAGACGATGGGATGTCTGAATCCCCAGTGGAGACCACAGAGAAAGACCTAGTCCTCCGCCTCAACGCGACCGGAGGCCTCACATCCTTTGAAAACTCGAGAGGTCCGTGGAGATCAAGGCTTCCAAAGGAGACGATGCCTGACTCCTCTTGAAAATGGATAGGAGTCCCAGGATCCCTGTGGCACGTGGAAAGGGACCCTGGGTCTCCCGCTTCACGTGGAGACGCGTCCCAATTGCCATGAAAAGACTCGAGGAGAATCCCGAGGAGTCCCTCGCACCTAGGCAGGAGTCCTGACGTCGCTGAACAAACACGTGTCCGGAAAGGCCCTCCCCGTCGTAACTCGAGAATATACCCCAGGTTCCGGCCGCAACTCGAGAAAAACCATGAGACTTCCCCCTCGCCACGACATGAGGCCCGATTCCCCTGCACTGCGTGCAGAGCAATTCCGTGTTCCACATCAAACGTGAAAGGAGCCTTGATTTCCTTGATGGCACTCCAGAGAAAACCCAAGATCACTGTCTCAAGTCTAGAGGGATCCTGAGGTCACAGGAGCAACACGAAAGGGCTCCGAGGACCCCAAATCAACTCGTGATGAGAGCTTAGTCCCTGGCTTCGACTCAAGAGGAACACCAACTTTCCACAAGCACCTCAAGAGGAGGCTTCTCTCAGCTACAGGTATGTGAGAGGGACCCTGAGTTTGTGGCCTCAAGTGGAATGGACACCGTGATGCTCTTACTCGAAGTAAGGCCGGATATCCCTGCATTGAATTGAATGGAGGCTCGTCTTGCATCTCCCAAGACGAAGGGATGTCTGAATCCCCTGTGGAGACGACAGAGAAAGACCTAGTCCTCCGTCTCATCCCGACCGGAGGCCTCACATCCTTTGAAAACTCGAGAGGTCTGCGCAGATCAATGCTTCCAAAGGAGACGATGCCTGACTCCTCTTGCAAATGGATAGAAGTCCCAGGATCCCTGTGGCACGTGGAAAGGGACACTGGGTCTCGCGCCTCACGTGGAGCCGCGTCCCAATGCCATGCCAAGACTCGAGGAGAATCCCGAGGTGTCTCTCGCACCTAGGCAGGAGTCCTCACGTCGCTGAACAAACACGTGTCTGGAAGGGACCTCCCCGTCGTAACTCGAGAATATACCCCAGATTCCGGCCGCAACTCGAGAAAACCAAGAGACTTCCCCCTCGCCGCGAGATGAGGCGCGATTCCCCTGCACTGCGTGCAGAGCAATTCCGTGTTCCACATCAAACGTGAAAGGAGCCTTGATTTCCTTGATTGCACTCCAGAGAAAACCCAAGATCACTGTCTCAAGTCTAGAGGGATACTGAGGTCACTGGAGCAACATGAAAGGGCTCCGTGGACCCCAAATCAAATCGAGATGATAGCTTAGTCCCTGGCTTCGACTCAAGAGGAATACCAACTTTCCACAAGCACCTCAAGAGGAGGCTTCTCTCAGCTACAGGTATGTGACAGGGACCCTGAGTTTGTGGCCTCAAGTGGAATGGACACCGAGATGCTCTGACTCGAAGTAAGGCCGGATATCCCTGCAGTGAATTGAATGCAGGCTCGTCTTGCATCTCCCAAGACGAAGGGTTGTCTGAATCCCCTGTGGAGACCACAGAGAAAGACCTAGTTCTCCGCCTCATCGAGACCGGAGGCCTCACATCCTTTGAAAACTCGAGAGGTCCACGGAGATCAATGCTTCCAAAGGAGACGATGCCTGAGACCTCTTGAAAATGGATAGGAGTCCCAGGATCCCGGTGGCACGTGGAAAGCGACCCTGGGTCTCCCGCCTCACGTGGAGACGCGTCCCAATTGCCATGCCAAGATTCGAGGAGAATACCGAGGTGTCCCTCGCACCTAGGCAGGAGTCCTGATGTCGCTGAACAAACACGTGTCTGGAAGGGCCCTCCCCGTCGTAATCGAGAATATACCCCAGGTTCCGGCCACAATTCGAGAAAAACCATGAGACTTCCCCCTCGCCGCGAGATGAGGCCCGATTACCCTGCACTGCGTGCAGAGCAATTCCGTGTTCCACATCAAACGTGAAAGGAGCCTTGATTTCCTTGATGGCACTCCAGAGAAAACCCAAGATCACTGTCTCAAGTCTAGAGGGATCCTGAGGTCACTGGAGCAACATGAAAGGGCTCCGTGGACCCCAAATCAACTCGAGATGAGAGCTTAGTCCTTGGCTTCGACTCAAGAGGAATACCAACTTTCCACAAGCACGTCAAAAGGAGTCTTCTCCAGCTACAGGTATGTGAGAGGGACCCTGAGTTTGTGGCCTCAAGTGGAATGGACACCGAGATGCTCTGACTCGAAGTAAGGCCGGATATCCCTGCAATGAATTGAATGCAGGCTCGTCTTGCATCTCCCAAGACGAAGGGTTGTCTGAATCCCCTGTGGAGACCACAGAGAAAGACCTAGTCCTCCGCCTCAACGCGAACAGAGGCCTCACATCCTTTGAAAACTCGAGAGGTCTGCAGAGATCAATGCTTCTAAAGGAGACGATGCCTGACTCCTCTTGAAAATGGATAGGAGTCCCAGGATCCCTGTGGCACGTGGAAAGGGACCCTGGGTCTCCCGCCTCAGGTGGAGACGCGTCCCAATTGCCATGCCAAGACTCGAGGAGAATCCCGAGGTGTCCCTCACACCTAGGCAGGAGTCCTGACGTCGCTGAACAAACACGTGTCTGGAAGGGCCCTCCCCGTCGTAACTCGAGAATATACCCCAGGGTCCGGCCGAAACTCGAGAAAAACCATGAGACTTCCCCCTCGCCGCGAGATGAGGCCCGATACCCCTGCACTGCGTGCAGAGCAATTCCGTGTTCCACATCAAACGTGAAAGGAGCCTTGATTTCCTTGATGGCACTCCAGAGAAAACCCAAGATCACTGTCTCAAATCTAGAGGGATCCTGAGGTCACTGGAGCAACATGAAAGGGCTCCGTGGACCCCAAATCAACTCGAGATGAGAGCTTAGTCCCTGGCTTCGACTCAAGTGGAATACCAACTTTTCACAAGCACCTCAAGAGGAGGCATCTCTCAGCTACAGGTATGTGAGAGTGACCCTGAGTTTTTGGCCTCAAGTGGAATGGACACCGAGATGCTCTGACTCGAAGTAAGGCCGGATATCCCTGCAGTGAATGGAATGCAAGCTCGTCTTGCATCTCCCAAGACGAAGGGATGTCTGAATCCCCTGTGGAGACGACAGAGAGAGACCTAGTTCTCCGCCTCATCTCGACCGGAGGCCTCACATCCTTTGAAAACTAGAGAGGTCCGCGGAGATCAATGCTTCCAAAGGAGACGTTGCCTGACTCCTCTTGAAAATGGTTAGGAGTCCCAGGATCCCTGTCCACATGGACGGGGACCCTGGGTCTCCCGCTTCACGTGGAGACGCGTCCCACTTGCCATGCCAAGACTCGAGGAGAATCCCGAGGTGTCCCTCGCACCTAGGCAGTAGTCCTGCCGTCGCTGAACGAACACGTGTCTGGAAGGGCCCTCCCCGTCGTAACTCGAGAATATACCCCAGGTTCCGGCCGCAACTCGAGAAAAACCATGAGACTTCCCCCTCGCCGCGAGATGAGGCCCTATTTTCCTGCTCTGCGTGCAGAGCAACTCCGTGTTCCACATCAAACGTGAAAGGAGCCTTGATTTCCTTGATGGCACTCTAGAGAAAACCCAAGATCACTGTCTCAAGTCTAGAGGGATCCTGAGGTCACTGTAGCAATACGAAAGGGCTCCGTGGACCCCAAATCAACTCGAGATGAGAACTTAGTCCCTGGCTTCGACTCAAGAGGAATACCAACTTTCCACAAGCACCTCAAGAGGAGGCTTCTCTCAGCTACAGGTATGTGAGAGGGACCCTGAGTTTGTGGCCTCAAGTGGAATGGACACCGAGATGCTCTGACTCGAAGTAAGCCCGGATATCCCTGCAGTGAATTGAATGCAGGCTCGTCTTGCATCTCCCAAGACGAAGGGATGTCTGAATCACCTGTGGAGACCACAGAGAAAGACCTAGTCCTCCGCCTCATCGAGACCGGAGGCCTCACATCCTTTGAAAACTCGAGAGGTCTGCGGAGATCAATGCTTTCAAAGGAGACGATGCCTGACTCCTCTTGAAAATGGATAGGAGTCCCAGGAACCCTGTGGCACGTGGAAAGGGACCCTGGGTCTCCCGCCTCACGTGGAGACGCGTCCCAATTGCCATGCCAAGACTCGAGGAGAATCCCAAGGTGTCCCTCGCACCTAGGCAGGAGTCCTGACGTCGCTGAACAAACACGTGTCTGGAAGGGCCCTCCCCGACGTAACTCGAGAATATACCTCAGGTTCCGGCCGCAACTCGAGAAAAACCGTGAGACTTCCCCCTCGCCAGCAGATGAGTCCCGATTCCGCTACACTGCATGCAGAGCAATTCCGTATCCCAGATCAAACGTGAAAAAAGCCTTGATTTCCTTGATGGCACTCCAGAGAAAACCCAAGATCACAGACTCAAGTCGAGAGGGATCCTTAGGTCACTGTAGCAACACGAAAGGGCTCTGCAGACCCAAATCAACTCGAGATGTGAGGTTAGTCCCTGGCTTCGACTCAAGAGGAACACCAACTTTCCACAAGCACCTCAGGGGAGGCTTCTCTCAGCTACAAGGTATGTGAGAGGGACCCTGAGTTTGTGGCCTCAAGTGGAATGAACACCGAGATGCTCTGACTCAAAGTAAGGACGGATATCCCTGCAGTGAATTGAATGCAGGCTCGTCTTGCATCTCCAATACGAAGGGATGTCTGCATCCCCTGTGGAGACCAGAGAGAAAGACCTAGTTCTCCGCCTCATCGCTGACGGAGGCCTCACATCCTTTGAAAACTCGAGAGGTCCGCGGAGATCAATGCTTCCAAAGGAGACGATGCCTGACTCCTCTTGAAAATGGATAGGAGTCCCAGGATCCCTGTGGCACGTGGAAAGGGACCCTGGGTCTCCCGCCTCACGTGGAGACGCGTGCCAATTGCCATGCCAAGACTCGAGGAGAATCCCGAGGTGTCCCTCGCACCTAGGAAGGAGTCCTGACGTCGCTGAATAAACACGTGTCTGGAAGGGCCCTCCCCGTCGTAACTCGAGACTATACCCCAGGTTCCGGCCTAAACTCGAGAAAAACCATGCGACTTCCCCCTCGCCGCGAGATGAGGCCCGATTTCCCTGCGCTGCATGCAGAGCAATTCCGTGTTCCACATCAAACGTGAAAGGAGCCTTGATTTCCTTGATGGCACTACAGAGAAAACCCAAGATCACTGTCTCAAGTCTAGAGGGATCCTGAGGTCACTGGAGTAACACGAAAGGGCTCCGTGGACCCCAAATCAACTCGAGATGAGAGCTTAGACCCTGGCTTCGACTCAAGAGGAATACCAACTTTCCACAAGCACCTCAAGAGGAGGCTTCTCTCAGCTACAGGTATGTGAGAGGGACCCTGAATTTGTGGCCTCAAGTGGAATGGACACCGAGATGCTCTGACTTGAAGTAAGGCCAGATATCCCTGCAGTGAATTGAATGCAGGCTCGTCTTGCATCTCCCAAGATGAAGGGATGTCTGAATTCCCTGTGGAGACAAAAGAGGAAGACCTAGCCCTCCGCCTCATCGAGACCAGAGGCCTCACATCCTTTGAAAATTCGAGAGGTCTGCGGAGATCAATGCTTCCAAAGGAGACGATGCCTGACTCCTCTTGAAAATGGATAGGAGTCCCAGGATCCCTGTCGCACGTGGAAAGGGACCCTGGGTCCCCGCCTCACGTGGAGACGCGTCCCAAATGCCATGCCAAGACTCGAGGAGAATCCAGAGGTTCCCTCGCACCTAGACACGAGTCCTGACGTCGCTGAATAAACACGTGTATGGAAGGGCCCTCCCCGTCGTAACTCGAGAATATACCCCAGGTTTCGGCCGCAACTCGAGAAAAACCATGAGACTTCCCCCTCGCCGCGAGATGAGGCCCTTTTTCACTGCACTGTGTGCAGACCAATTCCGTATCCCATATCAAACTTGAAATGAGGCTTGATTTCCTTGATGGCACTCCAGAGAAAAAGCAAGATCACTGTCTCAAGTCTAGAGGGATCCTGAGGTCACTGTAGAAACACGAAAGGGCTCCGTGGACCCCAAATCAACTCGAGATGAGAGCTTAGTTCCTGGCTTCGACTCAAGAGGAATACCAACTTTTCACAAGCACCTCAAGAGGAGGCTTCTCTCAGCTAATGGTATGTGAGAGGGACCCTGAGTTTGTCGCCTGAAGTCGAATAGACACCGAGATGCTCTGACTCGAAGTAAGGCCGTATATCCCTGCAGTGAATTGAATGCAGGCTCGTCTTGAATCTCCCAAGACGAAGGGATGTCTCAATCACCTGTGGAGACCACAGAGAAAGACCTAGTTCTCCGCCTCTTCGTGACCGGAGGCCTCGAATCCTTTGAAAATTGGAGAGGTCAGCGGAGATCAATGCTTCCAAAGAAGCCGATGCCTGACTCCTCTTGAAAATGGATAGGAGTTCCAGGATCCCTCTGGCACGTGAAAGGGACCGTTGGTCTCCCTTTTCACGTGGAGACGCGTCCCAATTGCCATGCCAAGACTCGAGGAGAATCCCGAGGTGTCCCTCGCACCTAGGCAAGAGTCCTGACGTCGCTGAACAAACACGTGTCTGGACGGGCCCTCCCCGACGTAACTCGAGAATATACCCCAGGTTCCGGCCGCAACTCGAGGAAAACCATGAGACTTCCCCCTTGCTGCGAGATGAGTCCCGATTCCCCTGCACTGTGTGCAGAGCAATTCCGTATCCCACATCAAACGTGAAAAGAGCCTTGAATTCCTTGATGGCACTCCAGAGAAAACCCAAGATAACTCTCAAGTCTAGAGGGATCCTGAGGTCACTGTAGCAACACGTAAAGGCTCCGTGGACCCCAAATCAACTCGAGATGAGAGCTTAGTCCCTGGCATCGACTCAAGAGGAATACCAACTTTCCACAAGCACCTCAAGAGGAGGCTTCTCTCAGCTACAGGTATGAGAGAGGGACCCTGAATTTGTGGCCTCAAGTGGAATGAACAACGAGATGCTCTGACTCGAAGTAAGGCCGGATATCCCTGCAGTGAATTGAATGCAGGATCGTCTTGCATCTCCAAGACGAAGGGATGTCTGAATCCCCTGTTGAGACCAGAGAGAAAGACCTAGTTCTCCGCCTCATCGCGACCGGAGGCCTCACATCCTTTGAAAACTCGAGAGGTCCGCGGAGATCAATGCTTCCAAAGGAGACGATGCCTGACTCCTCTTGCAAATGGATCGGAGTCCCAGGATCCCTGTGGCACGTGGAAAGGGACCCTGGGTCTCCCGCCTCACGTGGAGACGCGTCCCAATTGCCATGCCAAGACTCGAGGAGAATCCCGAGGTGTCCCTCGCACATAGACAGGAGTCCTGACGTCGCTGAACAAATACGTGTCTGGAAGGGCCCTCCGGGTCGTAACTCGAGAATATACCCCATGTTCCGGCCGCAACTCGAGAAAAACCAAGAGACTTCCCCCTTGCCGCGAGATGAAGCCCGATTCCCCTGCACTACGGGCAGAGCAATTCCTTGTTCCACATCAAACGTGAAAGGAGCCTTGATTTCCTTGATGGCACTCCAGAGAAAACCCAAGATTACTCTCTCAAGTCTAGAGGGATCCTGAGGTCACTATAGCAACACGAAACGGCTCCTGGACCCCAAATCAACTCGAGATGAGAGCTTATTCCCTGGCTTCGACTCAAGAGTCATACCAACTTTCCACAAGCACCTCAAGAGGAGGCTTCTCTCAGCTACAGGTATGTGAGAGGGACCCTGAATTTGTGGCCTCAAGTGGAATGGACACTGAGATGCTGTCTCGAAGTAAGGCCGGATATCCCTGCAGTGAATTGAATGCAGGCTCATCTTGCATCCCCCAGAAGAAGGGATGTCTGCATACCCTGTGGAGACCACAGAGATAGACCTAGTTCTCCGCCTCATCGCGACCGGAGGCCTCACATCCTTTGAAAACTCGAGAGGTCCGCGGGGATCCATGTTTCCAAATTAGACGATGCCTGACTACTCTTGAAAATGGATAGGAGTCCCAGGATCCCTGTGGCACGTCGAAAGGGACACTGGGTCTCCCGCCTCACGTGAAGACGCGTGCCAATTGCCATGCCGAGACTCGACGAGAATCCCGAGGTGTCCCTCGCACCTAGGCAGGAGTCCTGACATCGCTGAACAAACACGTGTCTGGAAGGGCCCTCCCCGTTGTAACTCGAGAATATACCCCAGGTCCCCGCCGAAACTCGAGAAAAACCATGGGACTTCCCCCTCGCCTCGAGATGAGGCCCGATTTCCCTGTACTGCGTGCAGAGCAGTTTCGTGTTCCACATCAAACGTGAAAGGAGCCTTGATTTCCTTGATGGCACTCCAGAGAAAACCCAAGATCACTGTCTCAAGTCTAGAGGGATCCTGAGGTCACTGGAGCAACACGAAAGGGCTCCGTGGACCCCAAATCAACTCGAGATGAGACCTTAGTCCTTGGCTTCGAATCAAGAGGAATATCAACTTTCCACAAGCACCTCAAAAGGAGGATTCTCTCAGCTACAGGTATGAGAGAGGGACCCTGAATTTGTGGCCTCAAGTGGAATGAACAACGAGATGCTCTGACTCGAAGTAAGGCCGGATATCCCTGCAGTGAATTGAATGCAGGATCGTCTGGCATCTCCAAGACGAAGGGATGTCTGAATCCCCTGTTGAGACCAGAGAGAAAGACCTAGTTCTCCGCCTCATCGCGACTGGAGGCCTCACATCCTTTAAAAACTCGAGAGGTCCGCGGAGATCAATGCTTCCAAAGGAGATGATGCCTGACTCCTCTTGAAAATGGATAGGAGTCCCAGGATCCCTGTGGCACGTGGAAAGGGAACCTGGGTCTCCCGCCTCACGTGGAGACGCGTCCCAATTGCCATGCCAAGACTCGAGGACAATCCCGAGTTGTCCCTCGCACCTAGGCAGGAGTCCTGACATCGCTGAACAAACACGTGTCTGGAAGAGCCCTCCCCATCGTAACTCGAGAATATACCCCAGGTTCCGGCCGCAACTTGAATAAAACCATGAGACTTCCCCCTCGCCGCGAGATGAGGCCTGATTCCCCTGCACTGCATGAAGAGCAATTCCTTGTTCCACATCAAAAGTGAAAGGAACCTTCATTTCCTTGATGGCACTCCAGAGAAAACCCAGAGTCACTGTCTGAAGTCTAGAGGGATCCTGAGGTCACTGGAGCAACAGGAAAGGGCTCCATGGACCCCAAATCAACTCGAGATGAGAGCTTAGTCCCTGTCTTCGACTCAAGAGGAATACCAAGTTTCCACAAGCACCTCAAGAAGAGGCTTCTCTCAGCTACATGGATGTGAGAGGTACCCTGAGTTTGTGGCCTCAAGTGGAATGGACACCGAGATGGTCTGACTCGAAGTAAGGCCGGATATCCCTGCAGTGAATTGAATGCAGGCTCGTATTGCATCTCCCAAGACGAAGGGATGTCTGAATGCCCTGTGGAGACCACAGAGAAAGACCTAGTCCTCCGCCTCATCGCGACCGGAGGCCTCACATCCTTTGAAAACTCGAGAGGTCCGCAGAGATCAATGCTTCCAAAGGAGACGATGCCTGACTCCTCTTGAAAATGGATAGGAGTCCCAGGATCCCTGTGGCACGTGGAAAGGGACCCTGGGTCTCCCGCTTCACGTGGAGACGCGTCCCAATTGCCATGACAAGATTCGAGGAGAATCCCGAGGTGTCCCTCACAGCTAGGCACGAGTCCTGACGTCGCTGAACAAACACGTGTCTAGAAGGGCCCTCCCCGTCGTAACTCGAGAATATACCCCAGGTTCCGGCCGCAACTCGAGAAAAACCATGAGATTTCCCCCTCGCCGCCAGATGATTCCCGATTCCCCTGCACTGCGTGCAGTACAATTCCGTGTTCCACATCAAACGTGAAAGGAGCCTTGATTTCCTTGATGGCACTCCAGAGAAAACCCAAGATCACTGTCTCAAGTCTAGAGGGAACCTGAGGTCACTGGAGCAACACGAAATTTCCCCTTAGACCCCAAATCAACTCGAGATGAGAGCTTAGTCCCTGGCTTCGACTCAAGTGGAATACCAACTTTCCACAAGCACCTTAAGAGGAGGCTTCTCTAAGCTACAGGTATGTGAGAGGGACCCTGAGTTTGTGGCCTCAAGTGGAATGGACACCGAGATGCTCTGACTCGAAGTAAGGCGGGATATCCCTGTAGTGAATAGAATGCAGGCTCGTCTTGCATCTCCCAAGACGAAGGGATGTCTGAATCCCCTGTGGAGACGACAGAGAAAGACCTAGTCCTCCGCCTCATCGCGAACGGAGACATCACATCCTATGAAAAATCGAGAGGTCTGCGGAGATCAATGCTTCCAAAGGAGACGATGCCTGACTCCTCTTGAAAATGGATAGGAGTCCCAGGATCCATCTGGCACGTGGAGAGGGACCCTGGGTCTCCCGCCTCACGTGGAGACGCGTCCCAATTGCCATGCCAAGACTCGAGGAGAATCCCGAGGTGTCCCTCGCACCTAGGCAGGAGTCCTAACGTCGCTGAGCAAACACGTTTCTGGAAGGGCCCTCCCCGTCGTAACTCGAGAATATACCCCAGATTCCGGCCGCAACTCGGGAAAAACAATGAGACTTCAAATTCGCCGCGAGAAAAGTCCCAATTACCCTGCACTGCGTGCAGAGCAATTCCGTGTTCCACATCAAACATGATGGGAGCCTTGATTTCCTTGATGGCAATCCAGAGAAAACCCAAGATCACTGTCTCAAGTCTAGAGGGATCCTGAGGTCACTGGAGCAACAAGAAAGGGCTCCGTGGATCCCAAATCAACGCGGATGAGAGCTTAGTCCCTGGCTTCGACTCAAGAGGAATACCAACTTTCCACAAGCACCTCAAGAGGAGGCTTCTCTCAGCTACAGTTATGTGAGAGGGACCCTGAGTGTGTGGCCTCAAGTGGAATGGACACCGAGATGCTGTGACTCGAGGTAAGGCCGAATATCCCTGCAGTGAATTGAATGCAGGCTAGTCTTGCATCTCCTAAGAAGAAGGGATGTATGAATCCCCTGTGGAGACCATAGAGAAAGACATTGTTCTCCGCCTCATCGCGACGTGAGTCCTCACATCCTTTGAGAACTCGAGAGGTCCGCGGAGATCAATGCTTCCAAAGGAGACGATGCCTGACACCTCTTGAAAATGGATAGGAGTCCCAGGATCCCTGTGGCACATGGAAAGGGACCCTGGATCTCCCGCCTCACGTGGAGTCGCGTCCCAATTGCCATGCCAAGACTCGAGGAGAATCCCGAGGTGTCCCTCGCACCTAGGCAGGAGTCCTGACGTCGCTGAACAAACACGTGTCTGGAACGGACCTCCCCGTCGTAACTCGAGAATATACCCCAGGTTCCGGGCGCAACTCGAGAAAAATCATGAGACTTCCCCCTCGCCGCGAGATGAGGCACGATTCCCCTTCACTGCGTGCAGAGCAATTCCGTGTTCCACATCAAACGTGAAAGGAGCCTTGATTTCCTTGATGGCACTCCAGAGAAAACCCGAGATCACTGTCTCAAGTCTAGAGGGATCCTGAGGTCACTGTAGCAACAAGAAATGGGTCCATGGACCCCAAATCAACTCGTGATGAGAGCTTAGTCACTGGCTTCGACTCTATAGGAATAGCAACTTTCCACAAGCACCTCAAGAGGAGGCTTCTCTCAGATAAAGTTATGTGAGAGGGCCCTGAGTTGGGGATTCAAGTGGAATGGACACCGAGAAGCTCTGACTCGAAGTAAGGCTGGATATCCCTGCAGTGAATTGAATGCAGGCTCGTCTTGCATCTCCCAAGACGAAGGGATGTCTGAATGTCCTGTGGAGACCACAGAGAAAGACATAAATCTCCGCCTCATCGCGACCGGAGGCCTCACATCCTTTGAAAACTTGAGAGGTCCGCGGAGGTCAATGCTTCCAAAGGAGACTATGCCTGACTCCTCTTGAAAATGGATAGGAGTCCCTGGATCCCTGTGGCACGTGGAAAGGGACCCTGGGTCTCCCGCCTCACGTGGAGACGCGTCCCAATTGCCATGCCAAGACTCGAGGAGAATCCCGAGGTGTCCCTCACACCTAGGCAGGAGTCCTGACGTCACTGAACAAACACGTGTCTGGAAGGGCCTTCCCCGTCGTAACTCGAGAATATACCCCGGGTTCCTGCCGCAACTCGAGAAAAACCATGAGACATCCCCCTCGCCACGAGATGAGGCCCGATTTACCTGCACTGCATGCAGAGCAATTCCGTGTTCCACATCAAACGTGAAAGGAGCCTTGATTTCCTTGATGGCACTCCAGAGAAAACCCAAGATCACTGTCTCAAGTCTAGAGGGATCCTGTGGTCACTGTAGCAACAAGAAAGGTCTCCGTGGACCCCAAATCAAGTCGAGATGAGAGCTTAGTCCCTGGCTTCGATTCAAGACGAATACCAACTTTCCACATGCACCTCAAGAGGCGGTTTCTGTCAGCTACAGGTATGTGCGAGGGACCCTGAGTTTGTGGCCTCAAGTAGAATGGACACCGAGATGCTCTGACTCGAAGTAAGGCCGGATATCCCTGCAGTGAATTGAATGCAGGCTCGTCTTGCATCTCCCAAGAAGAAGGAATGTCTGAATCCCCTGTGGATACCACAGAGAAAGACCTAGTTCTCCGCCTCATCGCGAACGGAGGCATCACATCCTTTGAAAATTCGAGAGGTCCGCTGAGATCTAGGCTTCCAAAGGAGACGATGCCTGACTCCTCTTGAAAATGGATAGGAGTCCCAGGATCCCTGTGGCACGTGGAAAGGGACACTGGGTCTCGCACCTCACGTGGAGCCGCGTCCCAATTGCCATGCCAAGACTCGAGGAGAATCCCGAGGTGTCCCTCGCACCTAGGCAGGAGTCCTGACGTCGCTGAACAAACACGTGTCTGGAAGTGCCCTCCCCGTCGTAACTCGAGAATATACCCCAGGTTCCGGCCGCAACTCGAGAAAAACCATGAGACTTCCCCCTCTCCGCGAGATGAGGCCCGATTCCCCTGCACTGCGTGCAGAGCAATTCCGTGTTCCACATCAAACGTGAAAGGAGCCTTAATTTCCTTGATGGCACTCCAGAGAAAACCCAAGATAACTGTCTCAAGTCTAGAGGGATCCTGAGTTCACTGGAGCAACACGAAAGGGCTCCGTGGACCCCAAATCAACTCGAGATGAGAGCTTTTCCCTGGCTTCGACTCAAGAGAAATACCAACTTTCCACAAGCACCTCAAGAGGAGGCTTCTCTCAGCTATAGGTATGTGAGAGGGACCCTGAGTTTGTGGCCTCAAGTGGAATGGACACCGAGATGCTCTGACTCAAAGTAAGGCCGGATATCCCTGCAGTGAATTGAATGCATGCTCGTCTTGCATCTCCCAAGACGAAGGGATGTCTGAATCCCCTATGGAGACCACAGAGAAAGACCTAGTTCTCGGCCTCACCGCGACCGGATGCCTCACATCCTTTGAAAACTCGAGAGGTCCACGCAGAACAAAGCTTCCAAAGGAGACGATGCCTGACTCCTCTTGAAAATGGATAGGAATACCAGGATCCCTGTGGCACGTGGAAAGGGACCCTGGGTCTCCCGCCTCACGTGGAGACGCGTCCCAATTGCCATGCCAAGACTCGAGGAGAATACCGAGGTGTCCCTCGCACCTAGACAGGAGTCCTGACGTCGCTGAACAAACACGTGTCTGGAAGGGCCCTCCCCGTCGTAACTCGAAAATATAAATCAGGTTCCGGCCGCAACTCGAGAAAAAATATGAGACTTCCCCCTCGCCGCGAGATGAGGCCCGATTCCCCTGCATTGCGTGCAGAGCAATTCCGTGTTCCACATCAAACGTGAAAGGAGCCTTGATTTCCTTGATGGCACTCCAGACAAAACCCAAGATCACTGTCTCAAGTCTAGAGGGATCCTGAGGTCACTGGAGCAACACGAAAGGGCTCCGTGGACCCCAAATCAACTCGAGATGAGAGCTTAGCCCCTGGCTTCGACTCAAGAGGAATACCAACTTTCCACAAGCACCTCAAGAGGAGGCTTCTCTCAGCTACAGGTATTTGAGAGGGACCCTGAGTTTGTGGCCTCAAGTGCAATGGACACCGAGATGCTCTGACTCGAAGTAAGGCCGGATATCCCTGCAGTGAATTGAATGCAGGCTCGTCTTGCATCTCTCAAGACGAAGGGATGTCTGAATCCCCTGTGGAGACCACAGAGAAAGAACTAGTTCTCCGCCTCATCGCGACAGGAGGCCTCACATCATTTGAAAACTCGAGAGGTCCGCGGAGATCAATGCTTCCAAAGGAGACGATGCCTGACTCCTCTTGAAAATGGATAGGAGTCCCAGGATCCCTGTGGCACGTGGAAAGGTACCCTGGGTCTCCCGCCTCACGTGGAGACGCGTCCCAATTGCCATGCCAAGACTCGAGGAGAATCCCGAGGTGTCCCTCGCACCTAGGCAGGAGTCCTGACGTCGCTGAACAAACACGTGTCTGGAAGGGCCCTCCCCGTCGTAACTCGAGAATATACCCCAGGTTCCGGCCGCAACTCGAGAAAAACCATGAGACTTCCCCCTCGCCGCGAGATGAGGCCCGATTCCCCTGCACTGCGTGCAGAGCAATTCCGTGTTCCACATCAAACGTGAAAGGAGCCTTGATTTCCTTGATGGCACTCCAGAGAAAACCCAAGATCACTGTCTCAAGTCTAGAGGGATCCTGAGGTCACTGGAGCAACAAGAAAGGGCTCCGTGGACCCCAAATCAACTCGAGATGAGAGCTTAGTCCCTTGCTTCGAGTCAAGAGGAATACCAACTGTCCACAATCACCTCAAGAGGAGGCTTCTCTCAGCTACAGGTATGTGAGAGGGACCCTGAGTTTGTGGCCTCAAGTGGAATGGACACCGAGATGCTCTGACTCGAAGTAAGGCCGGATATCCCTGCAGGGAATTGAATGCAAGCTCGTCTTGCATCTCCCAAGACGAAGGGATGTCTGAATCCGCTGTGGAGACCACAAAGAAAGACCTGGTCCTCCACCTCATCGTGACCGGAGGCCTCACATCCTTTGAAAATTCGAAAGGTATGCGGAGATCAATGCTTCCAAAGTAGACGATGCCTGACTCCTCTTCAAAATGGATAGGAGTCCCACGATCCCTGTGTCACGTGGAAAGGGACCCTGGGTCTCCCGCCTCACGTGGAGACGCGTCCCAATTGCCATGCCAAGACTCGAGGAGAATCCCGAGGTGTCCCTCGCACCTAGGCAGGAGTCCTGACGTCGCTGAACAAACACGTGTCTGGAAGGGCCCTCCCCGTCGTTACTCGAGAATATACCCCAGGTTCCGGCCGCAACTCGAGAAAAACCATGAGACTTCACTATCGCCGCGAGATGAGGCCCGATTCCCCTGCCCTGCGTGCAGAGCAATTCCGTATTCCACATCAAAAATAAAAGGAGCCTTGATTTCCTTGATGGCACTCCAGAGAAAACCCAAGATCACTGTCTCAAGTCTAGAGGGATCCTGAGGTCACTGGAGCAACACGAAAGGGCTCCGTGGACCCCAAATCAACTCGAGATGAGAGCTTAGTCCATGACTTCAAATCGAGAGGAATATCAACTTTCCACAAGCACCTCAAGAGAAGGCTTCTCTCAGCTAATGGTATGTGAGAGGGACCCTGAGTTTGTCGCCTCAAGTGGAATGGACACCGAGATGCTCTGACTCAACGTAAGGCCAGATATCCCTGCAGTGAATTGAATGCAGGCTCGTCTTGCATCTCCCAAGACGAAGGGATGTCTGAATCCCCTGTGGAGACCACAGAGAAAGACATAATTTTCCACCTCATCGCGACCCGTGGCCTCACATCCTTTGAAAATTCGAGAGGTCCGCGGAGATCAATGCTTCCAAAGGAGACGATGCCTGACTCCTCTTGAAAATGGATAGGAGTCCCAGGATCCCTGTGGCTCGTGGAAAGGGACCCTGGTTCTCCCGGCTCACGTGGAGATGCGTCCAAATTGCCATGCCAAGACTCGAGGAGAATCCCGAGGTGTCCCTCGCACCTAGGCAAGAGTCCTCACGTCGCTGAACAAAACCGTGTCTGGAAGGGCCCTCCCCGTCGTAACTCGAGAATATACCCCAGGTTCCGGCCGCAACTCGAGAAAAACCATGAGACTTCCCCCTCCCCGCGAGATGAGGCCCGATTCCCCTGCACTGAGTGCAGACCAATTCCGTGTTCCACATCAAACGTGAAAGGAGCCTTGATTTCCTTAATGGCACTCCAGAGAAAACCCAAGATCACTGTCTCAAGTCTAGAGGGATCCTGAGGTCACTGTAGCAACACAAAAGGGCTCCGTGGACCCCAAATCAACTCGAGATGAGAGCTTAGTCCCTGGCTTCGACTCAAGAGGAATACCAACTTTCCACAAGCACCTCAAGAGGAGGCTTCTCTCAGCTAATGGTATGTGAGAGGGACCCTGAGTTTGTGGCCTCAAGTGGAATGGACACCGAGATGCTCTGACTCGAAGTAAGGCTGGATATCCCTGCAGTGAATTGAATGCAGGCTCGTCTTGCATCTCCCAAGACGAAGGGATGTCTGAATACAGTGTGGATACCACAGAGAAAGACCTAGTCCTCTGCCTCATCGTGACCGGAGGCCTCACATCCTTGGAAAACTCGAGAGGTCCGCGGAGATCAATACTTCCGAAGGAGACGATGCCTGACTCCTCTTGAAAATGGATAGGAGTCCCAGGATCCCTGTGGCACGTGGAAAGGGACACTGGGTCTCCCGCCTCACGTGGAGACACGTCCCAATTGCCATGTCAAGACTCGAGGAGAATCCCGAGGTGTCCCTCGCACCTAGGCAGGAGTCCTGACGTCGCTGAACAAACACGTGTCTGGAAGGGCCCTTCCCGTCGTAACGCGAGAATATACCCCAGGTTCCGGCCGCAACTCGAGAAAAACCATGAGATTTCCCCCTCGCCGCGAGTTGAGGCCCGATTCCCCTGCACTGCGTGCAGACCAATTCCGTGTTCCACATCAAACGTGAAAGGAGCCTTGATTTCCTTGATGGCACTCCAGAGAAAACCCAAGATCACTGTCTCAAGTCTAGAGGGATCCTGAGGTCACTGGAGCAACACGAAAGGGCTCCGTATAACCCAAATCAACTCGAGATGAGAGCTTAGTCCCTGGCTTCAACTCAAGAGGAATACCAACTTTAAACAAGCACATCAAGAGGAGGCTTCTCTCAGCTACAGGTATGTGAGAGGGAACCTGAGTTTGTCGACTCAGGTGGAATGGACACCGAGATGCTCTGACTCGAAGTAAGGCCAGATATCCCTGCAGTGAATTGAATGCAGGCTCGTCTTGCATCTCCCAAGACGAACGGATGTCTGAATCCCCTGTGGAGACCACAGAGAAAGACATAGTCCTCCGCCTCATCGCGACTGGAGGCCTCACATCCTTTGAAAACTCTAGAGGTCCGCAGAGATCAATGCTTACAAAGGAGACGATGCCTGACGCCTCTTGAAAATGGATAGGAGTCCCAGGATCCCTGTGGCACGTGGAAAGGGACCCTGGGTCTCCCGCCTCACGTGGAGACGCCTCCCAATTGCCATGCCAAGACTTGAGGAGAATCCCGAGGTGTCCCTCGCACCTAGGCAGGTGTCCTGACGTCGCTGAACAAACACGTGTCTGGAAGGGCCCTCCCCGTCGTAACTCGAGAATATACCCCAGGTTCCGGCCGCAACTCGAGGAAAACCATGAGACTTCCCCCTCGCCGCGAAATGAGCCCCGATTCATCTGCAATGTGTGCAGAGCAATTCCGTGTTCCACATCAAACGAGAAAGGAGCCTTGATTTCCTTGATGGCACTCCAGAGAAAACCCAAGATCACTGTCTCAAGTCTAGAGGGATCCTGAGGTCACTGGAGCAACACGAAAGGGCTCCGTGGACCCCAAATCAACTCTAGATGAGAGATTAGTCCCTGGCTTCAACTCAAGAGGAATACGAACTTTCCACAAGCCCCTCAAGAGGAGGCTTCTCTCAGCTACAGGTATGTGAGAGGGACCCTGAGTTTGTGGCCTCAAGTGGAATGGACACCGAGATGCTCTGACTCGAAGTAAGGCCGGATATCCCTGCAGTGAATTGAATGCAGGCTCGTCTTGCATCTCCCAAGACGAAGGGATGTCTGAATCCCCTGTGGAGACCACAGAGAAAGACCTAATTTTCCGCCTCATCGCGACCGGTGGCCTCACATTCTTTGAAAATTCGAGAGGTCCGCGGAGATCAATGCTTCCAAAGGAGACGATGCCTGACTCCTCTTGAAAATGGATAGGAGTCCCAGGATCCCTGTGGCACGTGGAAAGGGACCCTGGTTCTCCCGCCTCACGTGGAGACGCGTCCAAATTGCCATGCCAAGACTCGAGGAGAATCCCGAGGTGTCCCTCGCACCTAGGCAGGAGTCCTCACGTCGCTGAACAAACACGTGTCTGGAAGGGCCCTCCCCGTCGTAACTCGAGAATATACCCCAGGTTCCGGCCGCAACTCGACAAAAACCATGAGACTTCCCCCTCCCCGCGAGATGAGGCCCGATTCCCCTGCACTGCCTGCAGAGGAATTCCGTGTTCCACATCAAACGTGAAAGGAGCCTTGATTTCCTTAATGGCACTCCAGAGAAAACCCAAGATCACTGTCTCAAGTCTAGAGGGATCCTGAGGTCACTGGAGCAAAACGAAAGGGCTCCGTGGACCCCAAATCAACTCGAGATGAGAGCTTAGTCCCTCGCTTCGACTCAAGAGGAATACAAAATTCCACAAGCACCTCAAGAGGAGGCTTCTCTCAGCTACAGGTATGTGAGAGGGACCCTGAGTTTGTGGCCTCAAGTGGAATGGACACCGAGATGCTCTGACTTGAAGTAAGGCCGGATATCCCTGCAGTGATTTGAATGCAGGCTCGTCTTGCATCTCCCAAGACAAAGGGTTGTCTGAATCCCCTGTGGAGCCCACAGAGAAAGACCTAGTCCTCCGTCTCATCGCGACCGAAGGCCTCACATCCTTTGAAAACTCGAGAGGTCTTTGGAGATCAATGCTTCCAAAGTAGACGACGCCTGACGCCTCTTGAAAATGGATAGGAGTCCCAGGATCCCTGTGGCACGTGGAAAGGGACCCTGGGTCTCTCGCCTCACGTCGAGACGCCTCCCAATTGCATTGCCAAGACTTGAGGAGAATCCCGAGGTGTCCCTCGCACCTAGGCAGGAGTCCTGACGTCGCTGAACAAGCACGTGTCTGGAAGGGCCCTCCCCGTCGTAACTCGAGAATATACCCCAGGTTCCGGCCGCAACTCGAGAAAAACCATGAGACTTCCCCCTCGCCGCGAGATGAGGCCCGATTCCCCTGCAATGCGTGCAGAGCAATTCCGTGTTCCACATCAAACGAGAAAGGAGCCTTGATTTCCTTGATGGCACTCCAGAGAAAACCCAAGATCACTGTCTCAAGTCTAGAGGGATCCTGAGGTCACTGGAGCAACACGAAAGGGCTCCGTGGACCCCAAATCAACTCGAGATGAGAGATTAGTCCCTGGCTTCAACTCAATAGGAATACGAACTTTCCACAAGCCCCTCAAGAGGAGGCTTGTCTCAGCTACAGGTATGTGAGAGGGACCCTGAGTTTGTGGCCTCAAGTGGAATGGACACCGAGATGCTCTGACTCGAAGTAAGGCCGGATATCCCTGCAGTGAATTGAATGCAGGCTCATCTTGCATCTCCCAAGACGAAGGGATGTCTGAATCCCCTGTGCAAAACACAGAGAAAGACCTAGTCCTCCGCCTCAATGCGACCGGAGGCCTCACATCCTTTGAAAACTCGAGAGGTCCGCGGAGATCAATGCTTCCAAAGGAGACGATGCCTGACTCCTCTTGAAAATGGATAGGAGTCCCAGGATTCCAGTGGCATGTGGAAAGGGACCCTGGGTCTCCAGCCTCACGTGGAGACGCGTCCCAATTGCCATGGCAAGACTCGAGGAGAATCCCGAGGTGTCCCTCGCACCTAGGCAGGAGTCCTGACGTCGCTGAACAAACCCGTGTCTGGAAGGGCCCTCCCCGTCGTAACTCGAGAATATACCCCAGGTTCCGGCCGCCACTCGAGAAAAACCATGAGATTTCCCCCTCGCCGCGAGTTGAGGCCCGATTCCCCTGCACTGCGTGCAGAGCAATTCCGTGTTCCACTTCAAACGTGAAAGGAGCCTTGATTTCCTTGATGGCACTCCAGAGAAAACCCAAGGTCACTGTCTCAAGTCTAGAGGGATCCTGAGGTCACTGGAGCAACACGAAAGGGCTCCGTGGACCCCAAATCAACTCGAGATGAGAGCTTAGTCCCTGGCTTAGACTCAAGAGGAATACCAACTTTCCACAAGCACCTCAAGAGGAGGCTTCTCTCAGCTACAGGTAAGTGAGAGGGACCCTGAGTTTGTGGCCTCAAGTGCAATGGACACCGAGATGTTCTGACTCGAAGTAAGGCCGGATATCTCTGCAGTGAATTGAATGCAGGCTCGTCTTGCATCTCCCAAGACGAAGGGATGTCTGAATCCCCTGTGGAGACCACAGAGAAAGACCTAGTCCTCCGCCTCATCGTGAACGGAGGCCTCACATCCTTTGAAAACTCGAAAGGTCCGCGGAGATCAATGCTTCCAAAGGAGATAATGCCTGACTCCTCTTGAAAATGGATAGGAGTCCCAGGATCCCTGTGGCACGTGGAAAGGGACCCTGGTTCTCCCGCCTCACGTGGAGATGCGTCCAAATTGCCATGCCAAGACTCGAGGAGAATCCCGAGGTGTACCTCGCACCTAGGCAAGAGTCCTCACGTCGCTGAACAAACCCGTGTCTGGAAGGGCCCTCCCCGTCGTAACTCGAGAATATACCCCACGTTCCGGCCGCAAATCGAGAAAAACCATGAGACTTCCCCCTCCCCGCGAGATGAGCCCCGATTCCCCTGCACTGAGTGCAGACCAATTCCGTGTTCCACATCAAACGTGAAAGGAGCCTTGATTTCCTTAATGGCACTCCAGAGAAAACCCAAGATCACTGTCTCATGTCTAGAGGGATCCTGAGGTCACTGTAGCAACACGAAAGGGCTCCGTGGACCCCAAATCAACTCGAGATGAGAGCTTAGTCCCTGGCTTCGACTCAAGGGGAATACCAACTTTCCACAAGCACCTCAAGAGGAGGCTTCTCTCAGCTAATGGTATGTGAGAGGGACCCTGAGATTGTGGCCTCAAGTGCAATGGACACCGAGATGCTCTGACTCGAAGTAAGGCTGGATATCCCTGCAGTGAATTGAATGCAGGCTCGTCTTGCATCTCCCAAGACGAAGGGATGTCTGAATCCCCTGTGGATACCACAGAGAAAGACCTAGTCCTCCGCCTTATCGTGACCGGAGGCCTCACATCCTTTGAAAACTCGAGAGGTCTGCAGAGATCAATGCTTCCAAAGGAGACGATGCCTGACTCCTCTTGAGAATGGATAGGAGTCCCAGGATCCCTGTGGCACGTGGAAAGGGACACTGGGTTTCACGCCTCACGTAGAGACGCGTCCCAATTGCCATGCCGAGACTCGAGGAGAATCCCGAGGTGTCCCTCGCACCTAGGCAGGAGTCCTGACGTCCCTGAACAAACACGTGTCTGGAAGGGCCCTCCCCGTCGTAACTCGAGAATATACCCCAGGTTCCGGCCGCAACTCGAGAAAAACCATGAGACTTCCCCATCGCCGCGAGATGAGGCCCGATTCCCCTGCCCTGCGTCCAGAGAAATTCCGTATTCCACATCAAAAAAGAAAGGAGCCTTGATTTCCTTGTTGGCACTCCAGAGAAAACCCAAGATCACTGTCTCAAGTCTAGAGGGATCCTTAGGTCACTGGAGCAACAGGAAAGGGCTCCGTGGACCCCAAATCAACTCGAGATGAGAGCTTAGTCCCTGGCTTCAAATCGAGAGGAATACCAACTTTCCACAAGCACCTCAAGAGGAGGCTTCTCTCAGCTACAGGTATGTGAGAGGGCCCCTGAGTTTGTGGCCTCAAGTGGAATGGACACCGAGATGCTCTGACTCGAAGTAAGGCCGGATATCCCTGCAGTGAATGAAATGCAGGCTCATCTTGCATCTCCCAAGACGAAGGGATGTCTGAATCCCCTGTGGAGACCCCAGAGAAAGACCTAATTTTCCGCCTCATCGCGACCGGTGGCCTCACATCCTTTGAAAATTCCAGAGGTCCACGGAGATCAATGCTTCCAAAGGAGACGATGCCTGACTCCTCTTGAAAATGGATAGGAGTCCCAGGATCCCTGTGGCACGTGGAAAGGGACCCTGGTTCTCCCGCCTCACGTGGAGATGCGTCCAAATTGCCATGCCAAGACTCGAGGAGAATCCCGAGGTGTCCCTCGCACCTAGGCAGGAGTCCTCACGTCGCTGAACAAACACGTGTCTGGAAGGGACCTCCCCGTCGTAACTCGAGAATATACCCCAGGTTCCGGCCGCATTTCGAGAAAAACCATGAGACTTCCCCCTCCCCGCGAAATGAGGCCCGATTCCCCTGCACTGAGTGCAGACCAATTCCGTGTTCCACATCAAACGTGAAAGGAGCCATGATTTCCTTAATGGCACTCCAGAGAAAACCCAAGATCACTGTCTCAAGTCTAGAGGGATCCTGAGGTCACTGGAGCAACACGAAAGGGCTCCGTGGACCCCAAATCAACTCGAGATGAGAGCTTAGTCCCTGGCTTCGACTCAAGAGGAATACAAACTTTCCACAAGCACCTCAAGAGGAGGCTTCTCTCAGCTACAGGTATGTCAGAGGGACCCTGAGTTTGTGGCCTCATGTGGAATGGACACCGAGATGCTCTGACTTGAAGTAAGGCCGGATATCCCTGCAGTGAATTGAATGCAGGCTCGTCTTGCATCTCCCAAGACGAAGGGTTGTGTGAATCCCCTGTGGAGCCCACAGAGAAAGACCTAGTCCTCCGCCTCAACACGACCGGAGGCCTCACATCCTTTGAAAACTCGAGAGGTCCGCGGAGATCAATGCTTCCAAAGGAGACGATGCCTGACTCCTCTTGAAAATGGATAGGAGTCCCAGGATCCCTGTGGCATGTGGAAAGGGACCCTGGGTCTCCCGCCTCACGTGGAGACGCGTCCCAATTGCCATGCCAAGACTCGAGGAGAATCCCGAGGTGTCCCTCGCACCTAGGCAGGAGTCCTGACGTCCCTGATCAAACACGTGTCTGGAAGGTCCCTCCCCGTCGTAACTCGAGAATATACCCCAGGTTCCGGCCGCAACTCGAGAAAAACCATGAGATTTCCCGCTCGCCGCGAGATGAGGCCCGATTCCCCTGCACTGCGTGCAGAGCAATTCCGTGTTCCACTTCAAACGTGAAAGGAGCCTTGATTTCCTTGATGGCACCCCAGAGAAAACCCAAGATCACTGTCTCAAGTCTAGAGGGATCCTGAGGTCACTGGAGCAAGACGAAAGTGCTCCGTGGACTCCAAATCAACTCGAGGTGAGAGCTTAGTCCCTGGCTTCGACTCAAGAGGAATACCAACTTTCCACAAGCACCTCAAGAGGAGGCTTCTCTCAGCTACAGGTATGTGAGAGGGACCCTGAGTTTGTGGCCTCAAGTGGAATGGACACCGAGATGCTCTGACTCGAAGTAAGGCCGGATATCCCTGCAGTGAATTGAATGCAGGCTCGTCTTGCATCTCCCAAGACGAAGGGTTGTCTGAATCCCCTGTGGAGACCACAGAGAAAGACCTCGTTCTCCGCCTCATCGAGACCAGAGGCCTCACATCCTTTGAAAACTCGAGAGGTCGGCGGAGATCAATGCTTCCAAAGGAGAAGATGCCTGACTCTTCTTGAAAATGGATAGGAGTCCCAGGATCCCTGTGGCACGTGGAAAGGGACCCTGGGTCTCCCGCCTCACGTGGAGACGCGTCCCAATTGCCATGCCAAGACTCGAGGAGAATCCCGAGTTGTCCCTCGCACCTAGGCAGGAGTCCTGACGTCGCTGAACAAACACGTGTCTGGAAGGGCCCTCCCCGTCATAACTCGAGAATATACCCCAGGTTCCGGCCGCAACTCGGGAAACACCATGAGACTTCCCCCTCGCCGCTGGATGAGGCCCGATTCCCCTGCACTGCGTGCAGAGCAATTCCGTGTTCCACATCAAACGTGAAAGGAGCCTTGATTTCCTTGATGGCACTCCAGAGAAAACCCAAGATCACTGTATCAAGTCTAGAGGGATCCTGAGGTCACTGGAGCAACACGAAAGGGCTCCGTGGACCCCAAATCAACTCGAGATGAGAGCTTATTTCCTGGCTTCAAATCGAGAGGAATACCAACTTTCCACAAGCACCTCAAGAGGAGGCTTCTCGCACCTACAGGTAGGTGAGAGGGACCCTGAGTTTGTGGCCTCAAGTCGAATGGACACCGAGATGCTCTGACTCGAAGTAAGGCCGGATATCCCTGCAGTGAAGTGAATGCAGGCTCCTCTTGCATCTCCCAAGATGAAGGGATGTCTGAATCCCCTGTGGAGGCCACAGAGAAAGACCTAGTCCTCCGCCTCATCGCGACCGGAGGCCTCACATCCTTTGAAAACTGAGAGGTCCGCGGAGATCAATGCTTCCAAAGGAGACGATGCCTGACTCCTCTTGAAAATGGATAGGAGTCCCAGGATCCCTGTGGCACGTGGAAAGGGACCCTGGGTCTCCCGCCTCATGTGGAGACGCATCCCCATTGCCATGCCAAGACTCGAGGAGAATCCCGAGGTGTCCCTCGCACCTAGGCAGGAGTCCTCACGTCGCTGAACAAACACGTGTCTGGAAGGGCCCTCCCCGTCGTAACTCGAGAATATACCCCAGGTTCCGGCCGC
Organism: Dama dama; assembly: GCF_033118175.1. Classification (NCBI taxonomy): domain Eukaryota; kingdom Metazoa; phylum Chordata; class Mammalia; order Artiodactyla; family Cervidae; genus Dama; species Dama dama. The sequence goes on along the minus strand of NW_026870898.1, from coordinate 2,380,894 downwards.
AACTCGAGAAAAACCATGAGAATTCCCCCTCACCGCGAGATGAGGCCTGATTCCCCTGCACTGCGTGCAGAGCAATTCCTGAGCAGCGCAGACGGAGAGAGCAGCGCCAGCCCCTCCCCGCAGCGCCAGCCCGTCCCCGCAGCACAAGCCCCTCCCCCCGTAGCGACGTAACTAGCTACCTGAATAAGAGTCCACCTCCGCCCGCCTGTGTCATGGCGGAAATGAGGCTCTGAAGAGACCGGCAAACAGAAGCCAAATAAACAAAGGGAACCGCTTCAGAAGGGACTGGTGCAACAGATTAAAATCCCTCTAGGAAACATTGACTACACCGGAGGAGCCTGTAGGTATCGAGAAGCGTAAGCTGGAACGAGGAGCTATCTGAAACTGAGCCGAACCCACACTGACCGCAACAGCTCCAGAGAAACTCCTAGATATAATTTTACTTTTTTCTCTTTTTTTAATTTTTTTTCTTTTTTTCTTTTTTCTTTTTTATTTTTTCTCTTTTATTTTCCTTTAAAATCCCCTATTACTCCCCCATTACTCCTTAACTTTCATTTCCATAGACTTTTACGATTTTTTAATTAGGGGGAAAAAAAGTTTTTTTTTTCCTTTTTTTTTTCTTTTTTTTCTTTTTTTTTCTTTTTCTTTCTTTTTTTTCCTTTTTTTCTTTCCTTTTTCTCTTCTATTTTCTATTTTTCTTTTTCTCTTATTTCTTTTAAATTCCTCTAGTACTCCTCTACTACTCCTTAATTTTCATTTTCAATGCACTATAACCTTACAAAAAAAAAAAAGAAGAGAAGCCCTATTTTTAAACTGAAGATTATTCTCTCCCAATCTTGACTCTCTGTTTTCTACCTCAGAACACCTCTATTTCCTCCTTTCCCCTTCTCTTCCCAATCCAATTCTGTGAATCTTTGTAGGTGACTGGGCTACGGAGAACACTCTGGGAACAGACAGCTGTGTAGATCTGTCTCTCTCCTCTTGAGTCCCCCTTTTTCTCCTCCTGTTCATCTCTATCTCCCTCCTCCCTCTCCTCTTCTTCATGTGACTCTGTGAACCTCTCTGGGTGTCCCTAACGGGGGAGAATCTTTTAGCCATTAACCTAGAAGTTTTCTTATCAGGGCTGCATAGTTGGAGAAGTCCTGAGACTACAGGAAGAATAAAACTGAAATCCAGAGGCAGGAGACTTAAGCCCAAAACCTGAGAACACCAGAAAACTCCTGACTACAAGGAACTTTAAGTGATAAGTGACTGTCCAAAAGCCTCCATACCTACACTGAAACCAACTACCACACAAGAGCCAATAAGTTTTAGAGCAAGACATACCACGCAAATTCTCCAGCAACGCAGGAACATAGCCCTGAACATCAACATACAGGCTGCCCAAGGTCACACCTAACACATAGACCCATCTCAAAACTCATTACTGGGCACTCCATTGCTTTCCAAAGAGAAGAAATCAAGTTCCACACACCAGAACACTGATGCAAGCTTCCCTAACCAGGAAACCTTGACAAGCCAATCGTCTAACCCCATCCACTGGGTTAATCCTCCACAACAAAAAGGAACCACAGACCTCCAGAATACAGAAAGCCCACTCCAGATACAGCAATCTAAACAAGATGAAAAGGCAAAGAAATACCCAACAGGTAAAGGAACATGAAAAATGCCCACCAAGTCAAACAAAAGAGGAGGAGATAGGGAATCTACCTGAAAAAGAATTTAGAATAATGATAATAAAAATGATCCAAAATCTTGAAAACAAAATGGAGTTACAGATAAATAGCCTGGAAACAAAGATTGAAAAGATTCAAGAACTGTTTAATAAAGACCTAGAAGAAATAAAAAAGAGTCAATTACAAATGAATAATGCAATGAATGAGATCAAAAACACTTTGGAGGGAACCAAGAGTAGAATAACGGAGGCAGAAGATAGGATAAGTGAGGTAGAAGATAAAATGGTGGAAATAAATGAAGCAGAGAGGAAAAAAGAAAAAAGGATCAAAAGAAATGAGGACAACCTCAGGGACCTCTGGGACACTGTGAAACGCCCCAACATTCGAATCATAGGAGTTCCAGAAGAAGAAGACAAAAAGAAGGGCCATGAGAAAATACTCGAGGAGATAATAGCTGAAAACTTCCCTAAAATGGGGAAGGAAATAGCCACCCAAATCCAAGAAACCCAGAGAGTCCCAAACAGGATAAACCCAAGGCGAAACACCCCAAGACACATATTAATCAAATTAACAAAGATCAAACACAAAGAACAAATATTAAAAGCAGCAAGGGAAAAACAACAAATAACACACAAAGGGATTCCCATAAGGATAACAGCTGATCTATCAATAGAAACCCTCCAGGCCAGAAGGGAATGGCAGGACGTACTGAAAGTAATGAAAGAGAATAACCTACAACCTAGATTACTGTATCCAGCAAGGATCTCATTCAGATATGAAGGAGAATTCAAAAGCTTTACAGATAAGCAAAAGCTGAGAGAATTCAGCACCACCAAACCAGCTCTTCAACAAATGCTAAAGGATCTTCTCTAGACAGGAAATGCAGAAAGGTTTTATAAATGTGAACCCAAAACAACAAAGTAAATGGCAACGGGAACACACCTATCAATAATTACCCTAAATGTAAATGGGTTGAATGCCCCAACCAAAAGACAAAGATTGGCTGAATGGATACAAAAACAAGACCCCTATATATGCTGTCTACAAGAGACCCACCTCAAAACAAGAGACACATACAGACTAAAAGTGAAGGGCTGGAAAAAAATATTTCATGCAAACGGAGACCAAAAGAAAGCAGGAGTCGCAATACTCATGTCAGATAAAATAGACTTTCAAATAAAGGAAGTGAAAAGAGACAAAGAAGGACACTACATAATGATCAAAGGATCAATCAAAAAAGAAGATATAACAATTATAAATATATATGCACCCAACATAGGAGCACCGCAATATGTACGGCAAACGCTAACAAGTATGAAAGAGGAAATTAATAGTAACACAATAATAGTGGGAGACTTTAATACCCCACTCACAACTATGGATAGATCAACTAAACAGAAAATTAACAAGGAAACACAAACCTTAAATGACACAATGGACCAGCTAGACCTAATTGATATCTATAGGACATTTCACCCCAAAACAATCAACTTCACCTTTTTCTCAAGTGCACACGGAACATTCTCCAGAATAGATCACATCCTGGGCCATAAATCTGGTCTTGGAAAATTCAAAAAAATTGAAATCATTCCAGTTATCTTTTCTGACCACAGTGCAGTAAGATTAGATCTCAATTACAGGGAAAAAATTGTTAAAACTTCAAACATATGGAGGCTAAATAACACGCTTCTGAATAACCAACAAATCATAGAAGAAATCAAAAAAGAAATCAAAATATGTATAGAAATGAATGAAAATGAAAACACAACAACCCAAAACCTATGGGACACTGTAAAAGCAGTGCTAAGGGGAAGGTTCATAGCATTACAGGCTTACATCAAGAAACAGGAAAAAAACCAATTAAATAACCTAACTCTACACCTAAAGCAATTAGAGAAGGAAGAAATGAAGAACCCCAGAGTTAGCAGAAGGAAAGAAATCTTAAAAATCAGGGCAGAAATAAATGCAAAAGAAACTAAAGAGACCATAGCAAAAATCAACAAAGCTAAAAGCTGGTTTTTTGAAAAAATAAACAAAATTGACAAACCATTAGCAAGACTCATTAAGAAACAAAGAGAGAAAAACCAAATTAACAAAATTAGAAATGAAAATGGAGAGATCACAACAGACAACACTGAAATACAAAGGATCATAAGAGACTACTACCAGCAGCTCTATGCCAATAAAATGGACAACTTGGATGAAATGGACAAATTCTTAGAAAAGTATAACTTTCCAAAACTGAACCAGGAAGAAATAGAAGATCTTAACAGACCCATCACAAGCAAGGAAATCGAAACTGTCATCAAAAATCTTCCAGCAAACAAAAGCCCAGGACCAGATGGCTTCACAGCTGAATTCTACCAAAAATTTAGAGAAGAGCTAACACCTATCTTACTCAAACTCTTCCAGAAAATTGCAGAAGAAGGTAAGCTTCCAAACTCATTCTATGAGGCCACCATCACCCTAATTCCAAAACCAGACAAAGATGCCACAAAAAAAGAAAACTACAGGCCAATATCACTGATGAACATAGATGCAAAAATCCTTAACAAAATTCTAGCAAACAGAATCCAACAACATATTAAAAAAATCATACACCATGACCAAGTGGGCTTTATCCCAGGAATGCAAGGATTCTTTAATATCCGCAAATCAATCAATGTAATACACCACATTAACAAATTGAAAGATAAAAACCATATGATTATCTCAATAGATGCAGAGAAAGCCTTTGACAAAATTCAACACTCATTTATGATTAAAACTCTCCAAAAAGCAGGAATAGAAGGAACATACCTCAACATAATAAAAGCTATATATGACAAACCCACAGCAAGCATCACCCTCAATGGTGAAATATTGAAGGCATTTCCCCTGAAATCAGGAACAAGACAAGGGTGCCCACTCTCACCACTACTATTCAACATAGTGTTGGAAGTGCTGGCCACAGCAATCAGAGCAGAAAAAGAAGTAAAAGGAATCCAGATAGGAAAAGAAGAAGTAAAACTCTCACTGTTTGCAGATGACATGATCCTCTACATAGAAAACCCTAAAGATTCTACCAGAAAATTACTAGAGCTAATCAATGAATATAGTAAAGTTGCAGGATATAAAATTAACACACAGAAATCCCTTGCATTCCTATATACTAACAATGAAAAAACAGACAGAGAAATTAAGGAAACAATACCATTCACCATTGCAACAAAAAGAATAAAATACTTAGGAGTATATCTACCTAAAGAAACAAAGGACCTATACATAGAAAACTATAAAACACTGATGAAAGAAATCAAAGAGGACACAAACAGATGGAGAAACATACCGTGTTCATGGATTGGAAGAATTAATATTGTCAAAATGGCTATTCTACCCAAAGCAGTCTATAGATTCAATGCAATCCCTATCAAGCTACCAACGGTATTTTTCACAGAACTAGACCAAAGAATTTCACAATTTGTATGGAAATACAAAAAACCTCGAATAGCCAAAGTAATCTTGAGAAAGAAGAATGGAACTGGAGGAATCAACCTGCCTGACTTCAGACTCTACTACAAAGCCACAGTCATCAAGACAGTATGGTACTGGCACAAAGACAGAAATATAGATCAATGGAACAGAATAGAAAGCCCAGAGATAAATCCACGAACCTATGGACACCTTATCTTTGACAAAGGAGGCAAGGATATACAATGGAAAAAAGACAACCTCTTTAACAAGTGGTGCTGGGAAAACTGGTCAACCACTTGTAAAAGAATGAAACTAGAACACTTTCTAACACCATACACAAAAATAAACTCAAAATGGATTAAAGATCTAAATGTAAGACCAGAAACTATAAAACTCCTAGAGGAGAACATAGGCAAAACACTCTCCGACATAAATCAAAGCAAGATCCTCTATGACCCACCTCCCAGAATATTGGAAATAAAAGCAAAACTAAACAAATGGGACCTAATGAAACTTAAAAGCTTTTGCACTACAAAGGAAACTATAAGTAAGATGAAAAGACAGCCCTCAGATTGGGAGAAAATAATAGCAAATGAAGAAACAGACAAAGGACTAATCTCAAAAATATACAAGCAACTCCTGCAGCTCAATTCCAGAAAAATAAATGACCCAATCAAAAAATGGGCCAAAGAACTAAACAGACATTTCTCCAAGGAAGACATACAGATGGCTAACAAACATATGAAAAGATGCTCAACATCACTCATTATTAGAGAAATGCAAATCAAAACCACAATGAGGTACCATTACACGCCAGTCAGGATGGCTGCTATCCAAAAGTCTACAAGCAATAAATGCTGGAGAGGGTGTGGAGAAAAGGGAACCCTCTTACACTGTTGGTGGGAATGCAAACTAGTACAGCCGCTATGGAAAACAGTGTGGAGATTTCTTAAAAAACTGGACATAGAACTGCCATATGACCCAGCAATCCCACTTCTGGGCATACACACTGAGGAAACCAGATCTGAAAGAGACACGTGCACCCCAATGTTCATTGCAGCACTGTTTATAATAGCCAGGACATGGAAGCAACCTAGATGCCCATCAGCAGATGAATGGATAAGGAAGCTGTGGTACATATATACCATGGAATATTACTCAGCCATTAAAAAGAATTCATTTGAACCAGTCCTAATGAGATGGATGAAGCTGGAGCCCCTTATACAGAGTGAAGTAAGCCAGAAAGATAAAGAACATTACAGCATACTGACACATGTATATGGAATTTAGAAAGGTGATAACGATAACCCTATATGCAGAACAGAAAAAGAGACACAGAAATACAGAACAGACTTTTGAACTTTGAGGGAGAATGTGAGGGTGGGATATTTCAAAAGAACAGCATGTATACTATCTATGGTGAAACAGATCACCAGCCCAGGTGGGATGCACGAGACAAGTGCTCCGGCCTGGTGCACTGGGAAGACCCAGAGGAATCGGGTGGAGAGGGAGGTTGGAGGGGGGATCGGGATTGGGAATACATGTAAATCCATGGCTGATTCATATCAATGTATGACAAAACCCACTGGAAAAAAAAATAATAATAATAAAAATTAAAAAAAATAATAAAAAAAAAAAAAAGAAAATGGATAGGAGTCCCAGGATCCCTGTGGCACGTGGAAAGGGACCCTGGATCTCCCACCTCACATGTAGACGCCTCCCAATTGCCATGCCAAGACTCGAGGAGAATCCCGAGGTGTCCCTCGCACCTAGGCATGGGTCCAGACGTCGCTGAACAAACACGTGTCTGGAAGGGCCCTCCCCGTCGTAACTCGAGAATATACCCCAGGTTCCGGCCGCAACTCGAGAAAAACCATGAGATTTCCCTCTCGCCGCGAGATGAGGCCCGATTCCCCTGCACTGCGTGCAGAGCAATTCCGTGTTCCCCATCAAACTTGATAGGAGCCTTGATTTCCTTGATGGCACTCCAGAGAAAACCCAAGATCACTGTCTCAAGTCTAGAGGGATCCTGAGGTCACTGGAACAACACGAAAGGGCTCCGGGGACCCGAAATCAACTCGAGATGAGAGCTTAGTCCCTGGCTTCGACTCAAGAGGAATACCAACTTTCCACAAGCACCTCAAGAGGAGGCTTCTCTCAGCTACAGGTATGTGAGAGGGACTCTGAGATTGTGGCCTCAAGTGGAAAGGACACCGAGATGCTGTGACTCGAAGTAAGGCCGGATATCCCTGCAGTGAATTGAATGCAGGCTCGTCTTGCATCTCCCAAGACGAAGGGATGTCTGAATCCCCTGTGGAGACCTCAGAGAATGTCCTAGTCCTCTGCCTCAACGCGACAGGAGGCCTCACATGCTTTGAAAACTCGAGATGTCTGCGGAGATCAATGCTTCCAAAGGAGACGATGCCTGACTCCTCTTGAAAATGGATAGGAGTCCCAGGATCCCTGTGGCACGTGGAAAGGGACCCTGGGTCTCCCGCCTCACATGGAGACGTGTCCCAATTGCCATGCAAAGAATCGAGGAGTATCCCGAGGTGTCCCTCGCACCTAGGCAGAAGTCCTGACGTCGCTGAACAAACACGTGTCTGGAAGGGCCCTCCCCGTCGTAACTCGAGAATATACCCCAGGTTTCGTCCTCAACTTGAGAAAAACCATGAGACATCCCTCTTGCCGCGAGATGAGGCCCGATTCCCCTGCACTGCGTGCAGAGCAATTCCGTGTTCCACATCAAACTTGAAAGGAGCCTTGATTTCCTTGATGGCACTCCAGAGAAAACCCAAGATCACTGTCTCAAGTCTAGAGGGATCCTGAGGTGACTGGAGCAACACGAAAGGGCTCCGTGGACCCCAAATCAACTCGAGATGAGAGCTTAGTCCCTGGCTTCGACTCAAGAGGAATACCAACTTTCCACAAGCACCTCAAGAGGAGGCTTCTCTCAGCTACAGGTATGTGAGAGGGACCCTGAGTTTGTGGCCTCAAGTGGAATGGACACCGAGATGCTCTGACTCGAAGTAAGGCCGGATATCCCTGCAGTGAATTGAATGCAGGCTCGTCTTGCATCTCCCAAGACGAAGGGATGTCTGAATCCCGTGTGGAGACCGCAGAGAAAGACCGAGTTCTCCACCTCATCGCGACCGGAGGCCTCACATCCTTTGAAAACTCGAGAGGTCCGCGGAGATCAATGGTTCCAAAGGAGACGATGCCTGACTCCTCTTGAAAATGGAAAGGAGTCCCAGGATCCCCGTGGCACGTGGAAAGGGACCTTGGGTCTCCCGCCTCACGTGGAGACTCGTCCCAATTGCCATGCCAAGACTCGAGGAGAATCCCGAGGTGTCCCTCGCACCTAGGCAGGAGTCCTGACGTCGCTGAACAAACACGTGTCTGGAAGGGCCCTCCCCGTCGTAACTCGAGAATATACCCCAGGTTCCGGCCGCAACTCGAGAAAAACCATGAGACTTCCCCCTCGCCGCGAGATGAGGCCCGATTCCCCTGCACTGCGTGCAGAGTAATTCCGTGTTCCACATCAAACTTGAAAGGAGCCTTGATATCCTTGAAGGCACTCCAGAGAAAACCCAAGATCACTGTCTCAAGCCTAGAGGGATCCTGAGGGCACCGGAAGAACACGAAAGGGCTCCGTGGACCCCAAATCAACGCGAGATGAGAGCTTAGTCCCTGGCTTCGACTCAAGAGGAATACCAACTTTCCACAAGCACCTCAAGAGGAGGCTTCTCTCAGCTACAGGTATGTCAGAGGGACCCTGAGTTTGTGGCCTCAAGTGGAATGGACACCGAGATGCTCTGACTCGAAGTAAGGCCGGATATCCCTGCAGTGAATTGAATGCAGGCTCGTCTTGCATCTCCCAAGACGAAGGGATGTCTGAATCCCCTGTGCAGAACACAGAGAAAGACCTAGTCCTCCGCCTCATCGCGACCGGAGGTCTCACATCCTTTGAAAACTCAAAAGGTCCGCGGAGATCAATACTTCCAAAGGAGAAGTTGCTGAATCTCATGAAATTGGATAGGAGTCCGAGGATCCCTGTGGCAAGTGGAAAGGGAGCCGTGGTCTCCTGCTCACGTGGAGACGGGTCCCAATTGCCATGCCCGGAGTGAAGGAGAATCCCGAGTTGTCCCCTGCACCTAGGGAAGAGTCCTGACTTCGCTGAACAAACACGTGTCTGGAAGGGCCCTCCCCGTCGTAACTCGAGAATATACGCCAGGTTCTGGCCGCAACTCGAGAAAAACCATGAGACTACCCCTCGCCGCGAAATGAGGCCCGATTCCCCTGCACTGCGTGCAGAGCAATTCCAGTTCCACATCAAACATGAAAGGAGCCTTGATTTCCTTGATTGTACTACAGAGGAAACCCAAGATCACTGTCTCAAGTCTAGAGGGATCCTGAGGTCACTGTAGTAACACGAAAGCGGTCCGTGGACCCCAAATCAACTCGAGATGAGAACTTAATCCCTGGCTTCGAATCAAGAGGAATACCAACTTTCCACAAGCACCTCAAGAGGAGGCTTCTCTCAGCTACTGGTATGTCAGAGGGACCCTGAGTTTGTGGCCTCAAGTGGAATGGACACCGAGATGCTCTGACTCGAAGTAAGGCCGGATATCCCTGCAGTGAATTGAATGCAGGCTCGTCTTGCATCTCCCAAGACGAAGGGTTGTCTGAATCCCCTGTGGAGACCACAGAGAAAGACCTAGTCCTCCGCCTCAACGCGACCGGAGGCCTCACATCCTTTGAAAACTCGAGAGGACCACGGAGATCAATACTTCCGAAGGAGACGATGCCTGACTCCTCTTGAAAATGGATAGGAGTCCCAGGATCCCTGTGGCACGTGGAAAGGGACCCTGGGTCTCCCGCCTCACGGGGAGACGCCTCCCAATTGCCATGCCAAGACTCGAGGAGAATACCGAGGTGTCCCTCGCACCTAGGCAGGAGTCCTGACGTCGCTGAACAAACACGTGTCTGGAAGGGCCCTCCCCGTCGTAACTCGAGAATATACCCCAGGTTCGGGCCGCAACTCGAGAAAAACCATGAGATTTCCCCCTCGCTGCGAGTTGAGGCCCGATTCCCCTGCACTGCGTGCAGAGCAATTCCGTGTTCCACATCAAACGTGAAAGGAGCCTTGATTTCCTTGATGGCACTCCAGAGAAAACCCAAGATCACTGTCTCAGGTCTAGAGGGATCCTGAGGTCACTGGAGCAACACGAAAGGGCTCCGTGGACCCCAAATCAACTCGAGATGAGAGCTTAGTCCCTGGCTTAGACTCAAGAGGAATATCAACTTTCCACAAGCACCTCAAGAGGAGGCTTCTCTCAGCTACAGGTATGTGAGAGGGACCCTGAGTTTCTGGCCTCAAGTGCAATGGACACCGAGATGCTCTGACTCGAAGTAAGGCCGGATATCCCTGCAGTGAATTGAATGCAGGCTCGTCTTGCATCTCCCAAGACCAAGGGATGTCTGAATCCCCTGTGGAGACCACAGAGAAAGACCGAGTCCTCCGCCTCATCGAGACCGGAGGCATCACATCATTTGAAAACTCGAGAGGTCTGCGGAGATCAATGCTTCCAAAGGAGACGATGCCTGACTCTTCTTGAAAATGGATAGGAGTCCCAGGATCCCTGTGGCACGTGGAAAGGGACCCTGTGTCTCCCACCTCACGTTTAGACGCATCCCAATTGCCATGCCAAGACTCGAGGAGAATCCCGAGGTGTCCCTCGTACCTAGGCAGGAGTCCTGACGTCGCTGAACAAACACGTGTCTGGAAGGGCCCTCCCCGTCGTAACTCGAGAATATCCCCCAGGTTCCGGCCGCAACTCGAGAATAAACATGAGACTTCCCCCTCCCCGCGAGATGAGGCCTGATTCCCCTGCACGGCGTGCAGACCAATTCCGTGTTCCACATCAAACATGAAAGGAGCCTTGATTTCCTTAATGGCACTCCATAGAAAACCCAAGATCACTGTCTCAAGTCTAGAGGGATCCTGAGGTCACTGTAGCAGCACGAAAGGGCTCCGTGGACCCCAAATCAACTCGAGATGAGAGCTTAGTCCCTGGCTTCCACTCAAGAGGAATACCAACTTTCCACAAGCACCTCAAGAGGAGGCTTCTCTCAGCTAATGGTATGTCAGAGGGACCCTGAGTTTGTGGCCTCAAGTGGAATGGACACCGAGATGCTCTGACTCGAAGTAAGGCCGGATATCCCTGCAGTGAATTGAATGCAGGCTCGTCTTGCATCTCCCAAGACGAAGGGATGGCTGAATCCGCTGTGGAGATCACAGAGAAAGACCAAGTCCTCCGCCTCATCGCGACCGGAGGCCTCACATCCTTTGAAAACACGAGACGTCCGCGGAGATCAATGTTTCCAAAGGAGACGATGCCTGACTCCTCTTGAAAATGGATAGGAGTCCCAGGATCCCTGTGGCACGTGGAAAGGGACCCTGGGGCTCCCGCCTCACGTGGAGACGCGTCCCAATTGCCATGCCAAGACTCGAGGATAATCCCGAGGTGTCCCTCGCACCTAGGCAGGAGTCCTGACGTCGCTGAACAAACAGGTGTCTGGAAGGGCCCTCCCCGTCATAACTCGAGAATATACCACAGGTTCCGGCCGCAACTCGAGAAAAACCATGAGACTTCCCCCTCGCTGCTGGATCAGGCCCGATTCCCCTGCACTGCGTGCAGAGCAATTCCGTGTTCCACATCAAACGTGAAAGGAGCCTTGATTTCCTTGATGTCACTCCAGAGAAAACCCAAGATCACTGTCTCAAGTCTAGAGGGATCCTGAGGTCACTGGAGCAACACGAAAGGGCTCCGTGGACCCCAAATCAACTCGAGATGAGAGCGTAGTCCCTGGCTTCGACTCAAGGGGAATACCAACTTTCCACAAGCACCTCAAGAGGAGGCTTCTCTCAGCTACAGGTATGTGAGAGGGACCCTGAGTTTGTGGCCTCAAGTGGAATGGACACTGAGATGCTCTGACTCGAAGTAAGGCCGGATATCCCTGCAGTGAATTGAATGCAGGCTTGTCTTGCATCTCCCAAGACGAAGGGATGTCTGAATCCCCTGTGGAGACCACAGAGAAAGACCTAGTCCTCCGCCTCAACATGACCGGAGGCCTCACATCCTTTGAAAACTCGAGAGGTCCGCGGAGATCAATGCTTCCAAAGGAGACGATGCCTGACTCCTCTTGAAAATGGATAGGAGTCCCAGGATCACTGTGGCACGTGGAAAGGGACCCTGGGTCTCCCGCCTCACGTGGAGACACGTCCCCATTGCCATGCCAAGACTCGAGGAGAATCCCGAGGTGTCCCTCGCACCTAGGCAGGAGTCCTGACGTCGCTGAACAAACACGTGTCTGGAAGGGCCCTCCCCGTCGTAACTGGAGAATATACGCCAGGTTCCGGCCGCAACTCGAGAAAAACTATGAGACTTCCCCCTCGCCGCTGGATGAGGCCCGATTCCCCTGCACTGCGTGCAGAACAATTCCGTGTTCCACATCAAACGTGAAAGGAGCCTTGATTTCCTTGATGGCACTCCAGAGAAAACCCACGATCACTGTCTCAAGTCTAGAGGGATGCTGAGGTCACTGGAGCAACACGAAAGGGCTCCGTGGACCCCTAATCAACTCGAGATGAGAGCTTAGTCCCTGGCTTCGACTCAAGGGGAATACCAACTTTCCACAAGCACCTCAAAAGGAGGCTTCTCTCAGCTACAGGTATGTGAGAGGGACCCTGAGTTTGTGGCCTCAAGTGGAATGGACACGGAGATGCTCTGACTCGAAGTAAGGCCGGATATCACTGCAGTGAATTGAATGCAGGCTCGTCTTGCATCTCCCAAGACTAAGGGATGTCTGAATCCCCTGTGTAGACCACAGAGAAAGACCTAATTTTCCGCCTCATCGGGACCAGAGGCCACACATCCTTTGAAAATTCGAGAAGTCCGCGGAGATCAATGCTTCCAAATAGACGATGCCTGACTCCTCTTGAAAATGGATAGGAGTCCCAGCATCCCTGTGGCACGTGGAAAGGGACTCTGGGTCTCCCGCCTCACGTGGAGACGCGTCCCCATTGCCATGCCAAGACTCGAGGAGAATCCCGAGGTGTCCCTCGCACCTAGGCAGGAGTCCTGACGTCGCTGAACAAACACGTGTCTGGAAGGGCCCTCCCAGTCGTAACTCGAGAATATACCCCAGGTTCCGGCCGCAACTCGAGAAAAACCATGAGACTTCCCCCTCGCCGCTGGATGAGGCCCGATTCCCCTGCACTGCGTGCAGAGCAATTCCGTGTTCCACATCCAACGTGAAAGGAGCCTTGATTTCCTTGATGGCACTCCAGAGAAAACCCAAGATCACTGTCTCAAGTCTAGAGGGATCCTGAGGTCACTGGAGCAACACGAAAGTGCTCCGTGGACCCCAAATCAACTCGAGATGAGAGCTTAGTCCCTGGCTTCGACTCAAGAGGAATACCAACTTTCCACAAGCACCTCAAGAGGAGGCTTCTCTCAGCTACAGGTATGTGACAGGGACCCTGAGTTTGTGGCCTCAAGTGGAATGGACACGGAGATGCTCTGACTGGAAGTAAGGCCGGACATCCCTGCAGTGAATTGAATGCAGGCTCGTCTTGCATCTCGCAAGACGAAGGGATGTCTGAATCCCCTGTGGAGACCACAGAGAAAGACCGAGTTCTCCGCCTCATCGCGACCGGAGGCCTCACATCCTTTGAAAACTCGAGAGGTCCGCGGAGATCAATGCTTCCAAAGGAGACGATGCCTGACTCCTCTTGAAAATGGATAGGAGTCCCAGGATCCCTGTGGCACGTGGAAAGGGACACTGGGTCTCCCGGCTCACGTGGAGACGCGTCCCAATTGCCATGCCAAGACTGGAGGAGAATCCCGAGGTGTCCCTCGCACCTAGGCAGGAGTCCTGACATCGCTGAACAAACACGTGTCTGGAAGGGCCCTCCCCGTCGTAAATGGAGAATATACCCCAGGTTCCGGCCGCAACTCGAGAAAAACTATGAGACTTCCCCCTCGCCGCTGGATGAGGCCCGATTCCCCTGCACTGCGTGCAGAGCAATTCCGTGTTCCACATCAAACGTGAAAGGAGCCTTGATTTCCTTGATGGCACTCCAAAGAAAACCCAAGATCACTGTCTCAAGTCTAGAGGGATCCTGAGGTCACTGGAGCAACACGAAAGGGCTCCGTGGACCCCAAATAACTCGAGATGAGAGCTTAGTCCCTGGCTTCGACTCAAGGGGAATACCAACTTTCCACAAGCACCTCAAGAGGAGGCTTCTCTCAGCTACAGGTATGTGAGAGGGACCCTGAGTTTGTGGCCTCAAGTGGAATGGACACCGAGATGCTCTGACTCGAAGTAAGGCCGGATATCCCTGCAGTGAATTGAATGCAGGCTCGTCTTGCATCTCGCAAGACTAAGGAATGTCTGAATCCCCTGTGGAGACCACAGAGAAAGACCTCATTTTCCGCCTCATCGCGACCAGAGGCCTCACATCCTTTGAAAATTCGAGAAGTCCGCGGAGATCAATGCTTCCAAAGGAGACGATGCCTGACTCCTCTTGAAAATGGATAGGAGTCCCAGCATCCCTGTGGCACGTGGAAAGGGACCCTGGGTCTCCCGCCTCACGTGGAGACGCGTCCCCATTGCCATGCCAAGACTCGAGGAGAATCCCGAGGTGTCCCTCGCACCTAGGCAGGAGTCCTGACGTCGCTCAACAAACATGTGTCTGGAAGGGCCCTCCCCGTCGTAACTCGAGAATATACCCCAGGTTCCGGCCGCAACTCGAGAAAAACCATGAGACTTCCCCCTCGCCGCTGGATGAGCCCCGATTCCCCTGCACTGCGTGCAGAGCAATTCCATGTTCCACATCAAACGTGAAAGGAGCCTTGATTTCCTTGATGGCACTCCAGAGAAAACCCAAGATCACTGTCTCAAGTCTAGAGGGATCCTGAGGTCACTGGAGCAACACGAAAGGGCTCCGTGGACCCCAAATCAACTCGAGATGAGAGCTTAGTCCCTGGCTTCGACTCAAGGGGAATACCAAATTTCCACAAGCACCTCACGAGGAGGCTTCTCTCAGCTACAGGTATGTGAGAGGGACCCTGAGTTTGTGGCCTCAAGTGGAATGGACACCGAGATGCTCTGACTCGAAGTAAGGCCGGATATCCCTGCAGTGAATTGAATGCAGGCTCGTCTTGCATCTCACAAGACTAAGGGATGTCTGAATCCCCTGTGGAGACCACAGAGAAAGACCTAATTTTCCGCCTCATCGCGACCAGAGGGCTCACATCCTTTGAAAAATCGAGAGGTCCGCGGAGATCAATGCTTCCAAAGGAGACGATGCCTGACGCCTCTTGAAAATGGATAGGAGTCCCAGCATGCCTGTGGCACGTGGAAAGGGAGCCTGGGTCTCCCACCTCACGTGGAGACGCGTCCCAATTGCCATGCCAAGACTCGAGGAGAATCCCGAGGTGTCCCTCGCACCTATGCAGGAGTCCTGACGTCGCTGAACAAACACGTGTCTGGAAGGGCCCTCCCCGTCGTAACTCGAGAATATACCCCAGGTTCCAGCCGCAACTCGAGAAAAACCATGAGACTTCCCCTTCACCGCTGGATGAGGCCCGATTCCAATGCACTGCGTGCAGAGCAATTGCAAGTTCCACATCAAACGTGAAAGGAGCCTTGATTTCCCTGATGGCACTCCAGAGAAAACCCAAGATCACTGTCTCAAGTCTAGAGGGATTCTGAGGTCACTGGAGCAACACGAAAGGGCTCCGTGGACCCCAAATCAACTCGAGATGAGAGCTTAGTCCCTGGCTTCGACTCAAGAGGAATACCAAATTTCCACAAGCACCTCAAGAGGAGGCTTCTCTCAGCTACAGGTATGTGAGAGGGACCCTGAGTTTGTGGCCTCAAGTGGAATGGACACGGAGATGCTCTGACTCGAAGTAAAGCCGGATATCCCTGCAGTGAATTGAATGCAGGCTCGTCTTGCATCTCCCAAGACGAAGGGATGTCTGAATCCCCTGTGGAGACCACAGAAAAGACCGAGTTCTCCGCCTCATCGCAACCGAAGGCCTCACATCCTTTGAAAACTCGAGAGATCTGCGGAGATCAATGCTTCCAAAGGAGACGATGCCTGACTCCTCTTGAAAATGGATAGGAGTCCCAGGATCCCTGTGGCACGTGGAAAGGGACCCTGGGTCTCCCGCCTCACGTGGAGACGCGCCCCAATTGCCATGCCAAGACTCGAGGAGAATCCCGAGGTGTCCCTCGCACCTAGGCAGGAGTCCTCACGTCGCTGAACAAACACGTGTCTGGAAGGCCTCTCCCCGTCGTAACTCGAGAATATACCCCAGGTTCCGGCCGCAACTCGAGAAAAACCATTAGACTTCCCCATCCCCGCGAGATGAGGCCCGATTCCCCTGCACTGCGTGCAGAGCAATTCCGAGTTCCACATCAAACGTGAAAGGAGCCTTGATTTCCTTGATGGCACTCCAGAGAAAACCCAAGATCATTGTCTCAAGTCTAGAGTGATCCTGAGGTCACTGGAGCAACAGGAAAGGGCTCCGTGGACCCCAAATCAACTCGAGATGAGAGCTTAGTCCCTGGCTTCGACTCAAGGGGAATACCAACTTTCCACAAGCACCTGAAGAGGAGGCTTCTCTCAGCTATGGATATGTGAGAGGGACACTGAGTTTGTGGCCTCAAGTGGAATGGACACCGAGATGCTCTGACTCGAAGTAAGGCCGGATATCCCTGCAGTGAATTGGATGCAGGCTCGTCTTGCATCTCCGAAGACGAAGGGTTGTCTGAATCCCCTGTGGAGACCACAGAGAAAGACCTAGTCCTCCGCCTCAACGCGACTGGAGGCCTCACATCCTTTGAAAATTCGAGAGGTCCGCGGAGATCAATGCTTCCAAAGGAGACGATGCCTGAGTCCTCTTGAAAATGGATAGAAGTCCCAGGATCCCTGTGGCACGTGGAAAGGGACCCTGGGTCTCCCGCCTCACGTGGAGACGCGTCCCAATTGCCATGCCAAGACTCGAGGAGAATCCCGAGGTGTCCCTCCTACCTAGGCAGGAGTCCTGATGTCGCTGAACAATCACGTGTTTGGAAGGGCCCTCCCCGTCGTAACTCGAGAATATACCCCAGGTTCCGGCTGCAAATCGAGAAAAACCATGAGACTTCCCCCTCGCCGCGACATGAGGCCCGATTCTCCTGCCCTGCGTGCAGAGCAAATCCGTATTCCACATCAAACGTGAAAGGAGCCTTGATTTCCTTGATGGCACTCCAGAGAAAACCCAAGATCACTGTCTCAAGTCTAGAGGGATCGTGAGGTCACTGGAGCAACACGAAAGGGCTCCGTGGACCCCAAATCAACTCGAGAAGAGAGCTTAGTCCCTGGCTTTAAATCGAGAGGAATACCAAATTTCCACAAGCACCTCAAGAGGAGGCTTCTCTCAGCTAATGGTATGTGAGAGGGACCCTGAGTTTGTCGCCTCAAGTGGAATGTCCACCGAGATGCTCTGACTCAAAGTAAGGCCAGATATCCCTGCATTGAATTGAATGCAGGCTCGTCTTGCATCTCCCAAGACGAAGGGATGTCTGAATCCCCTGTGGAGACCACAGAGAAAGACCGAGTTCTCCGCCTCATCGCGACCGGAGGCCTCACATCCTTTGAAAACTCGAGAGGTCCACGGAGATCAATGCTTCCAAAGGAGAAGATGCCTGACCCTTCTTGAAAATGGATAGGAGTCCCAGGATCCCTGTGGCACGTGGAAAGGGACCCTGGGTCTCCCGCGTCACGTGGAGACGCGTCCCAATTGCCATGCCAAGACTCGAGGAGAATCCCGAGGTGTCCTTCGCACCTAGGCAGGAGTCCTGATGTCGCTGAACAAACACGTGTCTAGAAGGGACCTCCCCGTCGTTACTCGAGAATATACCCCAGGTTCCGGGCGCAACTCGAGAAAAAGCATGAGATTTCCCCCTCGCCGTGAGTTGAGGCCCGATTCCCCTGCACTGCATGCAGAGCAATTCCGTGTTCCACATCAAACGTGAAAGGAGCCTTGATTTCGTTGATGGCAGTCCAGAGAAAACCCAAGATCACTGTCTCAAGTCTAGAGGGATCCTGAGGTCACTGGAGCAACACGAAAGGGCTCCGTGGACCCCAAATCAACTCTAGAAGAGAGCTTAGTCCCTGGCTTTAAATCGAGTGGAATACCAAATTTCCACAAGCACCTCAAGAGGAGGCTTCTCTCAGCTAATGGTATGTGAGAGGGACCCTGAGTTTGTCGCCTCAAGTGGAATGTCCACCGAGATGCTCTGACTCAAAGTAAGGCCAGATATCCCTGCAGTGAATTGAATGCAGGCTCGTCTTGCATCTCCCAAGACGAAGGGATGTCTGAATCCCCTGTGGAGACCACAGAGAAAGACCGAGTTCTCCGCCTCAGCGCGACCGGAGGCCTCACATCCTTTGAAAACTCGAGAGGTCCGCAGAGATCAATGCTTCCAAAGCAGAGGATGCCTGACTCCTCTTGAAAATGGATAGGAGTCCCAGGATCCCTGTGGGACGTGGAAAGGGACCCTGGGTCTCCCGCCTCACGTGGAGACGCGTCAGAATTGCCATGCCAAGACTCGAGGAGAATCCCGAGGTGTCCCTCGCACCTAGGCAGGAGTCCTGACGTCGCTGAACAAACACGTGTCTGGAAGGGCCCTCCCCGTCGTAAATCTAGAATATACCCCAGGTTCCGGCCGCAACTCAAGAAAAACCATGAGACTTTCCCCTTGCCACGAGGTGAGGCCCGATTCCCCTGCACTGCCTGCAGAGCAATTCCGTGTTCCACATCAAACATGAAAGGAGCCTTGATTTCCTTGATGGCACTCCAGAGAAAACCCAAGATCACTGTCTAGAGTCTAGAGGGATCCTGAGGTCACTGGAGCAACAGGAAAGGGCTCCGTGGACCTCAAATCAACTCGAGATGAGAGCTTAGTCCCTGGCTTCGACTCAAGGGGAATACCAACTTTCCACAAGCACCTCAAGAGGAGGCTTCTCTCAGCTACAGGTATGTGAGAGAGACCATGAGTTTGTGGCCTCAAGTGGAATGGACACGGAAATGCTCTGACTCGAAGTAAGGCCGGATATCCCTGCAGTGAATTGAATGCAGGCTCGTCTTGCATCTCCCAAGACGAAGGGATGTCTGAATCCCCTGTGGAGACAACAGAGAAAGACCTAGTCCTCCACCTCAACGAGACGGGAGGCATCACATCCTTTGAAAACTCGAGAGGTCTGCAGAGATCAATACTTCTGAAGGAGACGATGCCTGACGCCTCTTGAAAATGGATAGGAGTCCCAGGATCACTGTGGCACGTGGAAAGGGACCCTGGGTCTCCCGCCTCAAGTGGAGACATATCCCAATTGCCATGGCAAGACTCGAGGAGAATCCCGAGGTGTCCCTCGCACCTAGGCAGGAGTCCTGACTTCGCTGAACAAACACGTGTCTGGAAGGGCCCTCCCCGTCGTAACTCGAGAATATACCCCAGGTTCCGGCCGCAACTCGAGAAAAACCATGAGATTTCCCCCTCGCCGCTGGATGAGGCCCGATTCCCCTGCACTGCGTGCAGAGCAATTCCGTGTTCCACATCAAACGTGAAAGGAGCCTTGATTTCCTTGATGGCACTCCAGAGAAAACCCAAGATCACTGTCTCAAGTCTAGAGGGATCCTGAGGTCTCTGGAGCAACATGAAAGGGCTCCGTGGACCCCAAATCAACTCGAGATGAGAGCTTAGTCCCTGGCTTCGACTCAAGAGGAATACCAACTTTCCACAAGCACCTCAAGAGGAGGCTTCTCTCAGCTACAGGTATGTGAGAGGGACCCTGAGTTTGTGGCCTCAAGTGGAATGGACAGCGAGATGCTCTGACTCGAAGTAAGGCCGGATATCCCTGCAGTGAATTGAATGCAGGCTCGTCTTGCATCTCCCAAGACGAAGGGATGTCTGAATCCCCTGTGGAGACCACAGAGAAAGACCGAGTTCTCCGCCTCATCGCGACCGGAGGCCTCACATCCTTTGAAAACTCGAGAGGTCCGCGGAGATCAATGCTTCCAAAGGAGACGATGCCTGACTCCTCTTGAAAATGGATAGGAGTCCCAGGATCCCTGTGGCACGTGGAAAGGGACCCTGGGTCTCCCGCCTCATGTGGAGAAGCGTCCCAATTGCCATGCCAAGACTCGAGGAGAATCCCGAGGTGTCCCTCGCACCTAGGCAGGAGTCCTCACGTCGCTGAACAAACACGTGTCTGGAAGGGCCCTCCCCGTCGTAACTCGAGAATATACCCCAGGTTCCGGCCGCAACTCGAGAAAAACCATGAGACTTCCCCATCCCCGCGAGATGAGGCCCGATTCCCCTGCACTGCGTGCAGACCAATTCCGTGTTCCACATCAAACGTGAAAGGAGCCTTGATTTCCTTAATGGCACTCCAGAGAAAACCCAAGATCACTGTTTCAAGTCTAGAGGTATCCTGAGGTCACTGTAGCAACACGAAAGGGCTCCGTGGACCCCAAATCAACTCGAGATGAGAGCTTAGTCCCTGGCTTCGACTCAAGAGGAATACCAACTTTCCACAAGCACCTCAAGAGGAGGCTACTCTCAACTAATGGTATGTGAGAGGGACCCTGAGTTTGTGGCCTCAAGTGGAATGGACACCGAGATGCTCTGACTCGAAGTAAGGCCAGATATCCCTGCAATGATTTGAATGCAGGCTCGTCTTGCATCTCCCAAGACGAAGGGTTGTCTGAATCCCCTGTGGAGACAACAGAGAAAGACCTAGTCCTCCACCTCAACGAGACGGGAGGCATCACATCTTTGAAAACTCGAGAGGTCTGCGGAGATCAATACTTCCAAAGGAGACGATGCCTGACGCCTCTTGAAAATGGATAGGAGTCCCAGGATCACTGTGGCACGTGAAAGGGACCCTGGGTCTCCCGCCTCAAATGGAGACATATCCCAATTGCCATGGCAAGACTCGAGGAGAATCCCGAGGTGTCCCTCGCACCTAGGCAGGAGTCCTGACTTCGCTGAACAAACACTTGTCTGGAAGGGCCCTCCCGTCGTAACTCGAGAATATACCCCAGGTTCCGGCCGCAACTCGAGAAAAACTATGAGACTTCCCCCTCGCCGCTGGATGAGGCCCGATTCCCCTGCACTGCGTGCAGAGCAATTCCGTGTTCCACATCAAACGTGAAAGGAGCCTTGATTTCCTTGATGGCACTCCAGAGAAACCCCAAGATCACTGTCTCAAGTCTAGAGGGATCCTGAGGTCACTGGAGCAACACGAAAGGGCTCCGTGGAACCCAAATCAACTCGAGATGAGAGCTTAGTCCCTGGCTTCGACTCAAGAGGAATACCAAATTTCCACAAGCACCTCAAGAGGAGGCTTCTCTCAGCTACAGGTATGTGACAGGGACCCTGAGTTTGTGGCCTCAAGTGGAATGGACACGGAGATGCTCTGACTCGAAGTAAGGCCGGATATCCCTGCAGTGAATTGAATGCAGGCTCTCTTGCATCTCCCAAGACGAAGGGATGTCTGAATCCCCTGTGGAGACCACAGAGAAAGACCGAGTTCTCCGCCTCATCGCGACCGGAGGCCTCACATCCTTTGAAAACTCGAGAGGTCCGCGGAGATCAATGCTTCCAAAGGAGACGATGCCTGACTCCTCTTGAAAATGGATAGGAGTCCCAGGATCCCTGTGGCACGTGGAAAGGGACCCTGCGTCTCGCGCCTCATGTGGAGACACGTCCCAATTGCCATGCCAAGACTCGAGGAGAATCCCGAGGTGTCCCTCGCACCTAGGCAGGAGTCCTGACGTCGCTGAACAAACACGTGTCTGGAAGGGTCCTCCCCGTCGTAACTCGAGAATATACCCCAGGTTCCGGCCGCAACTCGAGAAAAACCATGAGACTTCCCCATCCCCGCGAGATGAGGCCCGATTCCCCTGCACTGCGTGCAGACCAATTCCGTGTTCCACATCAAACGTGAAAGGAGCCTTGATTTCCTTAATGGCACTCCAGAGAAAACCCAAGATCACTGTTTCAAGTCTAGAGGGATCCTGAGGTCACTGTAGCAACACGAAAGGGCTCCGTGGACCCCAAATCAACTCGAGATGAAAGCTTAGTCCCTGGCTTCGACTCAAGAGGAATACCAACTTTCCACAAGCACCTCAAGAGGAGGCTACTCTCAACTAATGGTATGTGAGAGGGACCCTGAGTTTGTCGCCTCAAGTGGAATGGACACCGAGATGCTCTGACTCGAAGTAAGGCCGGATATCCCTGCAGTGAATTGAATGCAGGCTCGTCTTGCATCTCCCAAGACGAAGGGTTGTCTGAATCTGCTGTGGAGCCCACAGAGAAAGACCTAGTCCTCCGCCTCAACGCGGCCGGAGGCCTCACATCCTTTGAAAACTCGAGAGGTCCACGGAGATCAATACTTCCGAAGGAGACGATGCCTGACTCCTCTTGAAAATGGATAGGAGTCCCAGGATCCCTGTGGCACGTGGAAAGGGACCCTGGGTCTCCCGCCTGACGTGGAGACGCGTCCCAATTGCCATGCCAAGACTCGAGGAGAATCCCGAGGTGTCCCTCGCACCTAGGCAGGAGTACTCACGTCGCTGAACAAACACGTGTCTGGAAGGGCCCTCCCCGTCGTAACTCGAGAATATACCCCAGGTTCCGGCCGCAACTCGTGAAAAACCATGAGATTTCCCCCTCGCCACGAGTTTAGGCCCGATTCCCCTGCACTGCGTGCAGAGCAATTCCGTGTTCCACTTCAAACGTGAAAGGAGCCTTGATTTCCTTGATGGCACTCCAGAGAAAACCCAAGATCACTGTCTCAGTCTAGAGGGATCCTGAGGTCACTGGAGCAACACGAAAGGGCTCCGTGGACCCCAAATCAACTCCAGATGAGAGCTTAGTCCCTGGCTTAGACTCAAGAGGAATACCAACTTTCCACAAGCACCTCAAGAGGAGGCTTCTCTCAGCTACAGGTATGTGAGAGGGACCCTGAGTTTGTGGCCTCAAGTGGAATGGACCCCGAGATGCTCTGACTCGAAGTAAGGCCGGATATCCCTGCAGTGAATTGAATGCAGGCTCGTCTTGCATCTCGCAAGACGAAGGGATGTCTGAATCCCCTGTGGAGACGACAGAGAAAGACCTAGTCCTCAGCCTCATCGTGACCGGAGGCCTCACATCCTTTGAAAACTTGAGAGGACTGCGGAGATCAATGCTTCCAAAGAGACGATGCCTGACTCCTCTTGAAAATGGATAGGAGTCCCAGGATCCCTGTGGCACGGGGAAAGGGACCCTGGGTCTCCCGCCTCACGTGGAGACGCGTCCCAATTGCCATGCCAAGACTCGTGGAGAATCCCGAAGTGTCCCTCGCACCTAGGCAGGAGTCCTGACGTCGCTGAACAAACACGTGTCTGGAAGGGCCCTCCCCGTCGTAACTCGAGAATATACCCCAGGTTCCGGCCGCAACTCGAGAAAAACCATGAGAATACCTCCTCGCCGCGAGATGAAGCTCGATTCCCCTGCACTGCAGCAGAGCAACTCCATGTTCCACATCAAACGTGAAAGGAGCCTTGATTTCCTTGATGGCACTCCAGAGAAAACCCAAGATCACTGTCTCAAGTCTAGAGGGATCCTGAGGTCACTGGAGCAACACGAAAGGGCTCCGTGGTCCCCAAATCAACTCGAGATGAGAGCTTACTCCTTGGCTTCGTCTCAAGAGGAATACCAACTTTCCACAAGCACCTCAAGAGGAGGCTTCTCTCAGCTACAGGTATGTGAGAGGGACCCTGAGTTTGTGGCCTCAAGTGGAATGGACACCGAGATGGTCTGACTCGAAGTAAGGCCGGATATCCCTGCAGTGAATTGAATGCAGGCTCGTCTTGCATCTCCCAAGAAAAAGGGATGTCTGAATCCCCTGTGGAGACCACAGAGAAAGACCTAGTCCTCCGCCTCAACGCGACCGGAGGCGTCACATCCTTTGAAAACTCGAGAGGTCCGCGGAGATCAATGCTTCCAAAGGAGACGATGCCTGACTCCTCTTGAAAATGGATAGGAGTCCCAGGATCCCTGTGGCACTTGGAAAGGGACCCTGGGTCTCCCGCCTCACGTGGAGACCCGTCCCAATTGCCATGCCAAGACTCGTGGAGAATTCCGAGGTGTCCCTCGCACCTAGGAAGGAGTCCTGACGTCGCTGAACAAACACGTGTCTGGAAGGGCCCTCCCCGTCGTAACTCGAGAATATACCCCAGGTTCCGGCCGCAACTCGAGAAAAACCATGAGACTTCCCCCTCGCCGCAAGATGAGGCCCGATTCCCCTGCACTGCGTGCAGAGCAATTCCGTGTTCCACATCAAAATTGAAAGGAGCCTTGATTTCCTTGATGGCACTCCAGAGAAAACCCAAGATCACTGTCTCAAGTCTAGAGGGATCCTGAGGTCACTGGAGCAACACGAAAGGGCTCTGTGGACCCCAAATCAACTCGAGATGAGAGCTTAGTCCCTGGCTTCGACTCAAGAGGAATACCAACTTTCCACAAGCACCTCAAAAGGAGGCTTCTCTCAGCTACAGGTATGTGAGAGGGACCCTGACTTTGTGGCCTCAAGTGAAATGGACACCGAGATGCTCTGACTCGAAGTAAGGCCGGATATCCCTGCAGTGAATTGAATGCAGGCTCGTCTTGCATCTCCCAAGACGAAGGGATGTCTGAATCCCCTGTGGAGACCACAGAGAAAGACCTAGTTCTCTGCCTCATCGCGACCGGAGGCCTCACATCCTTTGAAAACTCGAGAGGTCCGCGGAGATCAATGCTTCCAAAGGAGACGATGCCTGACTCCTCTTGAAAATGGATAGGAGTCCCAGGATCCCTGTGGCACGGGGAAAGGGACCCTGGGTCTCCCGCCTCACGTGGAGACGCGTCCCAATTGCCATGCCAAGACTCGTGGAGAATCCCGAAGTGTCCCTCGCACCTAGGCAGGAGTCCTGACGTCGCTGAACAAACACGTGTCTGGAAGGGCCCTCCCCGTCGTAACTCGAGAATATACCCCAGGTTCCGGCCGCAACTCGAGAAAAACCATGAGAATACCTCCTCGCCGCGAGATGAAGCTCGATTCCCCTGCACTGCAGCAGAGCAACTCCGTGTTCCACATCAAACGTGAAAGGAGCCTTGATTTCCTTGATGGCACTCCAGAGAAAACCCAAGATCACTGTCTCAAGTCTAGAGGGATCCTGAGGTCACTGGAGCAACACAAAAGGCCTCCGTGGACCCCATATCAACTCGAGATGAGAGCTTAGTCCCTGGCTTCGACTCAAGAGAAATACCAAATTTCCACAAGCACCTCAGGTAGAGGCTTCTCTCAGCTACAGGTATCTGAGAGGGACCCTGAATTTGTGGCCTCAAGTGGAATGAACACCGAGATGCTCTGACTCGAAGTAAGGCCGGATATCCCAACAGTGAATTGAATGCAGGCTCGTCTTGCATCTCCCAATACGAAGGGATGTCTGAATCCCCTATAGAGACCACAGAGAAAGACCTAGTTCTCTGCTTCATCGCGAGCGGAGGCCTCACATCCTTTGAAAACTCGAGAGGTACGCAGAGATCAATGCTTCCAAAGCAGACGATGCCTGACTCCTCTTGAAAATGGATAGGAGTCCCAGGATCCATGTGGCACGTGAAAAGGGACACTGGGTTTACCGGCATATGTGGAGACGCGTCCCCATTGCCATGCCAAGACTCGAGGAGAATCCCGAGGTGACCCTCGCACCTAGGCAGGAGTCCTCATGTCCCTGAACAAACCTGTGTCTGGAAGGGCCCTCCCCGTCTTAACTCGAGCATATACCCCAGGTTCCGGCCGCAGCTCGAGAAAAACCATGACACTTCCCCATCCCCGCGATATGAGGCCCGATTCCCCTGCACTGCGTGCAGACCAATTCCGTGTTCCACATCAAACGTGAAAGGAGCCTTGATTTCCTTGATGGCACTCCAGAGAAAACCCAAGATCACTGTTTCAAGCCTAGAGGGATCCTGAGGTCACTGGAGCAACACGAAAGGGCTCCGTGGACCCCAAATCAACTCGAGATGAGAGCTTAGTCCCTGGCTTCGACTCAAGAGGAATACCAACTTTCAACAAGCACCTCAAGAGGAGGCTACTCTCAACTAATGGTATGTGAGAGGGACCCTGAGTTTGTCGCCTCAAGTGGAATGGACACCGAGATGCTCTGACTCGAAGTAAGGCCAGATATCCCTGCAGTGATTCGAATGCATGCTCGTCTTGCATCTTCCAAGACGAAGGGTTGTCTGAATCCCCTGTGGAGACAACAGAGAAAGACCTAGTCCTCCACCTCATCGAGACGGGAGGCATCACATCCTTTGAAAACTCGAGAGGTGTGCGGAGATCAATACTTCCGAAGGAGACGATGCCTGACGCCTCTTGAAAATGGATAGGAGTCCCAGGATCACTGTGGCACGTGGAAAGGGACCCTGGGTCTCCTTCCTCAACTGAAGACACATCCCAATTGCCATGGCAAGACTCGAGGGGAATCCCGAGGTGTCCTCGCACCTAGGCAGGAGTCCTGACTTCGCTGAACAAACACGTGTCTGGAAGGGCCCTCTCCGTCGTAACTCGAGAATATACCCCAGGTTCCGGCCGCAACTTGAGAAAAACCATGAGACTTCCCCCTCGCCGCTGGATGAGGCCCGATTCCCCTGCACTGCGTGCAGAGCAATTCCGTGTTCCACATTAAACGTGAAAGGAGCCGTGATTTACTTGAAGGCACTCCAGAGAAAAAACAAGATCACTGTCTCAAGTCTAGAGGGATCCTGAGGTCACTGGAGCAACACGAAAGGGCTCCGTGGACCCCAAATCAACTCGAGATGAGAGCTTAGTGTCTGGCTTCGACTCAAGAGGAATACCAACTTTCCACAAGCACCTCAAGAGGAGACTTCTCTCAGCTACAGGTATGTGAGAGGGACCCTGAGTTTGTGGCCTCAAGTGGAATGGACACCGAGATGCTCAGACTCGAAGTAAGCCCGGATATTCCTGCAGTGAATTGAATGCAGGCTCGTCTTGCATCTCCCAAGACGAAGGGATGTCTGAATCCCCTGTGGAGACGATAGAGAAAGACCTAGTCCTCCGCCTCATCGCGACCGGAGGCCTCACATCCTTTGAAAACTCGAGAGGTCTGCAGAGATCAATGCTTCCAAAGGAGACGATGCCTGACTACTCTTGAAAATGGATAGGAGTCCCAGGATCCCTGTGGCACGTTGAAAGAGACCCTGGGTCTCCCGCCTCACGTGGAGACATGTCCAAATTGCCATGCCAAGACTCGAGGAGAATCCCGAGGTGTCCCTCGCACCTAGGCAGGAGTCCTGACGTCGCTGAACAAACACTTGTCTGGAAGGGCCCTCCCCGTCGTAACTCGAGAATATACACCAGGTTCCGGCCGCAACTCGAGAAAAACCATGAGACTTCCCCCTCGCCGCGAGATGAGGCCCGATTCCCCCGCACTGCGTGGAGAGCAATTCCGTGTTCCACATCAAACGTGAAAGGAGCCTTGATTTCCTTGATGGCACTCCAGAGAAAACAAAAAGTCACTGTCTCAAGTCTAGAGGGATCCTGAGGCCACTGCAGCAGCATGAAAGGGCTCCGAGGACCCCAAATCAACTCGAGATTAGAGCTTAGTGTCTGGCTTCGACTCAAGAGGAATACCAACTTTCCATAAGCACCTCAAGAGGAGACTTCTCTCAGCTACAGGTATGTGAGAGGGACCCGGAGTTTGTGGCCTCAAGTGGAATGGACACCGAGATGCTCTGACTCGAAGTAACGCCGGATATCCCTGCAGTAAATTGAATGCAGGCTCGTCTTCCATCTCCCAAAACGAAGGGATGTCTGAATCCCCTGTGGAGACCACAGAGAAAGACCTAGTTCTCCGCCTCATCGCGACCGGAGGCGTCACATCCTTTGAAAACTCCAGAGGTCCGCGGAGATCAATGCTTCCAAAGGAGACGATGCCTTACTCCTCTTGAAAATGGATAGGAGTCCCAGGATCCCTGTGGCACGTGGAAAGGGACCCTGGGTCTCCCGCTTCACGTGGAGACGCGTCCCAGTTGCCATGCCAAGACTCGAGGAGAATCCCGAGGTGTCCCTCGCACCTAGGCAGGAGTCCTGACGTCACTGAACAAACATGTGTCTGGAAGGGCCCTCCCGTCATTACTCGAGAATATACCCCAGGTTCCGGCCGCATCTCGAGAAAAACCATGAGACTTCCCCCTCGCCGCGAGATGAGGCTCGATTCCCCTGCACTGCGTGCAGAGCAACTCCGTGTTCCACATCAAATGTGAAAGGAGCCTTGATTTCCTTGATGGCACTCCAGAGAAAACCCAAGATCACTGTCTCAAGTCTAGAGGGATCCTGAGGTCACTGTAACAACACGAAAGTTCTCAGTGGACCCCAAATCAACTCGAGATGAGAGCTTACTCCTTGGCTTCGTCTCAAGAGGAATACCAACTTTCCACAAGCACCTCAAGAGGAGGCTTCTCTCAGCTACAGGTATGTGAGAGGGTCCCTGAGTTTGTGGCCTCAAGTGGAATGGACACCGAGATGCTCTGACTCGAAGTAAGGCCTGATATCCCTGCAGTGAATTGAATGCAGGCTCGTCTTGCATCTCCCAAGACGAAGGGATGTCTGAATCCCCTGTGGAGACCACAGAGAAAGACCTAGTCCTCCGCCTCTTCGTGACCGGAGGCCTCACATCCTTTGAAAACTCGAGAGGTCCGCGGAGATCAATGCTTCCAAAGGAGACGATGCCTGACTCCTCTTGAAAATGGATAGGAGTCCCAGGATCACTGTGCCACGTGGAAAGGGACCCTGGGTCTCCCGACTCACATGGAGACGTGTCCCATTGCCATGCCAAGACTTGAGGAGAATCCCGAGGTGTCCCTTGCACCTAGGCAGGAGTCCTGACGTCGCTGAACAAACACGTGTCTGGAAGGGCCCTCCCCGTCGTAACTCGAGAATATACCCCAGGTTCGGTCAGCAACTCGAGAAAAACCATGAGACTTCCCCCTCGCCGCGAGCTTAGGCCCCATTCCCCTGCACTGCGTGCAGAGCAATTCCGTGTTCCACATCAAACGTGAAAGGAGCCTTGATTTCCTTGATGGCACTCCAGAGAAAACCCAAGATCACTGTTTCAAGTCTAGAGGGATCCTGAGGTCAGTGTAGCAAGACGAAAGGGCTCCGTGGACCCCAAATCAACTCGAGATGAGAGCTAAGTCCCTGACTTCGGCTCAAGAGGAATACCAAATTTCCACAAGCACCTCAAGAGGAGGCTTCTCTCAGCTACAGGTATGTGAGAGGGACCCTGAGTTTGTGGCCTCAAGGGGAATGGACACGGAGATGCTCTGACTCGAAGTAAGGCCGGATATCCCTGCAGTGAATTGAATGCAGGCTCGTCTTGCATCTCCCAAGACGAAGGGATGTCTGAATCCCCTGTGGAGACCACAGAGAAAGACCTAGTCCTCCGCCTCATCGCGACCGGAGGCCTCACATCCTTTGAAAACTCGAGAGGTCCGCAGAGATCAATGCTTCCAAAGGAGACGATGCCTGACTCCTCTTGAAAATGGATAGGAGTCCCAGGATCCCTGTGGCACGTGAAAAGGGACACTGGGTTTACCGCCATATGTGGAGACGCGTCCCCATTGCCATGCCAAGACTCGAGGAGAATCCCGAGTTGTACCTCGCACCTAGGCAGGAGTCCTGACGCCGCTGAACAAACACATGTCTGGAAGGGCCCTCCCCGTCGTAACTCGAGAATATACCCCAGGTTCCAGCCGCAACTCGAGAAAAACCATGAGGCTTCCCCCTCACCGCTGGATGAGGCCCGATTCCCCTGCACTGCGTGCAGAGCAATTCCGTGTTCAACATCAAACGTGAAAGGAGCCTTGATTTCCTTGATGGCACTCCAGAGAAAACCCAAGATCACTGTCTCAAGTCTAGAGGGATCCTGAGGTCACTGGAGCAACACGAAAGGGCTCCGTGGACCCCAAATCAACTCGAGATGAGAGCTTAGTCCCTGGCTTCGTCTCAAGAGGAATACCAAATTTCCACAAGCACCTCATGAGGAGGCTTCTCTGAGCTACAGGTATGTGAGAGGGACCCTGAGTGTGTGGCCTCAAGTGGAATGGACAGCGAGAAGCTGTGACTCGAAGTAAGGCCGGATATCCCTGCAGTGAATTGAATGCAGGCTTGTCTTGCATCTCCCAAGACGAAGGGATGTCTGAATCCCCAGTGGAGACCACAGAGAAAGACCGAGTTCTCCGCCTCATCGCGACCGGAGGCCTCACATCCTTTGAAAACTCGAGAGGTCCGCGGAGATCAATGCTTCCAAAGGAGACGATGCTTGACTCCTCTTGAAAATGGATAGGAGTCCCAGGATCCCTGTGGAACGTGGAAAGGGAACCTGGGTCTCCCGCCTCACGTGGAGACGCGTCCCAATTGCCATGCCAAGACTCGAGGAGAATCCCGAGGTGTCCCTCGCACCTAGGCAGGAGTCCTCACGTCGCTGAACAAACACGTGTCTGGAAGGGCCCTCCCCGTCTTAACTCGAGAATATACCCCAGGTTCCGGCCGCAACTCGAGAAAAACCATGAGACTTCCCCATCCCCGCGAGATGAGGCCCGATTCCCATGCACTGCGTGCAGACCAATTCCGTGTTCCACATCAAACGTGAAAGGAGCCTTGATTTCCTTAATGGCACTCCAGAGAAAACCGAAGATCACTGTTTCAAGTCTAGAGGGATCCTGAGGTCACTGTAGCAACACGAAAGGGCTCCGTGGACCCCAAATCAACTCGAGATGAGAGCTTAGTCCCTGGCTTCGACTCAAGAGGAATACCAACTTTCCACAAGCACCTCAAGAGGAGGCTACTCTCAACTAATGGTATGTGAGAGGGACCCTGAGTTTGTCGCCTCAAGTGGAATGGACACCGAGATGCTCTGACTCGAAGTAAGGCCAGATATCCCTGCAGTGATTTGAATGCAGGCTCGTCTTGCATCTCCCAAGACGAAGCGTTGTCTGAATCCCCTGTGGAGACAACAGAGAAAGACCTAGTCCTCCACCTCAACGAGACGGGAGGCATCACATCCTTTGAAAATTCGAGAGGTCTGCGGAGATCAATACTTCCGAAGGAGACGAGGCCTGACGCCTCTTGAAAATGGATAGGTGTCCCAGGATCACTGTGGCACGTGGAAAAGGACCCTGGGTCTCCCGCCTCAACTGGAGACATATCCCAATTGCCATGCCAAGACTCGAGGAGAATATCGAGGTGTCCCTCGCACCTAGGCAGGAGTCCTGACTTCGCTGAACAAACACGTGTCTGGAAGGGCCCTCCCAGTCGTAACTCGAGAATATACCCCAGGTTCCGGCCGCAACTCGAGAAAAACCATGAGACTTCCCCCTCGCTGCTGGATGAGGCCCGATTCCCCTGCACTGCGTGCAGAGCAATTCCGTGTTCCACATCAAACCTGAAAGGAGCCTTGATTTCCTTGATGGCACTCCAGAGAAAACCCAAGATCACTGTCTCAAGTCTAGAGGGATCCTGAGGTCACTGTAGCAAGACGAAAGGGCTCCGTGGACCCCAAATCAACTCGAGATGAGAGCTTAGTCCCTGGCTTCGACTCAAGAGGAATACCAACTTTCCACAAGCACCTCAAGAGGAGGCTTCTCTCAGCTACAGGTATGTGAGAGGGACCCTGAGTTTGTGGCCTCAAGTGGAATGGACACGGAGATGCTCTGACTCGAAGTAAGGCTGGATATCCCTGCAGTGAATTGAATGCAGGCTCGTCTTGCATCTCGCAAGACGAAGGGATGTCTGAATCCTCTGTGGAGACCACAGAGAAAGACCCAATTTTCCGCCTCATCGCGACCGGAGGCCTCACATCCTTTGAAAATTCGAGAAGTCCGGGGAGATCAATGCTTCCAAAGGAGACGATGCCTGACTCCTCTTGAAAATGGATAGGAGTCCCAGGATCCCTGTGGCACGTGGAAAGGGACCCTGGGTCTCCCGCCTCACGTGGAGACGCGTCCCCATTGCCATGCCAAGACTCGAGGAGAATCCCGAGTTGTCCCTCGCACCTAGGCAGGGGTCCTGACGTCGCTGAACAAACACGTGTCTGGAAGGGCCCTCCCCGTCGTAACTTGAGAATATACCCCAGGTTCCAGCCGCAACTCGAGAAAAACCATGAGACTTCCCCCTCGCCGCTGGATGAGGCCCGATTCCCCTGCACTGCGTACAGAGCAATTCCGTGTTCCACATCAAACGTGAAAGGAACCTTGATTTCCTTGATGGCACTCCAGAGAAAACCCAAGATCACTGTCTAGAGTTTAGAGGGATCCTGAGGTCACTGGAGCAACACGAAAGGGCTCCGTGGACCTCAAATTAACTCGAGATGAGAGCTTAGCCCTGGCTTCGCCTCAAGGGGCATACCAACTTTCCACAAGCACCTCAAGAGGAGGCTTCTCTCAGCTACAGTTATGTGAGAGAGACCCTGAGTTTGTGGCCTCAAGTGGAATGGACACCGAGATGCTCTGACTCCAAGTAAGGCCGGATATCCCTGCAGTGAATTGAATGCAGGCTCGTCTTGCATCTCCCAAGACGAAGGGATGTCTGAATCCCCGGTGGAGACCACAGAGAAAGACCTAGTCCTCCGCCTCAACATGACCGGAGGCCTCACATCCTTTGAAAACTCGAGAGGTCCGCGGAGATCAATGCTTCCGAAGGAGACGATGCCTGACGCCACTTGAAAAAGGATAGGAGTCCCAGGATCACTGTGGCACGTGGAAAGGGACCCTGGGTCTCCTTCCTCAACTGAAGACACATCCCAATTGCCATGGCAAGACTCGAGGGGAATCCCGAGGTGTCCTCGCACCTAGGCAGGAGTCCTGACTTCGCTGAACAAACACGTGTCTGGAAGGGCCCTCCCCGTCGTAACTCGAGAATATACCCCAGGTTCCGGCCGCAACTTGAGAAAAACCATGAGACTTCCCCCTCGCCGCTGGATGAGGCCCGATTCCCCTGCACTGCGTGCAGAGCAATTCCGTGTTCCACATTAAACGTGAAAGGAGCCGTGATTTACTTGAAGGCACTCCAGAGAAAAAACAAGATCACTGTCTCAAGTCTAGAGGGATCCTGAGGTCACTGGAGCAACACGAAAGGGCTCCGTGGACCCCAAATCAACTCGAGATGAGAGCTTAGTCCGTGGCTTAGACTCAAGAGGAATACCAACTTTCCACAAGCACCTCAAGAGGAGGCTTCTCTCAGCTACAGGTATGTGAGAGGGACCCTGAGTTTGTGGCCTCAAGTGGAATGGACACCGAGATGCTCAGACTCGAAGTAAGCCCGGATATTCCTGCAGTGAATTGAATGCAGGCTCGTCTTGCATCTCCCAAGACGAAGGGATGTCTGAATCCCCTGTGGAGAGGATAGAGAAAGACCTAGTCCTCCGCCTCATCGCGACCGGAGGCCTCACATCCTTTGAAAACTCGAGAGGTCTGCAGAGATCAATGCTTCCAAAGGAGACGATGCCTGACTCCTCTTGAAAATGGATAGGAGTCCCAGGATCCCTGTGGCACGTTGAAAGAGACACTGGGTCTCCCGCCTCACGTGGAGACATGTCCAAATTGCCATGCCAAGACTCGAGGAGAATCCCGAGGTGTCCCTCGCACCTAGGCAAGAGTCCTGACGTCGCTGAACAAACACTTGTCTGGAAGGGCCCTCCCCGTCGTAACTCGAGAATATACACCAGGTTCCGGCCGCAACTCGAGAAAAACCATGAGACTTCCCCCTCGCCGCGAGATGAGGCCCGATTCCCCCGCACTGCGTGGAGAGCAATTCCGTGTTCCACATCAAACGTGAAAGGAGCCTTGATTTCCTTGATGGCACTCCAGAGAAAACAAAAAGTCACTGTCTCAAGTCTAGAGGGATCCTGAGGCCACTGCAGCAGCATGAAAGGGCTCCGAGGACCCCAAATCAACTCGAGATGA
Source organism: Dama dama (assembly GCF_033118175.1). Classification (NCBI taxonomy): domain Eukaryota; kingdom Metazoa; phylum Chordata; class Mammalia; order Artiodactyla; family Cervidae; genus Dama; species Dama dama. The sequence continues at coordinate 2,346,635 of NW_026870898.1, read as the reverse complement.
GAGCTTAGTGTCTGGCTTCGACTCAAGAGGAATACCAACTTTCCACAAGCACCTCAAGAGGAGGCTTCTCTAAGCTACAGGTATGTGAGAGGGACCCTGAGTTTGTGGCCTCAAGTGGAATGGACACCGAGATGCTCTGACTCGAAGTAACGCCGGATATCCCTGCAGTAAATTGAATGCAGGCTCGTCTTCCATCTCCCAAAACGAAGGGATGTCTGAATCCCCTGTGGAGACCACAGAGAAAGACCTAGTTCTCCGCCTCATCGCGACCGGAGGCGTCACATCCTTTGAAAACTCCAGAGGTCCGCGGAGATCAATGCTTCCAAAGGAGACGATGCCTTACTCCTCTTGAAAATGGATAGGAGTCCCAGGATCCCTGTGGCACGTGGAAAGGGACCCTGGGTCTCCCGCTTCACGTGGAGACGCGTCCCAGTTGCCATGCCAAGACTCGAGGAGAATCCCGAGGTGTCCCTCGCACCTAGGCAGGAGTCCTGACGTCACTGAACAAACATGTGTCTGGAAGGGCCCTCCCGTCATTACTCGAGAATATACCCCAGGTTCCGGCCGCATCTCGAGAAAAACCATGAGACTTCCCCCTCGCCGCGAGATGAGGCTCGATTCCCCTGCACTGCGTGCAGAGCAACTCCGTGTTCCACATCAAACGTGAAAGGAGCCTTGATTTCCTTGATGGCACTCCAGAGAAAACCCAAGATCACTGTCTCAAGTCTAGAGGGATCCTGAGGTCACTGTAACAACACGAAAGTTCTCAGTGGACCCCAAATCAACTCGAGATGAGAGCTTACTCCTTGGCTTCGTCTCAAGAGGAATACCATCTTTCCACAAGCACTTCAAGAGGAGGCTTCTCTCAGCTACAGGTATGTGAGAGGGTCCCTGAGTTTGTGGCCTCAAGTGGAATGGACACCGAGATGCTCTGACTCGAAGTAAGGCCTGATATCCCTGCAGTGAATTGAATGCAGGCTCGTCTTGCATCTCCCAAGACGAAGGGATGTCTGAATCCCCTGTGGAGACCACAGAGAAAGACCTAGTCCTCCGCCTCTTCGTGACCGGAGGCCTCACATCCTTTGAAAACTCGAGAGGTCCGCGGAGATCAATGCTTCCAAAGGAGACGATGCCTGACTCCTCTTGAAAATGGATAGGAGTCCCAGGATCCCTGTAGCACGTGGAAAGGGACCCTGGGTCTCCAGCCTCACGTGGAGACGCGTCCCAATTGCCATGCCAAGACTCGAGGAGAATCCCGAGTTGTCCCTCGCACCTAGGCAGGAGTCCTGACGACGCTGAACAAACACGTGTCCGGAAGGGCCCTCCCCGTCGTAATTCGAGAATATACCCCAGGTTCCGGCCGCAACTCAAGAAAAACCATGAGACTTCCCCCTCGCGGCGAGATGAGGCCCGATTCCCCTGCACTGAGTGCAGAGCAATTCCGTGTTCCACATCAAACGTGAAAGGAGCCTTTATTTCCTTGATGGCACTCCAGAGAAAACAAAAAGTCACTGTCTCAAGTCTAGAGGGATCCTGAGGCCACTGTAGCAGCAAGAAAGGGCTCCGTGGACCCCAAATCAACTCGAGATGAGACCTTAGTGTCTGGCTTCGACTCAAGAGGAATACCAACTTTCCACAAGCACCTCAAGAGGAGGCTTCTCTCAGCTACAGGTATTTGAGAGGGACCCTGAGTTTGTGGCCTCAAGTGGAATGGACACCGAGATGCTCTGACTCGAAGTAAGGCCGGATATCACTGCAGTGAATTGAATGCAGGCTCGTCTTGCATCTCCCAAGACGAAGGGATGTCTGAATCCCCTGTGGAGACCACAGAGAAAGACCTAGTTCTCCGCCGCATCGCGACCGGAGGCGTCACATCCTTTGAAAACTTTAGAGGTCCGCAGAGATCAATGCTTCCAAAGGAGACGATGCCTTACTCCTCTTGAAAATGGATAGGAGTCCCAGGATCCCTGTGGCACGTGGAAAGGGACCCTGGGTCTCCCGCTTCACGTGGAGACGCGTCCCAATTGCCATGCCAATACTCGAGGAGAATCCCGAGGTGTCCCTCGCACCTAGGCAGGAGTCCTGACGTCGCTGAACAAACACGTGTCTGGTAGGGCCCTCCCGTCATTACTCGAGAATATACCCCAGGTTCCGGCCGCAACTCGAGAAAAACCATGAGACTTCCCCCTCGCCGCGAGATGAGGCCCGATTCCCCTGCACTGCGTGCAGAGCAATTCCGTGTTCCACATCAAACGTGAAAGGAGCCTTGATTTCCTTGATGGCACTCCAGAGAAAACCCAAGATCACTGTCTCAAGTCTAGAGGGATCCTGAGGTCACTGGAGCAACACGAAAGGGCTCCGTGGACCCCAAATCAACTCGAGATGAGAGCTTAGTCCTTGGCTCCGACTCAAGAGGAATACCAACTTTCCACAAGCACCTCAAGAGGAGGCTTCTCTCAGCTACAGGTATGTGAGAGGGCCCCTGAGTTTGTGGCCTCAAGTGGAATGGACACCGAGATGCTCTGACTCGAACTAAGGCCGGATATCCCTGCAGTGAATTGAATGCAAGCTCGTCTTGCATCTCCCAAGACGAAGGGATGTCTGAATCCCCTGTGGAGACCACAGAGAAAGACCTAGTCCTCCGCCTCATCGCGACCGGAGGCCTCACATCCTTTGAAAACACGAGAGGTCCGCGGAGAGCAATGCTTCCAAAGGAGACGATGCCTGACTCCTCTTGAAAATGGTTAGGAGTCCCAGGATCCCTGTCCAAATGTACCGGGACCCTGGGTCTCCCGCTTCACGTGGAGACTCGTCCCAATTGCCATGCCAAGACTCGAGGAGAATCCCGAGGTGTCTCTCGCACCTAGGCAGGAGTCCTGATGTCGCTGAACAAACACAGGTCTGGAAGGGCCCTCCCCGTCGTAACTCGAGAATATAACCCAGGTTCCGGCCGCAACTCGAGAAAAACCATGAGACTTCCCACTCACAGCGAGATGAGGCCCGATTCCCCTGCACTGCGTGCAGAGCAATTCCGTGTTCCACATCAAACGTGAAAGGAGCCTTGATTTCCTTGATGGCACTCCAGAGAAAACCCAAGATCACTGTCTCAAGTCTAGAGGGATCCTGAGGTCACTGGAGCAACACGAAAGGGCTCCGTGGACCCCAAATCAACTCGAGATGAGAGCTTAGTCCCTGGCTTCGACTCAAGAGGAATACCAAGTTTCCACAAGCACCTCAAAAGGAGGCTTCTCTCAGCTACAGGTATGTGAGAGGGACCCTGACTTTGTGGCCTCAAGTGAAATGGACACCGAGATGCTCTGACTCGAAGTAAGGCCGGATATCCCTGCAGTGAATTGAATGCAGGCTCGTCTTGCATCTCCCAAGACGAAGGGATGTCTGAATCCCCTGTGGAGACCACAGAGAAAGACCTAGTTCTCTGCCTCATCGCGACCGGAGGCCTCACATCCTTTGAAAACTCGAGAGGTCCGCGGAGATCAAGGCTTCCAAAGGAGACGATGCCTGACTCCTCTTGAAAATGGATAGGAGTCCCAGGATCCCTGTGGCATGGGGAAAGGGACTCTGGGTCTCCCGCCTCACGTGGAGACGCGTCCCAATTGCCATGCCAAGACTCGTGGAGAATCCCGAAGTGTCCCTCGCACCTAGGCAGGAGTCCTGACGTCGCTGAACAAACCTGTGTCTGGAAGGGCCCTCCCCGTCGTAACTCTAGAATATTCCCCTGGTTCCGGCCGCAACACGAGAAAAACCATGAGAATTCCTCCTCGCCGCGAGATGAGGCTCGATTCCCCTGCACTGCAGCAGAGCAACTCCGTGTTCCACATCAAACGTGAAAGGAGCCTTGATTTCCTTGATGGCACTCCAGAGAAAACCCAAGATCACTGTCTCAAGTCTAGAGGGATCCTGAGGTCACTGGAGCAACACGAAAGGGCTCCGTGGACCCCAAATCAACTCGAGATCAGAGCTTAGTCCCTGGCTTCGACTCAAGAGGAATACTAACTTTCAGCAAGCACCTCAAGAGGAAGCTTCTCTCAGCTACAGGTGTGTGAGAGGGACCCTGAGTTTGTGGCCTCAAGTGGAATGGACACCGAGATGCTCTGACTCGAAGTAAGGCCTGATATCCCTGCAGTGAATTGAATGCAGGCTCGTCTTGCATCTCCCAAGACGAAGGGATGTCTGAATCCCCTGTGGAGACCACAGAGAAAGAGCTAGTCGTCCGCCTCATCGTGACCGGAGGCCTCACATCCTTTGAAAATTCGAGAGGTCCGCGGGGATCAATGCTTCCAAAGGAGACGTTGCCTGACTCCTCTTGAAAATGGATACGAGTCCCAGGATCCCTGTGGCACGTGGAAAGGGGCCCTGGGTCTCCCGCCTCACGTGGAGACGCGTCCCAATTGCCATGCCAAGACTCGAGGAGAATCCCGAGGTGTCCCTCGCACCTAGGCAGGAGTCCTGATGACGCTGAACAAACACGTGTCTGGAAGGGCCCTCTCCGTCATAACTCGAGAATATACCCCAGGTTCCAGCCGCAACTCGAGAAAAACCATGAGACTTCCCACTCACAGCGAGATGAGGCCCGATTCCCCTGCACTGCGTGCAGAGCTATTCCGTGTTCCACATCAAACGTGAAACGAGACTTGATTTCCTTGATGGCACTCCAGAGAAAACCCAAGATCACTGTCTCAAGTCTAGAGGGATCCTGAGGTCACTGGAGCAACAGGAAAGGGTTCCGTGGACCCCAAATCAACTCGAGATGAGAGCTTAGTCCCTGGCTTCGACTCAAGAGGAATACTAAATTTCAGCAAGCACCTCAAGAGGAGGCTTCTCTCAGCTACAGGTGTGTGAGAGGGACCCTGAGTTTGTGGCCTCAAGTGGAATGGACACGGAGATGCTCTGACTCGAAGTAAGGCCGGATATCCCTGCAGTGAATTGAATGCAGGCTCGTCTTGCATCTCCCAAGAAGAAGGGATGTCTGAATCCCCTGTGGAGGCCACAGAGAAAGACCTAGTCCTCCGCCTCAACGCGACCGGAGGCGTCACATCCTTTGAAAACTCAAGAGGTCCGCAGAGATCAATGCTTCCAAAGGAGACGATGCCTGACTCCTCTTGAAAATGGATAGGAGTCCCAGGATCCCTGTGGCACTTGGAAAGGGACCCTGGGTCTCCCGCCTCACGTGGAGACCCGTCCCAATTGCCATGCCAAGACTCGAGGAGAATTCCGAGGTGTCCCTCGCACCTAGGCAGGAGTCCTGACGTCATTGAACAAACACGTGTCTGGAAGGGCCCTCCCCGTCGTAACTCGGGAATATACCCCAGGTTCCAGCCGCAACTCGAGAAAAACCATGAGACTTCCCCCTCGCCGCGAGATGAGGCCCGATTCCCCTGCACTGCGTGCAGAGCAGTTCCGAGTTCCACATCAAACGTGAAAGGAGCCTTGATTTCCTTGATGGCACTCCAGAGAAAACCCAAGATCACTGTTTCAAGTCTAGAGGGATCCTGAGGTCACTGTAGCAAGACGAAAGGGCTCCGTGGACCCCAAATCAACTCGAGATGAGAGCTTAGTCCCTGGCTTCGACTCAAGAGGAATACCAACTTTCCACAAGCACCTCAAGAGGAGGCTACTCTCAGCTAATGGTATGTGAGAGGGACCCTGAGTTTGTCGCCTGAATTGGAATGGACTGCGAGATGCTCTGACTCGAAGTAAGGCCAGATATCCCTGCAGTGATTTGAATGCAGGCTCGTCTTTAATCTCCCAAGATGAAGGGATGTCTGAATCCCCTGTGGAGACCACAGAGAAAGAGCTAGTTCTCTGCCTCATCGCGACCGGAGGCCTCACATCCTTTGAAAATTCGAGAGGTCCGCGGAGATCAATGCTTCCAAAGGAGACGATGCCTGACTCCTCTTGAAAATGGATAGGCGTCCCAGGATCACTGTGGCACGTGGAAAGGGACCCTGGGTCTCCCGACTCACATGGAGACGTGTCCCATTGCCATGCCAAGACTTGAGGAGAATCCCGAGGTGTCCCTTGCACCTAGGCAGGAGTCCTGACGTCGCTGAACAAACACGTGTCTGGAAGGGCCCTCCCCGTCGTAACTCTAGAATATACCCCAGGTTCGGTCAGCAACTCGAGAAAAACCATGAGACTTCCCCCTCGCCGCGAGCTTAGGCCCCATTCCCCTGCACTGCGTGCAGAGCAATTCCGTGTTCCACATCAAACGTGAAAGGAGCCTTGATTTCCTTGATGGCACTCCAGAGAAAACCCAAGATCACTGTTTCAAGTCTAGAGGGATCCTGAGGTCACTGTAGCAAGACGAAAGGGCTCCGTGGACCCCAAATCAACTCGAGATGAGAGCTAAGTCCCTGACTTCGGCTCAAGAGGAATACCAAATTTCCACAAGCACCTCAAGAGGAGGCTTCTCTCAGCTACAGGTATGTGAGAGGGACCCTGAGTTTGTGGCCTCAAGGGGAATGGACACGGAGATGCTCTGACTCGAAGTAAGGCCGGATATCCCTGCAGTGAATTGAATGCAGGCTCGTCTTGCATCTCCCAAGACGAAGGGATGTCTGAATCCCCTGTGGAGACCACAGAGAAAGACCTAGTCCTCCGCCTCATCGCGACCGGAGGCCTCACATCCTTTGAAAATTCGAGAGGTCCGCCGAGATCAATGCTTCCAAAGGAGACGATGCCTGACTCCTCTAGAAAATGGATAGGAGTCCCAGGATCACTGTGGCACGTGGAAAGGGACCCTGGGTCTCCCGCCTCAGATGGAGACGCGTCCCAATTGCCATGCCAAGACTTGAGGAGAATCCCGAGGTGTCCCTTGCACCTAGGCAGGAGTCCTGACGTCGCTGAACAAACACGTGTCTGGAAGGGCCCTCCGCGTCGTAACTCGAGAATATACCCCAGGTTCGGTCAGCAACTCGAGAAAAACCATGAGACTTCCCCCTCGCAGCGAGATGAGGCCCGATTCCCCTGCACTGCGTGCAGAGCAATTCCGTGTTCCACATCAAACGTGAAAGGAGCCTTGATTTCCTTAATGGCACTCCAGAGAAAACCCAAGATCACTGTCTCAAGTCTAGAGGGATCCTGAGGACAATGTAGCAACACGAAAGGGCTCCGTGGACCCCAAATCAACTCGAGATGAGAGCTTAGTCCCTGGTTTTGACTCAAGAGAAATACCAAATTTCCACAAGCACCGCAGGAGGAGGCTTCTCTCAGCTACAGGTATCTGAGAGGGAACCTGAATTTGTGGCCTCAAGTGGAGTGGACACCGAGATGCTCTGACTCGAAGTTAGGCCGGATATCCCAACAGTGAATTGAATGCAGGCTCGTCTTGCATCTCCCAATACGAAGGGATGTCTGAATCCCCTATAGAGACCACAGAGAAAGACCTAGTGCTCTGCTTCATCGCGACCGGAGGCCTCACATCCTTTGAAAACTCGAGAGGTCCGCAGAGATCAATGCTTCCAAAGGAGACGATGCCTGACTCCTCTTGAAAATGGATAGGAGTCCCAGGATCCCTGTGGCACGTGAAAAGGGACACTGGGTTTACCGCCATATGTGGAGACGCGTCCCCATTGCCATGCCAAGACTCGAGGAGAATCCCGAGTTGTACCTCGCACCTAGGCAGGAGTCCTGACGCCGCTGAACAAACACATGTCTGGAAGGGCCCTCCCCGTCCTAACTCGAGAATATACCCCAGGTTCCAGCCGCAACTCGAGAAAAACCATGAGGCTTCCCCCTCACCGCTGGATGAGGCCCTATTCCCCTGCACTGCGTGCAGAGCAATTCCGTGTTCAACATCAAACGTGAAAGGAGCCTTGATTTCCTTGATGGCACTCCAGAGAAAACCCAAGATCACTGTCTCAAGTCTAGAGGGATCCTGAGGTCACTGGAGCAACACGAAAGGGCTCCGTGGACCCCAAATCAACTCGAGATGAGAGCTTAGTCCCTGGCTTCGTCTCAAGAGGAATACCAAATTTCCACAAGCACCTCATGAGGAGGCTTCTCTGAGCTACAGGTATGTGAGAGGGACCCTGAGTGTGTGGCCTCAAGTGGAATGGACAGCGAGATGCTCTGACTCGAAGTAAGGCCGGATATCCCTGCAGTGAATTGAATGCAGGCTTGTCTTGCATCTCCCAAGACGAAGGGATGTCTGAATCCCCAGTGGAGACCACAGAGAAAGACCGAGTTCTCCGCCTCATCGCGACCGGAGGCCTCACATCCTTTGAAAACTCGAGAGGTCCGCGGAGATCAATGCTTCCACAGGAGACGATGCTTGACTCCTCTTGAAAATGGATAGGAGTCCCAGGATCCCTGTGGAACGTGGAAAGGGAACCTGGGTCTCCCGCCTCACGTGGAGACGCGTCCCAATTGCCATGCCAAGACTCGAGGAGAATCCCGAGGTGTCCCTCGCACCTAGGCAGGAGTCCTCACGTCGCTGAACAAACACGTGTCTGGAAGGGCACTCCCCGTCTTAACTCGAGAATATACCCCAGGTTCCTGCCGCAACTCGAGAAAAACCATGAGACTTCCCCATCCCCGCGAGATGAGGCCCGATTCCCCTGCACTGCGTGCAGACCAATTCCGTGTTCCACATCAAACGTGAAAGGAGCCTTGATTTCCTTAATGGCACTCCAGAGAAAACCGAAGATCACTGTTTCAAGTCTAGAGGGATCCTGAGGTCACTGTAGCAACACGAAAGGGCTCCGTGGACCCCAAATCAACTCGAGATGAGAGCTTAGTCCCTGGCTTCGACTCAAGAGGAATACCAACTTTTCACAAGCACCTCAAGAGGAGGCTACTCTCAACTAATGGTATGTGAGAGGGACCCTGAGTTTGTCGCCTCAAGTGGAATGGACACCGAGATGCTCTGACTCGAAGTAAGGCCAGATATCCCTGCAGTGATTTGAATGCAGGCTCGTCTTGCATCTCCCAAGACGAAGCGTTGTCTGAATCCCCTGTGGAGACAACAGAGAAAGACCTAGTCCTCCACCTCAACGAGACGGGAGGCATCACATCCTTTGAAAACTCGAGAGGTCTGCGGAGATCAATACTTCCGAAGGAGACGAGGCCTGACGCCTCTTGAAAATGGATAGGTGTCCCAGGATCACTGTGGCACGTGGAAAGGGACCCTGGGTCTCCCGCCTCAACTGGAGACATATCCCAATTGCCATGCCAAGACTCGAGGAGAATATCGAGGTGTCCCTCGCACCTAGGCAGGAGTCCTGACTTCGCTGAACAAACACGTGTCTGGAAGGGCCCTCCCCGTCGTAACTCGAGAATATACCCCAGGTTCCGGCCGCAACTCGAGAAAAACCATGAGACTTCCCCCTCGCTGCTGGATGAGGCCCGATTCCCCTGCACTGCGTGCAGAGCAATTCCGTGTTCCACATCAAACCTGAAAGGAGCCTTGATTTCCTTGATGGCACTCCAGAGAAAACCCAAGATCACTGTCTCAAGTCTAGAGGGATCCTGAGGTCACTGTAGCAAGACGAAAGGGCTCCGTGGACCCCAAATCAACTCGAGATGAGAGCTTAGTCCCTGGCTTCGACTCAAGAGGAATACCAACTTTCCACAAGCACCTCAATAGGAGGCTTCTCTCAGCTACAGGTATGTGAGAGGGACCCTGAGTTTGTGGCCTCAAGTGGAATGGACACGGAGATGCTCTGACTCGAAGTAAGGCTGGATATCCCTGCAGTGATTTGAATGCAGGCTCGTCTTGCATCTCGCAAGACGAAGGGATGTCTGAATCCCCTGTGGAGACCACAGAGAAAGACGTAATTTTCCGCCTCATCGCGACCGGAGGCCTCACATCCTTTGAAAATTCGAGAAGTCCGGGGAGATCAATGCTTCCAAAGGAGACGATGCCTGACTCCTCTTGAAAATGGATAGGAGTCCCAGGATCCCTGTGGCACGTGGAAAGGGACCCTGGGTCTCCCGCCTCACGTGGAGACGCGTCCCCATTGCCATGCCAAGACTCGAGGAGAATCCCGAGTTGTCCCTCGCACCTAGGCAGGAGTCCTGACGTCGCTGAACAAACACGTGTCTGGAAGGGCCCTCCCCGTCGTAACTCGAGAATATACCCCAGGTTCCAGCCGCAACTCGAGAAAAACCATGAGACTTCCCCCTCGCCGCTGGATGAGCCCCGATTCCCCTGCACTGCGTGCAGAGCAATTCCGTGTTCCACATCAAACGTGAAAGGAACCTTGATTTCCTTGATGGCACTCCAGAGAAAACCCAAGATCACTGTCTAGAGTTTAGAGGGATCCTGAGGTCACTGGAGCAACACGAAAGGGCTCCGTGGACCTCAAATTAACTCGAGATGAGAGCTTAGCCCTGGCTTCGCCTCAAGGGGAATACCAACTTTCCACAAGCACCTCAAGAGGAGGCTTCTCTCAGCTACAGGTATGTGAGAGAGACCCTGAGTTTGTGGCCTCAAGTGGAATGGACACCGAGATGCTCTGACTCCAAGTAAGGCCGGATATCCCTGCAGTGAATTGAATGCAGGCTCGTCTTGCATCTCCCAAGACGAAGGGATGTCTGAATCCCCGGTGGAGACCACAGAGAAAGACCTAGTCCTCCGCCTCAACATGACCGGAGGCCTCACATCCTTTGAAAACTCGAGAGGTCCACGGAGATCAATGCTTCCAAAGGAGACGATGCCTGACTCCTCTTGAAAATGGATAGGAGTCCCAGAATCACTGTGGCACGTTGAAAGGGACCCTGGGACTCCCGGCTCACGTGGAGACACATCCCAATTGCCACGGCAAGACTCGAGGAGAATCCCGAGGTATCCCTCGAACCTAGGCAGGAGTCCTGACATCGCTGAACAAACACGTGTCTGGAAGGGCGCTCCCCGTCGTAACTCGAGAATATACCCCAGGTTCCGGCCGCAACTCGAGAAAAACCATGAGACTTCCCCCTCGCCGCTGGATGAGGACCGATTCCCCTGCACTGCATGCAGAGCAATTCCGTGTTCCACATCAAACGTGAAAGGAGCCTTGATTTCCTTGATGGCACTCCAGAGAAAACCCAAGATCACTGTCTCAAGTCTATAGGGATCCTGAGGTCACTGGAGCAACACGAAAGGGCTCCGTGGACCCCAAATCAACTCGAGATGAGACCTTAATCCCTTTCTTCGACTCAACGGGAATACCAACTTTCCACAAGCACCTCAAGAGGAGGCTTCTCTCAGCTACAGGTATGTGAGAGGGACCCCGAGTTTGTGGCCTCAAGTGGAATGGACACCGAGATGCTCTGACTCGAAGTAAGGCTGGATGTCCCTGCAGTGAATTGAATGCAGGCTCGTCTTGCATCTCGCAAGACTAAGGGATGTCTGAATCCCCTGTGGAGACCACAGAGAAAGACCTAATTTTCCGCCTCATCGCGACCAGAGGCCTCAAATCCTTTGAAAATGTGAGAAGTCCGTGGAGATCAATGCTTCCAAAGGAGACGATGCCTGATTCCTCTTCAAAATGGATAGGAGTCCCAGCATCCCTGTGGCACGTGGAAAGGGAGCGTGGGTCTCCCGCCTCACGTGGAGACGCGTCCCCATTGCCATGCCAAGACTCGAGGAGAATCCCGAGGTGTCCCTCGCACCTAGGCAGTAGTCCTGACGTCGCTGAACAAACACGTGTCTGGAAGGGCCCTCCCCGTCGTAACTCGAGAATATACCCCAGGTTCCGGCCGCAACTCAAGAAAAACCATGAGACTTCCCCCTCGCCGCTGGATGAGGCCCGATTCCCCTGCACTGCGTGCAGAGCAATTCCATGTTCCACATCAAACGTGAAAGGAGCCTTGATTTCCTTGATGGCACTCCAGAGAAAACCCAAGATCACTGTCTCAAGTCTAGAGGGATCCTGAGGTCACTGGAGCAACACGAAAGGGCTCCGTGGACCCCAAATCAACTCGAGATGAGAGCTTAGTCCCTGGCTTCGACTCAAGAGGAATACCAAATTTCCACAAGCACCTCAAGAGGAGGCTTCTCTCAGCTACAGGTATGTGAGAGGGACCCTGAGTTTGTGGCCTCAAGTGGAATGGACACGGAGATGCTCTGACTCGAAGTAAGGCCGGATATCCCTGCAGTGAATTGAATGCAGGCTCGTCTTGCATCTCCAAAGACGAAGGGATGTCTGAATCCCCTGTGGAGACCACAGAGAAAGACCGAGTTCTCCGCCTCATCGCGACCGGAGGCCTCAAATCCTTTGAAACTTCGAGAGGTCCGGGGAGATCAATGCTTCCAAAGGAGACGATGCCTGACTCCTCTTGAAAATGGATAGGAGTCCCAGGATCCCTGTGGCACATGGAAAGGGACCCTGGGTCTCCCGCCTCACGTGGAGATGCGTGCCAATTGCCATGCCAAGTCTCGAGGAGAATCCCGAGGTGTCCCTCGCACCTAGGCAGGAGTCCTGACGTCGCTGAACAAACACGTGTCTGGAAGGGCCCTCCCGTCGTAACTCGAGAATATACCCCAGGTTCCGGCCGCAACTCGAGAAAAACCATGAGACTTCCCCATCACCTCGAGATGAGGCCCGATTCCGCTGCACTGCGTGCAGACCAATTCCGTGTTCCACATCAAACGTGAAAGGAGCCTTGATTTCCTTGATGGCACTCCAGAGAAAACCAAAGATCACTGTCTCAAGTCTAGAGGGATCCTGAGGACAATGTAGCAACACGAAAGGGCTCCGTGGACCCCAAATCAACTCGAGATGAGAGCTTAGTCCCTGGTTTCGACTCAAGAGAAATACCAAATTTCCACAAGCACCTCAGGAGGAGGCTTCTCTCAGCTACAGGTATCTGAGAGGGAACCTGAATTTGTGGCCTCAAGTGGAGTGGACACCGAGATGCTCTGACTCGAAGTTAGGCCGGATATCCCAACAGTGAATTGAATGCAGGCTCGTCTTGCATCTCACAATACGAAGGGATGTCTGAATCCCCTATAGAGACCACAGAGAAAGACCTAGTTCTCTGCTTCATCGCGACCGGAGGCCTCACATCCTTTGAAAACTCGAGAGGTCCGCAGAGATCAATGCTTCCAAAGGAGACGATGCCTGACTCCTCTTGAAAATGGATAGGAGTCCCAGGATCCCTGTGGCACGTGAAAAGGGACACTGGGTTTACCGCCATATGTGGAGACGCGTCCCTATTGCCATGCCAAGACTCGAGGAGAATCCCGAGTTGTCCCTCGCACCTAGGCAGGAGTCCTGACGTCGCTGAACAAACACGTGTCTGGAAGGGCCCTCCCCGTCGTAACTCGAGAATATACCCCAGGTTCTGGCCGCAACTCGAGAAAAACCATGAGACTTCCCCCTCGCCTCGAGATGAGGCCCGATTCCCCTGAACTGCGTGCAGAGCAGTTCCGAGTTCCACATCAAACGTGAAAGGAGCCTTGATTTCCTTGATGGCACTCCAGAGAAAACCCAAGATCACTGTTTCAAGTCTAGAGGGATCCTGAGGTCACTGTAGCAAGACGAAAGGGCTCCGTGGACCCCAAATCAACTCGAGATGAGAGCTTAGTCCCTGGCTTCGACTCAAGAGGAATACCAACTTTCCACAAGCACCTCAAGAGGAGGCTACTCTCAGCTAATGGTATGTGAGAGGGACCCTGAGTTTGTCGCCTGAAGTCGAATGGACACCGAGATGCTCTGACTCGAAGTAAGGCCAGATATCCCTGCAGTGATTTGAATGCAGGCTCGTCTTGCATCTCCCAAGATGAAGGGATGTCTGAATCCTCTGTGGAGACCGCAGAGAAAGACCTAGTTCTCTGCCTCATCGCGACGGGAGGCCTCACATCCTTTGAAAACTCGAGAGGTCCGCGGAGATCAATGCTTCCAAAGGAGACGATGCCTGACACCTCTTGAAAATGGATAGGAGTCCCAGGATCACTGTGGCACGTGGAAAGGGACCCTGGGTCTCCCGCCTCACATGGAGACGCGTCCCAATTGCCATGCCAAGACTCGAGGAGAATCCCGAGGTGTCCTTCGCACCTAGGCAGGAGTCCTGACGTCACTGAAAAAACAGGTGTCTGGAAGGGCCCTCCCCGTCATAACTCGAGAATATACCCCAGGTTCCGGCCGAAACTCGAGAAAAATCATGAGACTTCCCCCTCGCCGCGAGATAAGGCCCGATTCCCCTGCACTGCGTGCAGAGCAATTCCGTGTTCCACATCAAACGTGAAAGGAGCCTTGATTTCCTTGATGGCACTCCAGAGAAAACCCAAGATCACTGTTTCAAGTCTAGAGGGATCCTGAGGTCACTGGAGCAACACGAAAGGGCTCCGTGGACCCCAAATCAACTCGAGATGAGAGCTTAGTCCCTGGCTTCGACTCAAGTGGAATACCAACTTTCCACAAGCACCTCAAGAGGAGGCTTCTCTCAGCTACAGGTATGTGAGAGGGACCCTGAGTTTGTGGCCTCAAGTGGAATGGACAGCGAGATGCTCTGACTCGAAGTAAGGCCGGATATCCCTGCAGTGAATTGAATGCAGGCTCGTCTTGCATCTCGCAAGTCGAAGGGATGTCTGAATCCCCTGTGGAGACCACAGAGAAAGACCTAATTTTCCGCCTCATCGCGACCGGAGGCCTCACATCCTTTGAAAATTCGAGAGGTCCGGGGAGATCAATGCTTCCAAAGGAGACGATGCCTGACTGCTCTTGAAAATGGATAGGAGTCCCAGGATCCCTGTGGCACGTGGAAAGGGACCCTGGGTCTACCGCCTCACGTGGAGACGCATCCCCATTGCCATCCCAAGACTCGAGGAGAATTCCGAGGTGTCCCTCGCACCTAGGCAGGATTCCTGATGTCGCTGAACTAACACGTGTCTGGAATGGCCCTCCCCGTCGTAACTCGCGAATATACCCCAGGTTCCAGCCGCAACTCGAGAAAAACCATGAGGCTTCCCCCTCACCGCTGGATGAGGCCCGATTCCCCTGCACTGCATGCAGAGCAATTCCGTGTTCCACATCAAACGTGAAAGGAGCCTTGATTTCCTTGATGGCACTCCAGAGAAAACCCAAGATCACTGTCTCAAGTCTATAGGGATCCTGAGGTCACTGGAGCAACACGAAAGGGCTCCGTGGACCCCAAATCAACTCGAGATGAGAGCTTAATCCCTTTCTTCGACTCAACGGGAATACCAACTTTCCACAAGCACCTCAAGAGGAGGCTTCTCTCAGCTACAGGTATGTGAGAGGGACCCCGAGTTTGTGGCCTCAAGTGGAATGGACACCGAGATGCTCTGACTCGAAGTAAGGCTGGATGTCCCTGCAGTGAATTGAATGCAGGCTCGTCTTGCATCTCGCAAGACTAAGGGATGTCTGAATCCCCTGTGGAGACCACAGAGAAAGACCTAATTTTCCGCCTCATCGCGACCAGAGGCCTCAAATCCTTTGAAAATGTGAGAAGTCCGTGGAGATCAATGCTTCCAAAGGAGACGATGCCTGATTCCTCTTCAAAATGGATAGGAGTCCCAGCATCCCTGTGGCACGTGGAAAGGGAGCGTGGGTCTCCCGCCTCACGTGGAGACGCGTCCCCATTGCCATGCCAAGACTCGAGGAGAATCCCGAGGTGTCCCTCGCACCTAGGCAGTAGTCCTGACGTCGCTGAACAAACACGTGTCTGGAAGGGCCCTCCCCGTCGTAACTCGAGAATATACCCCAGGTTCCGGCCGCAACTCAAGAAAAACCATGAGACTTCCCCCTCGCCGCTGGATGAGGCCCGATTCCCCTGCACTGCGTGCAGAGCAATTCCATGTTCCACATCAAACGTGAAAGGAGCCTTGATTTCCTTGATGGCACTCCAGAGAAAACCCAAGATCACTGTCTCAAGTCTAGAGGGATCCTGAGGTCACTGGAGCAACACGAAAGGGCTCCGTGGACCCCAAATCAACTCGAGATGAGAGCTTAGTCCCTGGCTTCGACTCAAGAGGAATACCAAATTTCCACAAGCACCTCAAGAGGAGGCTTCTCTCAGCTACAGGTATGTGAGAGGGACCCTGAGTTTGTGGCCTCAAGTGGAATGGACACGGAGATGCTCTGACTCGAAGTAAGGCCGGATATCCCTGCAGTGAATTGAATGCAGGCTCGTCTTGCATCTCCAAAGACGAAGGGATGTCTGAATCCCCTGTGGAGACCACAGAGAAAGACCGAGTTCTCCGCCTCATCGCGACCGGAGGCCTCAAATCCTTTGAAACTTCGAGAGGTCCGGGGAGATCAATGCTTCCAAAGGAGACGATGCCTGACTCCTCTTGAAAATGGATAGGAGTCCCAGGATCCCTGTGGCACATGGAAAGGGACCCTGGGTCTCCCGCCTCACGTGGAGATGCGTGCCAATTGCCATGCCAAGTCTCGAGGAGAATCCCGAGGTGTCCCTCGCACCTAGGCAGGAGTCCTGACGTCGCTGAACAAACACGTGTCTGGAAGGGCCCTCCCGTCGTAACTCGAGAATATACCCCAGGTTCCGGCCGCAACTCGAGAAAAACCATGAGACTTCCCCATCACCGCGAGATGAGGCCCGATTCCGCTGCACTGCGTGCAGACCAATTCCGTGTTCCACATCAAACGTGAAAGGAGCCTTGATTTCCTTGATGGCACTCCAGAGAAAACCAAAGATCACTGTCTCAAGTCTAGAGGGATCCTGAGGACAATGTAGCAACACGAAAGGGCTCCGTGGACCCCAAATCAACTCGAGATGAGAGCTTAGTCCCTGGTTTCGACTCAAGAGAAATACCAAATTTCCACAAGCACCTCAGGAGGAGGCTTCTCTCAGCTACAGGTATCTGAGAGGGAACCTGAATTTGTGGCCTCAAGTGGAGTGGACACCGAGATGCTCTGACTCGAAGTTAGGCCGGATATCCCAACAGTGAATTGAATGCAGGCTCGTCTTGCATCTCACAATACGAAGGGATGTCTGAATCCCCTATAGAGACCACAGAGAAAGACCTAGTTCTCTGCTTCATCGCGACCGGAGGCCTCACATCCTTTGAAAACTCGAGAGGTCCGCAGAGATCAATGCTTCCAAAGGAGACGATGCCTGACTCCTCTTGAAAATGGATAGGAGTCCCAGGATCCCTGTGGCACGTGAAAAGGGACACTGGGTTTACCGCCATATGTGGAGACGCGTCCCTATTGCCATGCCAAGACTCGAGGAGAATCCCGAGTTGTCCCTCGCACCTAGGCAGGAGTCCTGACGTCGCTGAACAAACACGTGTCTGGAAGGGCCCTCCCCGTCGTAACTCGAGAATATACCCCAGGTTCTGGCCGCAACTCGAGAAAAACCATGAGACTTCCCCCTCGCCTCGAGATGAGGCCCGATTCCCCTGAACTGCGTGCAGAGCAGTTCCGAGTTCCACATCAAACGTGAAAGGAGCCTTGATTTCCTTGATGGCACTCCAGAGAAAACCCAAGATCACTGTTTCAAGTCTAGAGGGATCCTGAGGTCACTGTAGCAAGACGAAAGGGCTCCGTGGACCCCAAATCAACTCGAGATGAGAGCTTAGTCCCTGGCTTCGACTCAAGAGGAATACCAACTTTCCACAAGCACCTCAAGAGGAGGCTACTCTCAGCTAATGGTATGTGAGAGGGACCCTGAGTTTGTCGCCTGAAGTCGAATGGACACCGAGATGCTCTGACTCGAAGTAAGGCCAGATATCCCTGCAGTGATTTGAATGCAGGCTCGTCTTGCATCTCCCAAGATGAAGGGATGTCTGAATCCTCTGTGGAGACCGCAGAGAAAGACCTAGTTCTCTGCCTCATCGCGACGGGAGGCCTCACATCCTTTGAAAACTCGAGAGGTCCGCGGAGATCAATGCTTCCAAAGGAGACGATGCCTGACACCTCTTGAAAATGGATAGGAGTCCCAGGATCACTGTGGCACGTGGAAAGGGACCCTGGGTCTCCCGCCTCACATGGGGACGCGTCCCAATTGCCATGCCAAGACTCGAGGAGAATCCCGAGGTGTCCTTCGCACCTAGGCAGGAGTCCTGACGTCACTGAAAAAACAGGTGTCTGGAAGGGCCCTCCCCGTCATAACTCGAGAATATACCCCAGGTTCCGGCCGAAACTCGAGAAAAATCATGAGACTTCCCCCTCGCCGCGAGATAAGGCCCGATTCCCCTGCACTGCGTGCAGAGCAATTCCGTGTTCCACATCAAACGTGAAAGGAGCCTTGATTTCCTTGATGGCACTCCAGAGAAAACCCAAGATCACTGTTTCAAGTCTAGAGGGATCCTGAGGTCACTGGAGCAACACGAAAGGGCTCCGTGGACCCCAAATCAACTCGAGATGAGAGCTTAGTCCCTGGCTTCGACTCAAGTGGAATACCAACTTTCCACAAGCACCTCAAGAGGAGGCTTCTCTCAGCTACAGGTATGTGAGAGGGACCCTGAGTTTGTGGCCTCAAGTGGAATGGACAGCGAGATGCTCTGACTCGAAGTAAGGCCGGATATCCCTGCAGTGAATTGAATGCAGGCTCGTCTTGCATCTCGCAAGTCGAAGGGATGTCTGAATCCCCTGTGGAGACCACAGAGAAAGACCTAATTTTCCGCCTCATCGCGACCGGAGGCCTCACATCCTTTGAAAATTCGAGAGGTCCGGGGAGATCAATGCTTCCAAAGGAGACGATGCCTGACTGCTCTTGAAAATGGATAGGAGTCCCAGGATCCCTGTGGCACGTGGAAAGGGACCCTGGGTCTACCGCCTCACGTGGAGACGCATCCCCATTGCCATCCCAAGACTCGAGGAGAATTCCGAGGTGTCCCTCGCACCTAGGCAGGATTCCTGATGTCGCTGAACTAACACGTGTCTGGAATGGCCCTCCCCGTCGTAACTCGCGAATATACCCCAGGTTCCAGCCGCAACTCGAGAAAAACCATGAGGCTTCCCCCTCACCGCTGGATGAGGCCCGATTCCCCTGCACTGCATGCAGAGCAATTCCGTGTTCCACATCAAACGTGAAAGGAGCCTTGATTTCCTTGATGGCACTCCAGAGAAAACCCAAGATCACTGTCTCAAGTCTAGAGGGATCCTGAGGTCTCTGGAGCAACACGAAAGGGCTCCGTGGACCCCAAATCAACTCGAGATGAGAGCTTAGTCCCTGGCTTCGTCTCAAGAGGAATACCAAATTTCCACAAGCACCTCAAGAGGAGGCTTCTCTCAGCTACAGGTATGTGAGAGGGACCCTGAGTGTGTGGCCTCAAGTGGAATGGACACCGAGATGCTCTGACTCGAAGTAAGGCCGGATATCCCTGCAGTGAATTGAATGCAGGCTCGTCTTGCCTCTCTCAAGACGAAGGGATGTCTGAATCCCCGATGGAGACCACAGAGAAAGACCTAGTCCTCCGGCTCAACATGACCGGAGGCCTCACATCCTTTGAAAACTCGAGAGGTCCGCGGAGATCAATGCTTCCAAAGGAGACGATGCCTGACTCCTCTTGAAAATGGATAGGAGTCCCAGGATCACTGTGGCACGTGGAAAGGGACCCTGGGGCTCCCACCTCACGTGGAGACACGTCCCAATTGCCATGGCAAGACTCGAGGAGAATCCCGAGGTATCCCTCGCACCTAGGCAGGAGTCCTGACATCGCTGAACAAACACGTGTCTGGAAGGGCGCTCCCCGTCGTAACTCGAGAATATACCCCAGGTTCCGGCCGCAACTCGAGAAAAACCATGAGACTTCCCCCTCGCCGCTGGATGAGGCCCGATTCCCCTGCACTGCATGCAGAGCAATTCCGTGTTCCACATCAAACGTGAAAGGAGCCTTGATTTCCTTGATGGAACTCCAGAGAAAACCCAAGATCACTGTCTCAAGTCTAGAGGGATGCTGAGGTCACTGGAGCAACACGAAAGGGCTCCGTGGACCCCAAATCAACTCGAGATGAGAGCTTAATCCCTTTCTTCGACTCAAGGGGAATACCAACTTTCCACAAGCACCTCAAGAGGAGGCTTCTCTCAGCTACAGGTATGTGAGAGGGACCCTGAGTTTGTGGCCTCAAGTGGAATGGACACCGAGATGCTCTGACTCGAAGTAAGGCTGGATATCCCTGCAGTGAATTGAATGCAGGCTCGTCTTGCATCTCGCAAGACTAAGCGATGTCTGAATCCCCTGTGGAGACCACAGAGAAAGACCTAATTTTCCGCCTCATCGCGACCAGAGGCCTCAAATCCTTTGAAAATTTGAGAAGTCCGCGGAGATCAATGCTTCCAAAGGAGACGATGCCTGATTCCTCTTCAAAATGGATAGGAGTCCCAGCATCCCTGTGGCACGTGGAAAGGGGGCGTGGGTCTCCCGCCTCACGTGGAGACGCGTCCCCATTGCCATGCCAAGACTCGAGGAGAATCCCGAGGTGTCCCTCGCACCTAGGCAGGAGTCCTGACGTCGCTGAACAAACACGTGTCTGGAAGGGCCCTCCCCGTCGTAACTCGAGAATATACCCCATGTTCCGGCCGCAACTCGAGAAAAACCATGAGACTTCCCCCTCGCCGCTGGATTAGGCCCGATTCCCCTGCTCTGCATGCAGAGCAATTCCATGTTCCACATCAAACGTGAAAGGAGCCTTGATTTCCTTGATGGCACTCCAGAGAAAACCCAAGATCACTGTCTCAAGTCTAGAGGGATCCTGAGGTCACTGGAGCAACACGAAAGGGCTCCGTGGACCCCAAATCAACTCGAGATGAGAGCTTAGTCCCTGGCTTCGTCTCAAGAGGAATACCAAATTTCCACAAGCACCTCAAGAGGAGGCTTCTCTCAGCTACAGGTATGTGAGAGGGACCCTGAGTGTGTGGCCTCAAGTGGAATGGACAGCGAGATGCTCTGACTCGAAGTAAGGCCGGATATCCCTGCAGTGAATTGAATGCAGGCTCGTCTTGCATCTCCCAAGATGAAGGGATGTCTGAATACCCTGTGGAGACCACAGAGAAAGACCGAGTTCTCCGCCTCATCGCGACCGGAGGCCTCACATCCTTTGAAAACTCGAGAGGTCCGCGGAGATCAATGCTTCCAAAGGAGACGATGCCTGACTCCTCTTGAAAATGGATAGGAGTCCCAGGATCCCTGTGGAACGTGGAAAGGGAACCTGCGTCTCCGGCCTCACGTGGAGACGCGTCCCTATTGCCATGCCAAGACTCGAGGAGAATCCCGAGGTGTCCCTCGCACCTAGGCATGAGTCCTCACGTCGCTGAAAAAACCTGTGTCTGGAAGGGCCCTCCCCGTCTTAACTCGAGAATATACCCCAGGTTCCGGCCGCAACTCGAGAAACACCATGAGACTTCCCCATCCCCACGAGATGAGGCCCGATTCCCCTGCACTGCGTGCAGACCAATTCCGTGTTCCACATCAAACGTGAAAGGAGCCTTGATTTCCTTAATGGCACTCCAGAGAAAACCCAAGATCACTGTTTCATGTCTAGAGGGATCCTGAGGTCACTGGAGCAACACGAAAGGGCTCCGTGGACCCCAAATCAACTCGAGATGAGAGCTTAGTCCCTGGCTTCGACTCAAGAGGAATACCAAATTTCCACAAGCACCTCAAGAGGAGGCTTCTCTCAGCTACAGGTATGTGAGAGGGACCCTGAGTTTGTGGCCTCAAGTGGAATGGACACGGAGATGCTCTGACTCGAAGTAAGGCCGGATATCCCTGCAGTGAATTGAATGCAGGCTCGTCTTGCATCTCCCAAGACGAAGGGATGTCTGAATCCCCTGTGGAGACCACAGAGAAAGACCGAGTTCTCCGCCTCATCGCGACCGGAGGCCTCACATCCTTTGAAACCTCGAGAGGTCCGCGGAGATCAATGCTTCCAAAGGAGACGATGCCTGACTCCTCTTGAAAATGGATAGGAGTCCCAGGATCCCTGTGGCACATGGAAAGGGACCCTGGGTCTCCCGCCTCACGTGGAGATGCGTCCCAATTGCCATGCCAAGTCTCGAGGAGAATCCCGAGGTGTCCCTCGCACCTAGGCAGGAGTCCTGACGTCGCTGAACAAACACGTGTCTGGAAGGGCCCTCCCCGTCGTAACTCGAGAATATACCCCAGGTTCCGGCTGCAACTCGAGAAAAACCATGAGACTTCCCCATCCCCGCGAGATGAGGCCCGATTCCGCTGCACTGCGTGCAGACCAATTCCGTGTTCCACATCAAACGTGAAAGGAGCCTTGATTTCCTTGATGGCACTCCAGAGAAAACCAAAGATCACTGTCTCAAGTCTAGAGGGATCCTGAGGACAATGTACCAACACGAAAGGGCTCCGTGGACCCCAAATCAACTCGAGATGAGAGCTTAGTCCCTGGTTTCGACTCAAGACAAATACCAAATTTCCACAAGCACCTCAGGAGGAGGCTTCTCTCAGCTACAGGTATCTGAGAGGGAACCTGAATTTGTGGCCTCAAGCGGAGTGGACACCGAGATGCTCTGACTCGAAGTTAGACCGGATATCCCAACAGTGAATTGAATGCAGGCTCGTCTTGCATCTCCCAATACGAAGGGATGTCTGAATCCCCTATAGAGACCACAGAGAAAGACCTAGTTCTCTGCTTCATCGCGACCGGAGGCCTCACATCCTTTGAAAACTCGAGAGGTCCGCAGAGATCAATGCTTCCAAAGGAGACGATGCCTGACTCCTCTTGAAAATGGATAGGAGTCCCAGGATCCCTGTGGCACGTGAAAAGGGACACTGGGTTTACCGCCATATGTGGAGACGCGTCCCCATTGCCATGCCAAGACTCGAGGAGAATCCCGAGTTGTACCTCGCACCTAGGCAGGAGTCCTGACGTCGCTGAACAAAGACGTGTCTGGAAGGGCCCTCCCCGTCGTAACTCGAGAATATACCCCAGGTTCTGGCCGCAACTCGAGAAAAACCATGAGACTTCCCCCTCGCCTAGAGATGAGGCCAGATTCCCCTGAACTGCATGCAGAGCAATTCCGAGTTCCACATCAAACGTGAAAGGAGCCTTGATTTCCTTGATGGCACTCCAGAGAAAACCCAAGATCACTGTTTCAAGTCTAGAGGGATCCTGAGGTCACTGTAGCAAGACGAAAGGGCTCCGTGGACCCCAAATCAACTCGAGATGAGAGCTTAGTCCCTGGCTTCGACTCAAGAGGAATACCAACTTTCCACAAGCACCTCAAGAGGAGACTACTCTCAGCTAATGGTATGTGAGAGGGACCCTGAGTTTGTCGCCTGAAGTCGAATGGACACCGAGATGCTCTGACTCGAAGTAAGGCCAGATATCCCTGCAGTGATTTGAATGCAGGCTCGTCTTGCATCTCCCAAGATGAAGGGATGTCTGAATCCTCTGTGGAGACCGCAGAGAAAGACCTAGTTCTCTGCCTCATCGCGACCGGAGGCCTCACATCCTTTGAAAACTCGAGAGGTCCGCGGAGATCAATGCTTCCAAAGGAGACGATGCCTGACACCTCTTGAAAATGGATAGGAGTCCCAGGATCACTGTGGCACGTGAAAGGGACCCTGGGTCTCCCGCCTCACATGGAGACGCGTCCCAATTGCCATGCCAAGACTCGAGGAGAATCCCGAGGTGTCCTTCGCACCTAGGCAGGAGTCCTGACGTCACTGAAAAAACAGGTGTCTGGAAGGGCCCTCCCCGTCATAACTCGAGAATATACCCCAGGTTCCAGCCGCAACTCGAGAAAAACAATGAGGCTTCCCCCTCACCGCTGGATGAGGCCCGATTCCCCTGCACTGCGTGCAGAGCAATTCCGTGTTCCACATCAAACGTGAAAGGAGCCTTGATTTCCTTGATGGCACTCCAGAGAAAAGCCAAGATCACTGTCTCAAGTCTAGAGGGATCCTGAGGTCACTGGAGCAACACGAAAGGGCTCCGTGGACCCCAAATCAAATCGAGATGAGAGCTTAGTCCCTGGCTTCGTCTCAAGAGGAATACCAAATTTCCACAAGCACCTCAAGAGGAGGCTTCTCTCAGCTACAGGTATGTGAGAGGGACCCTGAGTGTGTGGCCTCAAGTGGAATGGACAGCGAGATGCTCTGACTCGAAGTAAGGCCGGATATCCCTGCAGTGAATTGAATGCAGGCTCGTCTTGCATCTCTCAAGACGAAGGGATGTCTGAATCCCCTGTGGAGACCACAGAGAAAGACCTAGTCCTTCGCCTCATCGCGACCGGAGGCCTCACATCCTTTGAAAACTCGAGAGGTCCGCGGAGATCAATGCTTCCAAAGGAGACGATGCCTGACTCCTCTTGAAAATGGATAGGAGTCCCAGGATCCCTGTGGAACGTGGAAAGGGAACCTGCGTCTCCGGCCTCACGTGGAGACGCGTCCCAATTGCCATGCCAAGACTCGAGGAGAATCCCGAGGTGTCCCTCGCACCTAGGCAGGAGTCCTCACGTCGCTGAAAAAACCTGTGTCTGGAAGGGCCCTCCCCGTCTTAACTCGAGAATATACCGCAGGTTCCGGCCGCAACTCGAGAAAAACCATGAGACTTCCCCATCCCCGCGAGATGAGGCCCGATTCCCCTGCACTGCGTGCAGACCAATTCCGTGTTCCACATCAAACGTGAAAGGAGCCTTGATTTCCTTAATGGCACTCCAGAGAAAACCCAAGATCACTGTTTCAAGTCTAGAGGGATCCTGAGGTCACTGTAGCAACACGAAAGGGCTCCGTGGACCCCAAATCAACTCGAGATGAGAGCTTAGTCCCTGGCTTCGACTCAAGAGGAATACCAACTTTCCACAAGCACCTCAAGAGGAGGCTACTCTCAACTAATGGTATGTGAGAGGGACCCTGAGTTTGTCGCCTCAAGTGGAATGGACACCGAGATGCTCTGACTCGAAGTAAGGCCAGATATCCCTGCAGTGATTTGAATGCAGGCTCGTCTTGCATCTCGCAAGACGAAGGGATGTCTGAATCCCCTGTGGAGACCACAGAGAAAAACCTAATTTTCCGCCTCATCGCGACCGGAGGCCTCACATCCTTTGAAAATTCGAGAAGTCCGGGGAGATCAATGCTTTCAAAGGAGACGATGCCTGACTCCTCTTGAAAATGGATAGGAGTCCCAGGATCCCTGTGGCACGTGGAAAGGGACCCTGGGTCTCCCGCCTCACGTGGAGACGCGTCCCCATTGCCCTGCCAAGACTCGAGGAGAATCCCGAGTTGTCCCTCGCACCTAGGCAGGAGTCCTGACGTCGCTGAACAAACACGTGTCTGGAAGGGCCCTCCCCATCTTAACTCGAGAATATACCCCAGGTTCCAGCCGCAACTCGAGAAAAACCATGAGATTTCCCCCTCGCCGCGAGATGAGGCCCGATTCCCCTGCACTGCGTGCAGAGCAATTCCGTGTTCCACATCAAACGTGAAAGGAACCTTGATTTCCTTGATGGCACTCCAGAGAAAACCCAAGATCACTGTCTAGAGTTTAGAGGGATCCTGAGGTCACTGGAGCAACACGAAAGGGCTCCGTGGACCTCAAATCAACTCGAGATGAGAGCTTAGCCCTGGCTTCGCCTCAAGGGGAATACCAACTTTCCACAAGCACCTCAAGAGGAGGCTTCTCTCAGCTACAGGTATGTGAGAGAGACCCTGAGTTTGTGGCCTCAAGTGGAATGGACACCGAGATGCTCTGACTCGAAGTAAGGCCGGATATCCCTGCAGTGAATTGAATGCAGGCTCGTCTTGCATCTCCCAAGACGAAGGGATGTCTGAATCCCCGGTGGAGACCACAGAGAAAGACCTAGTCCTCCGCCTCAACATGACCGGAGGCCTCACATCCTTTGAAAACTCGAGAGGTCCGCGGAGATCAATGCTTCCAAAGGAGACGATGCCTGACTCCTCTTGAAAATGGATAGGAGTCCCAGAATCACTGTGGCACGTGGAAAGGGACCCTGGGGCTCCCGCCTCACGTGGAGACACGTCCCAATTGCCATGGCAAGACTCGAGGAGAATCCCGAGGTATCCCTCGCACCTAGGCAGGAGTCCTGACATCGCTGAACAAACACGTGTCTGGAAGGGCCCTCCCCGTCGTAACTCGAGAATATACCCCAGGTTCCGGCCGCAACTCGAGAAAAACCATGAGAATTCCCCCTCGCCGCTGGATGAGGCCCGATTCCCCTGCACTGCGTGCAGAGCAATTCCGTGTTCCACATCAAACGTGAAAGGAGCCTTGATTTCCTTGATGGCACTCCAGAGAAAACCCAAGATCACTGTTTCAAGTCTAGAGGGATCCTGAGGTCACTGTAGCAACACGAAAGGGCTCCGTGGACCCCAAATCAACTCGAGATGAGAGCTTAGTCCCTGGCTTTGACTCAAGAGGAATACCAACTTTCCACAAGCACCTCAAGAGGAGGCTTCTCTCAGCTACAGGTATGTGAGAGGGACCCTGAGTTTGTGGCCTCAAGTGGAATGGACAGCGAGATGCTCTGACTCGAAGTAAGGCCAGATATCCCTGCAGTGAATTGAATGCAGGCTCGTCTTGCATCTCGCAAGACGAAGGGATGTCTGAATCCCCTGTGGAGACCACAGAGAAAGACCTACTTTTCTGCCTCATCGCGACCGGAGGCCTCACATCCTTTGAAAATTCGAGAGGTCCGGGGAGATCAATGCTTCCAAAGGAGACGATGCCTGACTGCTCTTGAAAATGGATAGGAGTCCCAGGATCCATGTGGCACGTGGAAAGGGACCCTGGGTCTACCGCCTCAAGTGGAGACGCATCCCCATTGCCATGCCAAGACTCGAGGAGAATCCCGAGGTGTCCCTCGCACCAAGGCAGGATTCCTGACGTCGCTGAACTAACACGTGTCTGGAAGGGCCCTCCCCGTCGTAACTCGAGAATATACCCCAGGTTCCAGCCGCAACTCGAGAAAAACCATGAGGCTTCCCCCTCACCGCTGGATGAGGCCCGATTCCCCTGCACTGCGTGCAGAGCAATTCCGTGTTCCACATCAAACGTGAAAGGAGCCTTGATTTCCTTGATGGCACTCCAGAGAAAACCCAAGATCACTGTCTCAAGTCTAGAGGGATCCTGAGGTCACTGGAGCAACACGAAAGGGCTCCGTGGACCCCAAATCAACTCGAGATGAGAGCTTAGTCCCTGGCTTCGTCTCAAGAGGAATACCAAATTTCCACAAGCACCTCAAGAGGAGGCTTCTCTCAGCTACAGGTATGTGAGAGGGACCCTGAGTGTGTGGCCTCAAGTGGAATGGACAGCGAGATGCTCTGACTCGAAGTAAGGCCGGATATCCCTGCAGTGAATTGAATGCAGGCTCGTCTTGCATCTCCCAAGACGAAGGGATGTCTGAATCCCCTTTGGAGACCACAGAGAAAGACCGAGTTCTTCTCCTCATCGCGACTGGAGGCCTCACATCCTTTGAAAACTCGAGAGGTCCGCGGAGATCAATGCTTCCAAAGGAGACGATGCCTGACTCCTCTTGAAAATGGATAGGAGTCCCAGGATCCCTGTGGAACGTGGAAAGGGAACCTGGGTCTCCGGCCTCACGTGGAGACGCGTCCCAATTGCCATGCCAAGACTCGAGGAGAATCCCGAGGTGTCCCTCGCACCTAGGCAGGAGTCCTGACGTCGCTGAACAAACACGTGTCTGGAAGGGCCCTCCCCGTCGTAACTCGAGAATATACCCCAGGTTCCGGCCGCAACTCGAGAAAAACCATGAGACTTCCCCCTCGCCGCTGGATGAGGCCCGATTCCCCTGCACTGCGTGCAGACCAATTCCGTGTTCCACATCAAAAGTGAAAGGAGACTTGATTTCCTTGATGGCACTCCAGAGAAAACCCAAGATCACTGTTTCAAGTCTAGAGGGATCCTGAGGTCACTGTAGCAACAGGAAAGGGCTCCGTGGACCCCAAATCAACTCGAGATGAGAGCTTAGTCCCTGGCTTCGACTCAAGAGGAATACCAACTTTCCACAAGCACCTCAAGAGGAGGCTACTCTCAACTAATGGTATGTGAGAGGGACCCTGAGTTTGTCGCCTCAAGTGGAATGGACACCGAGATGCTCTGACTCGAAGTAAGGCCAGATATCCCTGCAGTGATTTGAATGCAGGCTCGTCTTGCATCTCCCAAGACGAAGGGATGTCTGAATCCCCTGTGGAGACAACAGAGAAAGACCTAGTCCTCCACCTCAATGAGACGGGAGGCCTCACATCCTTTGAAAACTCGAGAGGTCTGCGGAGATCAATACTTCCGAAGGAGACGATGCCTGACGCCTCTTGAAAATGGATAGGAGTCCCAGGATCCCTGTGGCACGTGGAAAGGGACCCTGGGTCTCCCGCCTCACGTGGAGACGCGTCCCAATTTCCATGCCAAGACTCGAGGAGAATCCCGAGGTGTCCCTCGCACCTAGGCAGGAGTCCTCAAGTCGCTGAACAAACACGTGTCTGGAAGGGCCCTCCCCGTCGTAACTCGAGAATATACCCCAGGTTCCGGCCGCAACTCGAGAAAAACCATGAGACTTCCCCATCCCCGCGAGATGAGGCCCGATTCCCCTGCACTACGTGCAGACCAATTCCGTGTTCCACATCAAACGTGAAAGGAGCCTTGATTTCCTTGATGGCACTCCAGAGAAAACCCAAGATCACTGTCTCAAGTCTAGAGGGATCCTGAGGTCACTGTAGCAACAGGAAAGGGCTCCGTGGACCCCAAATCAACTCGAGATGAGAGCTTAGTCCCTGGCTTCGACTCAAGAGGAATACTAACTTTCCACAAGCACCTCAAGAGGAGGCTTCTTTCAGCTACAGGTGTGTGAAAGGGACCCTGAGTTTGTGGCCTCAAGTGGAATGGACACCGAGATGCTCTGACTCAAAGTAAGGCTGGATATCCCTGCAGTGAATTGAATGCAGGCTCGTCTTGCATCTCCCAAGAAGAAGGGATGTCTGAATCCCCTGTGGAGAGCACAGAGAAAGACCTAGTCCTCCGCCTCAACGCGACCGGAGGCGTCACATCCTTTGAAAACTCGAGAGGTCCGCGGAGATCAATGCTTCCAAAGGAGAAGATGCCTGACTCCTCTTGAAAATGGATAGGAGTCCCAGGATCTCTGTGGCACTTGGAAAGGGACCCTGGGTCTCCCGCCTCACGTGGAGACCCATCCCAATTGCCATGCCAAGACTCGAGGAGAATTCCGAGGTGTCCCTCGCACCTAGGCAGGAGTCCTGACGTCGCTGAACAAACACGTGTCTGGAAGGGCCCTCCCTGTCGTAACTCGAGAATATACCCCAGGTTCCGGCCGCAACTCGAGAAAAACCATGAGACTTCCCCCTCGCCGCAAGATGAGGCCCGATTCCCCTGCACTGCGTGCAGAGCAATTCCGTGTTCCACATCAAACGTGAAAGGAGCCTTGATTTCCTTGATGGCACTCCAGAGAAAACCCAAGATCACTGTCTCAAGTCTAGAGGGATCCTGAGGTCACTGGAGCAACACGAAAGGGCTCCGTGGACCCCAAATCAACTCGAGATCAGAGCTTATTCCCTGGCTTCGACTCAAGAGGAATACCAACTTTCCACAAGCACTTCAAGAGGAGGCTTCTCTCAGCTACAGGTATGTGAGAGGGACCCTGAGTTTGTGGCCTCAAGTGGAATGGACACGGAGATGCTCTGACTCGAAGTAAGGCTGGATATCCCTGCAGTGAATTGAATGCAGGCTCGTCTTGCATCTCCCAAGACGAAGGGATGTCTGAATCCCCTGTGGAGACCACAGAGAAAGACCGAGTTCTCCGCCTCATCGCGACCGGAGGCCTCACATCCTTTGAAAACTCGAGAGGTCCGCGGAGATCAATGCTTCCAAAGAAGACGATGCCTGACTCCTCTTGAAAATGCATAGGTGTCCCAGGATCCCTGTGGAACGTGGAAAGGGACCCTGGGTCTCCCGCCTCACGTGGAGACGCGTCCCAATTGCCATGCCAAGACTCGAGGAGAATCCCGAGGTGTCCCTCGCACCTAGACAGGAGTCCTCACATCGCTGAACAAACCTGTGTCTGGAAGGGACCTCCCCCTCGGAACTCGAGAATATACCCCAGGTTCGGTCATCAACTCGAGAAAAACCATGAGAGTTCCCCCTCGCCGCGAGCTGAGGCCCCATTCCCCTGCACTGCGTGCAGAGCAATTCCGTGTTCCACATCAAACGTGAAAGGAGCCTTGATTTCCTTGATGGCACTCCAGAGAAAACCCAAGATCACTGTTTCAAGTCTAGAGGGATCCTGAGGTCACTGTAGCAACACGAAAGGGCTCCGTGGACCCCAAATCAACTCGAGATGAGAGCTTAGTCCCTGGCTTCAACTCAAGAGGAATACCAACTTTCCACAAGCACCTCAAGAGGAGGCTACTCTCAACTAATGGTATGTGAGAGGGACCCTGAGTTTGTCGCCTCAAGTGGAATGGACACCGAGATGCTCTGACTCGAAGTAAGGCCAGATATCCCTGCAGTGATTTGAATGCAGGCTCGTCTTGCATCTTCCAAGACGAAGGGTTGTCTGAATCCCCTGTGGAGACAACAGAGAAAGACCTAGTCCTCCACCTCATCGAGACGGGAGGCATCACATCCTTTGAAAACTCCAGAGGTCTGCGGAGATCAATACTTCCGAAGGAGACGATGCCTGACGCCTCTTGAAAATGGATAGGAGTCCCAGGATCACTGTGGCACGTGGAAAGGGACCCTGGGACTCCCGCCTCAACTGAAGACACGTTCCAATTGCCATGGCAAGACTCGAGGAGAATCCCGAGGTGTCCCTCGCACCTAGGCAGGAGTCCTGACGTCGCTGAACAAACACGTGTCTGGAAGGGCCCTCCCCGTCGTAACTCGAGAATATACCCCAGGTTCCGGTTGCAACTAGAGAAAAACCATGAGACTTCCCCCTCGCCGCTGGATGAGGCCCGATTCCCCTGCACTGCGTGCAGAGCAATTCCGTGTTCCACATCAAACGTGAAAGGAGCCTTGATTTCCTTGATGGCACTCCAGAGAAAACCCAAGATCACTGTCTCAAGTCTAGAGGGATCCTGAGGTCACTGGAGCAACACGAAAGGGCTCCGTGGACCCCAAATCAACTCGAGATGAGAGCTTAGTCCCTGGCTTCGACTCAAGAGGAATACCAACTTTCCACAAGCACCTCAAGAGGAGGCTTCTCTCAGCTACAGGTATGTGAGAGGGACCCTGAGTTTGTGGCCTCAAGTGGAATGGACAGCGAGATGCTCTGACTCGAAGTAAGGCCGGATATCCCTGCAGTGAATTGAATGCAGGCTCGTCTTGCATCTCCCAAGACGAAGGGATGTCTGAATCCCCTGTGGAAACCACAGAGAAAGACCTAGTCCTCCGCCTCAACATGACCGGAGGCCTCACATCCTTTGAAAACTCGAGAGGTCCGCGGAGATCAATGCTTCCAAAGGAGACGATGCCTGATTCCTCTTGAAAATGGATAGGAGTCCCAGGATCACTGTGGCACGTGGAAAGGGACCCTGGGTCTCCCGCCTCACGTGGAGACGCGTCCCCATTGCCATGCCAAGACTCGAGGAGAATCCCGAGGTGTCCCTCGCACCTAGGCAGGAGTCCTGACGTCGCTGAACAAACACGTGTCTGGAAGGGCCCTCCCCGTCGTAACTCGAGAATATACCCCAGGTTCCGGCCGCAACTCGAGAAAAACCATGAGACTTCCCCCTCGCCGCTGGATGAGGCCCGATTCCCCTGCACTGCGTGCAGAGCAATTCCATGTTCCACATCAAACGTGAAAGGAGCCTTGATTTCCTTGATGGCACTCCAGAGAAAACCCAAGATCACTGTCTCAAGTCTAGAGGGATCCTGAGGTCACTGTAGCAAAACGAAAGGGCTCCGTGGACCCCAAATCAACTCGAGATGAGAGCTTAGTCCCTGGCTTCGACTCAAGAGGAATACCAAATTTCCACAAGCACTTCAAGAGGAGGCTTCTCTCAGCTACAGGTATGTGAGAGGGACCCTGAGTTTGTGGCCTCAAGTGGAATGGACACGGAGATGCTCTGACTCGAAGTAAGCCCGGATATCCCTGCAGTGAATTGAATGCAGGCTCGTCTTGCATCTCCCAAGACGAAGGGATGTCTGAATCCCCTGTGGAGACCACAGAGAAAGAACTAGTCCTCCGCCTCATCGCGACCGGAGGCCTCACATCCTTTGAAAATTCGAGAGGTCCGCGGAGATCAATGCTTCCAAAGGAGACGATGCCTGACTCCTCTTGAAAATGGATAGGAGTCCCAGGATCCCTGTGGGACGTGGAAAGGGAACCTAGGTCTCCCGCCTCACGTGGAGACGCGTCCCAATTGCCATGCCAAGACTCGAGGAGAATCCCGAGGTGTCCCTCGCACCTAGGCAGGAGTCCTGACGTCGCTGAACAAACACGTGTCTGGAAGGGCCCTCCCTTTCGTAACTCGAGAATATACCCCAGGTTCCGGCTACAACTCGAGAAAAACCATGAGACTTCCCCCTCGCCGCTGGATGAGGCCCGATTCCACTGCACTGCGTGCAGAACAATTCCGTGTCCCACATCAAACGTGAAAGGAGCCTTGATTTTCTTGATGGCACTCCAGAGAAAACCCAAGATCACTGTCTCAAGTCTAGAGGGATCCTGAGGTCACTGGAGCAACACGAAAGGGCTCCGTGGACCCCAAATCAACTCGAGATGAGAGCTTAGTCCCTGGCTTCGACTCAAGAGGAATACCAACTTTCCACAAGCACCTCAAGAGGAGGCTTCTCTCAGTACAGGTATGTGAGAGGGACCCTGAGTTTGTGGCCTCAAGTGGAATGGACACCGAGATGCTCTGACTGGAAGTAAGGCCGGATATCCCTGCAGTGAAGTGAATGCAGGCTCGTCTTGCATATCCCAAGACGAAGGGTTGTCTGAATCCCCTGTGGAGACCACAGAGAAAGACCTAGTCCTCCACCTCAACGCAACCGGAGGCCTCATATCCTTTGAAAACTCTAGAGGTCCGCGGAGATCAATACTTCCGAAAGAGACGATGCCTGACTCCTCTTGAAAATGGATAGGAGTCCCAGGATCCCTGTGGCACGTGGAAAGGGACCCTGGGTCTCCCGCCTCACGTGGAGATGCGTCTCAATTGCCATGCCAAGACTCGAGGAGAATCCCGAGGTGTCCCTCGCACCTAGGCAGGAGTCCTGACGTCGCTGAACAAACACGTGTCTGAAAGGGCCCTCCCCGTCGTAACTCGAGAATATACCCCAGGTTCCGGCTGCAACTCGAGAAAAACCATGAGATTTCCCCCTCGCCGCGAGTTGAGGCCCGATTCCCCTACACTGCGTGCAGAGCAATTCAGTGTTCCACTTCAAACGTGAAAGGAGCCTTGATTTCCTTGATGGCACTCCAGAGAAAACCCAAGATCACTGTCTCAAGTCTAGAGGGATCCTGAGGTCACTGGAGCAACACGAAAGGGCTCCCTGGACCCCAAATCAACTCGAGATGAGAGCTTAGTCCCTGGCTTCAACTCAAGAGGAATACGAACTTTCCACAAGCTCCTCAAGAGGAGGCTTCTCTCAGCTACATGTATGTGAGAGGGACCCTGAGTTTGTGGCATCAAGTGGAATGGACACCGAGATGCTCTGACTCGAAATAAGGCCGGATATCCCTGCAGTCAATTGAAAGCAGGCTCATCTTGCATCTCCCAAGAAGAAGGGGTGTCTGAATCCCCTGTCCAGAACACAGAGAAAGACCTAGTCCTCCGACTCACCGTGACCGGAGGCCTCACATCCTTTGAAAACTCGAGAGGTCTGCAGACATCAATGCTTCCAAAGGAGACGATGCCTGACTCCTCTTGAAAATGGATAGGAGTCCCAGGATCACTGTGGCACGTGGAAAGGGACCCTGGGTCTCCCGCCTCACGTGGAGACGCGTCCCAATTGCCATGCCAAGACTCGAGGAGAATCCCGAGGTGTCCCTCGCACCTAGGCAGGAGTCCTGACGTCGCTGAACAAACACGTGTCTGGAAGGGCCCTCCCCGTCGTAACTCGAGAATATGCCCCAGGTTCCGTCCGCAACTCGAGAAAAACCATGAGATTTCCCCCTCGCCGCGAGTTGAGGCCCGATTCCCCTGCACTGCATGCAGAGCAATTCTGTGTTCCACATCAAACGTGAAAGGAGCCTTGATATCGTCCGCGGAGATCAGTGCTTCCAAAGGAGACGATGCCTGACTCCTCTTGAAAATGGATAGGAGACCCAGGATCCCTGTGGCACGTGGAAAGAGACCCTGGGTCTCCCGCCTCATGTGGAGACGCTTCCCAATTGCCATGCCAAGACTCGAGGAGAATCCCGAGGTGTCCCTCGCACCTAGGCAGGAGTCCTGACGTCGCTGAACAAACAAGTGTCTGGAAGGGCCCTCCCCGTCGTAACTCGAGAATATACCCCAGGTTCCGGCCGCCACTCGAGAAGAACCATGAGACTTCCCCCTCGCCGTGACATGAGGCCCGATTCCCCTGCACTGCGTGCAGAGCAATTCCGTGTTCCACATCAAACGTGAAAGGAGCCTTGATTTCCTTGATGGCACTCCAGAGAAAACCCAAGATCACTGTCTCAAGTCTAGAGGGATCCTGAGTTCCCTGGAGCAACGCGAAAGGGCTCCGAGGACCCCAAATCAACTCGGGATGAGAGCTTAGTCCCTGGCTTCGACTCAAGAGGAATACCAACTTTCCACAAGCACCTCAAGAGGAGGCTTCTCTCAGCTACAGGTATGTGAGAGGGACCCTGAGTTTGTGGCCTCAAGTGGAATGGACACCGAGATGCTCTGACTCGAAGTAAGGCCGGATATCTCTGCAGTGAATTGAATGCAGGCTCGTCTTGGATCTCCCAAGACGAAGGGATGTCTGAATCCCCTGTGGAGACCACAGAGAAAGACCTAATTCTCCGCCTCATCGCGAGCTGAGGCCTCACATCCTTTGAAAACTCGAGAGGTCCGCGGAGATCAATGCTTGCAAAGGAGACGATGCCTGACTCCTCTTGAAAATGGATAGGAGTCCCAGGATCCCTGTGGCACGTGGAAAGGGACCCTGGGTCTCCCGCCTCACGTGCAGACGCCTCCCAATTGCCATGCCAAGACTCGAGGAGAATCCCGAGGTGTTCCTCGCTCCTAGGCAGGAGTCCTGACGTCGCTGAACAAACACGTGTCTGGAAGGGCCCTCCCCGTCTTAACTCGAGAATATACCCCAGGTTCTGGCCGCAACTCGAGAAAAACCATGAGACTTCCCCCTCGCCGCGACATGAGGCCCGATTCCCCTGCACTGCGTGCAGAGCAATTCCGTGTTCCACATCAAACGTGAAAGGAGCCTTGATTTCCTTGATGGCACTCCAGAGAAAACCCAAGATCACTGTCTCAAGTCTAGAGGGATCCTGAGGTCGCTGGAGCAACACGAAAGGGCTCCGTGGACCCCAAATCAACTCGAGATGAGAGCTTAGTCCCTGGCTTCGACTCAAGAGGAATACCAACTTTCCACAAGCACCTCAAGAGGAGGCTTCTCTCAGCTACAGATATGTGAGAGGGACCCTGAGTTTGTGGCCTCAAGTGGAATGAACACCGAGATGCTCTGACTCGAAGTAAGGCCGGATATGCCTGCAGTGAATTGAATGCAGGCTCGTCTTGCATCTCCGAAGACGAAGGGATGTCTGAATCCCCTGTGGAGACCACAGAGAAAGACCTAGTCGTCCAACACTACGCGACCGGAGGCCTCACATCCTTTGAAAACTCGAGAGGTCCGCGGAGATCAATGCTTCCAAAGGAGACGATGCCTGCCTCCTCTTGAAAATGGATAGGAGTCCCAGGATCCCTGTGGCACGTGGAAAGGGACCCTGGGTCTCCCGCCTCACTTGGAGACGCGTCCCAATTGCCATGCCAAGACTCGAGGAGAATCCCGAGGTGTACCTCGCACCTAGGCAGGAGTCCTGACGTCGCTGAACAAACACGTGTCTGCAAGTGCCCTCCCCGTCGTAACTCGAGAATATACCCCCGGTTCCGGCCACAACTCGAGAAAAACCATGAGACTTCCAGCTCGCCGCGAGATGAGGCCCGATTCCCCTGCACTGCGTGCAGAGCAATTCCGTGTTCCACATCAAACGTGAAAGGAGCCTTGATTTCCTTGATGGCACTCCAGAGAAACCCCAAGATGACTGTCTCAAATCTAGAGGGATCCTGAGGTCACTGGAGCAACACGAAAGGGCTCCGTGGACCCCAAATCAACTCGAGATGAGAGCTTTTCCCTGGCTTCGACTCAAGAGGAATACCAACTTTCCACAAGCACCTCAAGAGGAGGCTTCTCTCAGCTACAGGTATGTGAGAGGGACCCTGAGTTTGTGGCCTCAAGTGGAATGGACACCGAGATGCTCTGACTCGAAGTATGGCCGGATATCCCTGCAGTGAATTGAATGCAGGCTCGTCTTGCATCTCCCAAGACGAAGGGATGTCTGAATCCCCTGTGGAGACCTCAGAGAAAGACCTAGTTCTCCGCCTCATCGCGACCGGAGGCCTCACATCCTTTGAAAACTCGAGAGGTCTGAGGAGATCAATGCTTCCAAAGGAGACGATGCCTGACTCCTCTTGAAAATGGATAGGAGTCCCAGGATCCCTGTGGCACGTCGAAAGGGACCCTGCGTCTCCCGCCTCACGTGGAGACGCGTCCCAATTGCCATGCCAAGACTCGAGGAGAATCCCGAGGTGTCCCTCGCACCTAGGCAGGAGTCCTGACGTCGCTGAACAAACACGTGTCTGGAAGGGCCCTCCCCGTCGTAACTCGAGAATATACCCCAGGTTCCGGCCGGAACTCAAGAAAAACCATGAGACTTCCCCCTCGCCGCGAGATGAGGCCCGATTCCCCTGCACTGCGTGCAGAGCAATTCCGTCTTCCACATCAAACGTGAAAGGAGCCTTGATTTCCTCGATGGCACTCCAGAGAAAACCCAAGATCACTGTCTCAAGTCTAGAGGGATCCTGAGGTCACTGGAGCAACACGAAAGGGCTCCGTGGACCCCAAATCAACTCGAGATGAGAGCTTAGTCCCTGGCTTCAACTCAAGAGGAATACCAACTTTCCACAAGCACCTCAAGAGGAGGCTTCTCTCAGCTACATGTATGTGTGAGGACCCTGAGTTTGTGGCCTCAAGTGGAGTGGACACCGAGATGCTCTGACTCGAAATAAGGCCGGATATCCATGCAGTGAATTGAATGCAGGCTCGTCTTGCATCTCCCAAGACGAAGGGATGTCTGAATCCCCTGTGGAGACCACAGAGAAAGACCTAGTTCTCCGCCTCATCGCAACCGGAGGCCTCACATCCTTTGAAAACTCGAGCGGTCCCCGCAGAACAAAGCTTCCAATGGAGACGATGCCTGACTCCTCTTGAAAATGGATAGGAGTCCCAGGATCCCTGTGGCACGTGGAAAGGGACCCTGGATCTCCCGCCTCACGTGGAGACGCGTCCCAATTGCCATGCCAAGACTCGAGGAGAATCCCGAGGTGTCCCTCGCACCTAGGCAGGAGTCATGACGTCGCTGAACAAACACGTGTCTGGAAGGGACCTCCCCGTCGTAACTCGAGAATATAAATCAGGTTCCGGCCGCAACTCGAGAAAAAATATGAGACTTCCCCCTCGCCGCGAGATGAGGCCCGATGCCCCTGCACTGCGTGCAGAGCAATTCCGTGTTCCACATCAAACGTGAAAGGAGCCTTGATTTCCTTGATGGCACTCCAGAGAAAACCCAAGATCACTGTCTCAAGTCTAGAGGGATCCTGAGGTCACTGGAGCAACACGAAAGGGCTCCGTGGACCCCAAATCAACTCGGGATGAGAGCTTAGTCCCTGGCTTCGTCTGAAGAGGAATACCAACTTTCCACAAGCACCTCAAGAGGAGGCTTTTGTCAGCTACAGGTATGTGAGAGGGACCCTGAGCTTGTGGCCTCAAGTGGAATGGACAACGAGATGCTCTGACTTGAAGTAAGGACGGATATGCCTGCAGTGAATTGAATGCAGGCTCGTCTTGCATCTCCCAAGACGAAGGGATGTCTGAATCCCCTTTGGAGACCACAGAGAAAGACCTAGTCCTCCACATCAACGCGACCGAAGGCCTCACATCCTTTGAAAACTCGAGAGGTCCGCGGAGATCAATGCTTCCAAAGGAGACGATGCCTGACTCCTCTTGAAAATGGATAGGAGTCCCAAGATCCCTGTGGCACGTGGAAAGGAACCCTGGGTCTCCCGCCTCACGTGGAGACGCGTCCCAATTGCCATGCCAAGAATCGAGGAGAATCCCGAGGTGTCCCTCGCACCTAGGCAGGAGTCCTGACGTCGCTGAACAAACACGTGTCTGGAAGGGCCCTCCCCGTCATAACTCGAGAATATAAATCAGGTTTCGGCCGCATCTCGAGAAAAAATATGAGACTTCCCCCTCGCCGCGAGATGAGGCCCGATTCCCCTGCACTGCGTGCAGAGCAATTCCGTGTTCCACATCAAACGTGAAAGGAGGCTTGATTTCCTTGATAGCACTCCAGAGAAAACCCAAGATCACTGTCTCAAGTCTAGAGGGATCCTGAGGTCACTGGAGCAACACGAAAGGGCTCCGTGGACCCCAAATCAACTCGAGATGAGAGTTTAGGCTCTGGCTTCGACTGAAGAGGAATACCAACTTTCCACAAGCACCTCAAGAGGAGGGTTCTCTCAGCTACAGGTATGTGAGAGGACCCTGAGTTTGTGGCCTCAAGTGGAATGGACACCGAGATGCTCTGACTCGAAGTAAGGCCGGATATCCCTGCAGTGAATTGAATGGAGGCTCGTCTTGCATCTCCCAAGACGAAGGGATGTCTGAATCCCCTGTGGAGACCACAGAGAAAGACCTAGTTCTCCGCCTCATCGAGACCGGAGGCCTCACATCCTTTGAAATCTCGAGAGGTCCGCGGAGATCAATGCTTCCAAAGGAGACGATGCCTGACTCCTCTTGAAAATGGATAGGAGTCCCAGGATCCCTGTGGCACGTAGAAAGGGACCCTGGGTCTCCCGCCTCACGTGGAGACGCGTCCCAATTGCCATGCCAAGACTCGAGGAGAATCCCGAGGTGTCCCTCGCACCTAGGCAGGAGTCCTGACTTCGCTGAACAAACACGTGTCTGGAAGGGCCCTCCCCGTCGTAACTCGAGAATATACCCCAGGTTCCGCCCGCAACTCGAGACAAACCATGAGACTTCCCCCTCGCCGCGAGATGAGGACCGATTCCCCTGCACTGTGTGCAGAGCAAATCCGTGTTCCACATCAAACGTGAAAGGAGCCTTGATTTCCTTGATGGCACTCCAGAGAAAACCCAAGATCACTGTCTCAAGTCTAGAGGGATCCTGAGGTCACTGGAGCAACACGAAAAGGCTCCGTGGACCCCAAATCAACTCGAGATGAGAGCTTAGTCCCTGGCTTCGACTCAAGAGGAATACCAACTTTCCACAAGCACCTCAAGAGGAGGCTTCTCTCAGCTACAGGTATGTGAGAGGGACCCTGAGTTTGTGGCTTCAAGTGGAATGGACACCGAGATGCTCTGACTCTCAGTAAGGCCGGATATCCCTGCAGTGAATGGAATGCAGGCTCGTCTTGCATCTCCCAAGACGAAGGGATGTCTGAATCCCCTGTGGAGACCACAGAGAAAGAACTAGTCGTCCGACTCCACGCGACCGGAGGCCTCACATCCTTTGAAAACTCGAGAGGTCCGCGGAGATCAATGCTTCCAAAGGAGACGATGCCTCACTCCTCTTGAAAATGGATAGGAGTCCCAGGATCCCTGTGGCACCTGGAAAGGGACCCTGGGTCTCCCGCCTCACGTGGAGACGCATCCCAATTGCCATGCCAAGACTCGAGGAAAATCCCGAGGTGTCCCTCGCACCTAGGCAGGAGTCCTGACGTCGCTGAACAAACACGTGTCTGGAAGGGCCCTCCCCGTCGTAACTCGAGAATATACCCCAGGTTCTGGCCGCAACTCGAGAAAAACCATGACACTTCCCCCTCGCCGCGAGATGAGCCCTGATTCCCCTGCACTGCCTGCAGAGCAATTCCGTCTTCCACATCAAACGTGAAAGGAGCCTTGATTTCCTTGATGGCACTCCAGAGAATACCCAAGATCACTGTCTCAAGTCTAGAGGGATCCTGAGGTCGCTGGAGCAACACGAAAGGGCTCCGTGGACCCCAAATAACTCGAGATGAGAGCTTAGTCCCTGGCTTCGACTCAAGAGGAATACCAACTTTCCACAAGCACCTCAAAGGAGGCTTCTCTCAGCTACAGATATGTGAGAGGGACCCTGAGTTTGTGGCCTCAAGTGGAATGAACACCGAGATGCTCTGACTCGAAGTAAGGCCGGATATGCCTGCAGTGAATTGAATGCAGGCTCGTCTTGCATCTCCGAAGACGAAGGGATGTCTGAATCCCCTGTGGAGACCACAGAGAAAGACCTTGTCGTCCGACACAACGCGACCGGAGGCCTCACATCCTTTGAAAACTCGAGAGGTCCGCGGAGATCAATGCTTCCAAAGGAGACGATGCCTGACTCCTCTTGAAAATGGATAGGAGTCCCAGGATCCCTGTGGCACGTGGAAAGGGACCCTGGGTCTCCAGCCTCACGTGGAGACGCGTCCCAATTGCCATGCCAAGACTCGAGGAGAATCCCGAGGTGAACCTCGCACCAAGGCAGGAGTCCTGACGTCGCTGAACAAACACGTGTCTGCAAGGGCCCTCCCCGTCGTAACTCGAGAATATACCCCCGGTTCCGGCCACAACTCGAGAAAAACCATGAGACTTCCAGCTCGCCGCGAGATGAGGCCCGATTCCCCTACACTGCGTGCAGAGCAATTCCGTGTTCCACATCAAACGTGAAAGGAGCCTTGATTTCCTTGATGGCACTCCAGAGAAACCCCAAGATGACTGTCTCAAATCTAGAGGGATCCTGAGGTCACTGGAGCAACACGAAAGGGCTCCGTGGACCCCAAATCAACTCGAGATGAGAGCTTTTCCCTGGCTTCGACTCAAGAGGAATACCAACTTTCCACAAGCACCTCAAGAGGAGGCTTCTCTCAGCTACAGGTATGTGAGAGGGACCCTGAGTTTGTGGCCTCAAGTGGAATGGACACCGAGATGCTCTGACTCGAAGTAAGGCCAGATATCCCTGCAGTGAATTGAATGCAGGCTCGTCTTGCATCTCCCAAGACGAAGGGATGTCTGAATCCCCTGTGGAGACCACAGAGAAAGACCTAGTCCTCCGCCTCATCGCGACCGGAGGCCTCACATCCTTTGAAAACTCGAGAGGTCTGAGGAGATCAAGGCTTCCAAAGGAGAAGATGCCTGACTCCTCTTGAAAATGGATAGGAGTCCCAGGATCCCTGTGGCACGTCGAAAGGGACCCTGCGTCTCCCGCCTCACGTGGAGACGCGTCCCAATTGCCATGCCAAGACTCGAGGAGAATCCCGAGGTGTCCCTCGCACCTAGGCAGGAGTCCTGACGTCGCTGAACAAACACGTGTCTGGAAGGGCCCTCCCCGTCGTAACTCGAGAATATACCCCAGGTTCCGGCCGGAACTCAAGAAAAACCATGAGACTTCCCCCTCGCCGCGAGATGAGGCCCGATTCCCCTGCACTGCGTGCAGAGCAATTCCGTCTTCCACATCAAACGTGAAAGGAGCCTTGATTTCCTCGATGGCACTCCAGAGAAAACCCAAGATCACTGTCTAGTCTAGAGGGATCCTGAGGTCACTGGAGCAACACGAAAGGGCTCCGTGGACCCCAAATCAACTCGAGATGAGAGCTTAGTCCCTGGCTTCAACTCAAGAGGAATACCAACTTTCCACAAGCACCTCAAGAGGAGGCTTCTCTCAGCTACATGTATGTGTGAGGACCCTGAGTTTGTGGCCTCAAGTGGAGTGGACACCGAGATGCTCTGACTCGAAATAAGGCCGGATATCCATGCAGTGAATTGAATGCAGGCTCGTCTTGCATCTCCCAAGACGAAGGGATGTCTGAATCCCCTGTGGAGACCACAGAGAAAGACCTAGTTCTCCGCCTCATCGCAACCGGAGGCCTCACATCCTTTGAAAACTCGAGCGGTCCCCGCATAACAAAGCTTCCAATGGAGACGATGCCTGACTCCTCTTGAAAATGGATAGGAGTCCCAGGATCCCTGTGGCACGTAGAAAGGGACCCTGGGTCTCCCGCCTCACGTGGAGACGCGTCCCAATTGCCATGCCAAGACTCGAGGAGAATCCCGAGGTGTCCCTCGCACCTAGGCAGGAGTCCTGACGTCGCTGAACAAACACGTGTCTGGAAGGGACCTCCCCGTCGTAACTCGAGAATATAAATCAGGTTCCAGCCGCAACTCGAGAAAAAATATGATACTTCCCCCTCGCCGCGAGATGAGGCCCGATGCCCCTGCACTGCGTGCAGAGCAATTCCGTGTTCCACATCAAACGTGAAAGGAGCCTTGATTTCCTTGATGGCACTCCAGAGAAAACCCAAGATCACTGTCTCAAGTCTAGAGGGATCCTGAGGTCACTGGAACAACACGAAAGGGCTCCGTGGACCCCAAATCAACTCGGGATGAGAGCTTAGTCCCTGGCTTCGTCTGAAGAGGAATACCAACTTTCCAGAAGCACATCAAGAGGAGGCTTCTCTAAGCTACAGGTATGTGAGAGGGACATTGAGTTTGTGGCCTCAAGTGGAATGGACACCGAGATGCTCTGACTCGAAGTAAGGCCGGATATGCCTGCAGTGAATGGAATGCAGGCTCGTCTTGCATCTCCGAAGACGAAGGGATGTCTGAATCCCCTGTGGAGACCACAGAGAAAGAACTAGTCGTCCGACTCCACGCGACCGGAGGCCTCACATCCTTTGAAAACTCGAGAGGTCCGCGGAGATCAATGCTTCCAAAGGAGACGATGCCTCACTCCTCTTGAAAATGGATAGGAGTCCCAGGATCCCTGTGGCACGTGGAAAGGGACCCTGGGTCTCCCGCCTCACGTGGAGACGCGTCCCAATTGCCATGCCAAGACTCGAGGAGAATCCCGAGGTGTCCCTCGCACCTAGGCAGGAGTCCTGACGTCGCTGAACAAACACGTGTCTGGAAGGGCCCTCCCCGTCATAACTCGAGAATATACCCCAGGTTCCTGCCGCAACTCGAGAAAAACCATGACACTTCCCCCTCGCCGCGAGATGAGCCTTGATTCCCCTGCACTGCGGGCAGAGCAATTCCGTGTTCCACATCAAACGTGAAAGGAGCCTTGATTTCCTTGATGGCACTCCAGAGAATACCCAGATCACTGTCTCAAGTCTAGAGGGATCCTGAGGTCGCTGGAGCAACACGAAAGGGCTCCGTGTACCCCAAATCAACTCGAGATGAGAGCTTAGTCCCTGGCTTCGACTCAAGAGGAATACCAACTTTCCACAAGCACCTCAAGAGGAGGCTTCTCTCAGCTACAGATATGTGAGAGGGACCCTGAGTTTGTGGCCTCAAGTGGAATGAAAACCGAGATGCTCTGACTCGAAGTAAGGCCGGATATGCCTGCAGTGAATTGAATGCAGGCTCGTCTTGCATCTCCCAAGACGAAGGGATGTCTGAATCCCCTGTGGAGACCACAGAGAAAGACCTAGTCGTCCGACACAACGCGACCGGAGGCCTCACATCCTTTGAAAACTCGAGAGTTCCGCGGAGATCAATGCTTCCAAAGGAGACGATGCCTGACTCCTCTTGAAAATGGATAGTAGTCCCAGGATCCCTGTGGCACGTGGAAAGGGACCCTGGGTCTCCAGCCTCACGTGGAGACGCGTCCCAATTGCCATGCCAAGACTCGAGGAGAATCCCGAGGTGTACCTCGCACCTAGGCAGGAGTCCTGACGTCGCTGAACAAACACGTGTCTGCAAGGGCCCTCCCCGTCGTAACTCGAGAATATACCCCCGGTTCCGGCCACAACTCGAGAAAAACCATGAGACTTCCAGCTCGCCGCGAGATGAGGCCCGATTCCCCTGCACTGCGTGCAGAGCAATTCCGTGTTCCACATCAAACGTGAAAGGAGCCTTGATTTCCTTGATGGCACTCCAGAGAAACCCCAAGATGACTGTCTCAAATCTAGAGGGATCCTGAGGTCACTGGAGCAACACGAAAGGGCTCCGTGGACCCCAAATCAACTCGAGATGAGAGCTTTTCCCTGGCTTCGACTCAAGAGGAATACCACCTTTCCACAAGCACCTCA
Organism: Dama dama; assembly: GCF_033118175.1. Classification (NCBI taxonomy): domain Eukaryota; kingdom Metazoa; phylum Chordata; class Mammalia; order Artiodactyla; family Cervidae; genus Dama; species Dama dama. The sequence continues at coordinate 2,302,439 of NW_026870898.1, read as the reverse complement.
AGAGGAGGCTTCTCTCAGCTACAGGTATGTGAGAGGGACCCTGAGTTTGTGGCCTCAAGTGGAATGGACACCGAGATGCTCTGACTCGAAGTAAGGCCGGATATCCCTGCAGTGAATTGAATGCAGGCTCGTCTTGCATCTCCCAAGACGAAGGGATGTCTGAATCCCCTGTGGAGACCACAGAGAAAGACCTAGTTCTCCGCCTCATCGCGACCGGAGGCCTCACATCCTTTGAAAACTCGAGAGGTCTGAGGAGATCAAGGCTTCCAAAGGAGACGATGCCTGACTCCTCTTGAAAATGGATAGGAGTCCCAGGATCCCTGTGGCACGTCGAAAGGGACCCTGGGTCTCCCGACTCACGTGGAGACGCGTCCCAATTGCCATGCCAAGACTCGAGGAGAATCCCGAGGTGTCCCTCGCACCTAGGCAGGAGTCCTGACGTCGCTGAACAAACACGTGTCTGGAAGGGCCCTCCCCGTCGTAACTCGAGAATATACCCCAGGTTCTGGCCGGAACTCAAGAAAAACCATGAGACTTCCCCCTCGCCGCGAGATGAGGCCCGATTCCCCTACACTGCGTGCAGAGCAATTCCGTGTTCCACATCAAACGTGAAAGGAGCCTTGATTTCCTCGATGGCACTCCAGAGAAAACCCAAGATCACTGTCTCAAGTCTAGAGGGATCCTGAGGTCACTGGAGCAACACGAAAGGGCTCCGTGGACCCCAAATCAACTCGAGATGAGAGCTTAGTCCCTGGCTTCAACTCAAGAGGAATACCAACTTTCCACAAGCACCTCAAGAGGAGGCTTCTCTCAGCTACATGTATGTGTGAGGACCCTGAGTTTGTGGCCTCAAGTGGAGTGGACACCGAGATGCTCTGACTCGAAGTAAGGCCGGATATCTCTGCAGTGAATTGAATGCAGGCTCGTCTTGCATCTCCCAAGACGAAGGGATGTCTGAATCCCCTGTGGAGACCACAGAGAAAGACCTAGTTCTCCGCCTCATCGCAACCGGAGGCCTCACATCCTTTGAAAACTCGAGCGGTCCCCGCAGAACAAAGCTTCCAATGGAGACGATGCCTGACTCCTCTTGAAAATGGATAGGAGTCCCAGGATCCCTGTGGCACGTAGAAAGGGACCCTGGGTCTCCCGCCTCACGTGGAGACGCGTCCCAATTGCCATGCCAAGACTCGAGGAGAATCCCGAGGTGTCCCTCGCACCTAGGCAGGAGTCATGACGTCGCTGAACAAACACGTGTCTGGAAGGGACCTCCCCGTCGTAACTCGAGAATATAAATCAGGTTCCGGCCGCAACTCGAGAAAAAATATGAGACTTCCCCCTCGCCGCGAGATGAGGCCCGATGCCCCTGCACTGCGTGCAGAGCAATTCCGTGTTCCACATCAAACGTGAAAGGAGCCTAGATTTCCTTGATGGCACTCCAGAGAAAACCCAAGATCACTGTCTCAAGTCTAGAGGGATCCTGAGGTCACTGGAGCAACACGAAAGGGCTCCGTGGACCCCAAATCAACTCGGGATGAGAGCTTAGTCCCTGGCTTCGTCTGAAGAGGAATACCAACTTTCCAGAAGCACATAAAGAGGAGGCTTCGCTAAGCTACAGGTATGTGAGAGGGACATTGAGTTTGTGGCCTCAAGTGGAATGGACACCGAGATGCTCTGACTCGAAGTAAGGCCGGATATGCCTGCAGTGAATGGAATGTAGGCTCGTCTTGCATCTCCGAAGACGAAGGGATGTCTGAATCCCCTGTGGAGACCACAGAGAAAGCCCTAGTCGTCCGACACAACGCGACCGGAGGCCTCACATCCTTTGAAAACTCGAGAGGTCCGCGGAGATCAATGCTTCCAAAGGAGACGATGCCTGCCTCCTCTTGAAAATGGATAGGAGTCCCAGGATCCCTGTGGCACGTGGAAAGGGACCCTGGGTCTCCCGCCTCACGTGGAGACGCGTCCCAATTGCCATGCCAAGACTCGAGGAGAATCCCGAGGTGTACCTCGCACCTAGGCAGGAGTCCTGACGTCGCTGAACAAACAGGTGTCTGCAAGGGCCCTCCCCGTCGTAACTCGAGAATATACCCCAGGTTCTGGCCGCAACTCGAGAAAAACCATGAGACTTCCCCCTCGCCGCGAGATGAGGCCCGATTCCCCTGCACTGCGTGCAGAGCAATTCCTTGTTCCACATGAAACATGAAAGGATCCTTGATTTCCTTGATGGCACTCCAGAGAAAACCCAACATCATTGTCTCAAATCTAGAGAGATCCTGAGGTCACTGGAGCAACACGAAAGGGCTCTGTGGACCCCAAATCAACTCGAGATGAGAACTTTTCCCTGGCTTCGACTCAAGAGGAATACCAACTTTCCACAAGCACCTCAAGAGGAGGCTTCTCTCAGCTACAGGTATGTGAGAGGGACCCTGAGTTTGTGGCCTCAAGTGGAAAGGACACCGAGATGCTCTGACTCGAATTAAGGCCAGATATCCCTGCAGTGAATTGAATGCAGGCTCGTCTTGCATCTCCCAAGACGAAGGGATGTCTGAATCCCCTGTGGAGACCACAGAGAAAGACCTAGTTCTCCGCCTCATCGCGACCGGAGGCCTCACATCCTTTGAAAACTCGAGAGGTCAGCGCAGAACAAAGCTTCCAAAGGAGACGAAACCTGACTCATCTTGAAAATGTATAGGAGTCCCAGGATCCCTGTGGCACGTGGAAAGGGACCCTGGGTCTCCCGCCTCACGTGGAGACGCGTCGCAATTGCCATGCCAAGCCTCGAGGAGAATCCCGAGGTGTCCCTCACACCTAGGCAGGAGTCCTGACGTCGCTGAACAAACACGTGTCTGGAAGGGCCCTCCCCGTCGTAACTCGAGAATATACCCCAGGTTCCGGCCGCAACTCGAGAAAAACCATGAGACTTCCCCCTCCCCGCGAGATGAGGCCCGATTCCCCTTCACTTCGTGCAGAGCAATTCCGTGTTCCACATCAAACGTGAAAGGAGCCTTGATTTCCTTGATGGCACTCCAGAGAAAACCCAAGATCACTGTCTCAAGTCTAGAGGGATCCTGAGGTCACTGGAGCAAAACGAAAGGGCTCCGTGGACCCCAAATCAACTCGAGATGGGAGCTTAGTCCCTGGATTCGACTCAAGAGGAATACCAACGTTCCACAAGCACCTCAAGAGGAGGCTTCTCTCAGCTACATGTATGTGAGAGGGACCCTGAGTTTGTGGCCTCAAGTGGAATGGATACCGAGATGCTCTGACTCGAAGTAAGGCCGGATATGCCTGCAGTGAATTGAATGCAGGCTCGTCTTGCATCTCCGAAGACGAAGGGATGTCTGAATCCCCTGTGGAGACCACAGAGAAAGACCTAGTTCTCCGCCTCAACGCGACCGGAGGCCTCACATCCTTTGAAAATTCGAGAGGTCCGCGCAGAACAAAGCTTCCAAAGGAGACGATGCCTGACACCTCTTGAAAATGGATAGGCGTCCCAGGATCCCTGTGGCACGTGGAAAGGGACCCTGGGTCTCCCGCCTCACGTGGAGACGCGTCCCAATTGCCATGCCAAGACTCGAGGAGAATCCCGAGGTGTCCCTCGCACCTAGGCAGGAGTCCTGACGTCGCTGAACAAACACGTGTCTGGAAGGGCCCTCCCCGTCGTAACTCGAGAATATACCCCAGGTTCCGGCCGCAACTCGAGAAAAACCATGAGACTTCCCCCTCGACGCGAGATGAGGCCCGATTCCCCTGCACTGCGTGCAGAGCAATTCCGTGTTCCACATCAAACGTGAAAGGAGCCTTGATTTCCTTGATGGCACTCCAGAGAAAACCCAAGATCACTGTCTCAAGTCTAGAGGGATCCTGAGGTCACTGGAGCAACACGAAAGGGCTCCGTGGACCCCAAATCAACTCGACATGAGAGCTTAGTCCCTGGCTTCGACTCAAGAGGAATACCAACTTTCCACAAGCACCTCAAGAGGAGGCTTCTCTCAGCTACAGGTATGTGAGAAGGACCCTCAGTTTGTGGCCTCAAGTGGAATGGACACCGAGATGCTCTGACTCGAAATAAGGCCGGATATCCCTGCAGTAAATTGGATGCAGGCTCATCTTGCATCTCCCAAGACGAAGCGATGACTGAATCCCCTGTGGAGACCACAGAGAAAGACCTAGTCCTCCGCCTCATCGCGACAGGAGGCCTCACATCATTTGAAAACTCGAGAGGTCCGTGGAGATCAATGCTTCCAAAGGAGACGATGCCTGACTCTTCTTGAAAATGGATAGGAGTCCCAGGATCCCTGTGGCACGTGGAAAGGGACCCTGGGTCTCCCGCCTCACGTGGAGACGCGTCCCAATTGCCATGCCAAGACTAGAGGAGAATACCGAGGTGTCCCTCGCACCTAGGCAGGAGTCCTGACGTCGCTGAACAAACACGTGTCTGGAAGGGCCCTCCCCGTCGTAACTCGGGAATATACCCCAGGTTCCGTCCGCAACTCGAGAAAAACCATGAGACTTCCCCCTCGCCCCGAGATGAGGCCCGATTCCGTGCACTGCGTGCAGAGCAATTCCATGTTCCACATCAAATGTGAACGGAGCCTTGATTTCCTTGATGGCACTCCAGAGAAAACCCAAGATCACTGTCTCAAGTCTAGAGGGATCCTGAGGTAACTGGAGCAACAGGAAAGGGCTCCATGGATCGCAAATCAACTCGAGATGAGAGGTTTGTCCCTGGCTTCGACTCAAGAGGAATACCAACTTTCCACAAGCACCTCAAGAGGAGGCTTCTCTCAGCTACAGGTATGTGAGAGGGACCCTGAGTTTGTGGCCTCAAGTGGAATGGACACCGAGATGCTCTGACTCGAAGTAAGGCCGGATATCCCTGCAGTGAATGTAATGAAGGCTCGTCCTGCATCTCCTAAGACAAAGGGATGCCTGAATCCCCTGTGGAGACCACAGAGAAAGACCTAGTCCTCCGCCTCAACGCGACCGGAGGCCTCACATCCTTTGAAAACTCGAGAGGTCTGCGGAGATCATTGCTTCCAAAGAGACTTCGCATGACTCCTCTTGAAAATGGACAAGAGTCCCAGGATCCCTGTGGCACGTGGAAAGGGACACTGGGTCTCCCGCCTCACGTGGAGACGCGTCCCAATTGCCATGCCAAGACTCGAGGAGAATCCCGAGGTGTCCCTCGCACCTAGGCAGGAGTCCTGACGTCGCTGAACAAACACGTGTGTGGAAGGGCCCTCCCCATCGTAACTCGAGAATATACCCCTGGTTCCGGCGTTACTGGAGAAAAACCACGAGACTTCCCCCTCGCCGCGAGATGAGGCCCGATTCCCCTGCACTGCGTGCAGAGCAATTCCGTGTTCCACATCAAACGTGAAAGGAGCCTTGATTTCCTTGATGGCACTCCAGAGAAAACCCAAGATCACTGTCTCAAGTCTAGAGGGATCCTGAGGTCACTGGAGCAACACGAAAGGGCTCCGTGGACCCCAAATCAACTCGACATGAGAGCTTAGTCCCTGGCTTCGACTCAAGAGGTATACCAACTTTCCACAAGCACCTCAAGAGGAGGCTTCTCTCAGCTACAGGTATGTGAGAAGGACCCTCAGTTTGTGGCCTCAAGTGGAATGGACACCGAGATGCTCTGACTCGAAATAAGGCCGGATATCCCTGCAGTAAATTGGATGCAGGCTCATCTTGCATCTCCCAAGACGAAGCGATGACTGAATCCCCTGTGGAGACCACAGAGAAAGACCTAGTCCTCCGCCTCATCGCGACAGGAGGCCTCACATCATTTGAAAACTCGAGAGGTCCGTGGAGATCAATGCTTCCAAAGGAGACGATGCCTGACTCTTCTTGAAAATGGATAGGAGTCCCAGGATCCCTGTGGCACGTGGAAAGGGACCCTGGGTCTCCCGCCTCACGTGGAGACGCGTCCCAATTGCCATGCCAAGACTAGAGGAGAATACCGAGGTGTCCCTCGCACCTAGGCAGGAGTCCTGACGTCGCTGAACAAACACGTGTCTGGAAGGGCCCTCCCCGTCGTAACTCGAGAATATACCCCAGGTTCCATCCGCAACTCGAGAAAAACAATGAGACTTCCCCCTCGCCCCGAGATGAGGCCCGATTCCGTGCACTGCGTGCAGAGCAATTCCATGTTCCACATCAAATGTGAACGGAGCCTTGATTTCCTTGATGGCACTCCAGAGAAAACCCAAGATCACTGTCTCAAGTCTAGAGGGATCCTGAGGTAACTGGAGCAACAGGAAAGGGCTCCATGGATCGCAAATCAACTCGAGATGAGAGGTTTGTCCCTGGCTTCGACTCAAGAGGAATACCAACTTTCCACAAGCACCTCAAGAGGAGGCTTCTCTCAGCTACAGGTATGTGAGAGGGACCCTGATTTTGTGGCCTCAAGTGGAATGGACACCGAGATGCTCTGACTCGAAGTAAGGCCGGATATCCCTGCAGTGAATGTAATGAAGGCTCGTCCTGCATCTCCTAAGACAAAGGGATGCCTGAATCCCCTGTGGAGACCACAGAGAAAGACCTAGTCCTCCGCCTCAACGCGACCGGAGGCCTCACATCCTTTGAAAACTCGAGAGGTCTGCGGAGATCATTGCTTCCAAAGAGACTTTGCCTGACTCCTCTTGAAAATGGACAAGAGTCCCAGGATCCCTGTGGCACGTCGACAGGGACCCTGGGTCTCCCGCCTCACGTGGAGATGCGTCGCAATTGCCATGCCAAGACTCGAGGAGAATCCCGACGTGTCCCTCGCACCTAGGCATGAGTCCTGACGTCGCTGAACAAACACGTGTCTGGAAGGGAAACCCCCGTCGTAACTCGAGAATATACCCCAGGTTCCGGCCACAACTCGAGAAAAACCATGAGACTTCCCCCTCGCCGTGAGATGAGGCCCGATTCTCCTGCACTGCGTGCAGAGCAATTCCGTGTTCCACATCAAAATTGAAAGGAGCCTTGATTTCCTTGATGGCACTCCAGTGAAAACCCAAGATCAGTGTCTCAAGTCTAGAGGGATCCTGAGGTCACGGGAGCAGCAAGAAAGGGCTCCGTGGACCCCAAATCAACTCGAGATGAGAGCTTAGTCCCTGGCTTCGACTCAAGAGGAATACCAACTTTCCACAAGCACCTCAAGAGGAGGCTTCTCTAAGCTACAGGTATGTGAGAGGGACCCTGAGTTTGTGGCCTCAAGTGGAATGGACACCGAGATGCTCTGACTCGAAGTAAGGCCGGATATCCCTGCAGTGAATTGAATGCAGGCTCGTCTTGCATCTCCGAAGACTAAGGGATGTCTGAATCCCCTGAGGAGACCACAGAGAAATACCTATATCTCCGCCTCATCGCGACCGGAGACCTCACATCCTTTGAAAATTCGAGACCTCTGCGGAGATCAATGCTTCCAAAGGAGACGATGCCTGACTCCTCTTGAAAATGGATAGGAGTCCCAGGATCCCTGTGGCACGTGGAAAGGGACCCTGGGTCTCCCGCCTCACGTGGAGACGCATCCCAATTGCCATGCCAAGACTCGAGGAGATTCCCGAGGTGTCCCTCGCACCTAGACAGGAGTCCTGTCATCGCTGAACAAACACGTGTATGGAAGGGCCCTCCCCGTCGTAACTCGAGAATATACCCCAGGTTCCGGCCGCAACTCGAGAAAAACCATGAGACTTGTCCCTCGCCGCGAGATGAGGCCCCATTCCCCTGCACTGCGTGGAGAGTAATTCCGTGTTACACATCAAACGTGAAAGGAGCCTTCATTTCCTTGATGGCACTCCAGAGAAAACCCAAGATCCCTGTCTCAAGTCTAGAGGGATCCTGAGGTCACTGGAGCAACACGGAAGGGCTCCGTGGACCCCAAATCAACTCGAGATGAGAGCTTAGTCCCTGGCTTCGACTCAAGAGGAATACCAACTTTCCACAAGCAACTCAAGAGGAGGCTTCTCTCAGCAACAGGTATGTGAGAGGGACCCTGAGTTTGTGGCCTCAGGTGGAATGGACACCGAGATGCTCTGACTCGAAGTAAGGCCGGATATCCCTGCAGTGAATTGAATGCAGGCTCGTTCTGCATCTCCCAAGACGAAGGGATGTCTGAATCCCCTGTGGAGACAACAGAGAAAGACCTAGTCCTCCGCCTCATCGCGACCGGAGGCCTCACATCCTTTGAAAACTCGAGAGCTCCGCGGAGATCAATGCTTCCAAAGGAGACGATGCCTGACTCCTCTTGAAAATGGATAGGAGTCCCAGGATCCCTGTGGCACGTGGAAAGGGACCCTGGGTCTCCCGCCTCACGTGGAGACGCGTCCCAATTGCCATGCCAAGACTCGAGGAGAATCCCGAGGTGTCCCTCGCACCTAGGCAGGAGTCCTGACGTCGCTGAACAAACACGTGTCTGGAAGGGCCCTCCCCGTCGTAACTCGAGAATATACCCCAGGTTCCGGCCGCAACTCGAGAAAAACCATGAGACTTCCCCCTCGCCGCGAGATGAGGCCCGATTCCCCTGCACTGCGTGCAGAGCAATTCCGAGTTCCACATCTAGCCTGAAAGGAGCCTAGATTTCCTTGATGGCCCTCCAGAGAAAACCCAAGATCACTCTCTCAAGTCTAGAGGGATCCTGAGGTCACTATACCAACACGAAAGTGTTCCGTGGACCCCAAATCAACTCGAGATGAGAGCGTAGTCCCTGGCTTCGACTCAAGAGGAATACCAACTTTCCACAAGCACCTCAAGAGGAGGCTTCTCTCAGCTACAGGTATGTGAGAGGGACCCTGAATTTTTGGCCTCAAGTGTAATGGAAACCAAGATGTTCTGACTCGAAGTAAGGCCAGATATCCCTGCAGTGAATTGAATGCAGGCTCGTCTTGCATCTCCCAAGACGAAGGGATGTCTGAATCCCCTGTGGAGACCACAGAGAAAGACCTAGTCCTCCGCCTCATCGTGACCGGAGGCCTCACATCCTTTGAAAACTCGAGAGGTCTGCGGAGATCAATGCTTCCAAAGGAGACGATGCCTGACTCCTTTTGAAAATGGATAGAAGTCCCAGGATCACTGTGGCACGTGGAAAGGGACCCTGGGTCTCCCGCCTCACGGGGAGACGCGTCCCAATTGCCATGCCAAGACTCGAGGAGAATCCCGAGGTGTCCCTCGCACCTAGGCAGGAGTCCTGACGTCGCTGAACAAACACGTGTCTGGAAGGGCCCTCCCCGTCGTAACTCGAGAATATACCCCAGGTTCCGGCCGCAACTCGAGAAAAACCATGAGACTTCCCACTCGCCACGAGATGAGGCCCGTTTCCCCTGCACTGCGTGCAGAGCAATTCCGTGTTCCACATCAAACGAGAAAGGAGCCTTGATTTCCTTGATGGCCCTCCAGAGAAAACCCAAGATCATTGTCTCAATTCTAGAGGGATCCTGAGGTCACTCGAGCAACACGAAAAGCCTCCGTGGACCCCAAATCAACTCGAGATGAGAGCTTAGTCCCTGCCTTTGACTCAAGAGGAATACCAACTTTCCACAAGCACCTCAAGAGGACGCTTCTCTCAGCTACAGGTATGTGAGAAGGACCCTGAGTTTGTGGCCTCAAGTGGAATGGACACCGAGATGCTCTGACTCGAAGTAAGGCCGGATATCCCTGCAGTGAATTGAATGCAGGCTCGTCTTGCATCTCCCAAGACCAAGGGATGTCTGAATCCCCTGTGGAGACCACAGAGAAAGACCTAGTTCTCCGCCTCATCGCGACCGGAGGCCTCACATCCTTTGAAAACTCGAGAGGTCCGCGGAGATCAATGCTTCCAAAGGAGACGATGCCTGACTCCTCTTGAAAATGGATAGGAGCCCCAGGATCACTGTGGCACGTGGAAAGGGACCCTGGGTCTCCCGCCTCACGTGGAGACGCGTCCCAATTGCCATGCCAAGACTCGAGGAGAATCCCGAGGTGTCCCTCGCACCTAGGCAGGAGTCCTGACGTCGCTGAACAAACACGTGTCTGGAAGGGCCCTCCCCTGGGTAACTCGAGAATATACCCCAGGTCCGTCCGCAACTCGAGAAAAACCATGAGACTTCCCCATCGCCCCGAGATGAGGCCCGATTCCGTGCACTGCGTGCAGAGCAATTCCATGTTCCACATCAAATGTGAACGGAGCCTTGATTTCCTTGATGGCACTCCAGAGAAAACCCAAGATCACTGTCTCATGTCTAGACGGATCCTGAGGCAACTGGAGCAAAAGGAAAGGGCTCCGTGCACCCCAAGTCAACTCGAGATGAGAGCTTAGTCCCTGGCTTCGACTCAAGAGGAATACCAACTTTCCACAAGCACCTCAAGAGGAGGCTTCTCTCAGCCACAGGTATGTGAAAGGGACCCTGAGTTTGTGGCCTCAAGTGGAATGGACACATAGATTCTCTGACTCGAAGTAAGGCCGGATATCCCTGCAGTGAGTTGAATGCAGGCTTGTCTTGCATCTCCCAAGACGAAGGGATGTCTGAATCCCCTGTGGAGACGACAGAGAAAGACCTATTCCTCCGCCTCATCGCGACCGGAGGCCTCACATCCTTTGAAAACTCGAGAGTTCCGCGGAGATCAATGCTTCCAAAGGAGACGATGCCTGACTCCTCTTGAAAATGGATAGAAGTCCCAGGATCCCTGTGGCACATGGAAAGGGACCCTGGGTCTCCCGCCTCACTTGGAGACACGTCCCAATTGCCAGGCCAAGACTCGAGGAGATTCCCGAGGTGTCCCTCGCACCTAGGCAGGAGTCCTGACGTCGCTGAACAAACACGTGTCTGGAAGGGCCCTCCCCGTCGTAACTCGAGAATATACCCCAGGTTCTGGCTGCAGCTCGAGAAAAACCCTGAGACTTCCCCTCGCCGCGAGATGAGGCCCGATTCCCCTGCACTGCGAGGGGAGCAATTCCGTGTTCCACATCAAAAGTGAAAGGATCCTTGATTTCCTTGATGGCACTCCAGAGAAAACCCAAGATCACTGTCTCAAGTCTAGAGGGATCCTGAGGTCACTGTAGCAACACGAAAGGGCTCCGTGGACCCCAAATCAACTCGAGATGAGAGCTTAGTCCCTGGCTTCGACTCAAGAGGAATACCAACTTTCCACAAGCACCTCAAGAGGAGGCTTCTCTCAGCTACAGGTAAGTGAGAGGGCCCCTGAGTTTGTGGCCTTAAGTGGAATGGACACTGAGATGCTCTGACTCGAAGTAAGGCCGGATATCCCCGCAGTGAATTGAATGCAGGCTCGTCTTGTATCTCCCAAGACGAAGGGATGTCTGAATCCCCTGTGGAGACCACAGAGAAAGACCTAATTCTCCGCCTCATCGCGAGCGGAGGCCTCACATCCTTTGAAAACTCGAGAGGTCTGCGGAGATCAATGCTTCCAAAGGAGACGATGCCTGACTCCTCTTGAAAATGGATAGGAGTCCCAGGATCCCTGTGGCACGTGGAAAGGGACCCTGGGTCTCCCGCCTCAAGTGGAGACGCATCGCAATTGCCATGCCAAGACTCGAGGAGAATCCCGAGGTGTCCCTCGCACCTAGGCAGGAGTCCTGACGTCACTGAACAAACACTTGTCTGGAAGGGCCCTCCCCGTCGTAACTCGAGAATATACCCCAGGTTCCGGCCGCAACTCGAGAAAAACCATGAGACTTCCCCCTCGCCGCGAGATGAGGCCCTATTCCCCTGCATTGCGAGCAGAGCAGTTCCGTGTTCCACATCAAACGTGAAAGGAGCCTTGATTTCCTCGATGGCACTCCAGAGAAAACCCAAGATCACTGTCTCAAGTTTAGAGGGATCCTGAGGTAACTGGAGCAACACGAAAGGGCTTCGTGGACCCCAAATCAACGCGAGATGAGAGCTTAGTCCCTGGCTTCGACTCAAGAGGAATACCAACTTTCCACAAGCACCTCAAGAGGAGGCTTCTCTCAGCCACAGGTATGTGAGAAGGTCCCTGAGTTTTGTGGCCTCAAGTGGAATGGACACCGAGATGCACTGACTCAAAATAAGGCCGGATATCCCTGCAGTGAAATGAATGCAGGCTCTTCTTGCATCTTCCAAGACGAAGGGATGTCTGAATCCCCTGTGGAGACCACAGAGAAAGACTTAGTCCTGCGCCTCATCGCGACCGGAGGCCTCACATCATTTGAAAACTCGAGAGGTCCGTGGAGATCAATGCTTCCAAAGGAGACGATGCCTGCCTCTTCTTGAAAATGGATAGGAGTCCCAGGATCTCTGTGGCACGTGGAAAGGGACCCTGGGTCTCCCGCCTCACGTGGAGACGCGTCCCAATTGCCATGCCAAGACTCGAGGAGAATCCCGAGGTGTCCCTCGCACCTAGGCAGGAGTCCTGACGTCGCTGAACAAACACGTGTGTGGAAGGGCCCTCCCCATCGTAACTCGAGAATATACCCCTGGTTCCGGCCGTTACTCGAGAAAAACCATGAGACTTCCCACTCGCCGCGAGATGAGGCCCGATTCCCCTACACTGCGTGCAGAGCAATTCCGTGTTTCACATCAAACGTGAAAGGAGCCTTGATTTCCTTGATGGCACTCCAGAGAAAACCCAAGATCACTGTCTCAAGTCTAGAGGGATCCTGAGGTCACTGTAGCAACACGAAAGGGCTCCGTGGACACCAAATCAACTCGAGATGAGAGCTTAGTCCCTGGCTTCGACTCAAGAGGAATACCAACTATCCACAAGCCCCTGAAGAGTTGGCTTCTCTCAGCCACAGGTATGTGAGAAGGACCCTGAGTTTGTGGCCTCAAGTGGAATGGACACCGAGATGCTCTGACTCGAAGTAAGGCCGGATATCCCTGCAGTGAATTGAATGCAGGCTCGTCTTGCATCTCCCAAGACGAAGGGATGTCTGAATCCCCTGTGGAGACCACAGAGAAAGACCTAGTTCTCCGCCTCATCGTGACCGGAGGCCTCACATCCTTTGAAAACTCGAGAGGTCCGCGGAGATCAATGCTTCCAAAGGAGACGATGCCTGACTCTTCTTGAAAATGGATAGGAGTCCCAGGATCCCTGTGGCACGTGGAAAGGGACCCTGGGACTCCTGTCTCACGTGGAGACGCGTCCCAATTGCCATGCCAAGACTCGAGGAGAATACCGAGGTGTCCCTCGCACCTAGGCAGGAGTCCTGACGTCGCTGAACAAACACGTGTCTGGAAGGGACCTCCCCGTCGTAACTCGAGAATATACCCCTGGTTCCGGCCGCAACTCGAGAAAAACCATGAGACTTCCCCCTCGCCGCGAGATGAGGCCAGATTCCCCAGCACTGCGTGCAGAGCAATTCCGTGTTCCACATCAAACGTGAAAGGAGCCTTGATTTCCTTGATGGCACTCCATAGGAAACCCAAGATCACTCTCTCAAATCTAGAGGGATCCTGAGGTCACTGTAGCAACACGAACGGGCTCCGTGGACCCCAGATCAACTCGAGATGAGAGCTTAGTCCCTGGCTTCGACTCAAGAGGAATACCAACTTTTCACAAGCACCACAAGAGGAGGCTTCTCTCAGCTACAGTTATGAGAGAGGGACCCTGAGTTTGTGGCCTCAAGTGGAATGGACACCGAGATGCTCTGACTCGAAGTAAGGCCGGATATCCCTGCAGTGAATTGAATGCAGGCTCGTCTTGCATCTCCCAAGACGAAGGGATGTCTGAATCACCTGTGGAGACCACAGAGAAAGACCTAGTTCTCTTTCCTCATCGCGACCGGAGGCCTCACATTCTTTGAAAACTCGAGAGGTCCGCAGATATCAATGCTTCCAAAGGAGACGATGCCTGACTTCTCTTGAAAATGGATAGGAGTTCCAGGAGGCCTGTGGCACGTGGAAAGGGACCCTGGGTCTCCCGCCTCACATGGAGACGCGTCCCAATTGCCATGCCAAGACTCGAGGAGAAGCCCGAGGTGTCCCTTGCACCTAGGCAGGAGTCCTGACGTTGCTGAACAAACACGTGTCTGGAAGGGCCCTCCCCGTGGTAACTCGAGAATATACCCCAGGTTCGGTCCGCAACTCGAGAAAAACAATGAGACTTCCCCCTCGCCGCGAGATGAGGCCCGATTACCCTGCACTGCGTGCAGAGTAATTCCGTATTCCACATCAAACGTGAAAGGAGCCTTGATTTCCTTGATGGCACTCCAGAGAAAACCCAAGATCACTGTCTCAATTCTAGAGGGAACCTGAGGTCACTGGAGCAACACGAAAGGGCTCCGTGGACCCCAAATCAACTCGAGATGAGAGCTTAGTGTCTGGCTTCGACTCAAGACGATTACCAATTTTCCACAAGCACCTCAAGAGGAGGCTTGTCTCAGCTACAGGAATGTGAGAGGGACCCTGAGTTTGTGGCCTCCAGTGGAATGGACACCGAAAGGCTCTGACTCGAATTAAGGCCGGATATCCCTGCAGTGAATGGAAAGCAGGCTCGTCTTGCATCTCCCAAGACGAAGGGATGTCTGAATCCCCTGTGGAGACCACAGAGAAAGAACTAGTTCTCCGCCTCATCGCAACCGGAGGCCTCACATACTTTGAAAATTCTAGAGGTCCGCGGAGATCAATGCTTCCAAAGGAGACGATGCCTGACTCCTCTTGAAAATGGATAGGAGTCCCAGGATCCCTGTGGCACGTGGAAAGGGACCCTGGGTCTCCCGCCTCAGGTGGAGTCGCGTCCCAATTGCCATGCCAAGACGCGAGGAGAATTCCGAGGTGTCCCTCGCACCTAGGCAGGAGTCCTGACGTTGCTGAACAAACACGTGTCTGGAAGGGCCCTCCCCGTGGTAACTCGAGAATATACCCCAGGGTCCGGCCGCAACTCGAGTAAAACAATGAGACTTCCCCCTCGCCCCGAGATGAGGCCCGATTCCGTGCACTGCGTGCAGAGCAATTCCGTGTTCCACATCAAATGTGAACGGAGCCTTGATTTCCTTGATGGCACTCCAGAGAAAACCCAAGATCACTGTCTCAAGTCTAGAGGGATCCTGAGGTAACTGGAGCAACACGAAAGGGCTCCGTGGACCCCAAATCAACGCGAGATGAGAGCTTAGTCCCTGGCTTCGACTCAAGAGGAATACCAACTTTCCACAAGCACCTCAAGAGGAGGCTTCTCTCAGCTACAGGTATGTGAGAGGGACCCTGAGTTTGTGGCCTCAAGTGGAATGGACACATAGATTCTCTGACTCGAAGTAAGGCCAGATATCCCTGCAGTGAATTGAATGCAGGCTTGTCTTGCATCTCCCAAGACGAAGGGATGTCTGAATCCCCAGGGGAAACCACAGAGAAAGACCTAGTTCTTCGCCTCATCGCGAGCTGAGGCCTCACATCGTTTGAAAACTCGAGAGGTCCGCGGAGATCAATGCTTCCAAAGGAGACGATGCCTGACTCCTCTTGAAAATGGATAGGAGTCCCAGGATCCCTGTGGCACGTGGAAAGGGACCCTGGGTCTCCCGCCTCACGTGGAGACGCGTCCCAATTGCCATGCCAAGACTCGAGGAGAATCCCGAGGTGTCCCTCGCACCTAGGCATGAGTCCTGACGTCGCTGAACAAACACGTGTCTGGAAGGGAAACCCCCGTCGTAACTCGAGAATATACCCCACGTTCCGGCCACAACTCGAGAAAAACCATGAGACTTCCCCCTCGCCGTGAGATGAGGCCCGATTCCCCTACACTGTGTGCAGAGCAATTCCGTGTTCCACATCAAACGTGAAAGGAGCCTTGATTTCCTTGATGGCACTCCAGAGAAAACCCAAGATCACTGTCTCAAGTCTAGAGGGATCCTGAGGTCACTGAATCAACACGAAAGGGCTTCGTGGAGCCCAAATCCACTCGAGATGAGAGCTTAGTCCCTGGCTTCGACTCAAGAGGAATACCAACTTTCCACAAGCACCTCAAGAGGAGGCTTCTCTCAGCTACAGGTATGTGAGAGGGACCCTGAGTTTGTGGCCTCAAGTGGAATGGACACCGAGATGCTCTGACTCGAAGTAAGGCCGCATATCCCTGCAGTGAATTGAAAGCAGTTTTGCCTTTCATCTCCCAAGACGAAGGGATCTCTGAATCCCCTCCGGAGACCACAGAGAAAGAACTAGTTCTCTGCCTCTTCGCGACCGGAGGCCTCACATCCTTTGAAAATTGGAGAGGTCCGCGGAGATCAATGCTTCCAAAGGAGACAATGCCTGACTCCTCTTGAAAATGGATAGGAGTCCCAGGATCCCTGTGGCACGTGGAAAGGGACCCTGGGTCTCCCGCGTCACGTGGAGACGCGTCCCAATTGCCATGCCAAGACTCGAGGAGAATACCGAGGTGTCCCTCGCACCTAGGCAGGAGTCCTGACTTCGTTGAAAAAACACGTGTCTGGAAGGGCCCTCCCCATCGTAACTCGAGAATATACCCCAGGTTCTGGCTGCAACTCGAGAAAAACCATGAGACTTCCCCCTCGCCGCGAGATGAGGCCCGATTCCCCTGCACTGCGTGCGGAGCAATTCCGTGTTCCACATCAAACGTGAAAGGATCCTTGATTTCTTTGATGGCACTCCAGAGAAAACCCAAGATCACTGTCTCAAGTCTAGAGGGATCCTGAGGTCACTCGAGCAACACGAAAATCCTCCGTGGACCCCAAATCAACTCGAGATGAGAGCTTAGTCCCTGGCTTCAACTCAAGAGGAATACCAACTTTCCACAAGCACCTCAAGAGGACGCTTCTCTCAGCTACAGGTATGTGAGAGGGACCATGAGTTTCTGGCCTCAAGGGGAATGGACACCGAGATGCTCTGAATCGAAGTAAGGACAGATATCCCTGCAGTGAATTGTATGCAGGCTCGTCTTCCATCTCCCAAGACGAAGGGATGTCTGAATCAACTGTGGAGACAACATAGAAAGACCTAGTTCTCGCCACATCGCGACTGGAGGCCTCACATCCTTTGAAAACTGGAGAGGTCCGAGGAGATCAATGCTTCCAAAGGAAACGATGCCTGACTCCTCTTGAAAATGGATAGGATTCCCAGGACCCTGTGGCACGTGGAAAGGGACACTGGGTCTCCCGCCTCACCTGGAGACGCGTCCCAATTGCCATGCCAAGCCGCGGGGAGAATACCGAGGTGTCCATCGAACATAGGCATGGGTCTGACGTCGCTGAACAAACACGTGTCTGGAAGGGAAACCTCCGTCGTAACTCGAGAATATACCCCAGGTTCTGGCCGCAACTCGAGAAAAACCATGAGACTTCCCCCTCGCAGCGTGATGAGGCCCGATTACCCTGCACTGCGTGAAGAGCAATTCCATGTTCCACATCAAACGTGAAAGGAGCCTTGATTTCCTTGATGGCACTCCAGAGAAAACACAAGAACACTGTCTCAATTCTAGAGGGATCCTGAGGTCACTGGAGCAACACGAAAGGGCTCCGTGGACCCCAAATCAACTCGAGATGAGAGCTTAGTGTCTGGCTTCGACTCAAGAGGATTACCAACTTTCCACAAGCACCTCAAGAGGAGGCTTCTCTCAGCTACAGGTATCTGAGAGGGACCCTGAATTTGTGGCCTCAAGTGGAATGGACACCGAGATGCTCTGACTCGAAGTAAGGCCGGATATCCCTGCAGTGTATTGAATGCAGGCTCGTCTTGCATCTCCCAAGATGAATGGATGTCTGAATCCCCTGTGGAGAACACAGAGAAAGACCTAGTTCTCCGCCTCATCGCGACGGGAGGCCTCACATCCTTTGAAAACTCAAGAGGTCTGTGGAGATCAATGCTTCCAAAGGAGACGATGCCTGACTCCTCTTGAATATGCATAGGAGTCCCAGGATCCCTGTGGCACGTGGAAAGGGACCCTGGGTCTCCCGCGTCACGTGGTGACGCGTCCCAATTGCCATGCCAAGATTCGAGGAGAATCCCGAGGTGTCCCTCACACCTAGGCAGGAGTTCTGACGTCGCTGAACAAACACGTGTCTGGAAGGGCCCTCCCCGTCGTAACTCGAGAATATACCCCAGGGTCCGTCCGCAACTCGAGAAAAATCATGAGACTTCCCACTCGCCCCGAGATGAGGCCCGAATCCGTGCACTGCGTGCAGAGCAATTCCGTGTTCCACATCAAATGTGAACAGAGACTTGATTTCCTTGATGGCACTCCAGAGAAAACCCGAGATCACTGTCTCAAGTCTAAAGGGATCCTGAGGTCACTGGAATAACACGAAAGGGCTCCGTGGACCGCAAATCAACTCAAGATGAGAGCTTAGTCTCTGGCTTCGACTCAAGAGGAATACCAACTTTCCACAAACACCTCAAGAGGAGGCTTCTCTCAGCTACAGGTATGTGAGAGGGACCCTGAGTTTGTGGCCTCAAGTGGAATGGACACCGAGATGCTCTGACTCGAAGTAAGGCCGGATATCCCTGCAGTGAATTGAATGCAGGCTCGTCTTGCATCTCCCAAGACGACGGGATGTCTGAATCCCCTGTGGAGACCACAAAGAAAGACCTAATTCTCCGCCTCATCGCGACCGGAGGCCTCACATCCTTTGAAAACTCGAGAGGTTCGCGGAGATCAATGCTCCCAAAGGAGAGGATTCCAGACTCCTCTTGAAAATGGATAGGAGTCCCAGGATCCGTGTGGCACGTGGAAAGGGACACTGGGTCTCCCGCCTCACGTGGAGTCGCGTCCCCATTGCCATGCCAAGACTCGAGGAGAATCCCGAGGTGTCCTCCCACCTAGGCAGGAGTCCTGACGTCGCTGAACAAACACGTGTCTGGAAGGGCCCTCCCCGTCGTAACTCGAGCATATACCCCAGGTTTCGGCCGCAACCAGAGAAAAACCATGAGACTTCCCCCTCGCCGCGAGATGAAGCCCGATTCCCCTGCACTGCGTGCAGAGCAATTCCGTGTTCCACATCAAACGAGAAAGGAGCCTTGATTTCCTTGATGGCACTCCAGAGAAAACCCAAGATCACTGTCTCAAGGCTAGAGGGATCCTGAGGTCACTGGAGCAACACGAAAGGGCTCCATGGACCCCAAATCAACCCTAGATGAGAGCTTAGTCCCTGGCTTCGACTCTAGAGGAATACGAACTTTCCACAAGCACCTCAAGAGGAGGCTTCTCTCAGCTACAGGTATGTGAGAGGGACCCTTAGTTTGTGGCCTCAAGTGGAATGGACACCGAGATGCTCTGACTCGAAGTAATGCCAGATATCTCAATAGTTAATTGAATGCAGGCTCGTCTTGCATCTCCCAAGACGAAGGGATGTCTGAATCCCCTGTGGAGACGACAGAGAAAGACCTAGTTCTCCGCCTCATCGAGACCGGAGGCCTCACATCCTTTGAAAATTCGAGAGGTCTGCGAAGATCAATGCTTCCAAAGGGGACGATGCCTGACTCTTCTTGAAAATGGATAGGAGTCCCAGGATCCATGTGGCACGTGGAAAGGGACCTTGGGTCTCCCTCCTCACGTGGAGACGCGTCCCAAATGCCATGCCAATACTCGAGGAGAATCCCGAGGTGTCCCTCGCACCTAGGCAGTAGTCCTGACGTCGCTGAACAAACACGTGTCTGGAAGGGCCCTCCCCGTCGTAACTCGATAATATACCCCAGGTTCCGGAGGCAACTCGAGAAAAACCATGAGACTTCCCCCTCGCCGCGAGATGAGGCCCGATTCCCCTGCACTGCGTGCAGAGCAATTCCGTGTTCCACATCAAACGTGAACGGAGCCTTGATTTCCTTGATGGCACTCCAGAGAAAACCCAAGATCACTGTCTCAAGTCTACAGGGATCCTGAGGTCACTGGAGCAACACGAAAGGCTCCATGGACTCCAAATCAACTCGAGATGAGAGCTTAGTCCTTGGCTTCGACTCAAGAGGAATACCAACTTTCCACAAGCACCTCAAGAGGAGGCTTCTCTCAGCTACAGGTATGTGAGAGGGACCCTGAGTTTGTGGCCTCAAGTGGAATGGACACCGAGATGCTCTGACTTGAAGTAAGGCCGGATTTCCCTGCTGTGAATTGAATGCAGGCTCGTCTTGCATCTCCCAAGACGAAGGGACGTCTGAATCCCCTGTGGAGACGACAGAGAAAGACCTAGTCCTCCACCTCATCGCGACCGGAGGCCTCACATCCTTTGAAAACTCGAGAGGTCCGCGGAGATCAATGCTTCCAAAGGAGACGATGCCTGACTCTTCTTGAAAATGGATAGGAGTCCCAGGATCCCTGTGGCACGTGGAAAGGGAAACTAGGTCTCCCGCCTCACGTGGAGAATCGTCCGAATTGCCATGCCAAGACTCGAGGAGAATCCCGAGGTGTCCCTCGCACCTAGGCAGGAGTCCTGACGTCGCTGAACAAACACGTGTCTGGAATGGCCCTACCCGTCGTAACTCGAGAATATACCCCAGGTTCCGGCCGCAACTCGAGAAAAACCATTAGACTTCCCCCTCGCAGCGAGATGAGGCCCGATTCCCCTGCACTGCCTGCAAAGCAATTCCGTGTTCCACATCAAACGAGAAAGGAGACTTGATTTCCTTGATGGCACTCCAGAGAAAACCCAAGATCACTGTCTCATGTCTAGAGGGATCCTGAGGTCACTGGAGCAACATGAAAGGGCTCCGTGGACCCCAAATCAACTCGAGATGAGAGCTTAGTCCCTGGCTTCGACTCAAGAGGAATACCAACTTTCCAGAAGCCCCTCAAGAGGAGGCTTCTCTCAGCTACAGGTATGTGAGAGGGACCCTGAGTTTGTGGCCTCAAGTGGAATGGACACAGAGATGCTCTGACTCGAGGTAAGGCCGGATATCCCTGCAGTGAATTGAATGCAGCCTCGTCTTGCATCTCCCAAGACGAAGGGATGTCTGAATCCCCTGTGGAAACGACAGAGAAAGACCTAGTCCTCCGCCTCATCGCGACAGGAGGCCTCACATCCTTTCAAAACTCGAGAGATCCGCGGAGATCAATGCTTCCAAAGGAAACGATGCCTGACTCCTCTTGAAAATGGATAGGAGTCCCAGGATCCCTGTGGCACGTGGAAAGGGACACTGCATCTCCCGCCTCACATGGAGACGCGTCCCAATTGCCATGCCAAGAATCGAGGAGAATCCCGAGGTGTCCCTCGCACCTAGGCAGGAGTCCTCACGTCGCTGAACAAACACGTGTCTGGAAGGGCCCTCCCCGTAGTAACTTTAGAATGTACCTCAGGTTCCGGCCGCAACTCGAGAAAAACCATGAGACTTCCCCCTCGCCGCGAGATGAGGCCCGATTCCCCTGCACTGCACGCAGAGCAATTCCATGTTCCACATCAAACGTGAAAGGAGCCTTGATTTCCTTGATGGCACTCCAGAGAAAAGCCAAGATCACTGTCTCAAGTCTAGAGCGATCATGAGGTCACTGGAGCAACATGAAAGGGCTCCGTGCACCCCAAATCAACTCGAGATGAGAGCTTAGTCCCTGGCTTCGACTGAAGAGGAATACTAACTTTCCACAAGCACCTCAAGTGGAGGCTTCTCTCAGGTACAGCTACGTGAGAGGGACCCTGAGTTTGGGGCCTCAAGTGGAATGGACACCGAGATTCTCTGACTCGAATTAAGGCAGGATATCCCTGCAGTGAATTGAATGCAGGCTCGTCTTGCATCTCCCAAGACGAAGGGATGTCTGAATCCCCTGTGGAGACCACAGAGAAAGACCTAGTCCTCCGCCTCAACACGACCGGAGGCCTCACATCCTTTGAAAACTCGAGAGGTCCGTGGAGATCAATGCTTCCAAAGGAGACGATGCCTGACTCCTCTTGAAAATGGATAGGAGTCCCAGGATCCCTGTGGCACGTGGAAAGGGACGCTGGGTCTCCCGCCTCACGTGGAGACGCGTCCCAATTGCCATGCCAAGACTCGAGGAGAATCCCGAGGTGTCCCTCGCACCTAGGCAGGAGTCCTGACGTCGCTGAACAAACACGTGTCTGGAAGGGCCCTCCCCGTGGTAACTCGAGAATATAACCCAGGTTCGGTCCGCAACTCGATAAAAACAATGAGACTTCCCCCTCGCCGCGAGATGAGGCCCGATTACCCTGCACTGCGTGCAGAGCAATTCCGTATTCCACATCAAACGTGAAAGGAGCCTTGATTTCCTTGATGGCACTCCAGAGAAAACCCAAGATCACTGTCTCAATTCTAGAGGGATCCTGAGGTCACTGGAGCAACACGAAAGGGCTCCGTGGACCCCAAATCAACTCGAGATGAGAGCTTAGTGTCTGGCTTCGACACAAGAGGATTACCAATTTTCCACAAGCACCTCAAGAGGAGGCTTCTCTCAGCTACAGGTATGTGAGAGGGACCCTGAGTTTGTGGCCTCAAGTGGACTGGACACCGAGATGCTCTGACTGGAAGTAAGGCCGGATATCCCTGCAGTGAATTGAATGCAGGCTCGTCTTGCATCTCCCAAGACGAAGGGATGTCTGAATCCCCTGTGGAGACCACAGAGAAAGACCTAGTTCTCCGCCTCATCGCGACCGGAGGCCTCACATCCTTTGAAAATTCGAGAGGTCCGCGGAGATCAATGCTTCCAAAGGAGACGATGCCTGACTCCTCTTGAAAATGGATAGGAGTCCCAGGATCCCTGTGGCACGTGGAAAGGGACCCTGGGTCTCCCGCCTCACTTGGAGACGCGTCCCAATTGCCATGCCAAGACTCGAGGAGAATCCCGAGGTGTCACTCGCACCTAGGCATGAGTCCTGACGTCGCTGAACAAACACGTGTCTGGAAGGGCCCGCGCAGTCGTAACTCGAGAATATACCGCAGGTTCCGGCCGCATCTCGAGAAAAACCATGAGACTTCTTCTCGCCACAACATGAGGCCCGATTCCCCTGCACTGCGTGCAGAGCAATTCCGTGTTCCACATCAAACGTGAAAGGAGCCTTGATTTCCTTGATGGCACTCCAAAGAAAACCCAAGATCACTGTCTCAAGTATAGAGGGATCCTGAGGTCAATGGAGCAACACGAAAGGGCTCCGTGGACCCGAAATCAACTCGAGATTAGAGCTTAGTCCCTGGCTTCAACTCAAGTGGAATACCAACTTTCAACAAGCACGTCAAGAGGAGGCTTCTCTCAGATACAGGTATGTGAGAGGGACCATGAGTTTCTGGCCTCAAGTGGAATGGACACCGAGATACTCTGACTCGAAGTAAGGACAGATATCCCTGCAGTGAACTGAATGAAGGCTTGTCTTGCATCTCCCAAGACGAAGGGATGTCTGAATCCCCTGTGGAGACCACAGAGAAAGACCTAGTTCTCCGCCTCATCGCGACCGGAGGCCTCACATCCTTTGAAAACTCGAGAGGTCCGAGGAGATCAATGCTTCCAAAGGAAACGATGCCTGACTCCTCTTGAAAATGGATAGGATTCCCAGGACCCTGTGGCACGTGGAAAGGGACACTGGGTCTCCCGCCTCACGTGGAGACGCGTCCCAATTGCCATGCCAAGCCGCGGGGAGAATACCGAGGTGTCCATCGAACCTAGGCATGGGTCTGACGTCGCTGAACAAACACGTGTCTGGAAGGGAAACCCCTGTCGTAACTCGAGAATATACCCCAGGTTCCGGCCACAACTCGAGAAAAACCATGAGACTTCCCCCTCGCCGTGAGATGAGGCCCGATTCCCCTGCACTGCGTGCAGAGCAATTCCGTGTTCCACATCAAACGTGAAAGGAGCCTTGATTTCCTTGATGGCACTCCAGAGAAAACCCAAGATCACTGTCTCAAGTCTAGAGGAATCCTGAGGTAACTGGAGCAACACGAAAATGCTCCGTGGACCCCAAATCAACTCGAGATGAGAGCTTAGTCCCTGGCTTCAACTCAAGAGGAATACCAACTTTCCACAAGCACCTCAAGAGGAGGCTTCTCTTAGCTACAGTTATGTGAGAGGGACCCTGAGTTTGTGGCCTCAAGTGGAATGGACACCGAGATGCTCTGACTCGAAGTAAGGCCGGATATCCCTGCAGTGAATTGAATGCAGGCTCGTCTTGCATCTCCCAAGACGAAGGGATGCCTGAATCACCTGTGGAGACCACAGAAAAAAAACCTATTTCTCCGCCTCATCGCGGCCGGAGACCTCAAATCCTTTGAAAATTCGAAAGGTCCGCGGAGATCAATGTTTCCAAAGGAGACGATGCCTGACTCCTCTTGAAAATGGATAGGAGTCCCAGGATCACTGTGGCATGTGGAAAGGGACCCTGGGTCTCCCGCCTCACGTGGAGACGCGTCCCAATTGCCATGCCAAGACTCGAGGAGAATCCCGAGGTGTCCCTCGCACCTAGGCCCGAGTCCTGGCGTCGCTGAACAAACACATGTCTGGAAGGGCTCTCCCCGTCGTAACTCAAGAATATACCCCAGGGTCCGTCCGCAACTCGAGAAAAACCATGAGACTTCCCCCTCGCCACGATATGAGGCCTGATTCCCCTGCACTGCGTACAGAGCAATTCCGTGTTCCACATCAAACGTGAAAGGAGACTTGATTTCCTTGATGGCACTCCAGAGAAAACCCAAGATCACTGTCTCAAGTCTAGAGGGATCCTGAGGTCACTGGAGCAACACGATTGGGCTCAGTGGACCCCAAATCAACTCGAGATGAGAGCTTAGTCCCTGGCATCGACTCAAGAGGAATACCAACTTTCCACAAGCACCTCAAGACGAGGCTTCTCTCAGCTACAGGTATGGGAGAGGGACCCTGAGTTTGTGGCCTCAAGTGGAATGGACACCGAGATACTCTGACTCGAAGTAAGGCCGGATATCCCTGCAGTGAATTGAATGCAGGCTCGTCTTGCATCTCCCAAGACGAAGGGATGTCTGAATCCCCTGTGGAGACTACAGAGAAAGACCTAGTTCTCCGCCTCATCGCGGCCGGAGTCCTCACATCCTTTGAAAACTCTAGAGGTCCGCAGAGATCAATGCTTCCAAAGGAGACGATGCCTGACTCCTCTTGAAAATGGATAGGAGTTCCAGGACTCCTGTGGAACTTGGAAAGGGACACTTGGTCTCCCGCCTCACGTGGAGACGCGTCCCAATTGCCATGCCAAGACTCGAAGAGAATACCGATGTGCCCCTAGCACCTAGGCAGGAGTCCTGACGTCGCTGAACAAACACGTGTCTGGAAGGGCCCTCCCCGTGGTAACTCGAGAATATACCCCAGGTTTGGTCCGCAACTCGAGAAAAACCATGAGACTTCCCATTCGCCCCGAGATGAGCCCCGATTACCCTGCACTGCGTGCAGAGGAATTCCGTATTCGACATCAAACGTGAAAGGAGCCTTGATTTCCTTGATGGCACTCCAGAGAAAACCGAAGATCACTGTCTCAATTCTATAGGGATCCTGAGGTCACTGGAGCAACACGAAAGGTCTCCGTGGACCCCAAATCAACTCGAGATGAGAGCTTAGTCCCTGGCTTCGACTTAAGAGGATTACCAATTTTCCACAAGCACCACAAGAGGAGGCCTCTCTCAGCTACAGGTAGGTGAGAGGGACCCTGAGTATGTGGCCTCAAGTGGAATGGACACCGAGATGCTCTGACTCGAAGTAAGGCCGGATATCCCTGCAGTGAAGTGAATGCAGGCTCGTCTTGCATCTCCCAAGAAGAAGGGATGTCTGAATCCCCTGTGGAGGCCACAGAGAAAGACCTAGTTCTCCGCCTCATCGCGACCGGAGTCCTCACATCCTTTGAAAACTCGAGAGGTCCGCGGAGATCAATGTTTCCAAAGGAGACGATGCCTGACTCCTCTTGAAAATGGATAGGAGTCCCAGGATCCCTGTGGCACGTGGAAAGGGACGCTGGGTCTCCCGCCTCACGTGGAGACGCGTCCCAATTGCCATGCCAAGACTCGAGGAGAATCCCGAGGTGTCCCTCGCACCTAGGCCCGAGTCCTGGCGTCGCTGAACAAACACATGTCTGGAAGGGCTCTCCCCGTCGTAACTCAAGAATATACCCCAGGGTCCGTCCGCAACTCGAGAAAAACCATGAGACTTCCCCCTCGCCCCGAGATGAGGCCCGATTCCGTGCACTGCGTGCAGAGCAATTCCGTGTTCCACATCAAATGTGAACGGAGCCTTGATTTCCTTGATGGCACTCCAGAGAAAACCCAAGATCACTGTCTCAAGTTTAGAGGGATCCTGAGGTAACTGGAGCAACACGAAAATGCTCCGTGCACCCCAAATCAACTCGAGATGAGAGCTTAGTCCCTGGCTTCGACTCAAGAGGAATACCAACTTTCCACAAGCACCTCAAGAGGAGGCTTCTCTCAGCTACAGGTATGTGAGAGGGACCCTGAGTTTGTGGCCTCAAGTGGAATGGACACAGAGTTTCTCTGACTCGAAGTAAGGCCGGATATCCCTGCAGTGAATTGAATGCAGGCTCGTCTTGCATCTCCCAAGACGAAGGGATGTCTGAATCCCCAGTGGAGACCACAGAGAAAGACTTAGTTCTCCACCTCATCGTGACCGGAGGCCTCACATCCTTTGAAAACTCGAGATGTCTGGGGAGATCAATGCTTCCAAAGGAGACGATGCCTGACTCCTCTTGAAAATGAATAGGAGTCCCAGGATCCCTGTGGCTCGTGGAAAGGGACACTGGGTCTCCCGCCTCACGTGGAGACGCGTCCCAATTGCCATGCCAAGACTCGAGGAGAATCCCGAGGTGTCCCTCGCACCTAGGCAGGAGTCCTGATGTCGCTGAACAAACACGTGTCTGGAAGGGCTCTCCCCGTCGTAACTCGAGAATATACCCCTGGTTCCGGCCGCAACTAGAGAAAAACCATGAGACTTCCACCTCGCCACGAGATGAGGCCCGAATCCCCTGCACTGCGTGCTGAGCAATTCCGTGTTCCACATCAAACGTGAAAGGAGACTTGATTTCATTCATGGCGCTCCAGAGAAAACCCAAGATCCCTGTCTCAAGTCTAGAGGGATCCTGAAGTCACTGGAGGTACACGAAAGGGCTCCATGGAAACCAAATCAACTCGAGATGAGAGCTTAGTCCCTGGCTTCGACTCAAGAGGAATACCAACTTTTCACAAGCACCTCAAGAGGAGGCTTCTCTCAGCTACAGGTATGTGAGAGGGACCCTGAGTTTGTGGCCTCAAGTGGAATGGACACCGAGATGCTCTGACTCGGAGTAAGGCCGGATATCCCTGCAGTGAATTGAATGCCGGTTCGTCTTGCATTTCCCAAGACGAATGGATGTCTGAATCCCCTGTGGAGACCACAGAGAAAGACCTAGTTCTCCGCCTCATCGCGACCGGAGGCCTCACATCCTTTTAAAACTGGAGAGGTCCGAGGAGATCAATGCTTCCAAAGGAGACGATGCCAGACTCCTCTTGAAAATGGATAGGAGTCCCAGGACCCTGTGGCACGTGGAAAGGGACACTGGGTCTCCCGCCTCACCTGGAGACGCGTCCCAATTGCTATGCCAAATCGCGGGGAGAATAACGAGGTGTCCATCGAACCTAGGCAGGAGTCCTGACGTCGCTGAACAAACACATGTCTGGAAGGGCCCTCCCCGTCGTAACTCGAGAATATACCCAGGTTCCGGCCGCAACTCGAGGAAAAATATGAGAGTTCCCCCTCGCCACGAGATGAGGCCCGATTCCCCTGCACTGCGTGCAGAGCAATTCCGTGTTCCACATCAAACGTGAAAGGAGACTTGATTTCCTTGATGGCACTACAGAGAAAACCCAAGATCACTGTCTCAAGTCTAGAGGGATCCTGAGGTCACTGGAGCAACACGAATTGGCTCAGTGGACCCCAAATCAACTCGAGATGAGAGCTTAGTCCCTGGCATCGACTCAAGAGAAATACCAACTTTCCACAAGCACCTCAAGACGAGGCTTCTCTCAGCTACAGGTATGGGAGAGGGACCCTGAGTTTGTGGCCTCAAGTGGAATGGACACCGAGATACTCTGATTCGAAGTAAGGCCGGATATCCCTGCAGTGAATTGAATGCAGGCTCGTCTTGCATCTCCCAAGACGAAGGGATGTCTGAATCCCCTGTGGATACTACAGAGAAAGACCTAGTTCTCCGACTCATCGCGGCCGGAGGCCTCACATCCTTTGAAAACTCTAGAGGTCCGTGGAGATCAATGCTTCCAAAGGAGACGATGCCTGACTCCTCTTGAAAATGGATAGGAGTTCCAGGACTCCTGTGGAACTTGGAAAGGGACCCTTGGTCTCCCGCCTCACGTGGAGACGCGTCCCAATTGCCATGCCAAGACTCGAAGAGAATACCGATGTGCCCCTAGCACCTAGGCAGGAGTCCTGACGTCGCTGAACAAACACGTGTCTGGAAGGGCCCTTCCCTTCTAACTCGAGTATATACCCCAGGGTCCGTCCGCAACTCAAGAAAAACCATGAGACTTCCCATTCGCCCCGAGATGAGGCCCGATTCCCTAGCACTGGGTGCAGAGCAATACCGTGTTCCACATCAAATGTGAACGGAGCCTTGATTTCCTTGATGGCACTCCAGAGAAAACCCAAGATCACTGTCTCAAGTCTAGAGCGATCCTGAGGTAACTGGAGCAGTACGAAACTGCTCCGTGGACCCTAAATCAACTCGAGATGAGAGCTTAGTCCCTGGCTTAAACCCAGGAAGAATACCAACTTTCCACAAGCACCACAAGAGGAGGCTTCTCTCAGCTACAGTTATGTGAGAGGGACCCTGAGTTTGTGGCCTCAAGTGGAATGGACACCGAGATGCTCTGACTCGAAGTAAGGCCGGATATCCCTTCAGTGAATTGAATGCAGGCTCGTCTTGCATCTCCCAAGACGAAGGGATGTCTGAATCACCTGTGGAGACCACAGAGAAAGAACTAGTTCTCCGCCTCATCGCGAACGGAGGCCTCACATCCTTTGAAAACTCGAGAGGTCCGCAGATATCAATGCTTCCAAAGAAGACGATGCCTGACTTCTCTTGAAAATGGATAGGAGTCCCAGTAGGCCTGTGGAACGTGGAAAGGGACCCTGGGTCTCCCGCCTCACGTGGAGACGCGTCCCAATTGCCATGCCAAGACTCGAGGAGAAGCCCGAGGTGTCCCTTGCACCTAGGCAGGAGTCCTGACGTCGCTGAACAAACACGTGTCTGGAAGGGCCCTCCCCATGGTAACTCGAGAATATACCCCAGGTTCGGTTCGCAACTCGAGAAAAACCATGAGACTTCCCCCTCGCCGCGAGATGAGGCCCGATTACCCTGCACTGCGTGCAGAGTAATTCCGTATTCCACATCAAACGTGAAAGGAGCCTTGATTTCCTTGATGGCACTCCAGAGAAAACCCAAGATCACTGTCTCAATTCTAGAGGGATCCTGAGGTCACTGGAGCAACTCGAAAGGGCTCCGTGGACCCCAAATCAACTCGAGATGAGAGCTTAGTCCCTGGCATCGACTCAAGAGGAATACCAACTTTCCACAAGCACCTCAAGACGAGGCTTCTCTCAGCTACAGGTATGTGAGAGGGACCCTGTGTTTGTGGCCTCAAGTGGAATGGACCCCGAGATGATCTGACTTGAAGTAAGGCCGAATATCCCTGCAGTGAATTGAATGCAGGCTCGGCTTCCATCTCCCAAGACGAAGGGATGTCTGAATCCCCTGTGGAGACCACAGAGAAAGACCTAGTCCTCCGCCTCAACGCGACTGGAGGCCTCACAACCTTTTAAAACTCGAGAGGTCCGCGGAGATCAATGCTTCCAAAGGAGATGATGCCTGACTCCTCTTGCAAATGGATAGGAGTCCCAGGATCCTTGTGGCACGTGGAAAGGGACCCTGGGTCTCCCGCCTCACGTGGAGACGCGTCCCAATTGCCATGCCAAGACTCGAGGAGAATCCCGAGGTGTCCCTCGCACCTGGGCAGGAGTCCTGACGTCGCTGAACAAACACGTGTCTGGAAGGGCCCTCCCCGTCGTCACTCGAGAATATACCCCAGGTTCCGGCCGCAACTCGAGAAAAACCATGAGACTTCCCCCTCGCGGCGAGATGAGGCCTGATTCCCCTGCATTGCGTGCAGAGCAATTCCGTGTTCCACATGACACGTGAAAGGAGCCTTGATTTCCTTGATGGCACTGCAGAGAAAACCCAAGATCACTGTCTCAAGTCTAGAGGGATCCTGAGGTCACTGGAGAAACACGAAAGGGCTCCGTGTAACCCAAATCTACTCGAGATGAGAGCTTAGTCCCTGGCTTCGACTCAAGAGGAATACCAACTTTCCACAAGCACCTCAAGAGGAGGCTTCTCTCAGCTACAGGTATGTGAGAGGGACCCTGAGTTTGTGGCCTCAAGTGGAATGGACACCGAGATGCTCTGACTCGAAGTAAGGCCGGATATCCCTGCAGTGAATTGAATGCAGGCTCGTCTTGCATCTCCCAAGACGAAGGGTTGTCTGAATCCCCTTTGGAGTCCACAGAGAAAGACCTAGTCCTCCGCCTCACCGCGAACGGAGGCCTCACGTCCTTTGAAAATTCGAGAGGTCCGCGGAGATCAATGCTTCCAAAGGAGACGATGACTTGAAAATGGATAGGAGTCCCAGGATCCCTGTGGCACGTGGAAAGGGACCCTGGGTCTCCCGCCTCACATAGAGACGCGTTCCAATTACCACGCCAAGAATCGAAGGGAATCCCGAGCTGTCCCTCGCACCTAGGCAGGAATCCTGACGTCGCTGAACAAACACAAGTCTGGAAGGGCCCTCCCCGTCGTAACTCGAGAATATACCCCAGGTTCCGGCCGCAACTCGAGAAAAACCAAGAGACTATCCCCTCGCCGCGAGATGTGGCCCGATTCCCCTGCACTGCGTGCAGAGCAATTCCGTGTTCCACATCAAACGTGAAAGGAGCCTTGATTTCCTTGATGGCACTCCAGAGAAAACCCAAGATCACTGTCTCAAGTAGAGGGATCCTGAGGTCACTGGAGCAACACGAAAGGGCTCCGTGGACCCCAAATCAACTCGAGATGAGAGCTTAGTCCCTGGCTTCGCCTCAAGAGGAATACCAACTTTCCACAAGCACCTCAAGAGGAGGCTTCTCTCAGCTACAGGTATGTGAGAGGGCCCCTGAGTTTGTGGATTCAAGTGGAATGGACACCGAGATGCTCTGACTCGAAGTAAGACCGGATATCCCTGAAGTGAATTGAATGCAGGCTCGTCTTGCATCTCCCAAGACGAAGGGATGTCTGAATCCCCTGTGGAGACCACAGAGAAAGAGCTAGTCCTCCGCCTCATCACGACCGGAGGCCTCACATCCTTTGAAAACTCGAGAGGTCTGCGGAGATCAATGCTTCCAAAGGAGACGATGCCTGACTCCTCTTGAAAATGGATAGGAGTCCCAGGATCCCTGTGGCACGTGGAAAGGGACCCTGGGTCTCCCGCCTCACGTGGAGACGCGTCCCAATTGCCATGCCAAGACTCGAGGAGAATCCCGAGGTGTCCCTCGCACCATGGCAGGAGTCCTGACGTCGCTGAAAAACACGTGTCTGGAAGGGCCCTCCCCGTCGTAACTCGCGAATATACCCCAGGTTCCGGCCGCAAATCGAGAAAAACCATGAGACTTCCTCCTCGCCGCGAGATGAGGCCCGATTCCCCTGCACTGCGTGCAGGGCAGTACCGTGTTCCACATCAAACGTGAAAGGAGCCTTGATTTCCTTGATGGGACTGCAGAGAAAACCCAAGATCACTGGCTCAAGTCTAGAGGGATCCTGAGGTCACTGGAGCAACATGAAAGGGCTCCGTGTAACCCAAATCTACTCGAGATGCGAGCTTAGTCCCTGGCTTCGACTCAAGAGGAATACCAACTTTCCACAAGTACCTCAAGAGGAGGCTTCTCTCAGCTACAGGTATGTGAGAGGGACCCTGAGTTTGTGGCCTCAAGTGGAATGGACACCGAGATCATCTGACTCGAAGTAAGGCCGGATATCCCTGCAGTGAATTGAATGCAGGCTCGTCTTGCATCTCCCAAGACGAAGGGTTGTCTGAATCCCCTGTGGAGACCACAGAGAAAGACCTAGTTGTCAGACTCCACGCGATCGGAGCCTCACATCCTTTGAAAACTCGAGAGGTCCGCGGAGATCAATGCTTCCAAAGGAGACGATGCCTCACTCCTCTTGAAAATGGATAGGAGTCCCAGGATCCCTGTGGCACGTGGAAAGGGACCCTGGGTCTCCCGCCTCACGTGGAGACGCGTCCCAATTGCCATGCCAAGACTCGAGGAGAATCCCGAGGTGTCCCTCGCACCTAGGCATGAGTCCTGACGTCGCTGAAGAAACACGTGTCTGGAAGGGCCCTCCCCGTCGTAACTCGCGAATATACCCCAGGTTCCGGCCGCAACTCGAGAAAAAATATGAGACTTCCCCCTCGCCGCGAGATGAGTCCCGATTCCCTTGCACTGCGTGCAGAGCAATTCCGTGTTCCACATCAAACGTGAAAGGAGCCTTGATTTCCTTGATGGCACGCCAGAGAAACCGCAAGATCACTGTCTCAAGTCTAGAGGGATCCTGAGGTCACTGTAGCAAGACGAAAAGGCTCCGTGGACCCCAAATCAACTCGAGATGAGAGCTCAGTCCCTGGCTGCGACTCAAGAGGAATACCAACTTTCCACAAGCACCTCAAGAGGAGGCTTGTTTCAGCTACAGGAATGTGAGAGGGACCCTGAGTTTTTGTCCTCAAGTGGAATGGACACCGAGAAGCTCTGACTCGAAGTAAGGCCAGATATTCCTGCAGTGAATTGAATGCAGGCTCGTCTTGCATCTCCAAAGACGAAGGGATGTCTGAATCCCCAGTGGAGACCACAGAGAAAGACCTAGTTCTCTGCCTCATCGCGACCGGAGGCCTCACATCCTTTGAAAACTCGAGAGGTCCGCGGAGATCAATGCTTCCAAAGGAGACGATTCTTGAGTCCTCTTGGAAATGGATAGGATTCCCCGGATCCCTGCGGCAAGTGCAAAGGGACCCTGGGTCTCCCGCCTCATGTGGAGACGCGACCCAAATGCCATTCCAAGACTCGAGGAGAATCCCGAGTTGTCCCTCGCACCTAGGCAGGAGTCCTGACGTCGCTGAACAAACACGTGTCTGGAAGGGCCCTCCCCGTCGTCACTCGCGAATATACCCCAGGTTCCGGCCGCAACTCGAGAGAAACCATGAGACTTCCCCCTCGCCACGAGATGAGGCCCGATTCAACTGCACTGCATGCAGAGCAATTCCGTGTTCCACTTCAAACGAGAAAGGAGCCGAGATTTCCTTGATGCCACTCCAGAGAAAACCCAAGATCACTGTCTCAAGTCTAGAGGGATCCTGAGGTCACTGGAGCAACACGAAAGGGCTCCGTGGACCCCAAATCAACTCGAGATGAGAGCTTAGTGTCTGGCTTCGACTCAAGAGGAATACCAACTTTCCACAAGCACCTCAAGAGGAAGCTTCTCTCAGCTACAGGTATGTGAGAGGGACCCTGAGTTTGTGTCCTCAAGTGGAATGGACACCGAGATGCTCTGACTCGAAGTAAGGCCGGATATCCCTGCAGTGAATTGAATGCAGGCTCGTCTTGCATCTCCCAAGACGAAGGGGTGTCTGAATCACCTGTGGTGACCACAGAGAAAGAGCTAGTCCTCCGCCTCATCGCGACCGGAGGCCTCACATCCTTTGAAAACTCGAGAGGTCCGCGGAGATCAATGCTTCCAAAGGAGACGATGCCTGACTCCTCTTGAAAATGGATAGGAGTCCCAGGATCCCTGTGGCACGTGGAAAGGGAACCTGGGTCTCCCGCCTTACGTGGAGACGCGTCCCAATTGCCATGCCAACACTCGAGGAGAATCCCGAGTTGTCCCTCGCACCAAGGCAGGTGTCTTTAAGTCGCTGAACAAACACGTGTATGGAAGGGCCTTTCCCATTGTAACTCTAGACTATACCCAAGCTTCCGGCCGCAACTCGAGAAGAACCATGAGACTTCCCCCTCGCCGCGAGATGAGGCCCGATTCCCCTGCACTACATGCAGAGCAACTCCGTGTTCCACATCAAACATGAAAGGAAACTTGATTTCCTTGATGGCACTCCAGAGAAAACCCAAGATCACTGTCTCAAGTCTAGAGGGATCCTGAGGTCACTGGAGCAACACGAAAGGGCTCCGTGGACCCCAAATCAACTCGAGATGCGAGGTTAGTCCCTGGCTTCGACTCAAGAGGAATACCAGCTTTCCACAAGCACCTGAAGTGTAGGCTTCTCTCAGCTACAGGTATGTGAGAGGGACCCTGAGTTTGTGGCCTCAAGTGGAATGGGCACCGAGATGCTCTGACTCGAAGTAAGGCCGGATATCCCTGCAGTGAATTAAATGCACGCTCGTCTTGCATCTCCCAAGACGAAGGGATGTCTGAATCCCCTGTGGAGACCACAGAGAAAGACCGAGTTCTCCGCCTCATTGCGACCTGAGGCCTCACTTCCTTTGAAAACTCGAGAGGTCCGCGGAGATCAATGCTTCCAAAGGAGACGATGCCTGACTCCTCTTGAAAATGGATAGGAGTCCCAGCATCCCTGTGGCACGTGGAAAGGGACCCTGGGTCTCCCGCCTCACGTGGAGACGCGTCCCAATTGCCATGCCAAGACTTGTGGAGAATCGCGAAGTGTCCCTCGCACCTAGGCAGGAGTCCTGACATCGCTGAACAAACACGTGACTGGAAGGGCCCTCCCCGTCGTAACTCGAGAATATACCCCAGGTTCCGGCCGCAACTCGAGAAAAACCATGAGACTTCCCCTTCGGTGCGATATCAGGCCCGATTCCCCTGCACTGCGTGCAGAGCAATTCTGTGTTCCACATCAAACTCGAAAGGAGCCTTGATTTCCTTGATGGCACTCCAGAGAAAACCCAAGATCACTCTCTCAAGTCTAGAGGGATCCTGAGGTCACCGTAGCAACACGAAAGGGCTCCGTGGACCCCAAATCAACTCGAGATGAGAGCTTAGTCCTTGGCTTCGACTCAAGAGGAACACCAACTTTCCACAAGCACCTCAAGAGGAGGCTTCTCTCAGCTACAGGTATGTGACAGGGACCCTGAGTTTGTGGCCTCAAGTGGAATGGACACCGAGATGCTCTGACTTGAAGTAAGGCCGGATATCCCTGCAGTGAATTGAATGCAGGCTCGTCTTGCATCTTCCAAGACGAAGGGATGTCTGAATCCCCTGTGGAAACCACAGAGAAAGACCTAGTCCTCAGCCTCAACGCGACCGGAGGCCTCACATCCTTTGAAAATTCTAAAGGTCTGCTGAGATCAATGCTTCCAAAGGAGACGATGCCTGACTCCTCTTGAAAATGGATAGGAGTCCCAGGATCCCTGTGGCACGTGGAAAGGGACCCTGGGTCCCCGCCTCACGTGGAGACGCGTCCCAATTGCCATGCCAAGACTCGAGGAGAATCCCGAGGTGTCCCTCGCACCTTGGCAGGAGTGCTGACGTCGCCGGACAAACACGTGTCTGGAAGGGCCCTCCCCATCGTAACTCGAGAATATTCCCCAGGTTCCGGCCGCAACTTGAGAAAAACCATGAGACTTCGCCTCACCGCGAGATGAGGCCCTATTCCCCTGCACTGCGTGCAGAGCAATTCCGTGTTCCACATCAAACGTGAAAGGAGCCTTGATTTCCTTGATGGCACTCCAGAGAAAACCCAAGATCACTGTCTCAAGTCTAGAGGGATCCTGAGGTCATTGGAGCAACACGAAAGGGCTCCGTGGACCCCAAATCAACTCGAGATGAGAGCTTAGTCCCTGGCTTCGACTCAAGAGGAATACCAACTTTCCACAAGCACCTTAAGAGGAGGCTTCTCTCAGCTACAGGTATGTGAGAGGGACCATGATTTTGTGGCCTCAAGTGGAATGGACACCGAGATGCTCTGACTTGACGTAAGGCCAGATATCCCTGCAGTGAATTGAATGCAGGCTCGTCTTGCATCTCCCAAGATGAAGGGATGTCTGAATCCCCTGTGGAGACAAAAGAGGAAGACCTAGTCCTCCGCCTCATCGCGACCAGAGGCCTCACATCCTTTGAAAATTCGAGAGGTCTGCGGAGATCAATGCTTCCAAAGGAGACGATGCCTGACTCCTCTTGAAAATGGATAGGAGTCCCAGGATCCCTGTCGCACGTGGAAAGGGACCCTGGGTCCCCGCCTCACGTGGAGACGCGTCCCAAATGCCAATCCAAGACTCGAGGAGAATCCAGAGGTTCCCTCGCACCTAGACACGAGTCCTGACGTCGCTGAATAAACACGTGTCTGGAAGGGCCCTCCCCGTCGTAACTCGAGAATATACCCAAGGTTCCGGCCGCAACTCGAGAAAAAATATGAGACTTCCCCCTCGCCGCGAGATGAGGCCCTTTTTCACTGCACTGTGTGCAGACCAATTCCGTATCCCATATCAAACTTGAAATGAGGCTTGATTTCCTTGATGGCACTCCAGAGAAAAAGCAAGATCACTGTCTCAAGTCTAGAGGGATCCTGAGGTCACTGTAGAAACACGAAAGGGCTCCGTGGACCCCAAATCAACTCGAGATGAGAGCTTAGTTCCTGGCTTCGACTCAAGAGGAATACCAACTTTCCACAAGCACCTCAAGAGGAGGCTTCTCTCAGCTACAGGTATGTGAGAGGGACCCTAAGTTTGTGGCCTCAAGTGGAATGGACACCGAGATGCTCTGACTCGAAGTAAGGCCGTATATCCCTGCAGTGAATTGAATGCAGGCTCGTCTTGAATCTCCCAAGACGAAGGGATGTCTCAATCACCTGTGGAGACCACAGAGAAAGACCTAGTTCTCCGCCTCTTCGCGACCGGAGGCCTCGAATCCTTTGAAAATTGGAGAGGTCCGCGGAGATCAATGCTTCCAAAGGAGACGATGCGTGACTCCTCTTGCAAATGGATCGGAGTCCCAGGATCCCTGTGGCACGTGGAAAGGGACCCTGGGTCTCCCGCCTCACGTGGAGACGCGTCCCAATTGCCATGCCAAGACTCGAGGAGAATCCCGAGGTGTCCCTCGCACGTAGACAGGAGTCCTGACGTCGCTGAACAAATACGTGTCTGGAAGGGCCCTCCCGGTCGTAACTCGAGAATATACCCCATGTTCCGGCCGCAACTCGAGAAAAACCAGGAGACTTCCCCCTTGCCGCGAGATGAAGCCCGATTCCCCTGCACTGCGTGCAGAGCAATTTCGTGTTCCACATCAAACGTGAAAGGAGCCTTGATTTCCTTGATGGCACTCCAGAGAAAACCCAAGATTACTCTCTCAAGTCTAGAGGGATCCTGAGGTCACTATAGCAACACGAAACGGCTCCTGGACCCCAAATCAACTCGAGATGAGAGCTTATTCCCTGGCTTCGACTCAAGAGGAATAGCAACTTTCCACAAGCACCTCAAGAGGAGGCTTCTCTCAGCTACAGGTATGTGAGAGGGACCCTGAATTTGTGGCCTCAAGTGGAATGGACACTGAGATGCTGTCTCGAAGGAAGGCCGGATATCCCTGCAGTGAATTGAATGCAGGCTCATCTTGCATCTCCCAAGACGAAGGGATGTCTGCATCCCCTGTGGAGACGACAGAGATAGACCTAGTTCTCCGCCTCATCGCGACCGGAGGCCTCACATCCTTTGAAAACTCGAGAGGTCCGCGGGGATCCATGTTTCCAAATTAGACGATGCCTGACTACTCTTGAAAATGGATAGGAGTCCCAGGATTCCTGTGGTACGTCGAAAGCGACCCTGGGTCTCCCGCCTCACGTGGAGACGCGTCACAATTGCCATGCCGAGACTCGACGAGAATCCCGAGGTGTCCCTCGCACCTAGGCAGAAGTCCTGACATCGCTGAACAAACACGTGTCTGGAATGGCCCTCCCTGTTATAACTTGAGAATATACCCCAGGTCCCGGCCGCAACTCGAGAAAACCCATGAGACTTCCCCCTCGCCGCGAGATGAGACCCGATTCCCCTGCACTGCGTGCAGAGCAGTTTCGTGTTCCACATCAAAAGTGAAAGGAGCCTTGATTTCCTTGATGGCACTCCAGAGAAAACCCAAAATCACTGTCTCAAGTCTAGAGGGATCCTGAGGTCACTGGAGCAACACGAAAGGGCTCCATGGACCCCAAATCAACTCGAGATGAGACCTTAGTCCCTGGCTTCGAATCAAGAGGAATATCAACTTTCCACAAGCACCTCAAGAGGAGGCTTCTCTCAGCTACAGGTATGAGAGAGGGACCCTGAATTTGTGGCCTCAAGTGGAATGAACAACGAGATGCTCTGACTCGAAGTAAGGCCGGATATCCCTGCAGTGAATTGAATGCAGGATCGTCTTGCATCTCCAAGACGAAGGGGTGTCTGAATCCCCTGTTGAGACCAGAGAGAAAGACCTAGTTCTCCGCCTCATCGTGACTGGAGGCCTCACATCCTTTGAAAACTCGAGGGGTCCGCGGAGATCAATGCTTCCAAAGGAGACGATGCCTGACTCCTCTTGAAAATGGATAGGAGTCCCAGGATCCCTGTGGCACGTGGAAAGGGAACCTGGGTCTCCCGCCTCACGTGGAGACGCGTCCCAATTGCCATGCCAAGACTCGAGGAGAATCCCGAGGTGTCCCTCGCACCTAGGCAGGAGTCCTGACGTCGCTGAACAAACACGTGTCTGGAAGGGCCCTCCCCATCGTAACTCGAGAATATACCCCAGGTTCCGGCCGCAACTCGAATAAAACCATGAGACTTCCCCCTCGCCGCGAGATGAGCCCTGATTCCCCTGCACTGCATGCAGAGCAATTCCGTGTTCCACATCAAAAGTGAAAGGAACCTTCATTTCCTTGATGGCACTCCAGAGAAAACCCAGAGTCACTGTCTGAAGTCTAGAGGGATCCTGAGGTCACTGGAGCAACACGAAAGGGCTCCGTGGACCCCAAATCAACTCGAGATGAGAGCTTAGTCCCTGGCTTCGACTCAAGAGGAATACCAAGTTTCCACAAGCACCTCAAGAAGAGGCTTCTCTCAGCTACATGGATGTGAGAGGTACCCTGAGTTTGTGGCCTTAAGTGGAATGGACACCGAGATGGTCTGACTCGAAGTAAGGTCGGATATCCCTGCAGTGAATTGAATGCAGGCTCGTCTTGCATCTCCCAAGACGAAGGGATGTCTGAATACCCTGTGGAGACCACAGAGAAAGACCTAGTCCTCCGCCTCATCGCGACCGGAGGCCTCACATCCTTTGAAAACTCGACAGGTCTGCGGAGATCAATGCTTCCAAAGGAGACGATGCCTGACTCCTCTTGAAAATGGATAGGAGTCCCAGGATCCCTGTGGCACGTGGAAAGGGACCCTGGGTCTCCCGCTTCACGTGGAGACGCGTCCCAATTGCCATGACAAGATTCGAGGAGAATCCCGAGGTGTCCCTCACAGCTAGGCACGAGTCCTGACGTCGCTGAACAAACACGTGTCTAGAAGGGCCCTCCCCGTCGTAACTCGAGAATATACCCCAGGTTCCGGCCGCAACTCGAGAAAAACCATGAGATTTCCCCCTCGCCGCCAGATGAGGCCCGATTCCAATGCACTGCGTGCAGTACAATTCCGTGTTCCACATCAAACGTGAAAGGAGCCTTGATTTCCTTGATGGCACTCCAGAGAAAACCCAAGATCACTGTCTCAAGTCTAGAGGGATCCTGAGGTCACTGGAGCAACACGAAATTTCCCCTTAGACCCCAAATCAACTCGAGATGAGAGCTTAGTCCCTGGCTTCGACTCAAGTGGAATACCAACTTTCCACAAGCACCTTAAGAGGAGGCTTCTCTAAGCTACAGGTATGTGAGAGGGACCCTGAGTTTGTGGCCTCAAGTGGAATGGACACCGAGATGCTCTGAGTCGAAGTAAGGCGGGATATCCCTGTAGTGAATAGAATGCAGGCTCGTCTTGCATCTCCCAAGACGAAGGGATGTCTGAATCCCCTGTGGAGATGACAGAGAAAGACCTAGTCCTCCGCCTCATCGCGACCGGAGACATCACATCCTATGAAAAATCGAGAGGTCTGCGGAGATCAATGCTTCCAAAGGAGACGATGCCTGACTCCTCTTGAAAATGGATAGGAGTCCCAGGATCCATCTGGCACGTGGAGAGGGACCCTGGGTCTCCCGCCTCACGTGGAGACGCGTTCCAATTGCCATGCCAAGACTCGAGGAGAATTCCGAGGTGTCCCTCGCACCTAGGCAGGAGTCCTAACGTCGCTGAGCAAACACGTTTCTGGAAGGGCCCTCCCCTTCGTAACTCGAGAATATACCCCAGATTCCGGTCGCAACTCGGGAAAAACAATGAGACTTCAAATTCGCCGCGAGATAAGGCCCAATTACCCTGCACTGCGTGCAGAGCAATTCCGTGTTCCACATCAAACATGATGGGAGCCTTGATTTCCTTGATGGAACTCCAGAGAAAACCCAAGATCACTGTCTCAAGTCTAGAGGGATCCTGAGGTCACTGGAGCAACACGAAAGGGCTCCGTGGACCCCAAATCAACTCGGATGAGAGCTTAGTCCCTGGCTTCGACTCAAGAGGAATACCAACTTTCCACAAGCACCTCAAGAGGAGGCTTCTCTCAGCTACAGTTATGTGAGAGGGACCCTGATTTTGTGGCCTCAAGTGGAATGGACACCGAGATGCTCTGACTCGAGGTAAGGCCGAATATCCCTGCAGTGAATTGAATGCAGGGTCGTCTTGCATCTCCCAAGACGAAGGGATGTCTGAATCCCTTGTGGAGACCACAGAGAAAGACCTAGTTCTCCACCTCATCGCCACCGGAGGCCTCACATCCTTTGAAAACTCGAGAGGTCCGCGGAGATCAATGCTTCCAAAGGAGAAGATGCCTGACTCCTCTTGAAAATGGATAGGAGTCCCAGGATCCGTGTGGCACGTGGAAAGGGAACCTGGGTCTTCCGCCTCACGTGGAGACGCGTCCCAATGGCAATGCCAAGACTCGAGGAGAATCCCGAGGTGTCCCTGGCACCTAGGCAGGCGTCCTGACGTCGCTGAACAAACACGTGTCTGGAAGGGCCCTCCCCGTAGTAACTTGAGAATGTACCCCAGGTTCCGGCCGCAACTCGAGAAAAATCATGAGACTTCCCCCTCGCCGCGAGATGAGGCCCGATTCCCCTGCACTGCGTGCAGAGCAATTCCGTGTTCCACATCAAACGTGAAAGGAGCCTTGATTTCCTTGATGGCACTCCACAGAAAACCCAAGATCACTGTCTCAAGTCTAGAGAGATCCTGAGGTCACTGTAGCAACACGAAAGGGCTCCATGACCCTAAATCAACTCGAGATGAGAGCTTAGTCCCTGGCTTCGACTCAAGGGGAATACCAACTTTCCACAAGCACCTCAAGAGGAGGCTTCTCTCAGCTACAGGTATGTGAGAGGGACCCTGAGTTTGTGGCCTCAAGTAGAATGGACACCGAGATGCTCTGACTCGAAGTAAGGCCGGATATCCCTGCAGTGAATTGAATGCAGGCTCGTCTTGCATCTCCCAAGACGAAGGGGTGTCTGAATCCCTTGTGGAGACCACAGAGAAAGACCTAGTTCCCCGCCTCATCGCGACCGGAGGCCTCACATCCTTTGAAAACTCGAGAGGTCCGGGGAGATCAATGCTTCAAAAGAAGACGATGCCTGACTCTTCTTGAAAATGGATAGGAGTCTCAGGATCCCTTTGGCACGTGGAAAGACACACTGGGTCTTCCGCCTCACGTGGAGACCCGTCCCAATTGCCATGCCAAGACTCGACGAGTATCCCGAGGTGTCCCTCGCACCTAGGCAGGAGTGCTGACGTCGCTGAACAAACACGTGTCTGGAAGGGCCCTCCCCGTAGTAACTCGAGAATATACCCCAGGTTCCGGCCGCAACTCGAGAAAAACCATGAGAATTCCCCCTCGCCGCGAGATGAGGCCCGATTCCCCTGCACAGCGTGCAGAGCAATTCCGTGTTCCACATCAAACGTGAAAGGAGCCTTGATTTCCTTGATGGCACTCCAGAGAAAACCCAAGATCACTGTCTCAAGTCTAGAGGGATCCTGAGGTCACTGGAGCAACAGGAAAGGGCTCCGTGGACCCCAAATCAACTCGAGATGAGAGCTTAGTCCCTGGCTTCGACTCAAGAGGAATACCAACTTTCCAAAAGCACCTCAAGAGGAGGCTTCTCTCAGCTACAGGTATGTGAGAGGGACCCTGAGTTTGTGGCCTCAAGTGGAATGGACACCGAGATGCTCTGACTCGAAGTAAGGCCGGATATCCCTGCAGTGAATTGAATGCATGCTCGTCTTGCATCTCCCAAGACGAAGGGATGTCTGAATCCCCTGTGGAGACAACAGAGAAGGAACTAGTTCTCTGCCTCATCGCGACCGGAGGCCTCACATCCTTTGAAAACTCGAGAGGTCCGCGGAGATCAATGCTTCCAAAGGAGACGATGCCTGACTCCTCTTGAAAATGAGTAGGAATCCCAGGATCCTGTGGCACGTGGAAAGGGACACTGGGTCTACCGCCTCATGTGGAGACGCGTCCCAATTGCCATGCCAATCCTCGGGGAGAATACCGAGTTGTCCATCGAACCTAGGCCTGGGTTTTGACGTCGATGAGCAAAGGCGTGTCTGGAAGGGCACCCCAGTCGTAACTCGAGCATATACCCCAGATTCCGGCCGCAACTCGAGAAAAACCATGAGACTTCCCCCTCGCCGTGAGATGAGGCCCGATTACCCTACACTGCGTGCAGAGCAATTCCGTGTTCCACATCAAACCTGAAAGGAGCCTTAATTTCCTTGATGGCACTCCAGAGAAAACCCAAGATCACTGTCTCACGTCTAGAGGGATCCTGGCGTCACTGTAGCAACACAAAAGGGCTCCCTGGAGCCCAAGTCAACTCGAGATGAGAGTTTAGTCCCTGGCTTCGTCTCAAGAGGAATACCAACTTTCCACAAGCACCTCAAGGGGAGGCTTCTCCCAGCTACAGGTATCTGAAAGGGACCCTGAGTTTGTGGCCTCAAGTGGAATGGACACCGAGATGCTCTGTCTCGAAGTAAGGCCAGATATCCCTGCAGTGAATTGAATGCAGGCTCGTCTTGCATCTCCCAAGACGAAGGGATGTCTGAATTCCCTGTGGAGACTACAGAGAAAGAACTAGTTCTCCGCCTCATTGCGACCAGAGGCGTCACATCCTTTGAAAGCTCCAGAGGTCGGCGGAGATCAATGCTTCCCAAGGAGACGATACCTGACTCCTCTTCAAAATGGATAGGAGTCCCAGGATCCCTGTGGCACGTGGAAAGGGACCCTGGGTCTCCCGCCTCACGTGGAGACGCGTCCCAATTGCCATGCCAAGACTCGAGGAGAATCCCGAGGTGTCCCTTGCACCTAGGCAGGAGTCCTGACGTCGCTGAACAAACACGTGTCTGGAAGGGCCCTCCCCGTCGGAACTCGAGAATATAACCCAGGTTCCGGCCGCAACACGAGAAATACCATGAGACTTCCCCCTCGCCGCGAGATGAGTCCCGATTCCCCTGCACTGCATGCAGAGCAATTCCGTGTTCCACATCAAACGAGAAAGGAGCCTTGATTTCCTTGATGGCACTCCAGAGAAAACCCAAGATCACTATCTCAAGTCT
The DNA here is from genome assembly GCF_033118175.1 of Dama dama. Classification (NCBI taxonomy): domain Eukaryota; kingdom Metazoa; phylum Chordata; class Mammalia; order Artiodactyla; family Cervidae; genus Dama; species Dama dama. Next base: position 2,258,828 of record NW_026870898.1, on the reverse strand, counting down.
AGAGGGATCCTGAGGTCACTGGAGCAACACGAAAGGCCTCCGGGGACCCCAAATCAACTCGAGATGAGAGCTTAGTCCCTGGCTTCGACTCAAGAGGAATACCAACTTTCCACAAGCACCTCAAGAGGAGGCTTCGCTCAGCTACAGGTATGTGAGAGGGACCCTGAGTTTGTGGCCTCAAGTGGAATGGACCCCAAGATGCTCTGACTCGAAGTAAGGCCGGATATCCCTGCAGTGAATTGAATGCAGGCTCGTCTTGCATCTCGCAAGACTAAGGGATGTCTGAATCCCCTGTGGAGATCACAGAGAAAGACCTAGTCCTCCGCCTCCACGCGACCGGAGGCCTCACATCCTTTGAAAACTCGAGAGGTCCGCGGAGATCAATGCTTCCAAAGGAGACGATGCCTGACTCCTCTTGAAAATGGATAGGAGTCCCAGGATCCCTGTGGCACGTGGAAAGGGAACCTGGGTCTCCCGCCTCACGTGGAGACGCGTCCCAATTGCCATGCCAAGACTCGAGGAGAATCCCGAGGTGTCCCTCGCACCTTGGCAGGAGTCCTGACGTCGCTGGACAAACACGTGTCTGGAAGGGCCCTCCCCGTCGTAACTCGAGAATATAACCCAGGTTCCGGCCGCAACACAAGAAAGACCATGAGACTTTCCCCTCGCCGCGAGATGAGTCCCGATTCCCCTGCACTGCATGCAGAGCAATTCCGTGTTCCACATCAAACGTGAAAGGAGCCTTGATTTCCTTGATGGCACTCCATAGAAAACCCAAGATCACTATCTCAAGTCTAGAGGGATCCTGAGGTCACTGGAGCAACATGAAAGGGCTCCATGGACCCCAAATCAACTCGAGATGAGAGCTTAGTCCCTGGCTTCCACTCAAGAGGAATACCAACTTTCCACAAGCACCTCAAGAGGAGGCTTCGCTCAGCTACATGTATGTGAGAGGGACCCTGAGTTTGTGGCCTCAAATGGAATGGACCCCGAGATGCTCTGACTCGAAGTAAGGCCGGATATCCCTGCAGTGAATTGAATGCAGGCTCGTCTTCCATCTCGCAAGACGAAGGGATGTCTGAATCCCCTGTGGAGATCACAGAGAAAGACCTAGTCCTCCGCCTCAACGCGACCGGAGGCCTCACATCCTTTGAAAACTCGAGAGGTCCGCGGAGATCAATGCTTCCAAAGGAGAGGATGCCTGACTCCTCTTGAAAATGGATAGGAGTCCCAGGATCCCTGTGGCAAGTGGAAAGGGAATCTGGGTCTCCCGCCTCACGTGGAGACGCGTCCCAATTGCCATGCCAAGACTCGAGGAGAATCCCGAGGTGTCCCTCGCACCTAGGCAGGAGTCCTGACATCGCTGAACAAACACGTGTCTGGAAGGGCCCTCCCCGTCGTAACTCGAAAATATAAATCAGGTTCCGGCCGCAACTCGAGAAAAAATATGAGACTTCCCCCTCGCCGCGAGATGAGGCCCGATTCCCCTGCATTGCGTGCAGAGCAATTCCGTGTTCCACATCAAACGTGAAAGGAGCCTTGATTTCCTTGATGGCACTCCAGACAAAACCCAAGATCACTGTCTCAAGTCTAGAGGGATCCTAGGTCACTGGAGCAACACGAAAGGGCTCCGTGGACCCCAAATCAACTCGAGATGAGAGCTTAGCCCCTGGCTTCGACTCAAGAGGAATACCAACTTTCCACAAGCACCTCAAGAGGAGGCTTCTCTCAGCTACAGGTATGTGAGAGGGACCCTGAGTTTGTGGCCTCAAGTGGAATGGACACCGAGATGCTCTGACTCGAAGTAAGGCCGGATATCCCTGCAGTGAATTGAATGCAGGCTCGTCTTGCATCTCCCAAGACGAAGGGATGTCTGAATGCCCTGTGGAGACCACAGAGAAAGACCTAGTTCTCCGCCTCATCGCGACCGGAGGCCTCACATCCTTTGAATACTCGAGAGGTCCGCGGAGATCAATGTTTCCAAAGGAGACGATGCCTGACTCCTCTTGAAAATGGATAGGAGTCCCAGGATCCCTGTGGACGTGGGAAGGGACCCTGGGTCTCCCGCCTCACGTGGAGACGCGTCCCAATTGCCATGCCAAGACTCGAGGAGAATCCCGATATGTCCCTCGCACCAAGGCAGGTGTCTTGACGTCGCTGAACAAACACGTGTATGGAAGGGCCTTTCCCATTGTAACTCTAGACTATACCCAAGCTTCCGGCCGCAACTCGAGAAGAACCATGAGACTTCCCCCTCGCCGCGAGATGAGGCCCGATTCCCCTGCACTACATGCAGAGCAATTCCGTGTTCCACATCAAACATGAAAGGAGACTTGATTTCCTTGATGGCACTCCAGAGAAAACCCAAGATCACTGTCTCAAGTCTAGAGGGATCCTGAAGTCACTGGAGCAACACGAAAGGGCTCCGTGGACCCCAAATCAACTCGAGATGAGAGCTTAGTCCCTGGCTTCGACTCAAGAGGAATACCAACTTTCCACAAGCACCTCAAGAGGAATCTTCTCTCAGCTACAGGTATGTGAGAGGGACCCTGAGTAAGTGGCCTCAAGTGGAATGGACACCGAGATGTTCTGACTCGACATAAGGCCAGATATCCTTGCAGTGAATTGAATACCGGCTCGTCTTGCATCTCCCAAGACGAAGGGATGTCTAAATCCCCTGTGGAGACCACAGAGAAAGACCTAGTTCTCCGACTCATCACGACCGGAGGCCTCACATCCTTTGAAAACTCGAGAGGTCCGCGGAGATCAATGCTTTCAAAGGAGACATTGCCTGACTCCTCTTGAAAATGGATAGGAGTCCCAGGATACCTGTGGCACGTGGAAAGGGAACATGGGTCTCCCGCCTCACGTGGAGACGCGTCCCAATTGCCATGCCAAGACTCGAGGAGAATCCCGAGGTGTCCCTCGCACCTAGGCAGGAGTCCTGACGTCGCTGAACAAACACGTGTCTGGAAGGGCCCTCCCCGTCGTAACTCGAGAATATGAATCAGTTTCCGGCCGAAACTCGAGAAAAAATATGAGACTTCCCCCTCGCCGCAAGATGAGGCCCGATTCCCCTGCACTGCGTGCAGAGCAATTCCGTGTTCCACATCAAACGTGAAAGGAGACTTGATTTCCGTGATGGCACTCCAGGGAAAACCCAAGATCACTGTCTCAAGTCTAGAGGGATCCTGAGGTCACTGGAGCAACACGAAAGGGCTCCGTGGAAACCAAATCAACTCGAGATGAGAGCTTAGTCCCTGGCTTCGACTCAAGAGGAATACCAACTTTCCACAAGCTCCTCAAGGAGAGGCTTCTCTCAGCTACAGGTATGTGAGAGGGACCCTGAGTTTGTGGCATCAAGTGGAATGGACACCGAGATGCTCTGACTCGGAGTAAGGCCGGATATCCCTGCAGTGAATTGAATGCAAGTTCGTCTTGCATTTCCCAAGACGAAGGGATGTCTGAATCCCCTGTGGAGACCACAGAGAAAGACCTAGTCCTCCGCCTCAACGCGACCGGAGGCCTCACATCCTTTGAAAACTCGAGAGATCTGCGGATATCAATGCTTCCCAAGGAGACGATGCCTGACTCCTCTTGAAAATGGATAGGAGTCCCAGGATCCCTGTGGCAAGTGGAAAGGGATCCTGGGTCTCCCGCCTCACGTGGAGACGCGTCCCAATTGCCATGCCAAGACTCGAGGAGAATCCCGAGGTGTCCCTTGCACCTAGACAGGAGTCCTGACGTCGCTGAACAAACACGTGTCTGGAAGGGCCCTCCCCGTCGTAACTCGAGAATATACCCCAGGTTCCGGCCGCAACTCGAGAAAAACCATGAGACTTCCCCTCGCCGCGAGATGAGGCCCGATTCCCCTGCACTGCGTGCAGAGCAATTCCGTGTTCCACATCAAACGTGAAAGGAGCCTTGATTTCCTTGATGGCACTCCAGAGAAAACCCAAGATCACTGTCTCAAGTCTAGAGGGATCCTGAGGTCACTGTAGCAACACGAAAGGGCTCCGTGGACCCCAAATCAACTAGAGATGAGAGCTTCGTCCCTGGCTTCGACTCAAGAGGAATAGCACCTTTCCACAAGCACCTCAAGAGGAGGCTTCTCTCAGCTACAGGTATGTGAGAGGGACCCTGAGTTTGTGGCCTCAAGTGGAATGGACACGGAGATGCTCTGACTCGAAGTAAGGCCGGATATCCCTGCAGTGAATTGAATGCAGGCTCGCCTTGCATCTCCCAAGACGAAGGGATGTCTGAATCCCCTGTGGAGACCACAGAGAAAGACCTAGTTCTCCGCCTCATCGCGACCGGAGGCCTCACATACTTTGAAAACTCGAGAGGTCCGCGGAGATCAATTCTTCCAAAGGAGACGATGCCTGACTCCTCTTGAAAATGGATAGGACTCCCAGGATCCCTGTGGCACGTGGAAAGGGACACTGGGTCTTCCGCCTCATGTGGAGATGTGTCCCAATTGCCATGCCAAGACTCGAGGAGAATCCCGAGGTCTCCCTCGCACCTAGGCAGGAGTCCTGACATCGCTGAACAAACACGTGTCTGGAAGGGCCATCCCCGTCATAACTCGAGAATATACCCCAGGTTCCGGCCGCAACTCGAGAAAAACCATGAGACTTCCCCCTCGCCGCGAGATGAGGCCCGATTCCCCTGCACTGCGTGCAGCACAATTCCGTGATTGACATCAAACGTGAAAGGAGCCCTGCTTTTATTGATGGCACTCCTGAGAAAACCCAAGATCACTGTCTCAAGTCTAGAGGGATCCTGAGGACACTGTAGCAAAAGGAAAGGGCTCCAAGGACCCCAAATCAACTCGAGATGAGAGCTTAGTCCCTGGCTTCAACTCAAGAGGAATACCAACTTTACACAAGCACCTCAAGAGGAGGCTTCTCTCAGCTGCAGGTATGTGAGAGGGACCCTGAGTTTGTGGCCTCAAGTGGAATGGACACCGAGATGCTCTGACGTGAAGTAAGGCCGGATATCCCTGCAGTGAATTGAATGCAGGCTCGTCTTGCATCTCCCAAGACGAAGTGATGTCTGAATCCCCTGTGGAGACCACAGAGAAAGACCTAGTTCTCCGCCTCATCGCGAACGAAGGCCTCACATCCTTTGAAAACTCGAGAGGTCCGTCGAGATCAATGCTTCCAAAGGAGACGATGCCTGTCTCTTCTTGAAAATGGATAGGAGTCTCAGGATCCCTTTGGCACGTGGAAAGAGACACTGGGTCTTCCGCCTCACGTGGAGACCCGTCCCAATTGCCATGCCAAGACTCGACGAGTATCCCGAGGTGTCCCTCGCACCTAGGCAGGAGTCCTGACTTCGCTGAACAAACACGTGTCTGGAAGGGCCCTCCCCGTAGTAACTTTAGAATGTACCCCAGGTTCCGGCCGCAACTCGAGAAAAACCATGAGACTTCCCCCTCGCCACGAGATGAGGCCCGATTCCCCTGCACAGCGTGCAGAGCAATTCCGTGTTCCACATCAAACGTGAAAGGAGCCTTGATTTCCTTGATGGCACTCCAGAGAAACCCAAGATCACTGTCTCAATTCTAGAGGGATCCTGAGGTCACTGGAGCAACAGGAAAGGGCTCCATGGACCCTAAATCAACTCGAGATGAGAGCTTAGTCCCTGGCTTCGACTCAAGGGGAATACCAACTTTCCACAAGCACCTCAAGAGGAGGCTTCTCTCAGCTACAGGTATGTGAGAGGGACCCTGAGTTTGTGGCCTCAAGTGGAATGGACACTGAGATGCTCTGACTCGAAGTAAGGCCGGATATCCCTGCTGTGAATTGAATGCAGGCTCGTCTTGCATCTCCCAAGACGAAGGGATGTCTGAATCCACTGTGGAGACCACAGAGAAAACCTAGTTCTCCGCCTCATCGCGACCGGAGGCCTCTAATCCTTTGAAAACTCGAGAGGTCCGCGGAGATCAAGGCTTCCAAAGGAGACAATGCCTGACTCCTCTTGAAAATGGATAGGAGTCCCAGGATCCGTGTGGCACGTGGAAAGGGACCCTGGGTCTCCCGCCTCACGTGGAGACGCGTCCCAATTGCCATGACAAGACTCGAGGAGAATCCCGAGGTGTCCCTCGCACCTAGGCAGGAGTCCTCACGTCGCTGAACAAACACGTGTCTGGAAGGGTCCTCCCCGTCGCAACTCGAGAATATACCCCAGGTTCCGGCGCAACTCGAGAAAAACCTTGAGCCTTCCCCCTCGCCGCGAGATGAGGCCCGATTCCCCTGCACTGCGTGCAGAGCAATTCCGTGTTCCACATCAAACGTGAAAGGAGCCTTGATTTCCTTGATGGCACTCCAGAGAAAACCCAAGATCACTGTCTCAAGTCTAGAGGGATCCTGAGGTCACTGTAGCAACACGAAAGGGCTCCGTGGACCCCAAATCAACTAGAGATGAGAGCTTCGTCCCTGGCTTCGACTCAAGAGGAATAGCACCTTTCCACAAGCACCTCAAGAGGAGGCTTCTCTCAGCTACAGGTATGTGAGAGGGACCCTGAGTTTGTGGCCTCAAGTGGAATGGACACCGAGATGCTCTGATTCGAAGTAAGGCCGGATATCCCGGCAGTGAAGTGAATGCAGGCTCGTCTTGCATCTCCCAAGACGAAGGGATGTCTGAATCCCCTGTGGAGACCACAGAGAAAGACCTAGTCCTCCGCCTCAACGCGAACGGAGGCCTCACATCCTTTGAAAACTCGAGAGGTTCGCTCAGATCAATGCTGCCAAAGGAGACGATGCCTGACTCCTCTTGCAAATGGATAGAAGTCCCAGGATCCCTGTGGCACGTGGAAAGGGACACTGGGTCTCGCACCTCACGTGGAGACGGGTCCCAATTGCCATGCCAAGACTCGAGGAGAATCCCGAGGTGTCCCTCGCACCTAGGCAGGAGTCCTGACGTCGCTGAACAAACACGTGTCTGGAAGTGCCCTCCCCGTCGTAACTCGAGAATATACCCCAGGTTCCGGCCGCAACTCGAGAAAAACCATGAGACTTCCAGCTCGCCGCGAGATGAGGCCCAATTCCCCTGCACTGCGTGCAGAGCAATTCCGTGTTCCAAATCAAACGTGAAAGGAGCCTTGATTTCCTTGATGGCACTCCAGAGAAAACCCAAGATCACTGTCTGAAGTCTAGAGGGATCCTGAGGTCACTGGAGCAACAAGAAAGGGCTCCGTGGACACCAAATCAACTCGAGATGAGAGCTTAGTCCCTGGCTTCGACTCAAGAGGAATACCAACTTTCCACAAGCACCTCAAGAGGAGGCTTCTCTCAGCTACAGGTATGTGAGAGGGACCATGAGTTTGTGGCCTCAAGTGGAATGGACACCGAGATGCTCTGACTCGAAGTAAGGCCGGATATGCCTGCAGTGAATTGAATGCAGGCTCGTCTTGCATCTCCCAAGACAAAGGGATGTCTTATTCCCCTGTGGAGACCACAGAGAAAGACCTAGTCGTCCGACTCAACGCGACCGGAGGCCTCACATCCTTTGAAAACTCGAGAGGTCCACGCAGAACAAAGCTTCCAGAGGAGACGATGCCTGACTCCTCTTGAAAATGGATAGGAATCCCAGGATCCCGGTGGCACGTGGAAAGGGACCCTGGGTCTCCCGCCTCACGTGGAGACACGTCCCAATTGCCATGCCAAGACTCGAGGAAAATCGCGAGGTGTCCCTCGCACCTAGGCAGGAGTCCTGACGTCGCTGAACAAACACGTGTCTGGAAGGGCCCTCCCCGTCGTAACTCGAGAATATTCCCCAGGTTCCAGCCGCTTCTCGAGAAAAACCATGAGACTTCCCCCTCTCCGTGAGATGAGGCCAGATTCCCCTGCACTGCGTGCAGAGCAATTCCGTGTTCCACATCAGACGTTAAAGGAGACTTGATTTCCTTGATGGCACTCCAAAGAAAACCCAAGATCACTGTCTCAAGTCTAGAGGGATCCTGAGGTCACTGTAGCAACACGAAAGGGCTCCGTGGACCACAAATCAACTCGAGATGAGAGCTTAGTCCCTGGCTTCGACTCAAGAGGAACACCAACTTTCCACAAGCACCTCAAGAGGAGGCTTCTCTGAGATACAGGTATGTGAGAGAAACCCTGAGTTTGTGGCCTCAAGTGCAATGGACACTGTGATGCTCTGACTCGAAGTAAGGCCGGATATCCCTGCTGTGAATTGAATGCAGGCTCGTCTTGCATCTCCCAAGACGAAGGGATGTCTGAATCCACTGTGGAGACCACAGAGAAAACCTAGTTCTCCGCCTCATCGCGACTGGAGGCCTCTAATCCTTTGAAAACTCGAGAGGTCCACGGAGATCAATGCTTCCAAAGGAGACGATGCCTGACTCCTCTTGAAAATGGATAGGAGTCCCAGGATCCCTGTAGCACGTGGAAAGGGACCCTGGGTCTCCCGCCTCACGTGGAGACGGGTCCCAATTGCCATTCCAAGACTCGAGGAGAATCCCGAGGTGTCCCTCGCACCTAGGCAGGAGTCCTGACGTCGCTGAACAAACACGTGTCTGGAAGGGCCCTCCCCGTCGTAACTCCAGAATATACCCCAGGTTCCGGCCGCAACTCGAGAAAAACCATGAGACTTCCCCCTCGCGGCAAGATGAGGCCCGATTCCCCTGCACTGCGAGCAAAGCAATTCCGTGTTCCACATCAAACGTGAAAGGAGCCTTGATTACCTTGATGGCACTCCAGAGAAAACCCAAGATCACTGTCTCAAGTCTAGAGGGATCCTGAGGTCACTGTAGCAACGCGAAAGGGCTTCGTGGGCCGCAAACAACTCGAGATGAGAGCTTCGTCCCTGGCTTCGACTCAAGAGGAATACCAACTTTCCACAAGCACCTCAAGAGGAGGCTTCTGTCACCTTCAGGTATGTGAGAGGGACCCTGAGCTGGTGGCCTCAAGTCGAATGGATAGCGTGATGCTCTGACTCGAAGTAAGGCCGGATATCCCTGCAGTGAATTGAATGCAGGCTCGTTTTGCATCTCCCAAGAGGAAGGGATGTCTGAATCCACTGTGGAGACCACAGAGAAAGACCTAGTTCTCCGCCTCATCCCGAATTGAGGCCTCACATCCTTTGAAACCTCGAGAGGTGTGCGGAGATCAATGCTTCCAAAGGAGACGATGCCTGACTCCTCTTGAAAATGGAAAGGGGTCCCAGGATCCCTGTGGCACGTGGAAAGGGACCCTGGGTCTCCCGCCTCACGTGGAGACGCGTCCCAATTGCCATGCCAAGACTCGAGGAGAATCCCGAGTTGTGCCTCGCACCTAGGCAGGAGTCCTGACGTCGCTGAACAAACAGGTGTCTGGAAGGGCCCTCCCCGTCGTAACTCGAGAACATACCCCAGGTTCCGGCCGCAACTCGACAAAAACCATGAGAATTCCCCCTCGCCACGAGATGAGGCCCGATTCCCCTGCACTGCGTGCAGAGCAATTCCGTGTTCCACATCAAACGTGAAAGGAGCCTTGATTTCCTTGATGGCACTCCAGAGAAAAGCCAAGATCACTGTCTCAAGTCTAGAGGGATCCTGAGGTTACTGTAGCAACACGAAAGAGCTCCGTGGACCCCAAATCAACTCGAGATGAGAGCTTACTCCCTGGCTTCGACTCAAGAGGAATACCAACTTTCCACAAGCACCTCAAGATGAGGTTTCTCTCAGCTACATTTATGTGAGAGGGACCCTGAGTGTGTGGCCTCAAATGTAATGGACACCGAGATGTACTGATTCGAATAAAGGCCGGATATCCCTGCAGTGAATTGAATGCAGGCTCGTCTTGCATCTCCTACGAAGAAGGGATGTATGAATCCCCTGTGGAGACCATAGAGAAAGACATTGTTCTCCGCCTCATCGCGACGTGAGTCCTCACATCCTTTGAGAACTCGAGAGGTCCGCGGAGATCAATGCTTCCAAAGGAGACGATGCCTGACTCCTCTTGAAAATGGATAGGAGTCCCAGGATCCCTGTGGCACATGGAAAGGGACCCTGGATCTCCCGCCTCACTTGGAGACGCGTCCCAATTGCCATGACAAGACTCGAGGAAAATCCCGAGGTGTCCCTCGCACCTAGGCAGGAGTCCTGACGTCGCTGAACAAACACGTGTCTGGAAGGGCCCTCCCCGTCGTAACTCGAGAATATACCCCAGGTTCCGGCCGCAACTCGAGAAAAACCATGAGACTTCCCCCTCGCCGCGAGATGAGGCCCGATTCCCCTGCACTGCGTGCAGAGCAATTCCGTGTTCCACATCAAACCTGAAAGGAGCCTTGATTTCCTTGATGGCACTCCAGAGAAAACCCAAGATCACTGTCTCAAGTCTAGAGGGATCCTGAGGACACTGTAGCAACACGAAAGGGGTCCGTGGACTCCAAATCAACTCGAGATGAGAGCTTCGTCCCTGGCTTCGACTCAAGAGGAATACCAACTTTCCACGAGCACCTCAAGAGGAGGCTTCTCTCAGCTAAAGATATGTGAGAGGGAACCTGTGTTTGTGGCCTCAAGTAGAATGGACACCGAGATGCTCTGACTCGAAGTAAGGCCGGACATCCCTGCAGTGAATTGAATGCAGGCTCGTCTTGCATGTCACAAGACGAAGGGATGTCTGAATCCACTGTGGAGACCACAGAGAAAGACCTAGTTCTCCGCCTCATCACGACCGAAGGCGTCACATCCTTTGAAAACTCGAGAGGTCCGCGGAGATCAATGCTTGTAAAGGAGACGATGCCTGACTCCTCTTGAAAATGGATAGGAGTCCAAGAATCCCTGTGGCACGTGGAACGGGACCCTGGGTCTCCCGCCTCACGTGGAGACTTGTCCTAATTGCCATGCCAATACTCGAGGAGAATGCCGAGGTGTCCCTCGCACCTAGGCAGGAATCCTGACGTCGCAGAACAAACACGTGTCTGGAAAGGCCCTCCCCGTCGTAACTCGAGAATATACCCCAGGTTCCGGCCGCAACTCGAGAAACATCATGAGACTTCCCCCTCGCCTTGAGATGAGGCCCGATTCCCCTGCACTGCGTGCAGACCAATTCCGTGTTCCACATCAAACGTGAAAAGATTCTAGATTTCCTTGATGGCACTCCAAAGAAAAGCCAAGATCACTGTCTCAAGTCTAGAGGGATCCTGAGGTCACTGTAGCAACAAGAAAGAGCTCCGTGGACCACAAATCAACTCGAGATGAGAGCTTAGTCCCTGGCTTCGACTCAAGAGGAATACCAACTTTCCACAAGCACCTCAAGAGGAGGCTTCTCTCAGCTACAGGTATGTGAGAGGGACCCTGAGTAAGTGGCCTCAAGTGGAATGGACACCGAGATGTTCTGACTCGACATAAGGCCAGATATCCCTGCAGTGAATTGAATGCCGGGTCGTCTTGCATCTCCCAAGACGAAGGGATGTCTAAATCCCCTGTGGAGACCACAGAGAAAGACCTATTCTCCGACTCATCGCAACCGGAGGCCTCACATCCTTTGAAAACTCGAGAGGTCCGCGGAGATCAATGCTTCCAAAGGAGACATTGCCTGACTCCTCTTGAAAATGGATAGGAGTCCCAGGATCCCTGTGGCACGTGGAAAGGGAACATGGGTCTCCCGCCTCACGTGGAGACGCGTCCCACTTGCCATGCCAAGACTCGAGGAGAATCCCGAGGTGTCCCTCGAACCTAGGCAGGAGTCCTGACGTCTCTGAATGAACACGTGTCTGGAAGGGCCCTCCCCGTCGTAACTCGAGAATATACCCCAGGTTCCGGCCGCAAATCGAGAAAAACCATGAGACTTCCCCCTCGCCGCGAGATGAGGCCCTATTTTCCTGCTCTGCGTGCAGAGCAACTCCGTGTTCCACATCAAACGTGAAAGGAGCCTTGATTTCCTTGATGGCACTCTAGAGAAAACCCAAGATCACTGTCTCAAGTCTAGAGGGATCCTGAGGTCACTGTAGCAATACGAAAGGGCTCCGTGGACCCCAAATCAACTCGAGATGAGAACTTAGTCCCTGGCTTCGACTCAAGAGGAATACCAACTTTCCACAAGCACCTCAAGAGGAGGCTTCTCTCAGCTACAGGTATGTGAGAGGGACCCTGAGTTTGTGGCCTCAAGTGGAATGGACACCGAGATGCTCTGACTCGAAGTAAGCCCGGATATCCCTGCAGTGAATTGAATGCAGGCTCGTCTTGCATCTCCCAAGACGAAGGGATGTCTGAATCCCCTGTGGAGACCACAGAGAAAGACCTAGTCCTCCGCCTCATCGAGACCGGAGGCCTCACATCCTTTGAAAACTCGAGAGGTCTGCGGAGATCAATGCTTTCAAAGGAGACGATGCCTGACTCCTCTTGAAAATGGATAGGAGTCCCAGGAACCCTGTGGCACGTGGAAAGGGACCCTGGGTCTCCCGCCTCACGTGCAGACGCGTCCCAATTGCCATGCCAAGACTCGAGGAGAATCCCAAGGTGTCCCTCGCACCTAGGCAGGAGTCCTGACGTCGCTGAACAAACACGTGTCTGGAAGGGCCCTCCCCGACGTAACTCGAGAATATACCTCAGGTTCCGGCCGCAACTCGAGAAAAACCGTGAGACTTCCCCCTCGCCAGCAGATGAGTCCCGATTCCGCTACACTGCATGCAGAGCAATTCCGTATCCCAGATCAAACGTGAAAAGAGCCTTGATTTCCTTGATGGCACTCCAGAGAAAACCCAAGATCACAGACTCAAGTCGAGAGGGATCCTGAGGTCACTGTAGCAACACGAAAGGGCTCTGCAGACCCAAATCAACTCGAGAAGTGAGGTTAGTCCCTGGCTTCGACTCAAGAGGAATACCAACTTTCCACAAGCACCTCAGGGGAGGCTTCTCTCAGCTACAAGGTATGTGAGAGGGACCCTGAGTTTGTGGCCTCAAGTGGAATGAACACCGAGATGCTCTGACTCAAAGTAAGGACGGATATCCCTGCAGTGAATTGAATGCAGGCTCGTCTTGCATCTCCAATACGAAGGGATGTCTGCATCCCCTGTGGAGACCAGAGAGAAAGACCTAGTTCTCCGCCTCATCGCTGACGGAGGCCTCACATCCTTTGAAAACTCGAGAGGTCCGCGGAGATCAATGCTTCCAAAGGAGACGATGCCTGACTCCTCTTGAAAATGGATAGGAGTCCCAGGATCCCTGTGGCACGTGGCAAGGGACCCTGGGTCCCCGCCTCACGTGGAGATGCGTCGCAAATGCCATGCCAAGACTCGAGGAGAATCCAGAGGTTCCCTCGCACCTAGACACGAGTCCTGACGTCGCTGAATAAACACGTGTATGGAAGGGCCCTCCCCGTCGTAACTCGAGAATATACCCCAGGTTCCGGCCGCAACTCGAGAAAAACCATGAGACTTCCCCCTCGCCGCGAGATGAGGCCCTTTTTCACTGCACTGTGTGCAGACCAATTCCGTATCCCATATCAAACTTGAAATGAGGCTTGATTTCCTTGATGGCACTCCAGAGAAAAAGCAAGATCACTGTCTCAAGTCTAGAGGGATCCTGAGGTCACTGTAGAAACACGAAAGGGCTCCGTGGACCCCAAATCAACTCGAGATGAGAGCTTAGTTCCTGGCTTCGACTCAAGAGGAATACCAACTTTTCACAAGCACCTCAAAAGGAGGTTTCTCTCAGCTACAGGAATGTGAGAGGGACCCTGAGTTTGTGGCCTCAAGTGGAATGGACACCAAGATGCTCTGAATCGAAGTAAGGCCGTATATCCCTGCAGTGAATTGAATGCAGGCTCGTCTTGAATCTCCCAAGACGAAGGGATGTCTCAATCACCTGTGGAGACCACAGAGAAAGACCTAGTTCTCCGCCTCTTCGCGACCGGAGGCCTCGAATCCTTTGAAAATTGGAGAGGTCAGCGGAGATCAATGCTTCCAAAGAAGACGATGCCTGACTCCTCTTGAAAATGGATAGGAGTTCCAGGATCCCTCTGACACGTGAAAGGGACCGTTGGTCTCCCTTTTCACGTGGAGACGCGTCCCAATTGCCATGCCAAGACTCGAGGAGAATCCCGAGGTGTCCCTCGCACCTAGGCAAGAGTCCTGACGTCGCTGAACAAACACGTGTCTGGAAGGGCCCTCCCCGACGTAACTCGAGAATATACCCCAGGTTCCGGCCGCAACTCGAGGAAAACCATGAGACTTCCCCCTTGCTGCGAGATGAGTCCCGATTCCCCTGCACTGCGTGCAGAGCAATTCCGTATCCCACATCAAACGTGAAAAGAGCCTTGAATTCCTTGATGGCACTCCAGAGAAAACCCAAGATAACTCTCAAGTCTAGAGGGATCCTGAGGTCACTGTAGCAACACGAAAAGGCTCCGTGGACCCCAAATCAACTCGAGATGAGAGCTTAGTCCCTGGCTTCGACTCAAGAGGAATACCAACTTTCCACAAGCACCTCAAGAGGAGGCTTCTCTCAGCTACAGGTATGAGAGGCGGACCCTGAATTTGTGGCCTCAAGTGGAATGAACTACGAGATGCACTGACTCGAAGTAAGGCCGGATATCCCTGCAGTGAATTGAATGCAGGATCGTCTTGCATCTCCAAGACGAAGGGATGTCTGAATCCCCTGTTAAGACCAGAGAGAAAGACCTAGTTCTCCGCCTCATCGCGACCGGAGGCCTCACATCCTTTGAAAACTCGAGAGGTCCGCGGAGATCAATGCTTCCAAAGGAGACGATGCCTGACTCCTCTTGCAAATGGATCGGAGTCCCAGGATCCCTGTGGCACGTGGAAAGGGACCCTGGGTCTCCCGCCTCACGTGGAGACGCGTCCCAATTGCCATGCCAAGACTCGAGGAGAATCCCGAGGTGTCCCTCGCACGTAGACAGGAGTCCTGACGTCGCTGAACAAATACGTGTCTGGAAGGGCCCTCCCGGTCGTAACTCGAGAATATACCCCATGTTCCGGCCGCAACTCGAGAAAAACCAGGAGACTTCCCCCTTGCCGCGAGATGAAGCCCGATTCCCCTGCACTACGTGCAGAGCAATTCCTTGTTCCACATCAAACGTGAAAGGAGCCTTGATTTCCTTGATGGCACTCCAGAGAAAACCCATGATTACTCTCTCAAGTCTAGAGGGATCCTGAGGTCACTATAGCAACACGAAACGGCTCCTGGACCCCAATCAACTCGAGATGAGAGCTTATTCCCTGGCTTCGACTCAAGAGTCATACCAACTTTCCACAAGCACCTCAAGAGGAGGCTTCTCTCAGCTACAGGTATGTGAGAGGGACCCTGAATTTGTGGCCTCAAGTGGAATGGACACTGAGATGCTGTCTCGAAGTAAGGCCGGATATCCCTGCAGTGAATTGAATGCAGGCTCATCTTGCATCCCCCAGACGAAGGGATGTCTGCATCCCCTGTGGAGACCACAGAGATAGACCTAGTTCTCCGCCTCATCGCGACCGGAGGCCTCACATCCTTTGAAAACTCGAGAGGTCCGCGGGGATCCATGTTTCCAAATTAGACGATGCCTGACTACTCTTGAAAATGGATAGTAGTCCCAGGATCCCTGTGGCACGTCGAAAGGGACACTGGGTCTCCCGCCTCACGTGAAGACGCGTGCCAATTGCCATGCCGAGACTCGACGAGAATCCCGAGGTGTCCCTCGCACCTAGGCAGGAGTCCTGACATCGCTGAACAAACACGTGTCTGAAAGGGCCCTCCCCGTTGTAACTCGAGAATATACCCCAGGTCCCCGCCGCAACTCGAGAAAAACCATGAGACTTCCCCCTCGCCTCGAGATGAGGCCCGATTCCCCTGCACTGCGTGCAGAGCAGTTTCGTGTTCCACATCAAACGTGAAAGGAGCCTTGATTTCCTTGATGGCACTCCAGAGAAAACCCAAGATCACTGTCTCAAGTCTAGAGGGATCCTGAGGTCACTGGAGCAACACGAAAGGGCTCCGTGGACCCCAAATCAACTCGAGATGAGACCTTAGTCCTTGGCTTCGAATCAAGAGGAATATCAACTTTCCACAAGCACCTCAAAAGGAGGATTCTCTCAGCTACAGGTATGAGAGAGGGACCCTGAATTTGTGGCCTCAAGTGGAATGAACAACGAGATGCTCTGACTCGAAGTAAGGCCGGATATCCCTGCAGTGAATTGAATGCAGGCTCGTCTTGCATCTCCCAAGACTTAGGGTTGTCTAAATCCCCTGTGGAGACCACAGAGAAAGACCTCGTTCTCCGCCTCATCTAGAACGGAGGCCTCACATACTTTGAAAGCTGGAGAGGTCCGCGGCGATCAGTGCTTCCAAAGGAGACGATGCCTGACTCCTCTTGAAAATGGATAGGAGTCCCAGGATCCCTGTGGCACGTGGAAAGGGACACTGGGTCTCCCGCCTCACGTGGAGACGCGTCCCAATTGCCATGCCAAGACTCGAGGAGAATCCCGAGGTGTCCCTCGCACCTAGGCAGGAGTCCTGACGTCGCTGAACAAACACGTGTCTGGAAGGGCCCTCCCCGTCGAAACTCGAGAATACACCCCAGGTTCAGGCCGCAACTCGAGAAAAACCATGAGACTTCCCCCTCGCCGCGAGATGAGGCCCGATTCCCCTGCACTGCGTGCAGAGCAATTCCGTTTTCCACATCAAACGTGAAAGGAGCCTTGATTTCCTTGATGGCCCTCCAGAGAAAACCCAAGTTCACTGTCTCAAGTCTAGAGGGATCCTGAGGTCACTGGAGCAACACGAAAGGGCTCCGTGGACCCCAAATCAACTCGAGATGAGAGCTTAGTCCCTGGCTTCGACTCAAGAGCAATACCAACTTTCCACAAGCACCTTAAGAGGAGGCTTCTCTCAGCTACAGGTATGTGAGAGGGACCCTGAGTTTGTGGCCTCAAGTGGAATGGACACCGAGATGCTCTGACTCGAAGTAAGGCCGGATATCCCTGCAGTGAATTTAATGCAGGCTCGTCTTGCATCTCCCTAGACGAAGAGTTGTCTGAATCCCCTGTGGAGACCACAGAGAAAGACCTCGTTCTCCGCCTCATCGAGACCGGAGGCCTCACATCCTTTGAAACTGGAGAGGTCCGCGGAGATCAATACTTCCAATGGAGACGATGCCTGACTCCTCTTGCAAATGGATAGGAGTCCCAGGATCCCTGTGGCACGTGGAAAGGGACCCTGGGTCTCCCGCCTCACGTGGAGACGCGTCCAAATTGCCATGCCAAGACTCGAGGACAATCCTGTGGTGTCCCTCGCACCTAGGCAGGCGTCCTGACGTCGCTGAACAAACACGTTTCTGGAAGGGCCCTCCCCGTCTTAACTCGAGAATATACCCCAGGTTCGGGCCGCAACTCGAGAAAAACCATGAGATTTCCCCCTCGCCGCGAGTTGAGGCCCGATTCCCCTGCACTGCGTGCAGAGCAATTCCGTGTTCCACATCAAACGTGAAAGGAGCCTTGATTTCCTTGATGGCACTCCAGAGAACACCCAAGATCACTGTCTCAAGTCTAGAGGGATCCTGAGGTCACTGGACCAAAAGGAAAGGGCTCCGTGGACCCCAAATCAACTCGAGATGAGAGCTTAGTCCCTGGCTTCGACTCAAGAGGAATACCAACTTTCCACAAGCACCTCAAGAGGTGGCTTCTCTCAGCTACAGGTATGTGAGAGGAACCCTGAGTTTGTGGCCTCAAGTGGAATGGACACCGAGATGCTCTGACTAGAAGTAAGGCATGATATCCCTGCAGTGAATTGAATGCAGGCTCGTCTTGCATCTCCCAAGACGAAGGGTTGTCTGAATCCCCTGTGGAAACCACAGAGAGAGACCGAGTTCTCCGCCTCATTGCGACCGGAGGCCTCACATCCTTTGAAAACTCAAGAGGTCCGCGGAGATTAATGCTTCCAAAGGAGACGATGATTGACTCCTCTTGAAAATGGATAGGAGTCCCAGGATCCCTGTGGCACGTAAAAGGGACCCTGGGTCTGCCGCCTCACGTGGAGACGCGTCCCAATTGCCATGCCAAGACTCGAGGGGAATCCCGAGGTGTACCTCGCACCTAGGCAGGAGTCCTGACGTCGCTGAACAAACACGAGTCTGGAAGGGCCCTCCGCGTCGTAACTCGAGAATATACCCCAGGTTCCGGCCGCAACTCCAGAAAAACCATGAGACATCTCCCTT
Source organism: Dama dama (assembly GCF_033118175.1). Lineage (NCBI taxonomy): Eukaryota > Metazoa > Chordata > Mammalia > Artiodactyla > Cervidae > Dama > Dama dama. Next base: position 2,240,673 of record NW_026870898.1, on the reverse strand, counting down.
GTCGCGAGATGAGGCCCGATTCCCCTGCACTGAATGCAGAGCAATTCCGTGTTCCACATCAAACGTGAAAGGAGCCTTGATTTCCTTGATGGCACTCCAGAGAAAACCCAAGATCACTGTCTCAAGTCTAGAGGGATCCTGAGGTCACTGGAGCAACACGAAAGGGCTCCGTGGACCCCAAATCAACTCGAGATGAGAGCTTAGTCCCTGGCTTCGACTCAAGAGGAATACCAACTTTCCACAAGCACCTCAAGAGGAGGCTTTTCTCAGCTACAGGTATGTGAGAGGGACCCTGAGTTTGTGGCCTCAAGTGGAATGGACACCAAGATGCTCTGACTTGAATTAAGGCCGGATATCCCTGCAGTGAATTGAATGCAGGCTCGTCTTGCATGTCCCAAGACGAAGGGTTGTCTGAATCCCCTGTGGAGACCAGAGAGAAAGACCTAGTCCTCCGCTTCAACGCGAACGGAGGCCTCACATCCTTTGAAAACTCGAGAGGTCCGCGCAGATCAATGCTTCCAAAGGAGACGAGGCCTGACTCCTCTTGAAAATGGATGGAAGTCCCAGGATCCCTGTGGCACGTAGAAAGGGACACTGGGTCTCGCGCCTCACGTGGAGCCGCGTCCCAATTGCCATGCCAAGACTAGAGGAGAATCCCGAGGTGTCCCTCACACCTAGGCAGGAGTCCTGACGTCGCTGAACAAACACGTGTCTGGAAGGGCCCTCCCCGTCGTAACTCGAGAATATACCCCAGGTTCCGGCCGCAACTCGAGAAAAACAATGAGAGTTCCAGCTCGCCGTGAGATGAGGCCCAATTTCCCTGCACTGCGTGCAGAGCAATCCGTGTTCCACATCAAACGTGAAAGGAGCCTTGATTTCCTTGATGGCACTTCAGAGAAAACCCAAGATCACAGTCTGAAGTCTAAAGGGATCCTGAGGTCACTGGAGCAACACGAAAGGGCTCCGTGGACCCCAAATCAACTCGAGATGATAGCTTAGTCCCTGGCTTCGACTCAAGAGGAATACCAACTTTCCACAAGCACCTCAAGAGGAGGCTTCTCTCAGCTACAGGTATGTGAGAGGGACCCTGAGTTTGTGGCCTCAAGTGCAATGGACACCGAGATGCTCTGACTCGAAATAAGGCAGGATATCACTGCAGTGAATTGAATGCAGGCTCGTCTTGCATCTCCCAAGACGAAGGGATGCCTGAATCCCCTGTGGAGTCCACAGAGAAAGACCTAGTCGTCCGACTCAACGCGACTGGAGGCCTCACATCCTTTGAAAACTCGAGAGGTGCGCGGAGATCAATGCTTCCAAAGGAGACGATGCCTCACTCCTCTTGAAAATGGATAGGAGTCCCAGGATCCCTGTGTCACGTGGAAAGGGACCTTGGGTCTCCCGCTTCACGTGGAGACGCGTCCCAATTGCCATGCCAAGACTCGAGGAGAATCCCGAGGTGTCCCTCGCACCTAGGCAGGAGTCCTGACGTCGCTGAACAAACACGTGTCTGGAAGGGCCCTCCCTGTTGTAACTCGAGAATATACCCCAGGTTCTGGCCGCAACTTGAGAAAAACCATGAGACTTCGCCCTGGCCGAGAGATGAGGCCCGATTCCCCTGCACTGCGTGCAGAGCAATTCCGTGTTCCACATAAAACGTGAAAGGAGCCTTGATTTCCTTGATGGCACTCCAGAGAAAACCCAAGATCACTGTCTCAAGTCTAGAGGGATCCTGAGGTCACTGGAGCAACACGAATGGGCTCCGTGGACCCCCAATCAACTCGAGATGAGAGCTTAGTCCCTGGCTTCGAATCAAGAGGAATACCAACTTTCCACAAGCACCTCAAGAGGAGGCTTCTCTCAGCTACAGGTATGTGAGAGGGACCATGAGTTGTGGCCTCAAGTGGAAAGGACACCGAGATGCTCTGACTCGAAGTAAGGCCGGATATCCCTGCAGTGAATTGAATGCAGGCTCGTCTTGCATCTCCCAAGACGAAGGGTTGTCTGAATCCCCTGTGGAGACCACAGAGAAAGACCTAGTCCTCCACCTCAACGCAACCGGAGGCCTCATATCCTTTGAAAACTCGAGAGGTCCGCGGAGATCAATACTTCCAAAGGATACGATGCCTGACTCCTCTTGAAAATGGATAGGAGTCCCAGGATCCCTGTGGCACGTGGAAAGGGACACTGGGTCTCCCGCCTCAGGTGGAGACGTGTCCCAATTGCCATGCCAAGACTCGTGGAGAATCCCGAGGTGTCCCTCGCACCTAGGCAGGAGTCCTGACGTCGCTGAACAAACACGTGTCTGGAAGGGCCCTCCCCGTCATAACTCGAGAATATACCCCAGGTTCCGGCCGCAACTCGAGAAAAACCATGAGACTGCCCCCTCGCCGCGACATGAGGCCCGATTCCACTGCCCTGAGTGCAGAGCCATTCCGTATTCCACAACAAAAATGAAAGGAGCCTTGATTTCCTTGATGGCTCTCCAGAGAAAACCCAAGATCACTGTCTCAAGTCTAGAGGGATCCTGAGGTCACTGGAGCAACACGAAAGGGCTCCGTGCACCCCAAATCAACTCGAGATGAGAGCTTAGTCCCTGGCTTCGACTCAAGAGGAATACCAACTTTCCACAAGCACCTCAAGAGGAAGCTTCTCTCAGCTACAAGTATGTGAGAGGGACCCTGAGTATGTGGCCTCAATTGGAATGGACACCGAGATGCTCTGACTCGAAGTAAGGCCGGATATCCCTGCAGTGAATTGAATGCAGGCTCGTCTTGCATCTCCCAAGACTTAGGGTTGTCTAAATCCCCTGTGGAGACCACAGAGAAAGACCTCGTTCTCCGCCTCATCTAGAACGGAGGCCTCACATACTTTGAAAGCTGGAGAGGTCCGCGGAGATCAGTGCTTCCAAAGGAGACGATGCCTGACTCCTCTTGAAAATGGATAGGAGTCCCAGGATCCCTGTGGCACGTGGAAAGGGACACTGGGTCTCCCGCCTCACGTGGAGACGCGTCCCAATTGCCATGCCAAGACTCGAGGAGAATCCCGAGGTGTCCCTCGCACCTAGGCAGGAGTCCTGACGTCGCTGAACAAACACGTGTCTGGAAGGGCCCTCCCCGTCGAAACTCGAGAATACACCCCAGGTTCAGGCCGCAACTCGAGAAAAACCATGAGACTTCCCCCTCGCCGCGAGATGAGGCCCGATTCCCCTGCACTGCGTGCAGAGCAATTCCGTTTTCCACATCAAACGTGAAAGGAGCCTTGATTTCCTTGATGGCCCTCCAGAGAAAACCCAAGTTCACTGTCTCAAGTCTAGAGGGATCCTGAGGTCACTGGAGCAACACGAAAGGGCTCCGTGGACCCCAAATCAACTCGAGATGAGAGCTTAGTCCCTGGCTTCGACTCAAGAGCAATACCAACTTTCCACAAGCACCTCAAGAGGAGGCTTCTCTCAGCTACAGGTATGTGAGAGGGACCCTGAGTTTGTGGCCTCAAGTGGAATGGACACCGAGATGCTCTGACTCGAAGTAAGGCCGGATATCCCTGCAGTGAATTTAATGCAGGCTCGTCTTGCATCTCCCAAGACGAAGAGTTGTCTGAATCCCCTGTGGAGACCACAGAGAAAGACCTCGTTTTCCGCCTCATCGAGACCGGAGGCCTCACATCCTTTGAAACTGGAGAGGTCCGCGGAGATCAATACTTCCAATGGAGACGATGCCTGACTCCTCTTGCAAATGGATAGGAGTCCCAGGATCCCTGTGGCACGTGGAAAGGGACCCTGGGTCTCCCGCCTCACGTGGAGACGCGTCCAAATTGCCATGCCAAGACTCGAGGACAATCCTGTGGTGTCCCTCGCACCTAGGCAGGCGTCCTGACGTCGCTGAACAAACACGTTTCTGGAAGGGCCCTCCCCGTCTTAACTCGAGAATATACCCCAGGTTCGGGCCGCAACTCGAGAAAAACCATGAGATTTCCCCCTCGCCGCGAGTTGAGGCCCGATTCCCCTGCACTGCGTGCAGAGCAATTCCGTGTTCCACATCAAACGTGAAAGGAGCCTTGATTTCCTTGATGGCACTCCAGAGAACACCCAAGATCACTGTCTCAAGTCTAGAGGGATCCTGAGGTCACTGGACCAAAAGGAAAGGGCTCCGTGGACCCCAAATCAACTCGAGATGAGAGCTTAGTCCCTGGCTTCGACTCAAGAGGAATACCAACTTTCCACAAGCACCTCAAGAGGTGGCTTCTCTCAGCTACAGGTATGTGAGAGGAACCCTGAGTTTGTGGCCTCAAGTGGAATGGACACCGAGATGCTCTGACTAGAAGTAAGGCATGATATCCCTGCAGTGAATTGAATGCAGGCTCGTCTTGCATCTCCCAAGACGAAGGGTTGTCTGAATCCCCTGTGGAAACCACAGAGAGAGACCGAGTTCTCCGCCTCATCGCGACTGGAGGCCTCACATCCTTTGAAAACTCGAGAGGTCCGCGGAGATCAATGCTTCCAAAGGAGTCGATGCCTGACTCCTCTTGAAAATGGATAGGAGTCCCAGGATCCCTGTGGCACGTGGAAAGGAACCCTGGGTCTCCCGCCTCAGGTGGAGACGCGTCCCAATTGCCATGCCAAGACTCGAGGAGAATCCCGAGGTGTCCCTCGCACCTAGGCAGGAGTCCTGACTTCGCTGAACAAACACGTGTCTGGAAGGGCCCTCCCCGTCGTAACTCGAGAATATACCCCAGGTTCCGGCCGCAACTAGAGAAATTCCATGAGACATACCCCTCGCGGCTAGATGAGGCCCGATTCCCCTGCACTGCGTGCAGAGCAATTCCGTGTTCCACATCAAACGTGAAAGGAGCCTTGATTTCCTTGACGGCACTCCAGAGAAAACCCAAGATCACTGTCTCAAGTCTAGAGGGATCCTGAGGTCACTGGAGCAACACGAAAGGGCTCCGTGGACCCCAAATCAACTCGAGATGAGAGCTTAGTCCCTGGCTTCGACTCAAGAGGAATACCAAATTTCCACAAGCACCTCAAGAGGAGGCTTCTCTCAGCTACAGGTATGTGAGAGGGACCCTGAGTTTGTGGCCTCAAGTGGAATGGACACCGAGATGCTCTGACTCGAAGTAAGGCCGGATATCCCTGCAGTGAATTGAATGCAGGCTCGTCTTGCATCTCCCAAGACGAAGGGATGTCTGAATACCCTGTGGAGACCACAGAGAAGTCCTAGTCATCCGGCTCATCGCGACCGGAGGCCTCACATCCTTTGAAAACTCGAGAGGTCTGCAGAGGTCAATGCTTCCAAAGGAGACGATGCCTGACTCATCCTGAAAATGGATAGGAGTCCCAGGATCCCTGTGGCACGTGGAAAGGGACACTGGGTGTCCCGCCTTACGTGGAGACGCGTCCCAATTGCCATGCCAAGACTCGAGGAGAATCCCGAGGTGTCCATCGCACCTAGGCAGGAGTCCTGACGTCGCTGAACAAACACGTGTCTATAAGGGCCCTCCCCGTCGTAACTCGAGAATATACCCCAGGTTCCGACCGAAACTCGAATAAAACCATGAGACTTCCTCCTCGCCGCGAGATGAGGCCCGATTCCCCTGCACTGCATGCAGAGCAATTCTGTGTTCCACATCAAACGTGAAAGGAGCCTTGATTTCCTTGATGGCACTCCAGAGAAAACCCAAGATCACTGTCACAAGTCTAGAGGGATCCTGAGGTCACTAGAGCAACACGAAAGGGCTCCGTGGACCCCAAATCAACTCGAGATGAGAGCTTTGTCCCTGGCTTCGACTCAAGAGGAATACCAACTTTCCAAAAGTTCCTCAAGAGGAGGTTTCTCTCAGCTACAGGTATGTGAGAGGGACGCTGAGTTTGTGGCCTCAAGTGGAATAGACACCGAGATGCTCTGACTCAATGTAAGGCCGGATATCCCTGCAGTGAATTGAATGCAGGCTCGTCGTGGATCTCCCAAGACGAAGGGATGTCTGAATCCCCTGTGGAGACCACAGACAAAGACCTAGATCTCCGCCTCATCGCGACCATAGGCCTCACATACTTTGAAAACTCGAGAGGTCCGCGGAGATCAATGCTTCCTAAGGAGACGATGCCTGACTCCTCTTGAAAATGGATAGGAGTCCCAGGATCCCTGTGGCACGTGGGAAGGGAACCTGGGTCTCCCGCCTCACGTGGAGACGCGTCCCAATTGCCATGCCAAGACTCGAGGAGAATCCCGAGGTGTCCCTCGCACCTAGGCAGGAGTCCTGACGTCGTTGAACAAACACGTGTCTGGAAGGGCCCTCCCCGTCGTAACTCGAGAATATACCCCAGGTTCCGGCCGCAACTCGAGAAAAACAATGAGACTTCCACCTCGCCGAGAGATGAGGCCCGAATCCCCTGCACTGCGTGCAGAGCAATTCTGTGTTCCACATCAAACGTGAAAGGAGCCTTGATTTCCTTGATGGCACTGCAGACAAAACCCAAGATCACTGTCTCAAGTCTAGAGGGATACTGAGGTCACTGTAGCAACAAGAAAGGGCTCCGTGGACCACAAATTAACTCGAGATCAGAGCTTAGTCCCTGGCTTCGACTAAAGAGGAATACCAACTTTCCACAAGCCCCTCAAAAGGAGGCTTCTCTCAGCTACAGGTATCTGAGAGGGACCCTGAATTTGTGGCCTCAAGTGGAATGGACACTGACATGCTCTGACTCAAAGTAAGGCCGGATATACCAACAGTGAATTGAATGCAGGCTCGTCTTGGATCTCCCAAGACGAAGGGATGTCTGAATCCCCTGTGGAGACCACAGAGAAAGACCTAGTTCTCTGCTTCATCACGAGCAGAGGCCTCACATCCTTTGAAAACTCGAGAGGTCCGCGGAGATCAATGCTTCCAAAGGAGCCGATGCCTGACTCCTCTTGAAAATGGATAGGAGTCCCAGGATCCCTGTCGCACGTGGAAAGGGACCCAGGGTCTCCCGCCACACGTGGAGACGAGTCCCAATTGTCATGCCAAGACTCGAGGAGAATCCCGAGTTGTCCCTCGCACCTAGGCCCGAGTCCTGACGTCGCTGAACAAAAACGTGTCTGGAAGGGCCCTCCCCGTCGTAACTCGAGAATATACCCCAGGTTCTGGCCGCAACTCGATAAAAACCATGAGACTTCCCCCTCGCTGCGAGATGAGGCCCGATTCCCCTGCAGTGCGAGCAGACCAATTCCGTCTTACACATCAAACTTGAAAGGAGGCTTGATTTCCTTCATGGCATCGCATAGAAAACAGAAGATCACTGTCTCAAGTCTAGAGGGATCTTGAGGTTACTGGAGCAAGAATAAAGGGCTCCATGGACCCCAAATCAACTCGAGATGAGAGCTTAGTCCCTGGCTTCGACTCAAGAGAAATACCAACTTTCCACAAGCACCTCAAGAGGAGGCTTCTCTCAGCTACAGGTATGTGAGAGGGACCCGGAGTTTGTGGCCTCAAGTGGAATGGAAACCGAGATGCTCTGACTCGGAGTAAGGCCGGATATCCCTGCAGTGAATTGAATGCAGGCTCGTCTTGCACCTCTCAATCCGAAGTGATGTCTGAATCCCCTGTGGAGACCACAGAGAAAGACCTAGTTCTCCGCCTCATCGCGACCTGAGGCCTCACATCCTTTGAAAACTCGAGAGTTCCGCGGAGATCAATGCTTCCAAAGGAGACGATGCCTGACTCCTCTTGAAAATGGATAGGAGTCCCAGGATCCCTGTGGCACGTGGAAAGGGACCCTGGGTCTCGCGCCTCACGTGGAGACGCATCCCTATTGCCATGCCAAGACACGAGGAGAATCCCGAGATGTCCCTCGCACCTAGGCAGGAGTCCTGACGTCGCTGAACAAACACGTGTCTGGAAGGGCCCTACCCGTCGTAACTCGAGAATATACCCCAGGTTCCGGCCGCACCTCGAGAAAAACCATTAGACTTCGCCCTCGCCGCGAGTAGAGGCCCGATTCCCCTGCACTGCGTGCAGAGAAATTCCGTGTTCCACATCAAACGTGAAAGGGGCCTTGATTTCCTTGATGGCACTCCAGAGAAAACCCAAGATCACTGTCTCAAGTCTAGAGGGATCCTGAGGTCACTGGAGCAACACGAAAGGGCTCCGTGGACCCCAAATCAACTCGAGATGAGAGCTTAGTCCCTGGCTTCAACTCAAGGGGAATACCAACTTTCCACAAGCACGTCAAGAGGAGGCTTCTCTCAGCTACAGGTATGTGAGAGGGACCATGAGTCTCTGGCCTCAAGTGGAATGGACACCGAGATGCTCTGACTCGAAGTAAGGACAGATATCCCTGCAGTGAATTGGATGCAGGCTCGTCTTCCATCTCCCAAGACGAAGGGTTGTCTGAATCCCCTGTGGAGACCACAGAGAAAGACCTAGTTCTCCGCCTCTTCGCGACCTGAGGCCTCACATCCTTTGAAAACTCGAGAGGTCCGCGGAGATCAATGCTTCCAAAGGAGACGATGCCTGACTCCTCTTGAAAATGGATAGGAGTCCCAGGATCCCTGTGGCACGTGGAAAGGGACCCTGGGTCTCCCGACTCACGTGGAGACGCGTCCCAATTGCCATGCCAAGACTCGAGGAGAATCCCGAGGTGTCCCTCGCACCTAGGCCCGAGTCCTGACGTCGCTGAACAAACACGTGTCTGGCAAGGCCCCCCTCATCGTAACTCGAGAATATACCCCTGGTTCCGGCCGCAACTAGAGAAAAACCATGAGACTTCCACCTCGACACGAGATGAGGCACGATTCCCCTGCACTGCGTGCAGAGCAATTCCGTGTTCCACATCAAACGTGAAAGGAGACTTGATTTCCTTGATGGCACTCCAGAGAAAACCCAAGATCCCTGTCTCACGTCTAAAGGGATCCTGAGGTCACTGGAGCAACACGAAAGGGTTCCGTGGAAACCAAATCAACTCGAGATGAGAGCTTAGTCCCTGGCTTCGACTCAAGAGGAATACTAACTTTCCACAAGCACCTCAAGAGGAGGCTTCTCTCAGCTACATGTATGTGAGAGGGACCCGGAGTTTGTGGCCTCAAGTGGAATGGACACCGAGATGGTCTGACTCGGAGTAAGGCCGGATATCCCTGCAGTGAATTGAATGCAGGCTCGTCTTGCATCTCCCAAGACGAAGGGTTGTCTGAATCCCCTGTGGAGACCACAGAGAAAGACCTAGTTCTCCGCTTCTTGGCGACCTGAGGCCTCACATCCTTTGAAAACTCGAGAGGTCCGCGGAGATCAATGCTTCCAAAGGAGACGATGCCTGACTCCTCTTGAAAATGGATAGGAGTCCCAGGATCCCTGTGGCACGTGGAAAGGGACCCTGGGTCTCGCGCCTCACGTGGAGACGCATCCCTATTGCCATGCCAAGACACGAGGAGAATCCCGAGATGTCCCTCGCACCTAGGCAGGAGTCCTGACGTCGCTGAACAAACACGTGTCTGGAAGGGCCCTCCCCGTCGTAACTCGAGAATATACCCCAGGTTCCGGCCGCAACTCGAGAAAAACCATGAGACTTCCCCCTCGCCGCGAGATGAGGCCCGATTCCCCTGCACTGCGTGCAGAGCAATTCCGTGTTCCACATCAAACGTGAAAGGAGCCTTGATTTCCTTGGTGGCACTCCAGAGAAAACCCAAGATCACTGTCTCAAATCTAGAGGGATCCTGAGGTCACTGGAGAAACACGAAAGGGATTCGTGGACCCCAAATCAACTCGAGATGAGAGCTTAGTCCCTGGCTTCGACTCAAGACGAATACCAAGTTTCCACAAGCACCTCAAGAGGAGGCTTCTCTCAGCTACAGGTATGTGAGAGGGACCCTGAGTTTGCGGCCTCAAGTCGAATGGACACCGAGATGCTCTGACTCGAAGTAAGGCCGGATATCCCTGCAGTGAATTGAATGCAGGCTCGTCTTTCGTCTCCCAAGACGAAGGGATGTCTGAATCCCCTGTGTAGACCACAGAGAAAGACCTAGTCCTCCGCCTCATCGCGACCGGAGTCCTCACATCCTTTGAAAACTCGAGAGGTTGGGGAGTTCAATGCTTCCAAAGGAGACGATGCCTGACTCCTCTTGAAAATGGATAGGAGTCCCAGGATCTCTGTGGCACGTGGGAAGGGAACCTGGGTCTCCCGCCTCACGTGGAGACGCGTCCCAATTGCCATGCCAAGACTCGAGGAGAATCCCGAGGTGTCCCTCGCACCTAGGCAGGAGTCCTGACGTCGTTGAACAAACACGTGTCTGGAAGGGCCCTCCCCGTCGTAACTCGAGAATATACCCCAGGTTCCGGCCGCAACTCGAGAAAAACAATGAGACTTCCACCTCGCCGAGAGATGAGGCCCGAATCCCCTGCACTGCATGCAGAGCAATTCTGTGTTCCACATCAAACGTGAAAGGAGCCTTGATTTCCTTGATGGCACTCCAGAGAAAACCCAAGATCACTGTCTCAAGTCTAGAGGGATCCTGAGGTCACTGGAGCAACAAGAAAGGGCTCCGTGGACCCCAAGTCAACTCGAGATGAGAGCTTAGTCCCTGGCTTCGACTAAAGAGGAATACCAACTTTCCACAAGCCCCTCAAAAGGAGGCTTCTCTCAGCTACAGGTATCTGAGAGGGACCCTGAATTTGTGGCCTCAAGTGGAATGGACACTGACATGCTCTGACTCAAAGTAAGGCCGGATATACCAACAGTGAATTGAATGCAGGCTCGTCTTGGATCTCCCAAGACGAAGGGATGTCTGAATCCCCTGTGGGGACCACAGAGAAAGACCTAGTTCTCTGCTTCATCACGAGCAGAGTCCTCACATCCTTTGAAAACTCGAGAGGTCCGCGGAGATCAATGCTTCCAAAGGAGCCGATGCCTGACTCCTCTTGAAAATGGATAAGAGTCCCAGGATCCCTGTCGCACGTGGAAAGGGACACAGGGTCTCCCGCCACACGTGGAGACGAGTCCCAATTGTCATGCCAAGACTCGAGGAGAATCCCGAGTTGTCCCTCGCACCTAGGCCCGAGTCCTGACGTCGCTGAACAAACACGTGTCTGGAAGGGCCCTCCCCTTCGTAACTCGAGAATATACCCCAGGTTCTGGCCGCAACTCGAGAAAAACCATGAGACTTCCCCCTCGCTGCGAGATGAGGCCCGATTCCCCTGCAGTGCGAGCAGACCAATTCCGTCTTACACATCAAACATGAAAGGAGGCTTGATTTCCTTCATGGCATCGCATAGAAAACAGAAGATCACTGTCTCAAGTCTAGAGGGATCTTGAGGTTACTGGAGCAAGAATAAAGGGCTCCATGGACCCCAAATCAACTCGAGATGAGAGCTTAGTCCCTGGCTTCGACTCAAGAGGAATACCAACTTTCCACAAGCACCTCAAGAGGAGGCTTCTCTCAGCTACAGGTATGTGAGAGGGACCCGGAGTTTGTGGCCTCAAGTGGAATGGAAACCGAGATGTTCTGACTCGGAGTAAGGCCGGATATCCCTGCAGTGAATTGAATGCAGGCTCGTCTTGCACCTCTCAATCCGAAGTGATGTCTGAATCCCCTGTGGAGACCACAGAGAAAGACCTAGTTCTCCGCCTCATCGCGACCTGAGGCCTCACATCCTTTGAAAACTCGAGAGTTCCGCGGAGATCAATGCTTCCAAAGGAGACGATCCCTGACTCCTCTTGAAAATGGATAGGAGTCCCAGGATCCCTGTGGCACGTGGAAAGGGACCCTTGGTCTCGCGCCTCACGTGGAGACGCGTCCCAATTGCCATGCCAAGACTCGAGGAGAATCCCGAGGTGTCCCTCGCACCTAGGCCCGAGTCCTGACGTCGCTGAACAAACACGTGTCTGGCAGGGCCCCCCTCATCGTAACTCGAGAATATACCCCTGGTTCCGGCAGCAACTAGAGAAAAACCAAGAGACTTCCACCTCGACACGAGATGAGGCAAGATTCCCCTGCACTGCGTGCAGAGCAATTCCGTGTTCCACATCAAACGTGAAAGGAGACTTGATTTCCTTGATGGCACTCCAGAGAAAACCCAAGATCCCTGTCTCACGTCTAAAGGGATCCTGAGGTCACTGGAGCAACACGAAAGGGTTCCGTGGAAACCAAATCAACTCGAGATGAGAGCTTAGTCCCTGGCTTCGACTCAAGAGGAATACTAACTTTCCACAAGCACCTCAAGAGGAGGCTTCTCTCAGCTACAGGTATGTGAGAGGGACCCGGAGTTTGTGGCCTCAAGTGGAATGGACACCGAGATGGTCTGACTCGGAGTAAGGCCGGATATCCCTGCAGTGAATTGAATGCAGGCTCGTCTTGCATCTCCCAAGACGAAGGGTTGTCTGAATCCCCTGTGGAGACCACAGAGAAAGACCTAGTTCTCCGCCTCTTGGCGACCTGAGGCCTCACATCCTTTGAAAACTCGAGAGGTCCGCGGAGATCAATGCTTCCAAAGGAGACGATGCCTGACTCCACTTGAAAATGGATAGGAGTCCCAGGATCCCTGTGGCACGTGGAAAGGGACCCTGGGTCTCGCGCCTCACGTGGAGACGCATCCCTATTGCCATGCCAAGACTCGAGGAGAATCCCGAGGTGTCCCTCGCACCTAGGCAGGAGTCCTGACGTCGCTGAACAAACACGTGTCTGGAAGGGCCCTCCCCGTCGTAACTCGAGAATATACCCCAGGTTCCGGCCGCAACCCGAGAAAAACCATGAGACTTCCCCCTCGCCGCGAGATGAGGCCCGATTCCCCTGCACTGCGTGCAGAGCAATTCCGTGTTCCACATCAAACATGAAAGGAGCCTTGATTTCCTTGGTGGCACTCCAGAGAAAACCCAAGATCACTGTCTCAAGTCGAGAGGGATCCTGAGGTCACTGGAGCAACACAAAAGGGCTCCGTGGACCCCAAATCAACTCGAGATGAGAGCTTAGTCCCTGGCTTCGACTCAAGAGGAATACCAACTTTCCACAAGCACCTAAAGAGGAGGCTCCTCTCAGCTACAGGTATGTGAGAGGGACCCTGAGTTTGTGGCCTCAAGTGGAATGGACACCGAGATGCTCTGACTCGAAGTAAGGCCAGATATCCCTGCAGAAATTGAATGCAGGCTCGTCTTGCATCTCCCAAGACGAAGGGATGTCTGAATCCCCTGTGGAGACCACAGAGATAGACCTAATTTTCCGCCTCATCGCGACCGGAGGCCTCACATCTTTTGAAAATTCGAGAGGTCCGCGGAGATCAATGCTTCCAAAGGAGACGATGCCTGACTCCTCTTGAAAATGGATAGGAGTCCCAGGATCCCTGTGGCACGTGGAAAGGGACACTGGGTCTCCCGCCTCATGTGGAGACCCGTCCAAATTGCCATGCCAAGACTCGAGGCGAATCCCGAGTTGTCCCTCACACCTAGGCAGGAGTCCTGACGTTGCTGAACAAATACGTGTCTGGAAGGGCCCTGCCCGTCGTAACTCGAGAATATACCCCAGGTTCCGGCCGCAACTCGAGAAAAACCATGAGACTTCCCCCTCGCAGCGAGATGAGTCCCGATTCCCCTGCACTGCGTGCAGAGCAATTCCGTGTTCCACATCAAACGTGAAAGGAGACTTGATTTCCTTGATGGCACTCCAGAGAAAACCCAAGATCCCTGTCTCACGTCTAAAGGGATCCTGAGGTCACTGGAGCAACACGAAAGGGTTCCGTGGAAACCAAATCAACTCGAGATGAGAGCTTAGTCCCTGGCTTCGACTCAAGAGGAATACTAACTTTCCACAAGCACCTCAAGAGGAGGCTTCTCTCAGCTACAGGTATGTGAGAGGGACCCGGAGTTTGTGGCCTCAAGTGGAATGGACACCGAGATGGTCTGACTCGGAGTAAGGCCGGATATCCCTGCAGTGAATTGAATGCAGGCTCGTCTTGCATCTCCCAAGACGAAGGGTTGTCTGAATCCCCTGTGGAGACCACAGAGAAAGACCTAGTTCTCCGCCTCTTGGCGACCTGAGGCCTCACATCCTTTGAAAACTCGAGAGGTCCGCGGAGATCAATGCTTCCAAAGGAGACGATGCCTGACTCCACTTGAAAATGGATAGGAGTCCCAGGATCCCTGTGGCACGTGGAAAGGGACCCTGGGTCTCGCGCCTCACGTGGAGACGCATCCCTATTGCCATGCCAAGACTCGAGGAGAATCCCGAGGTGTCCCTCGCACCTAGGCAGGAGTCCTGACGTCGCTGAACAAACACGTGTCTGGAAGGGCCCTCCCCGTCGTAACTCGAGAATATACCCCAGGTTCCGGCCGCAACCCGAGAAAAACCATGAGACTTCCCCCTCGCCGCGAGATGAGGCCCGATTCCCCTGCACTGCGTGCAGAGCAATTCCGTGTTCCACATCAAACATGAAAGGAGCCTTGATTTCCTTGGTGGCACTCCAGAGAAAACCCAAGATCACTGTCTCAAGTCGAGAGGGATCCTGAGGTCACTGGAGCAACACAAAAGGGCTCCGTGGACCCCAAATCAACTCGAGATGAGAGCTTAGTCCCTGGCTTCGACTCAAGAGGAATACCAACTTTCCACAAGCACCTAAAGAGGAGGCTCCTCTCAGCTACAGGTATGTGAGAGGGACCCTGAGTTTGTGGCCTCAAGTGGAATGGACACCGAGATGCTCTGACTCGAAGTAAGGCCAGATATCCCTGCAGAAATTGAATGCAGGCTCGTCTTGCATCTCCCAAGACGAAGGGATGTCTGAATCCCCTGTGGAGACCACAGAGATAGACCTAATTTTCCGCCTCATCGCGACCGGAGGCCTCACATCTTTTGAAAATTCGAGAGGTCCGCGGAGATCAATGCTTCCAAAGGAGACGATGCCTGACTCCTCTTGAAAATGGATAGGAGTCCCAGGATCCCTGTGGCACGTGGAAAGGGACACTGGGTCTCCCGCCTCATGTGGAGACCCGTCCAAATTGCCATGCCAAGACTCGAGGAGAATCCCGAGTTGTCCCTCACACCTAGGCAGGAGTCCTGACGTTGCTGAACAAATACGTGTCTGGAAGGGCCCTGCCCGTCGTAACTCGAGAATATACCCCAGGTTCCGGCCGCAACTCGAGAAAAACCATGAGACTTCCCCCTCGCCGCGAGATGAGGCCCGATTCCCCTGCACTGCGTGCAGAGCAATTCCGAGTTCCACATCAAACGTGAAAGGAGCCTTGATTTCCTTGATGGCACTCCAGAGAAAACCCAAGATCACTGTCTCAAGTCTAGAGGGATCCTGAGGTCACTGGAGCAACACGAAAGTTCTCCGTGGACCCCAAATCAACTCGAGATGAGAGCTTAGTCGCTGGCTTCGACTCAAGAGGAATACCAACTTTCCACAAGCACCTCAAGAGGAGGCTTCTCTCAGCTACAGGTATGTGAGAGGGACCCTGAGTTTGTGGCCTCAAGTGGAATGGACACCGAGATGCTCTGACTCGAAGTAAGGCCAAATATTCCTGCAGTGAGTTGAATGCAGGCTCGTCTTGCATCTCCCAAGACGAGGGGATGTCTGAATCCCCTGTGGAGACCACAGAGATAGACCTAATTTTCCGCCCCATCGCGATCGGAGGCCTCACATCTTTTGAAAATTCGAGAGGTCCGCGGAGATCAATGCTTCCAAAGGAGACGATGCCTGACTCCTCTTGAAAATGGATAGGAGTCCCAGGATCCCTGTGGCACGTGGAAAGGGACACTGGGTCTCCCGCCTCATGTGGAGACCCGTCCAAATTGCCATGCCAAGACTCGAGGAGAATCCCGAGTTGTCCCTCACACCTAGGCAGGAGTCCTGACGTTGCTGAACAAATACGTGTCTGGAAGGGCCCTGCCCGTCGTAACTCGAGAATATACCCCAGGTTCCGGCCGCAACTCGAGAAAAACCATGAGACTTCCCCCTCGCCGCGAGATGAGGCCCGATTCCCCTGCACTGCGTGCAGAGCAATTCCGAGTTCCACATCAAACGTGAAAGGAGCCTTGATTTCCTTGATGGCACTCCAGAGAAAACCCAAGATCACTGTCTCAAGTCTAGAGGGATCCTGAGGTCACTGGAGCAACACGAAAGTTCTCCGTGGACCCCAAATCAACTCGAGATGAGAGCTTAGTCGCTGGCTTCGACTCAAGAGGAATACCAACTTTCCACAAGCACCTCAAGAGGAGGCTTCTCTCAGCTACAGGTATGTGAGAGGGACCCTGAGTTTGTGGCCTCAAGTGGAATGGACACCGAGATGCTCTGACTCGAAGTAAGGCCAAATATTCCTGCAGTGAGTTGAATGCAGGCTCGTCTTGCATCTCCCAAGACGAGGGGATGTCTGAATCCCCTGTGGAGACCACAGAGATAGACCTAATTTTCCGCCCCATCGCGATCGGAGGCCTCACATCCTTTGAAAACTCGAGAGGTCCGCGGAGATCAATGCTTCCAAGGGAGACAATGCCTGACTCCTCTTGAAAATGGATAGGAGTCCCAGGATCCCTGTGCCACGTGGAAAGGGACGCTGGGTCTCCCGCCTCACGTGGAGACACGTGCCAATTGCCATGGCAAGACTCGAGGAGAATCCAGAGGTGCCCCTCGCACCTAGGCAGGAGTCCTGACGTCGCTGAAAAACACGTGTCTGGAAGGGCCCTCCCCGACGTAACTCGAGAATATACCCCAGGTTCCGGCCGCAACTCAAGAAAAACCATGAGACTTCCCCCTCGCCGCGAGATGAGTCCCGATTCCCCTGCACTGCGTGCACAGCAATTCCGTATCCCACATCAAACGTGAAAGGAGCCTTGATTTCCTTGATGCCCCTCCAGAGAAAACCCAAGATAAATTTCTCAAGTCTAGAGGGATCCTGAGGTCACTGGAGCAACACGAAAGGGCTCCGTGGACCCCAAACAACTCGAGATGAGAGCTTAGTCCCTGGTTTCGACTCAAGAGGAATACCAACTTTCCACAAGCACCTAAAGAGGAGGCTTCTCTCAGCTACAGGTATGTGAGAGGGACCCTGAGTTTTTGGCCTCAAGTGGAATGGACACCGAGATGCTCTGAGTCGAAGTAAGGCCGGATATCACTGCAGTGAATTGAATGCAGGCTCATCTTGCATCTCCCAAGACGAAGGGATGTCTGCATCCCCTGTGGAGACCACAGAGAAAGACCTAGTTCTCCGCCTCATCGCGACCGGAGGCCTCATATCATTTGAAAACTCGAGAGGTCCGCGGAGATCAATGCTTCCAAAGACAAGATGGCTGACTCCTCTTGAAAATGGATAGGAGTCCCAAGATCACTGTGGCACGTGGAAAGGGACCCTGGGTCTCCCGCCTCACGTGGAGACGCGTCCCAATTGCCATGCCAAGACTCGACGAGAATCCCGAGGTGTCCCTCGCACCTAGGCAGGAGTCCTGACATCACTGAACATAAACGTGTCTGGAAGGGCCCTCCCCGTCGCAACTCGAGAATATACCCCAGGTTCCGGCCACAACTCGAGAAAAACCGTGAGACTTCCCCCTCGCCAGGAGATGAGTCCCAGTTCCCCTGCACTGCGTGCAGAGCAATTCCGTGTTCCACATCAAACGTGAAAGGAGCCTTGATTTCCTTGATGGCACTCCAGACAAAACCCAAGATCACTGTCTCAAGTCTAGAGGGATACTGAGGTCACTGTAGCAACAAGAAAGGGCTCCGTGGACCACAAATTAATTCGAGATCAAAGCTTAGTCCCTGGCTTCGACTAAAGAGGAATACCAACTTTCCACAAGCCCCTCAAAAGGAGGCTTCTCTCAGCTACAGGTATCTGAGAGGGACCCTGAATTTGTGGCCTCAAGTGGAATGGACACTGACATGCTCTGACTCAAAGTAAGGCCGGATATACCAACAGTGAATTGAATGCAGGCTCGTCTTGGATCTCCCAAGACGAAGGGATGTCTGAATCCCCTGTGGGGACCACAGAGAAAGACCTAGTTCTCTGCTTCATCACGAGCAGAGTCCTCACATCCTTTGAAAACTCGAGAGGTCCGCGGAGATCAATGCTTCCAAAGGAGCCGATGCCTGACTCCTCTTGAAAATGGATAAGAGTCCCAGGATCCCTGTCGCACGTGGAAAGGGACACAGGGTCTCCCGCCACACGTGGAGACGAGTCCCAATTGTCATGCCAAGACTCGAGGAGAATCCCGAGTTGTCCCTCGCACCTAGGCCCGAGTCCTGACGTCGCTGAACAAACACGTGTCTGGAAGGGCCCTCCCCTTCGTAACTCGAGAATATACCCCAGGTTCTGGCCGCAACTCGAGAAAAACCATGAGACTTCCCCCTCGCTGCGAGATGAGGCCCGATTCCCCTGCAGTGCGAGCAGACCAATTCCGTCTTACACATCAAACATGAAAGGAGGCTTGATTTCCTTCATGGCATCGCATAGAAAACAGAAGATCACTGTCTCAAGTCTAGAGGGATCTTGAGGTTACTGGAGCAAGAATAAAGGGCTCCATGGACCCCAAATCAACTCGAGATGAGAGCTTAGTCCCTGGCTTCGACTCAAGAGGAATACCAACTTTCCACAAGCACCTCAAGAGGAGGCTTCTCTCAGCTACAGGTATGTGAGAGGGACCCGGAGTTTGTGGCCTCAAGTGGAATGGAAACCGAGATGTTCTGACTCGGAGTAAGGCCGGATATCCCTGCAGTGAATTGAATGCAGGCTCGTCTTGCACCTCTCAATCCGAAGTGATGTCTGAATCCCCTGTGGAGACCACAGAGAAAGACCTAGTTCTCCGCCTCATCGCGACCTGAGGCCTCACATCCTTTGAAAACTCGAGAGTTCCGCGGAGATCAATGCTTCCAAAGGAGACGATCCCTGACTCCTCTTGAAAATGGATAGGAGTCCCAGGATCCCTGTGGCACGTGGAAAGGGACCCTTGGTCTCGCGCCTCACGTGGAGACGCGTCCCAATTGCCATGCCAAGACTCGAGGAGAATCCCGAGGTGTCCCTCGCACCTAGGCCCGAGTCCTGACGTCGCTGAACAAACACGTGTCTGGCAGGGCCCCCCTCATCGTAACTCGAGAATATACCCCTGGTTCCGGCAGCAACTAGAGAAAAACCAAGAGACTTCCACCTCGACACGAGATGAGGCAAGATTCCCCTGCACTGCGTGCAGAGCAATTCCGTGTTCCACATCAAACGTGAAAGGAGACTTGATTTCCTTGATGGCACTCCAGAGAAAACCCAAGATCCCTGTCTCACGTCTAAAGGGATCCTGAGGTCACTGGAGCAACACGAAAGGGTTCCGTGGAAACCAAATCAACTCGAGATGAGAGCTTAGTCCCTGGCTTCGACTCAAGAGGAATACTAACTTTCCACAAGCACCTCAAGAGGAGGCTTCTCTCAGCTACAGGTATGTGAGAGGGACCCGGAGTTTGTGGCCTCAAGTGGAATGGACACCGAGATGGTCTGACTCGGAGTAAGGCCGGATATCCCTGCAGTGAATTGAATGCAGGCTCGTCTTGCATCTCCCAAGACGAAGGGTTGTCTGAATCCCCTGTGGAGACCACAGAGAAAGACCTAGTTCTCCGCCTCTTGGCGACCTGAGGCCTCACATCCTTTGAAAACTCGAGAGGTCCGCGGAGATCAATGCTTCCAAAGGAGACGATGCCTGACTCCACTTGAAAATGGATAGGAGTCCCAGGATCCCTGTGGCACGTGGAAAGGGACCCTGGGTCTCGCGCCTCACGTGGAGACGCATCCCTATTGCCATGCCAAGACTCGAGGAGAATCCCGAGGTGTCCCTCGCACCTAGGCAGGAGTCCTGACGTCGCTGAACAAACACGTGTCTGGAAGGGCCCTCCCCGTCGTAACTCGAGAATATACCCCAGGTTCCGGCCGCAACCCGAGAAAAACCATGAGACTTCCCCCTCGCCGCGAGATGAGGCCCGATTCCCCTGCACTGCGTGCAGAGCAATTCCGTGTTCCACATCAAACATGAAAGGAGCCTTGATTTCCTTGGTGGCACTCCAGAGAAAACCCAAGATCACTGTCTCAAGTCGAGAGGGATCCTGAGGTCACTGGAGCAACACAAAAGGGCTCCGTGGACCCCAAATCAACTCGAGATGAGAGCTTAGTCCCTGGCTTCGACTCAAGAGGAATACCAACTTTCCACAAGCACCTAAAGAGGAGGCTCCTCTCAGCTACAGGTATGTGAGAGGGACCCTGAGTTTGTGGCCTCAAGTGGAATGGACACCGAGATGCTCTGACTCGAAGTAAGGCCAGATATCCCTGCAGAAATTGAATGCAGGCTCGTCTTGCATCTCCCAAGACGAAGGGATGTCTGAATCCCCTGTGGAGACCACAGAGATAGACCTAATTTTCCGCCTCATCGCGACCGGAGGCCTCACATCTTTTGAAAATTCGAGAGGTCCGCGGAGATCAATGCTTCCAAAGGAGACGATGCCTGACTCCTCTTGAAAATGGATAGGAGTCCCAGGATCCCTGTGGCACGTGGAAAGGGACACTGGGTCTCCCGCCTCATGTGGAGACCCGTCCAAATTGCCATGCCAAGACTCGAGGCGAATCCCGAGTTGTCCCTCACACCTAGGCAGGAGTCCTGACGTTGCTGAACAAATACGTGTCTGGAAGGGCCCTGCCCGTCGTAACTCGAGAATATACCCCAGGTTCCGGCCGCAACTCGAGAAAAACCATGAGACTTCCCCCTCGCAGCGAGATGAGTCCCGATTCCCCTGCACTGCGTGCAGAGCAATTCCGTGTTCCACATCAAACGTGAAAGGAGACTTGATTTCCTTGATGGCACTCCAGAGAAAACCCAAGATCCCTGTCTCACGTCTAAAGGGATCCTGAGGTCACTGGAGCAACACGAAAGGGTTCCGTGGAAACCAAATCAACTCGAGATGAGAGCTTAGTCCCTGGCTTCGACTCAAGAGGAATACTAACTTTCCACAAGCACCTCAAGAGGAGGCTTCTCTCAGCTACAGGTATGTGAGAGGGACCCGGAGTTTGTGGCCTCAAGTGGAATGGACACCGAGATGGTCTGACTCGGAGTAAGGCCGGATATCCCTGCAGTGAATTGAATGCAGGCTCGTCTTGCATCTCCCAAGACGAAGGGTTGTCTGAATCCCCTGTGGAGACCACAGAGAAAGACCTAGTTCTCCGCCTCTTGGCGACCTGAGGCCTCACATCCTTTGAAAACTCGAGAGGTCCGCGGAGATCAATGCTTCCAAAGGAGACGATGCCTGACTCCACTTGAAAATGGATAGGAGTCCCAGGATCCCTGTGGCACGTGGAAAGGGACCCTGGGTCTCGCGCCTCACGTGGAGACGCATCCCTATTGCCATGCCAAGACTCGAGGAGAATCCCGAGGTGTCCCTCGCACCTAGGCAGGAGTCCTGACGTCGCTGAACAAACACGTGTCTGGAAGGGCCCTCCCCGTCGTAACTCGAGAATATACCCCAGGTTCCGGCCGCAACCCGAGAAAAACCATGAGACTTCCCCCTCGCCGCGAGATGAGGCCCGATTCCCCTGCACTGCGTGCAGAGCAATTCCGTGTTCCACATCAAACATGAAAGGAGCCTTGATTTCCTTGGTGGCACTCCAGAGAAAACCCAAGATCACTGTCTCAAGTCGAGAGGGATCCTGAGGTCACTGGAGCAACACAAAAGGGCTCCGTGGACCCCAAATCAACTCGAGATGAGAGCTTAGTCCCTGGCTTCGACTCAAGAGGAATACCAACTTTCCACAAGCACCTAAAGAGGAGGCTCCTCTCAGCTACAGGTATGTGAGAGGGACCCTGAGTTTGTGGCCTCAAGTGGAATGGACACCGAGATGCTCTGACTCGAAGTAAGGCCAGATATCCCTGCAGAAATTGAATGCAGGCTCGTCTTGCATCTCCCAAGACGAAGGGATGTCTGAATCCCCTGTGGAGACCACAGAGATAGACCTAATTTTCCGCCTCATCGCGACCGGAGGCCTCACATCTTTTGAAAATTCGAGAGGTCCGCGGAGATCAATGCTTCCAAAGGAGACGATGCCTGACTCCTCTTGAAAATGGATAGGAGTCCCAGGATCCCTGTGGCACGTGGAAAGGGACACTGGGTCTCCCGCCTCATGTGGAGACCCGTCCAAATTGCCATGCCAAGACTCGAGGAGAATCCCGAGTTGTCCCTCACACCTAGGCAGGAGTCCTGACGTTGCTGAACAAATACGTGTCTGGAAGGGCCCTGCCCGTCGTAACTCGAGAATATACCCCAGGTTCCGGCCGCAACTCGAGAAAAACCATGAGACTTCCCCCTCGCCGCGAGATGAGGCCCGATTCCCCTGCACTGCGTGCAGAGCAATTCCGAGTTCCACATCAAACGAGAAAGGAGCCTTGATTTCCTTGATGGCACTCCAGAGAAAACCCAAGATCACTGTCTCAAGTCTAGAGGGATCCTGAGGTCACTGGAGCAACACGAAAGTTCTCCGTGGACCCCAAATCAACTCGAGATGAGAGCTTAGTCGCTGGCTTCGACTCAAGAGGAATACCAACTTTCCACAAGCACCTCAAGAGGAGGCTTCTCTCAGCTACAGGTATGTGAGAGGGACCCTGAGTTTGTGGCCTCAAGTGGAATGGACACCGAGATGCTCTGACTCGAAGTAAGGCCAAATATTCCTGCAGTGAGTTGAATGCAGGCTCGTCTTGCATCTCCCAAGACGAGGGGATGTCTGAATCCCCTGTGGAGACCACAGAGATAGACCTAATTTTCCGCCCCATCGCGATCGGAGGCCTCACATCCTTTGAAAACTCGAGAGGTCCGCGGAGATCAATGCTTCCAAAGGAGACGATGCCTGACTCCTCTTGAAAATGGATAGGAGTCCCAGGATCCCTGTGGCACGTGGAAAGGTACCCTGGGTCTCCCGCCTCACGTGGAGACACGTGCCAATTGCCATGGCAAGACTCGAGGAGAATCCAGAGGTGCCCCTCGCACCTAGGCAGGAGTCCTGACGTCGCTGAAAAACACGTGTCTGGAAGGGCCCTCCCCGACGTAACTCGAGAATATACCCCAGGTTCCGGCCGCAAGTCAAGAAAAACCATGAGACTTCCCCCTCGCCGCGAGATGAGTCCCGATTCCCCTGCACTGCGTGCAGAGCAATTCCGTATCCCACATCAAACGTGAAAGGAGCCTTGATTTCCTTGATGCCCCTCCAGAGAAAACCCAAGATAAATTTCTCAAGTCTAGAGGGATCCTGAGGTCACTGGAGCAACACGAAAGGGCTCCGTGGACCCCAAACAACTCGAGATGAGAGCTTAGTCCCTGGTTTCGACTCAAGAGGAATACCAACTTTCCACAAGCACCTAAAGAGGAGGCTTCTCTCAGCTACAGGTATGTGAGAGGGACCCTGAGTTTTTGGCCTCAAGTGGAATGAACACCGAGATGCTCTGAGTCGAAGTAAGGCCGGATATCACTGCAGTGAATTGAATGCAGGCTCATCTTGCATCTCCCAAGACGAAGGGATGTCTGCATCCCCTGTGGAGACCACAGAGAAAGACCTAGTTCTCCGCCTCATCGCGACCGGAGGCCTCATATCATTTGAAAACTCGAGAGGTCCGCGGAGATCAATGCTTCCAAAGACAAGATGGCTGACTCCTCTTGAAAATGGATAGGAGTCCCAAGATCACTGTGGCACGTGGAAAGGGACCCTGGGTCTCCCGCCTCACGTGGAGACGCGTCCCAATTGCCATGCCAAGACTCGACGAGAATCCCGAGGTGTCCCTCGCACCTAGGCAGGAGTCCTGACATCACTGAACATAAACGTGTCTGGAAGGGCCCTCCCCGTCGCAACTCGAGAATATACCCCAGGTTCCGGCCACAACTCGAGAAAAACCGTGAGACTTCCCCCTCGCCAGGAGATGAGTCCCAGTTCCCCTGCACTGCGTGCAGAGCAATTCCGTGTTCCACATCAAACGTGAAAGGAGCCTTGATTTCCTTGATGGCACTCCAGACAAAACCCAAGATCACTGTCTCAAGTCTAGAGGGATACTGAGGTCACTGTAGCAACAAGAAAGGGCTCCGTGGACCACAAATTAATTCGAGATCAAAGCTTAGTCCCTGGCTTCGACTAAAGAGGAATACCAACTTTCCACAAGCCCCTCAAAAGGAGGCTTCTCTCAGCTACAGGTATCTGAGAGGGACCCTGAATTTGTGGCCTCAAGTGGAATGGACACTGACATGCTCTGACTCAAAGTAAGGCCGGATATACCAACAGTGAATTGAATGCAGGCTCGTCTTGGATCTCCCAAGACGAAGGGATGTCTGAATCCCCTGTGGGGACCACAGAGAAAGACCTAGTTCTCTGCTTCATCACGAGCAGAGTCCTCACATCCTTTGAAAACTCGAGAGGTCCGCGGAGATCAATGCTTCCAAAGGAGCCGATGCCTGACTCCTCTTGAAAATGGATGAGTCCCAGGATCCCTGTCGCACGTGGAAAGGGACACAGGGTCTCCCGCCACACGTGGAGACGAGTCCCAATTGTCATGCCAAGACTCGAGGAGAATCCCGAGTTGTCCCTCGCACCTAGGCCCGAGTCCTGACGTCGCTGAACAAACACGTGTCTGGAAGGGCCCTCCCCTTCGTAACTCGAGAATATACCCCAGGTTCTGGCCGCAACTCGAGAAAAACCATGAGACTTCCCCCTCGCTGCGAGATGAGGCCCGATTCCCCTGCAGTGCGAGCAGACCAATTCCGTCTTACACATCAAACATGAAAGGAGGCTTGATTTCCTTCATGGCATCGCATAGAAAACAGAAGATCACTGTCTCAAGTCTAGAGGGATCTTGAGGTTACTGGAGCAAGAATAAAGGGCTCCATGGACCCCAAATCAACTCGAGATGAGAGCTTAGTCCCTGGCTTCGACTCAAGAGAAATACCAACTTTCCACAAGCACCTCAAGAGGAGGCTTCTCTCAGCTACAGGTATGTGAGAGGGACCCGGAGTTTGTGGCCTCAAGTGGAATGGAAACCGAGATGTTCTGACTCGGAGTAAGGCCGGATATCCCTGCAGTGAATTGAATGCAGGCTCGTCTTGCACCTCTCAATCCGAAGTGATGTCTGAATCCCCTGTGGAGACCACAGAGAAAGACCTAGTCTCCGCCTCATCGCGACCTGAGGCCTCACATCCTTTGAAAACTCGAGAGTTCCGCGGAGATCAATGCTTCCAAAGGAGACGATGCCTGACTCCTCTTGAAAATGGATAGGAGTCCCAGGATCCCTGTGGCACGTGGAAAGGGACCCTTGGTCTCGCGCCTCACGTGGAGACGCGTCCCAATTGCCATGCCAAGACTCGAGGAGAATCCCGAGGTGTCCCTCGCACCTAGGCCCGAGTCCTGACGTCGCTGAACAAACACGTGTCTGGCAGGGCCCCCCTCATCGTAACTCGAGAATATACCCCTGGTTCCGGCAGCAACTAGAGAAAAACCAAGAGACTTCCACCTCGACACGAGATGAGGCAAGATTCCCCTGCACTGCGTGCAGAGCAATTCCGTGTTCCACATCAAACGTGAAAGGAGACTTGATTTCCTTGATGGCACTCCAGAGAAAACCCAAGATCCCTGTCTCACGTCTAAAGGGATCCTGAGGTCACTGGAGCAACAAAAAAGGGTTCCGTGGAAACCAAATCAACTCGAGATGAGAGCTTAGTCCCTGGCTTCGACTCAAGAGGAATACTAACTTTCCACAAGCACCTCAAGAGGAGGCTTCTCTCAGCTACAGGTATGTGAGAGGGACCCGGAGTTTGTGGCCTCAAGTGGAATGGACACCGAGATGGTCTGACTCGGAGTAAGGCCGGATATCCCTGCAGTGAATTGAATGCAGGCTCGTCTTGCATCTCCCAAGACGAAGGGTTGTCTGAATCCCCTGTGGAGACCACAGAGAAAGACCTAGTTCTCCGCCTCTTGGCGACCTGAGGCCTCACATCCTTTGAAAACTCGAGAGGTCCACGGAGATCAATGCTTCCAAAGGAGACGATGCCTGATTCCACTTGAAAATGGATAGGAGTCCCAGGATCCCTGTGGCACGTGGAAAGGGACCCTGGGTCTCGCGCCTCACGTGGAGACGCATCCCTATTGCCATGCCAAGACTCGAGGAGAATCCCGAGGTGTCCCTCGCACCTAGGCAGGAGTCCTGACGTCGCTGAACAAACACGTGTCTGGAAGGGCCCTCCCCGTCGTAACTCGAGAATATACCCCAGGTTCCGGCCGCAACCCGAGAAAAACCATGAGACTTCCCCCTCGCCGCGAAATGAGGCCCGATTCCCCTGCACTGCGTGCAGAGCAATTCCGTGTTCCACATCAAACATGAAAGGAGCCTTGATTTCCTTGGTGGCACTCCAGAGAAAACCCAAGATCACTGTCTCAAGTCGAGAGGGATCCTGAGGTCACTGGAGCAACACAAAAGGGCTCCGTGGACCCCAAATCAACTCGAGATGAGAGCTTAGTCCCTGGCTTCGACTCAAGAGGAATACCAACTTTCCACAAGCACCTAAAGAGGAGGCTCCTCTCAGCTACAGGTATGTGAGAGGGACCCTGAGTTTGTGGCCTCAAGTGGAATGGACACCGAGATGCTCTGACTCGAAGTAAGGCCAGATATCCCTGCAGAAATTGAATGCAGGCTCGTCTTGCATCTCCCAAGACGAAGGGATGTCTGAATCCCCTGTGGAGACCACAGAGATAGACCTAATTTTCCGCCTCATCGCGACCGGAGGCCTCACATCTTTTGAAAATTCGAGAGGTCCGCGGAGATCAATGCTTCCAAAGGAGACGATGCCTGACTCCTCTTGAAAATGGATAGGAGTCCCAGGATCCCTGTGGCACGTGGAAAGGGACACTGGGTCTCCCGCCTCATGTGGAGACCCGTCCAAATTGCCATGCCAAGACTCGAGGAGAATCCCGAGTTGTCCCTCACACCTAGGCAGGAGTCCTGACGTTGCTGAACAAATACGTGTCTGGAAGGGCCCTGCCCGTCGTAACTCGAGAATATACCCCAGGTTCCGGCCGCAACTCGAGAAAAACCATGAGACTTCCCCCTCGCCGCGAGATGAGGCCCGATTCCCCTGCACTGCGTGCAGAGCAATTCCGAGTTCCACATCAAACGTGAAAGGAGCCTTGATTTCCTTGATGGCACTCCAGAGAAAACCCAAGATCACTGTCTCAAGTCTAGAGGGATCCTGAGGTCACTGGAGCAACACGAAAGTTCTCCGTGGACCCCAAATCAACTCGAGATGAGAGCTTAGTCGCTGGCTTCGACTCAAGAGGAATACCAACTTTCCACAAGCACCTCAAGAGGAGGCTTCTCTCAGCTACAGGTATGTGAGAGGGACCCTGAGTTTGTGGCCTCAAGTGGAATGGACACCGAGATGCTCTGACTCGAAGTAAGGCCAAATATTCCTGCAGTGAGTTGAATGCAGGCTCGTCTTGCATCTCCCAAGACGAGGGGATGTCTGAATCCCCTGTGGAGACCACAGAGATAGACCTAATTTTCCGCCCCATCGCGATCGGAGGCCTCACATCCTTTGAAAACTCGAGAGGTCCGCGGAGATCAATGCTTCCAAAGGAGACGATGCCTGACTCCTCTTGAAAATGGATAGGAGTCCCAGGATCCCTGTGGCACGTGGAAAGGTACCCTGGGTCTCCCGTCTCACGTGGAGACGCGTCCCAAATGCCATGCCAAGACTCGAGGAGAATCCCGAGATGTCCCTCGCTCCTAGGAAGGAGTCCTGACGTCGCTGAACAAACACGTGTCAGGAAGGGCCCTCCCCGTTGTAACTCGAGAATATACCCCAGGTTCCGGCCGCAACTCGAGAAAAACCATGAGAATTCCTCCTCGCCGCGAGTTGAGGCCTGATTCCCCTGCAGTGCGTGCAGAGCAATTCCGTGTTCCACATCAAACGTGAAAGGAGCCTTGATTTCCTTGATGGCACTCCAGAGAAATCCCAAGATCACTGTCTCAAGGCTAGGGGGATCCTGAGGTCACTGGAGCAACACGAAAGTGCTCCGTGGACCCAAAATCAACTCGAGATTAGAGCTTAGTCCCTGGCTTCGACTCAAGAGGAATACCAACTTTCCACAAGCACCTCAAGAGGAGGCTTCTCTCAACAACAGGTTTGTGAAAGGGACCCTAAGTTTGTGGCCTCAAGTGGAATGGACACCGAGATGCTCTGACTCGAAGTAAGGCCGGATATCCGTGCAGTGAATTGAATGCAGGCTCGTCTTGCATCTCCCAAGACGAAGGGATGTCTGAATCCCCTGTGGAGACCACAGAGAAAGACCTAGTCCTCCGCCTCATCGTGACCGGAGGCCTCACATCCTTTGAAAACTCGAGAGGTCTGCAGAGATCAATGCTTCGAAAGGAGACGATGCCTGACTCCTCTTGAAAATGGATAGGAGTCCCAGGATCCCTGTGGCACGTGGAAAGGGACCGTGGGTCTGCCGCGTCACGTGGATGCGCGTCCCAATTGCCATGCCAAAACTCGAGGAGAATCCCGAGGTGTCCCTCGCACCTAGGCAGGAGTCCTGACGTCGCTGAACAAATACGTGTCTGGAAGGGCCCTCCCCGTCGTAACTCGAGAATATACCCCAGGTTCCGGCCGCAACTCGAGAAAAACCATGAGACTTCCCCCTCGCCGCGAAATGAGGCCCGATTCCCCTGCACTGCGTGCAGAGCAATTCCGAGGTCCACATCAAACGTGAAAGGAGCCTTGATTTCCTTGATGGCACTCCAGAGAAAACCCAAGATCACTGTCTCAAGTCTAGAGGGATCCTGAGGTCACTGGAGCAACACGAAAGGGCTCCGTGGACCCCACATCAACTCGAGATGAGAGCTTAGTCCCTGGCTTCGACTCAAGAGGAATGCCAACTTTCCCCAAGCACCTCAAGTGGAGGCTTCTCTCAGCTACAGGTATGTGAGAGGGACCCTGAGTTTGTGGCCTCAAGTGGAATGGACACCGAGATGCTCTGACTCGAAGTAAGGCCGGATATCCCTGCAGTGAATTGAATGCAGGCTCGTCTTGCATCTCCCAAGACGAAGGGATGTCTGAATCCCCTGTGAAGACCACAGAGAAAGACCGAGTTCTCCGCCTCATCGCGACCGGAGGCCTCACATCCTTTGAAAACTCGAGAGGTCCGCGGAGATCAATGCTTCCAAAGGAGACGATGCCTGACTCCTCTTGAAAATGGATAGGAGTCCCAGGATCCCTGTGGCACGTGGAAAGGGACCCTGGGTCTCCCGCCTCACGTGGAGACGCGTCCCAATTGCCATGCCAAGACTCGAGGAGAATCCCGAGTTGTCCTTCGCACCTAGGCAGGAGTCCTGACCTCACTGAACAAACACGTGTCTGGAAGGGCCCTCCCCGTCGTAACTCGAGAATATACCCCAGGTTCCTGCCGCAACTCCAGAAAAATCATGAGCCTTCCCCCTCGCCGCGAGATGAGGCCCGATTCCCCTGCACTGCGTGCAGAGGAATTCTGTGTTCCACATCAAAAGTGAAAGGAGCCTTGATTTCCTTGATGGCACTCTAGAGAAACCCCAAGATCACTGTCTCAAGTCTAGAGGGATCCTGAGGTCACTGTAGCAACACGAAAGGGCTCCGTGGACCCCAAATAAACTCGAGATGAGAGCTTAGTCCCTGGCTTCGACTCAAGAGGAATACCAACTTTCCACAAGCACCTCAAGAGAAGGCTTCTTTCAGCAACAGGTATGTGAGAGGGTCCCTGAGTTTGTGGCCTCAGGCGGAATGGACACCGAGATGCTCTGACTCGAAGTAAGGCCGGATATCCCTGCAGTGAATTGAATGAAGTCTCGTCTTGCATCTCCCAAGACTAAGGGATGTCTGAATCCCCTGTGGAGACCACAGAGAAAGACCTAGTTCTCCCTCTCATGGCCACCGGAGGCATCACATCTTTGAAAACTCGAGAGGTCCGTGGAGATCAATGCTTCCTAAGGAGACGATGCCTGACTCCTCTTGAAAATGGATAGGAGTCCAAGAATCCCTGTGGCACGTGGAACGGGACCCTGGGTCTCCCGCCTCACGTGGAGACTTGTCCTAATTGCCATGCCAAGACTCGAGGAGAATCCCGAGGTGTTCCTCGCACCTAGGCACTAGTCCTGACGTCGCTGAACAAACACTTGTCTGGAAGGGCCCTCCCCGTCGTAACTCAAGAATATACCCCAGGTTCTGGCCGCAACTCTAGAAAAACCATAAGACTTCCCCCTCGCCTTGAGATGTGGCCCGATTCTCCTGCACTGCGTGCAGACCAATTCCGTGTTCCACATCAAACGTGAAAGGATTCTTGATTTCCTTGATGGCACTCCAAAGAAAAGCCAAGATCACTGTCTCAAGTCTAGAGGGATCCTGAGGTCACTGTAGCAACCCGAAAGGGCTTCGTGGACCCCAAATCAACTCGAGATGAGAGCTTTGTCCCTGGCTTCGACTCAAGAGGAATACCAACTTTCCAAAAGCTCCTCAAGAGGAGGTTTCTCTCAGCTACAGGTTTGTGAGAGGGACCCTGAGTTTGTGGCCTCAAGTGGAATGGACACCGAGATGCTCTGACTCAATGTAAGGCCGGATATCCCTGCAGTGAATTGAATGCAGGCTCGTCGTGGATCTCCCAAGACAAAGGGATGTCTGAATCCCCTGTGGAGACCACAGAGAAAGACCTAGATCTCCGCCTCATCACGACCGGAGCGTCACATCCTTTGAAAACTCGAGAGGTCCGCGGAGATCAATGCTTGTAAAGGAGACGATGCCTGACTCCTCTTGAATATGGATAGGAGTCCAAGAATCCCTGTGGCACGTGGAAAGGGACCCTGAATCTCCCGCCTCACGTCGAGACTTGTCCTAATTGCCATGCCAAGACTCGAGGAGAATGCCGAGGTGTCCCTCGCACCTAGGCAGGAATCCTGACCTCGCAGAACAAACACGTGTCTGGAAAGGCCCTCCCCGTCGTAACTCGAGAATATACCCCATGTTCCGGCCGCAACTCGAGAAACATCATGAGACTTCCCCCTCGCCTTGAGATGAGGCCCGATTCCCCTGCACTGCGTGCAGACCAATTCCGTGTTCCACATCAAACGTGAAAAGATTCTTGATTTCCTTGATGGCACTCCAAAGAAAAGCCAAGATCACTGTCTCAAGTCTAGAGGGATCCTGAGGTCACTGTAGCAACAAGAAAGAGCTGCGTGGACCACAAATCAACTCGAGAGGAGAGCTTCGTCCCTGTCTTCGACTCAAGAGGAATACCAACTTTCCACAAGCACCTCAAGAGGAGGCCTCTCTCAGTTACAGGAATGTGAGAGGGACCTTGAGTTTGTGGCCTCAAGTGGAATGGACACCGAGATGCTCTGACTCGAAGTAAGGGCAGATATCCATGCAGAGAATTGAATGCAGGCTCGTCTTGAATCTCCCAAGACGAAGGGATGTCTGAATCCCCTGTGGAGACCACAGACAAAGACTTAGTTCTCCGCCTCATCGCGACCGGAGGCCTCACATCCTTTGAAAACTCGAGAGGTCCACGGAGATCAATGCTTCCGAAGGAGACGATGCCTGAATCCTCTTCAAAATGGATAGGAGTCCCAGGATCCCTGTGGCACGTGGAAAGGGACCCTGGGTCTCCCGCCTCACGTGGAGACGCGTCCCAATTGCCATGCCAAGACTCGAGGAGAATCCCGAGGTGTCCCTCTCACCTAGGCAGGAGTCCTGACGTCGCTGAACAAACACATGTCTGGAAGGGCCCTCCCCGTCGTAACTCGAGAATATACCCAAGGTTCCGGCCGCAACTCGAGAAACATCATGAGACTTCCCCCTCGCTTTGAGATGAGGCCCGATTCCCCTGCACTGCGTGCAGACCAATTCCGTGTTCCACATCAAACGTGAAAGGATTCTTGATTTCCTTGATGGCACTCCAAAGAAAAGCCAAGGTCACTGTCTAAAGTCTAGAGGGATCCTGAGGTCACTGTAGCAACCCGAAAGGGCTCTGTGGACCCCAAATCAACTCGAGATGAGAGCTTTGTCCCTGGCTTCGACTCAAGAGGAATACCAACTTTCCAAAAGCTCCTCAAGAGGAGGTTTCTCTCAGCTACAGGTATGTGAGAGGGACCCTGAGTTTGTGGCCTCAAGTGGTATGAACACCGAGATGCTCTGACTCAATGTAAGGCCGGATATCCCTGCAGTGAATTGAATGCAGGCTCGTCTTGCATCTCCCGAGACGAAGGGATGTCTGAATCCCCTGTGGAGACCACAGACAAAGACCTAGATCTCTGCCTCATTGCGACCATAGGCCTCACATCCTTTGAAAACTCGAGAGGTGCGCGGAGATCAATGATTCCAAAGGAGACGATGCCTGACTCCTCTTGAAAATAGATCGGAGTCCCAGGATCCCTGTGGCACGTTGAAAGGGACACTGGGTCTCCCGCCTCACATGGAGACGCGTCCCAATTGCCATGCCAAGACTCGAGGAGAATCCCGAGGTGTCCCTCGCACCTAGGCAGGAGTCCTGACGTCGCTGAACAAACACGTGTCTGGAAGGGCCCTCCCCGTCGTACCTGGAGATTTTACCCCAGGTTCTGGCCACAACTCGAGAAAAACCATGAGACTTCCCCCTCGCCACGAGATGAGGTCCGATTCCCCTGCACTGCGTGCAGAGCAATTCCGTGTTCCACATTAAACGTGAAAGGAGCCTTGATTTCCTTGATGGCACTCCAGAGAAAACCGAAGATCACTCTCTCAAGTCTAGAGGGATCCTGAGGTCACTGGAGCAACACCAAAGGGCTCCGTGGACCCCAAATCAACTCGTGATGAGAGCTTAGTCCCTGGCTTCGACTCAAGAGGAATACCAACTTTCCACAAGCACCTCAAGAGGAGGCTTCTCTCAGCTACAGGTATGTGAGAGGGACCCTGAGTTTGTGGCCTCAAGTGGAATGGACACCGAGATGCTCTGACTCGAAGTAAGGCCGGATATCCCTGCAGTGAATTGAATGCAGGCTCGTCTTGCGTTTCCCAAGACGAAGGGATGTCTGAATCCCCTGTGGAGACCACAGAGAAAGACCTAGTCCTCCGCCTCATCGCGACCGGAGACCTCACATCCTTTGAAAACTCGAGAGGTTGGGGAGATCAATGCTTCCAAAGGAGACGATTCCTGACTCCTCTTGAAAATGGATAGGAGTCCCAGGATCCCTGTGGCACGTGGAAAGGGGCCCTTGGTCTCCCGACTCACGTGGAGACGCGTCCCAATTGCCATGCCAAGACTCGAGGAGAATCCCGAGATGTCCTCGCACCTAGGCAGGAGTCCTGATGTCGCTGAACAAACACGTGTCTGGAAGGGCCCTCCCCGTCGTAACTCGAGAATATACCCCAGATTCCGGCCGCAACTCGAGCAAAACCATGAGACTTCCCCCTCGCCGCGAGATGAGGCCCGATTCCCCTGCACTGCGTGCAGAGCAATTCCGTGTCCACATCAATCGTGAAAGGAGCCTTGATTTCCTTGATGGCACTCCAGAGAAAACCCAAGATCACTGTCTCAAGTCTAGAGGGATCCTGAGGTCACTGGAGCAACACGAAAGGGCTCCCTGGACCCCAAATCCACTCGAGATGAGAGCTTAGTCCCTGGCTTCGCCTCAAGAGGAATACCAACTTTCCACAAGCACCTCAAGAGGAGGCTTCTCTCAGCTACAGGTATGTGAGAGCGCCCCTGAGTTTGTGGCCTCAAGTTGAATGGACACCGAGATGCTCTGACTCGAAGTAAGACCAGATATCCCTAAAGTAAATTGAATGCAGGCTCGTCTTGCGTCTCCCAAGACGAAGGGATGTCTGAATCCCCTGTGGAGACCACAGAGAAAGACCTAGTCCTCCGCCTCATCGCGACCGGAGACCTCACATACTTTGAAAACTCGAGAGGTTGGGGAGATCAATGCTTCCAAAGGAGACGATGCCTGACTCCTCTTGAAAATGGATAGGAGTCCCAGGATCTCTGTGGCACGTGGGAAGGGACCCTGGGTCTCCCGCCTCACGTGGAGACGCGTCCCAATTGCCATGTCAAGACTCGAGGAGAATCCCGAGGTGTCCCTCGCACCTAGGCAGGAGTCCTGACGTCGCTGAACAAACACGTGTCTGGAAGGGCCCTCCCCGTCGTAACTCGAGAATATACCACAGGTTCCGGCCGCAACTCGAGAAAAACCATGAGACTTCCCCCTCGCCGCGAGATGAGGCCCGATTCCCCTACACTGCGTGCAGAGCAATTCCGTGTTCCACATCAAACGTGAAAGGAGCCTTTATTTCCTTGATGGCACTCCAGAGAAAACCCAAGATCACTGTCTCAAGTCTAGAGGGATCCTGAGGTCACTGGAGCAACACGAAATGGCTCCGTGGACCCCAAGTCAACTCGAGATGAGAGCTTAGTCCTTGGCTTCGACTCAAGAGTAACACCAAATTTCCACAAGCACCTCAAGAGGAGGCTTCTCTCAGCTACAGGTATGTGAGAGGGCCCCAGAGTTTGTGGCCTCAAGTGGAATGGACACCGAGATGCTCTGACTCGAACTAAGGCTGGATATCCCTGCAGTGAACTGAATTCAGGTTCGGCTTGCATCTTCCAAGACGAAGGGATGTCTGAATCCCCTGTGGAGACCACCGAGAAAGACCTAGTCCTATGCCTCATCAAGACCGGAGGCCTCACATCCTTTGAAAACTCGAGAGGTCTGCGGAGATCAATGCTTTTAAAGGAGACGATGCCTGACTCTTCTTGAAAATGGATAGGAGTCCCAGGATCCCTGTGGCACGTTGAAAGGGACCCTGGGTCTCCCGGCTCCTGTGGAGACGCGTCCCAACTGCCATGCCAAGACTCGAGGAGAATCCCGAGGTGTCCCTCGCACCTAGGCAGGAGTCCTGACGTCGCTGAACAAACACGTGTCTGGAAAGGACCTCCCCGTTGTAACTCGAGAATATACCCCAGGTTACGGCCGCAACTCGAGAAAAACCATGAGAATTCCCTCTCGCCGCGAGATGAGGCCCGATTCCCCTGCACTGCGTGCAGAGCAATTCCGTGTTCCACATCAAACGTGAAAGGAGCCTTGATTTCCTTGATGGCACTCCAGAGAAAACCCAAGATCACTGTCTCAAGTCTAGAGGGATCCTGAGGTCACTGGAGCAACGCGAAAGGGCTCCGTGGACCCCAAATCAACTCGAGATGAGAGCTTAGTCCCTGGCTTCGACTCAAGAGGACTACCAACTTTCCACAAGCACTTTAAGAGGAGGCTTCTCTCAGCTACAGGTATGTGAGAGGGACCCTGAATTTGTGGCCTCAAGTGGAATGGACACCGAGATGCTCTGACTCGAAGTAAGGCCGGATATCCCTGCAGTGAATTGAATGCAGGCTCGTCTTGCATCTCCCAAGAGGAAGGGATGTCTGAATCCCCTGTGGAGACAACAGAGAAAGACTTAATTCTCCGCTTCATCGCGACCGGAGGCCTCACATCCTTTGAAAACTCGAGAGGTCCGCGGAGATCAATGCTTCCAAAGGAGACGATGCCTGACTCCTCTTGAAAATGGATAGGAGTCCCAGGATCCCTGTGGTACGTGGAAAGGGGCCCTTGGTCTCCCGACTCACGTGGAGACGCGTCCCAATTGCCATGCCAAGACTCGAGGAGAATCCCGAGGTGTCCCTCGCACCTAGGCAGGAGTCCTGACGTCGCTGAACAAACACGTGTCTGGAAGGGCCCTCCCCGTCGTAACTCGGGAATATACCCCAGGTTCCGGCCGCAACTCGAGAAAAACCATGAGACTTCCCCCTCGCGGCGAGATGAGGCCCGATTCCCCTCCACTGCGTGCCGAGCAATTCCGTGTTCCACATCCAACGTGAAAGGAGCCTTGATTTCCTTGATGGCACTCCAGAGAAAACCCAAGATCACTGTCTCAAGTCTAGAGGGATCCTGAGGTCACTGGAGCAACACGAAAGGGCTCCCTGGACCACAAATCAACTCGAGATGAGAGCTTAGTCCCTGGCTTCGACTCAAGAGGAATACCAACTTTCCACAAGCACCTCAAGAGGAGGCTTCTCTCAGCTACAGGTATGTGAGAGGGACCCTGAGATTGTGGCCTCAAGTGGAATGGACACCGAGATGCTCTGACTCGAAGTAAGGCCGGATATCCCTACAGTGAATTGAATGCAGGCTCGTCTTGCATCTCCCAAGATGAAGGGATGTCTGAATCCACTGTGGAGACCACAGAGATAGACCTAGTCCGCCGCCGCAACTTGACCAGAGGCCTCACATTCTTTGAAAACTCGAGAGGTCCGAGGAGATGAATGCTTCCCAAGGAGACGATGCCTGACTCCTCTTGAAAGTGGATAGGAGTCCCAGGATCCCTGTGGCACGTTATAAGGGACACTGGGTCTCCCGCCTCACGTGGAGACGCGTCCCAATTGCCATGCCAAGACTCGAGGAGAATCCCGAGGTGTCCCTCGCACCTAGGCAGGAGTCCTGACGTCGCTGAACAAACACGTGTCTGGAAGGGCCCTCCCCGTCGTAACTCGAGAATATACCCCAGGTTCCGGCCGCAACTCGAGCAAAACCATGAGACTTCTCCCTCGCCGCGAGATGAGGCCCGATTCCCCTGCACTGCGTGCAGAGCAATTCCGTGTTCCACATCAAACGTGAAAGGAGCCTTGATTTCCTTGATGGCACTCCAGAGAAAACCCAAGATAACTGTCTCAATTCTAGAGGGATCCTGAGGTCACTGGAGCAACACGAAATTTCTCCGTGGACCCCAAATCAACTTGAGATGAGAGCTTAGTTCCTGGCTTCGACTGAAGAGGAATACCAACTTGCCACAAGCACCTCAAGAGGAGGCTTCTCTCAGGTACATGTATGTGAGAAGGACCCTGAGTTTGTGGCCTCAAGTGGAATGGACACCGAGATACTCTGACTCGAAGTAAGGCCGGATATCCCTGCAGTGAATTGAAGGCAGGCTCGACTTGCATCTCCCAAGACGAAGGGATGTCTGAATCCCCTGTGGAGACGACAGAGAAAGACCTAGTCCTCCGCCTCATCGCGACCGGAGGCCTCACATCCTTTGAAAACTCGACAGGTCTGCGGAGATCAATGCTTCCAAAGGAGACGATGCCTCACTCCTCTTGAAAATGGATAGGAGTCCCAGGATCCCTGTGGCACGTCGAAAGGGACCCTGTGTCTCCCGTCTCACGTGGAGACGCGTCCCAATTGCCATGCCAAGTCTCGAGGAGAATCCCGAGGTGTCCCTCGCACCTAGGCAGGAGTCCTGACGTCGCTGAACAAACACGTGTCTGGAAGGGCCCTCCCCGTCGTAACTCGAGAATATATCCCAGGTTCCAGCCGCAACTCGAGAAAAACCATGAGACTTCCCCTCGCCGGGAGATGAGGCCCGATTCCCCTGCACTGTGTGCAGAGCAATTCCGTGTTCCACATCAAACGTGAAAGGAGCCTTGATTTCCTTGATGGCACTCCAGAGAAAACCCAAGATCACTGTCTCAAGTCTAGAGGGATCCTGAGGTCACTGGAGCAACACGAAAGTGCTCTGTCTAACCCAAATCAACTCGAGATGAGAGCTTAGTCCCTGGCTTCGACTCAAGAGGAATACCAACTTTCCACAAGCACCTCAAGAGGAGGCTTCTCTCAGCTACAGGTATGTGAGAGGGACCCTGAGTTTGTGGCCTCAAGTGGAATGGACACGGAGATGCTCTGACTCGAAGTAAGGCTGGATATCCCTGCAGTGAATTGAATGCAGGCTCGTCTTGCATCTCCGAAGACGAAGGGATGTCTGAATCCCCTGTGGAGACCACAGAGAAAGACCTAGTTCTCCGCCTCATCGCGAGCGGAGGCCTCACATCCTTTGAAAACTCGAGAGGTCCGCGGAGATCAATGCTTCCAAAGGAGACGATGCCTGACTCCTCTTGAAAATGGATAGGAGTCCCAGGATCCCTGTGGCACGTAGAAAGGGACCCTGGGTCTCCCGCCTCACGTGGAGACGCGTCCCAATTGCCATGCCAAGACTCGAGGAGAATCCCGAGGTGTCCCTCGCACCTAGGCAGGAGTCCTGACGTCGCTGAACAAACACGTGTCTGGAAGGGCCCTCCCCGTCGTAACTCGAGAATATACCCCAGGTTCCGGCCGGAAGTCAAGAAAAACCATGAGACTTCCCCCTCGCCGCGAGATGAGGCCCGATTCCCCTGCACTGCGTGCAGAGCAATTCCGTGTTCCACATCAAACGTGAAAGGAGCCTTGATTTCCTTGATGGCACTCCAGAGAAAACCCAAGATCACTGTCTCAAGTCTAGAGGGATCCTGAGGTCACTGGAGCAACACGAAAGGGCTCCGTGGACCCCAAATCAACTCGAGATGAGAGCTTAGTCCCTGGCTTCAACTCAAGAGGAATACCAACTTTCCACAAGCACCTCAAGAGGAGGCTTCTCTCATCTACATGTATGTGTGAGGACCCTGAGTTTGTGGCCTCAAGTGGAGTGGACACCGAGATGCTCTGACTCGAAATAAGGCCGGATATCCATGCAGTGAATTGAATGCAGGCTCGTCTTGCATCTCCCAAGACGAAGGGATGTCTGAATCCCCTGTGGAGACCACAGAGAAAGACCTAGTTCTCCGCCTCATCGCAACCGGAGGCCTCACATCCTTTGAAAACTGGAGCGGTCCCCGCAGAACAAAGCTTCCAATGGAGACGGTGCCTGACTCCTCTTGAAAATGGATAGGAGTCCCAGGATCCCTGTGGCACGTGGAAAGGGACCCTGGGTCTCCCGCCTCACGTGGAGACGCGTCCCAATTGCCATGCCAAGACTCGAGGAGAATCCCGAGGTGTCCCTCGCTCCTAGGCAGGAGTCATGACGTCGCTGAACAAACACGTGTCTGGAAGGGACCTCCCCGTCGTAACTCGAGAATATAAATCAGGTTCCGGCCGCAACTCGAGAAAAAATATGAGACTTCCCCCTCGCCGCGAGATGAGGCCCGATGCCCCTGCACTGCGTGCAGAGCAATTCCGTGTTCCACATCCAACGTGAAAGGAGCCTTGATTTCCTTGATGGCACTCCAGAGAAAACCCAAGATCACTGTCTCAAGTCTAGAGAGATCCTGAGGTCACTGGAGCAACACGAAAGGGCTCCGTGGACCCCAAATCAACTCGGGATGAGAGCTTAGTCCCTGGCTTCGTCTGAAGAGGAATACCAACTTTCCACAAGCACATCAAGAGGAGGCTTCTCTAAGCTACAGGTATGTGAGAGGGACATTGAGTTTGTGGCCTCAAGTGGAATGGACACCGAGATGCTCTGACTCGAAGTAAGGCCGGATATGCCTGCAGTGAATGGAATGCAGGCTCGTCTTGCATCTCCGAAGACGAAGGGATGTCTGAATCCCCTGTGGAGACCACAGAGAAAGAACTAGTCGTCCGACTCCTCGCGACCGGAGGCCTCACATCCTTTGAAAACTCGAGAGGTCCGCGGAGATCAATGCTTCCAAAGGAGACGATGCCTCACTCCTCTTGAAA
Source organism: Dama dama (assembly GCF_033118175.1). Taxonomy (NCBI): domain Eukaryota; kingdom Metazoa; phylum Chordata; class Mammalia; order Artiodactyla; family Cervidae; genus Dama; species Dama dama. The sequence continues at coordinate 2,201,146 of NW_026870898.1, read as the reverse complement.
ATGGATAGGAGTCCCAGGATCCCTGTGGCACGTGGAAAGGGACCCTGGGTCTCCCGTCTCACGTGGAGACGCGTCCCAATTGCCATGCCAAGACTCGAGGAGAATCCCGAGGTGTCCCTCGCACCTAGGCAGGAGTCCTGACGTCGCTGAACAAACACGTGTCTGGAAGGGCCCTCCCCGTCGTAACTCGAGAATATACCCCAGGTTCCGGCCGCAACTCGAGAAAAACCATGACACTTCCCCCTCGCCGCGAGATGAGCCCTGATTCCCCTGCACTGCGTGCAGAGCAATTCCGTGTTCCACATCAAACGTGAAAGGAGCCTTGATTTCCTTGATGGCACTCCAGAGAAAACCCAAGATCACTGTCTCAAGTCTAGAGGGATCCTGAGGTCGCTGGAGCAACACGAAAGGGCTCCGTGTACCCCAAATCAACTCGAGATGAGAGCTTAGTCCCTGGCTTCGACTCAAGAGGAATACCAACTTTCCACAAGCACCTCAAGAGGAGGCTTCTCTCAGCTACAGATATGTGAGAGGGACCCTGAGTTTGTGGCCTCAAGTGGAATGGACACCGAGATGCTCTGACACGAAGTAAGGCTGGATATGCCTGCAGTGAATTGAATGCAGGCTCGTCTTGCATCTCCGAAGACGAAGGGATGTCTAAATCCCCTGTGGAGACCACAGAGAAAGACCTAGTCGTCCGACACAACGCGACCGGAGGCCTCACATCCTTTGAAAACTCGAGACGTCCGCGGAGATCAATGCTTCCAAAGGAGACGATGCCTGCCTCCTCTTGAAAATGGATAGGCATCCCAGGATCACTGTGGCACGTCGAAAGGGACCCTGGGTCTCCCGCCTCACGTGGAGACGCGTCCCAATTGCCATGCCACGACTCGAGGAGAATCCCGAGGTGTACCTCGCACCTAGGCAGGAGTCCTGACATCGCTGAATAAATACGTGTCTGGAAGGGCCCTCCCCATCGTAACTCGAGAATATACCTCAGGTTCCGGCCGCAACTCGAGAAAAACCATGAGACTTCCCCCTCGCCGGGAGATGAGGCCCGATTCCCCTGCACTGCGTGCAGAGAAATTCCGTGTTCCACATCAAACGTGAAAGGAGCCTTGATTTCCTTGATGGCACTCCAGAGAAACCCCAAGATGACTGTCTCAAATCTAGAGGGATCCTGAGGTCACTGGAGCAACAGGAAAGGGCTCCGTGGACCCCAAATCAACTCGAGATGAGAGCTTAGTCCCTGGCTTCGCCTCAAGAGGAATACCAACTTTCCACAAGCACCTCAAGAGGAGGCTTCTCTCAGCTACAGGTATGAGAGAGGGACCCTGAGTTTGTGGCCTCAAGTGGAATGGACACCGAGATGCTCTGACTCGTAGTAAGGCCGTATATCCCTGCAGTGAATTGAATGCAGGCTCGTCTTGCATCTCCCAAGACGAAGGGATGTCTGAATCCCCTGTGGAGACCACAGAGAAAGACCTAATTTTCCGTCTCATCGCGACCGGAGGCCTCACATCCTTTGAAAATTCGAGAGGTCCGCGGTGATCCATGCTTCCAAAGGAGACGATGCCTGACTCCTCTTGAAAATGGATAGGAGTCCCAGGATCCCTGTGGCACGTGGAAAGGGACCCTGGGTCTCCCGCCTCACGTGGAGACGCCTCCCAATTGCCATGCAAAGACTCGAGGAGAATCCCGAGGATTCCCTCGCACCTAGGCAGGAGTCCTGACGTCGCTGAACAAACACGTGTCTGGAAGGGCCCTCCCTGTCGTAACTCGAGAATATACCCCAGGTTCGGGCCGCAACTCGAGAAAAACCATGAGATTTCCCCCTCGCAGCGAGTTGAGGCCCGATTCACCTGAACTGCATGCAGAGCAATTCCGTGTTCCACATCAAACGTGAAAGGAGACTTGATTTCCTTGATGGCACTCCAGAGAAAACCCAAGATCACTTTCTCAAGCCTAGAGGGATCCTGAGGTCACTGGAGCAACACGAAAGGGCTCCGTGGACCCCAAATCACCTCGAGATGAGAGCTTAGTCCCTGGCTTAGACTCAAGAGGAATACCAACTTTCCACAAGCACCTCAAGAGGAGGCTTCTCTCAGCTACAGGTATGTGAGAGGGACCCTGAGTTTGTGGCCTCAAGTGGAATGGACACCGAGATGCTCTGACTCGAAGTAAGGCCGGATATCCCTGCAGTGAATTGAATGCAGGCTCGTCTTGCATCTCCCAAGAAGAAGGTATGTCTGAATCCCCTGTGCAGAACACAGAGAAAGACCTAGTTCTCCGGCTCAACGCGAACGGATGCCTCACATCCTTTGAAAACTCAAGAGGTCCGCGGAGATCAATGCTTCCAAAGGAGATGATGCCTGACTCCTCTTGAAAATTGATAGGAGTCCCACGATCCCTGCGGCACGTGGAAAGGGACCCTGGGTCTCCCGCCTCACGTGGAGACGCGTCCCAATTGCCATGCCAAGACTCGAGGAGAATCCTGAAGTGTCCCTCTCACCTAGGCGGGAGTCCTGACGGCGCTGAACAAAAACGTGTCTGGAAGGGCCCTCCCTGTCGTAACTCGAGTATATACCCCAGGTTCCGGCCGCAACTCGAGAAAAACCATGAGACTTTCCCCTCGCCGCGAGATGAGGCCCGATTCCCATGCACTGCGTGCAGAGCAATTCCGTGTTCCACATCAAACGTGAAAGGAGCCTTGATTTCCTTGATGGAACTCCAGAGAAAACCCAAGATCACTGTCTCTAGTCTAGAGGGATCCTGACGTTACTGGAGCAACATGAAAGGGCTCCGTGGACCCCAAATCAACTCGAGATGAGAGCTTAGTCCCTGGCTTCGACTCAAGAGGAATACCAACTTTCCACAAGCACCTCAAGAGGAGGCTTCTCTCAGCTACAGGTATGAGAGAGGGACCCTGAGTTTTTGCCTCAAGTGGAATGGACACAGAGATGCTCTGACTCGAAGTAAGGCCGGATATCCCTGCAGAGAATTGAATGCAGGCTCGTCTTGCATCTCCCAAGACGAAGGGATGTCTGAATCCCCTGTGGAGACCACAGAGAAAGACCTAATTTTCCGCCTCATCGCGACCGGAGGCCTCACATCCTTTGAAAATTCGAGAGGTCCGCGGAGATCCATGCTTCCAAAGGAGACGATGCCTGACTCCTCTTGAAAATGGATAGGAGTCCCAGGATCACTGTGGCACGTGGAAAGGGACCCTGGGTCTCCCGCCTCACGTGGAGACGCCTCCCAATTGCCATGCAAAGACTCGAGGAGAATCCCGAGGATTCCCTCGCTCCTAGGCAGGAGTCCTGACGTCGATGAACAAACACGTGTCTGGAAGGGCCCTCCCCGTCGTAACTCGAGAATATACCCCAGGTTCGGGCCGCAACTCGAGAAAAACCATGAGATTTCCCCCTCGCAGCGAGTTGAGGCCCGATTCACCTGAACTGCATGCAGAGCAATTCCGTGTTCCACATCAAACGTGAAAGGAGCCTTGATTTCCTTGATGGCACTCCAGAGAAAACCCAAGATCACTGTCTCAAGCCTAGAGGGATCCTGAGGTCACTGGAGCAACACGAAAGGGCTCCGTGGACCCCAAATCACCTCGAGATGAGAGCTTAGTCCCTGGCTTAGACTCAAGAGGAATACCAACTTTCCACAAGCACCTCAAGAGGAGGCTTCTCTCAGCTACAGGTATATTTGAGGGACTCCCAGAGTGTGGCCTCAAGTGGAATGGACACCGAGATGCTCTGACTCGAAGTAAGGCCGGATATCCCTGCAGTGAATTGAATGCAGGCTCGTCTTGCATCTCCCAAGACGAAGGGATGTCTGAATCCGCTGGGGAGACCACAGAGAAAGACCTAGTCCTCCGCCTCAGCGCGACCGGAGGCCTCACATCCTTTGAAAACTCGAGAGGTCCGCGGAGATCAATGCTTCCAAAGGAGACGATGCCTGACTCCTCTTGAAAATGGATAGGAGTCCCAGGATCCCTGTGGCACGTGGAAAGGGACCCTGGGTCTCCCGCCTCACGTGGATATGCGTCCCAATTGCCATGCCAAGACTCGAGGAGAATCCCGAGGTGTCCCTCGCACCTAGGCAGGAGTCCTGTCGTCGCTGAACAAACACGTGTCTGGAAGGGCCCTCCCCGTCGTAACTCGAGAATATACCCCATGTTCCGGCCGCAACTTGAGAAAAACCATGAGACTTCCCCCTCGCCGCGAGATGAGGCCCGATTCCCCTGCCCTGCATGCAGAGCAATTCCGTGTTCCACATCAAAAGTGAAAGGAGCCTTGATTTCCTTGATGGCACTCCAGAGAAAACCCAAGATCACTGTCTCAAGTCTAGAGGGATCCTGAGGTCACTGGAGCAACACGAAAGGGCTCCGTGGACCCCAAATCAACTCGAGATGAGAGCTTAGTCCCTGGCTTCGACTCAAGAGGAATACCAACTTTCCACAAGCACCTCAAGAGGAGGCTTCTCTCAGCTACAGGTATATTTGAGGGACCCCGAGTTTGTGGCCTCAAGTGGAATGGACACCGAGATGCTCTGACTCGAAGTAAGGCCAGATATCCCTGCAGTGAATTGAATGCAGGCTCGTCTTGCATCTCCCAAGACGAAGGGATGTCTGAATCCCCTGTGGAGACCACAGAGAAAGTTGTAGTCCTCCGCCTCATCGCGACCGGAGGCCTCACATCCTTTGAAAACTCGAGAGGTCTGCAGAGATCAATGCTTCCAAAGGAGACGATGCCCGACTCCTCATGAAAATGGATAGGAGTCCCAGGATCCCTGTGGCACGTGGAAAGGGACCCTGGGTCTCCCGCCTCACCTGGAGACGCGTCCCAATTGCCATGCCAAGACTCGAGGAGAATCCCGAGGTGTCCCTCGCACCTAGGCAGGAGTCCTGACGTCGCTGAACAACCACGTGTCTGGAAGGGCCCTCCCCGTCGTAACTCGAGAATATACCCCAGGTTCCGGCCGCAACTCGAGAAAAACAATGAGACTTCCCCCTCGCCGCGAGATGAGGCCCGATTCCCCTGCACTGCGTGCAGAGCAATTCCATTTTCCACATCAAACGTGAAAGGAGACTTGATTTCCTTGATGGCACTCCAGAGAAAACCCAAGATCACTGTCTCAAGTCTAGAGGGATCCTGAGGTCACTGGAGCAACACGAAAGGGCTCCGCGGAACCGAAATCAACTCGAGATGAGAGCTTAGTCCCTGGCTTCGACTCAAGAGGAATACCAACTTTCCACAAGCACCTCAAGAGGAGGCTTCTCTCAGCTACAGGTATGTGAGAGGGACCCTGAGTTTGTGGCCTCAAGTGGAATGGACACCGAGATGCTCTGACTCGAAGTAAGGCCGGATATCCCTGCAGTGAAGTGAATGCAGGCTCGTCTTGCATCTCCCAAGACGAAGGGATGTCTGAATCCCCTGTGCAGAACACAGAGAAAGACCTAATTTTCCGCCTCATCGCGACCGGAGGCCTCACATCCTTTGAAAATTCGAGAGGTCCGCGGAGATCCATGCTTCCAAAGGAGACGATGCCTGACTCCTCTTGAAAATGGATAGGAGTCCCAGGATCCCTGTGGCACGTGGAAAGGGACACTGGGTCTCACGCCTCACGTGGAGACGCGTCCCAATTGCCATGCCAAGACTCGAGGAGAATCCCGAGGATTCCCTCGCTCCTAGGCAGGAGTCCTTACGTCGCTGAACAAACACGTGTCTGGAAGGGCCCTCCCCGTCGTAACTCGAGAATATACCCCAGGTTCGGGCCGCAACTCGAGAAAAACCATGAGATTTCCCCCTCGCAGCGAGTTGAGGCCCGATTCCCCTGAACTGCATGCAGAGCAATTCCGTGTTCCACATCAAACGTGAAAGGAGCCTTGATTTCCTTGATGGCACTCCAGAGAAAACCCAACATCACTGTCTCAAGTCTAGAGGGATCCTGAGGTCACTGGAGCAACACGAAAGGGCTCCGTGGACCCCAAATCACCTCGAGATGAGAGCTTAGTCCCTGGCTTAGACTCAAGAGGAATTCCAACTTTCCACAAGCACCTCAAGAGGAGGCTTCTCTCAGCTACAGGTATATTTGAGGGACCCCCAGAGTGTGGCCTCAAGTGGAATGGACACCGAGATGCTCTGACGCGAAGTAAGGCCGGATATCCCTGCAGTGAATTGAATGCAGGCTCGTCTTGCATCTCCCAAGACGAAGGTATGTCTGAATCCCCTGTGCAGAACACAGAGAAAGACCTAGTTCTCCGGCTAAACGCGACCGGATGCCTCACATCCTTTGAAAACTCAAGAGGTCCGCGGAGATCAATGCTTCCAAAGGAGACGATGCCTGACTCCTCTTGAAAATGGATAGGAGTCCCAGGATCGCTGTGGCACGTGGAAAGGGACCCTGGGTCTCCCCCCTCATGTGGAGACGCGTCCCAATTGCCATGCCAAGACTCGAGGAGAATCCCGAGGTGTCCCTCGCACCTAGGCTGGAGTCCTGACGTCGCTGAACAAACACGTGTCTGGAAGGGCCCTCCCCGTCGTTACTCGAGAATATACCCCAGGTTCCGGCCGCAACTCGAGAAAAACCATAAGACTTCCCCCTCGCCTTGAGATGTGGCCCGATTCTCCTGCACTGCGTGCAGACCAATTCCGTGTTCCACATCAAACGTGAAAGGATTCTTGATTTCCTTGATGGCACTCCAAAGAAAAGCCAAGATCACTGTCTCAAGTCTAGAGGGATCCTGAGGTCACTGTAGCAACCCGAAAGGGCTTCGTGGACCCCAAATCAACTCGAGATGAGAGCTTTGTCCCTGGCTTCGACTCAAGAGGAATACCAACTTTCCAAAAGCTCCTCAAGAGGAGGTTTCTCTCAGCTACAGGTAAGTGAGAGGGAACCTGAGTTTGTGGCCTCAAGTGGAATGGACACCGAGATGCTCTGACTCAATGTAAGGCCGGATATCCCTGCAGTGAATTGAATGCAGGCTCGTCGTGGATCTCCCAAGACGAAGGGATGTCTGAATCCCCTGTGGAGACCACAGAGAAAGACCTAGATCTCCGCCTCATCACGACCGGAGCGTCACATCCTTTGAAAACTCGAGAGGTCCGCGGAGATCAATGCTTGTAAAGGAGACGATGCCTGACTCCTCTTGAATATGGATAGGAGTCCAAGAATCCCTGTGGCACGTGGAAAGGGACCCTGAATCTCCCGCCTCACGTCGAGACTTGTCCTAATTGCCATGCCAAGACTCGAGGAGAATGCCGAGGTGTCCCTCGCACCTAGGCAGGAATCCTGACCTCGCAGAACAAACACGTGTCTGGAAAGGCCCTCCCCGTCGTAACTCGAGAATATACCCCATGTTCCGGCCGCAACTCGAGAAACATCATGAGACTTCCCCCTCGCCTTGAGATGAGGCCCGATTCCCCTGCACTGCGTGCAGACCAATTCCGTGTTCCACATCAAACGTGAAAAGATTCTTGATTTCCTTGATGGCACTCCAAAGAAAAGCCAAGATCACTGTCTCAAGTCTAGAGGGATCCTGAGGTCACTGTAGCAACAAGAAAGAGCTGCGTGGACCACAAATCAACTCGAGAGGAGAGCTTCGTCCCTGTCTTCGACTCAAGAGGAATACCAACTTTCCACAAGCACCTCAAGAGGAGGCCTCTCTCAGTTACAGGAATGTGAGAGGGACCTTGAGTTTGTGGCCTCAAGTGGAATGGACACCGAGATGCTCTGACTCGAAGTAAGGGCAGATATCCATGCAGAGAATTGAATGCAGGCTCGTCTTGAATCTCCCAAGACGAAGGGATGTCTGAATCCCCTGTGGAGACCACAGAGAAAGACTTAGTTCTCCGCCTCATCGCGACCGGAGGCCTCACATCCTTTGAAAACTCGAGAGGTCCACGGAGATCAATGCTTCCGAAGGAGACGATGCCTGAATCCTCTTCAAAATGGATAGGAGTCCCAGGATCCCTGTGGCACGTGGAAAGGGACCCTGGGTCTCCCGCCTCACGTGGAGACGCGTCCCAATTGCCATGCCAAGACTCGAGGAGAATCCCGAGGTGTCCCTCTCACCTAGGCAGGAGTCCTGACGTCGCTGAACAAACACGTGTCTGGAAGGGCCCTCCCCGTCGTAACTCGAGAATATACCCAAGGTTCCGGCCGCAACTCGAGAAACATCATGAGACTTCCCCCTCGCTTTGAGATGAGGCCCGATTCCCCTGCACTGCGTGCAGACCAATTCCGTGTTCCACATCAAACGTGAAAGGATTCTTGATTTCCTTGATGGCACTCCAAAGAAAAGCCAAGATCACTGTCTAAAGTCTAGAGGGATCCTGAGGTCACTGTAGCAACCCGAAAGGGCTCTGTGGACCCCAAATCAACTCGAGATGAGAGCTTTGTCCCTGGCTTCGACTCAAGAGGAATACCAACTTTCCAAAAGCTCCTCAAGAGGAGGTTTCTCTCAGCTACAGGTATGTGAGAGGGACCCTGAGTTTGTGGCCTCAAGTGGTATGAACACCGAGATGCTCTGACTCAATGTAAGGCCGGATATCCCTGCAGTGAATTGAATGCAGGCTCGTCTTGCATCTCCCGAGACGAAGGGATGTCTGAATCCCCTGTGGAGACCACAGACAAAGACCTAGATCTCTGCCTCATTGCGACCATAGGCCTCACATCCTTTGAAAACTCGAGAGGTGCGCGGAGATCAATGATTCCAAAGGAGACGATGCCTGACTCCTCTTGAAAATAGATCGGAGTCCCAGGATCCCTGTGGCACGTTGAAAGGGACACTGGGTCTCCCGCCTCACATGGAGACGCGTCCCAATTGCCATGCCAAGACTCGAGGAGAATCCCGAGGTGTCCCTCGCACCTAGGCAGGAGTCCTGACGTCGCTGAACAAACACGTGTCTGGAAGGGCCCTCCCCGTCGTACCTGGAGATTATACCCCAGGTTCTGGCCACAACTCGAGAAAAACCATGAGACTTCCCCCTCGCCACGAGATGAGGTCCGATTCCCCTGCACTGCGTGCAGAGCAATTCCGTGTTCCACATTAAACGTGAAAGGAGCCTTGATTTCCTTGATGGCACTCCAGAGAAAACCCAAGATCACTCTCTCAAGTCTAGAGGGATCCTGAGGTCACTGGAGCAACACCAAAGGGCTCCGTGGACCCCAAATCAACTCGTGATGAGAGCTTAGTCCCTGGCTTCGACTCAAGAGGAATACCAACTTTCCACAAGCACCTCAAGAGGAGGCTTCTCTCAGCTACAGGTATGTGAGAGGGACCCTGAGTTTGTGGCCTCAAGTGGAATGGACACCGAGATGCTCTGACTCGAAGTAAGGCCGGATATCCCTGCAGTGAATTGAATGCAGGCTCGTCTTGCGTCTCCCAAGACGAAGGGATGTCTGAATCCCCTGTGGAGACCACAGAGAAAGACCTAGTCCTCCGCCTCATCGCGACCGGAGACCTCACATCCTTTGAAAACTCGAGAGGTTGGGGAGATCAATGCTTCCAAAGGAGACGATTCCTGACTCCTCTTGAAAATGGATAGGAGTCCCAGGTTCCCTGTGGCACGTGGAAAGGGACCCTGGGTCTCCCGCCTCACGTGGAGACGCGTCCCAATTGCCATGCCAAGACTCGAGGAGAATCCCGAGGTGTCCCTCGCACCTAGGCAGGAGTCCTGACGTCGCTGAACAAACACGTGTCTGGAAGGGCCCTCCCCATCGTAACTCGAGAATATACCCCAGGTTCCGGCCGCAACTCGAGAAAAACCATGAGACTTCCCCCTCGCCGCGAGATGAGGCCCGATTCCCCTGCACTGCGTGCAGAGCAATTCCGTGTTCCACATCAAACGTGAAAGGAGCCTTGATTTCCTTGATGGCACTCCAGAGAAAACCCAAGATCACTGTCTCAAGTCTAGAGGGATCCTGAGGTCACTGGAGCAACACGAAAGGGCTCCGTGGACCCCAAATCAACTCGAGATGAGAGCTTAGTCCCTGGCTTCGACTCAAGAGGAATATCAACTTTCCACAAGCACCACAAGAGGAGGCTTCTCTCAGCTACAGGTATGTGAGAGGGACCCTGAGTTTGTGGCCTCAAGTGAAATGGACACCGAGATGCTCTGACTCGAAGTAAGGCCGGATATCCCTGCAGTGAATTGAATGCAGGCTCGTCTTGCATCTCCCAAGACGAAGGGTTGTCTGAATCCCGTGTGGAGACCACAGAGAAAGACCTAGTCCTACGCCTCAACGCGAACGGAGGCCTCACATCCTTTGAAAACTCGAGAGGTCCGCGGAGATCAATGCTTCCAAAGGAGACGATGCCTGACTCATCTTGAAAATGGATAGGAGTCCCAGGATCCCTGTGGCACGTGGAAAGGGGCCCTTGGTCTCCCGACTCACGTGGAGACGCGACCCAATTGCCATGCCAAGACTCGAGGAGAATCCCGAGATGTCCTCGCACCTAGGCAGGAGTCCTGATGTCGCTGAACAAACACGTGTCTGGAAGGGCCCTCCCCGTCGTAACTCGAGAATATACCCCAGATTCCGGCCGCAACTCGAGCAAAACCATGAGACTTCCCCCTCGCCGCGAGATGAGGCCCGATTCCCCTGCACTGCGTGCAGAGCAATTCCGTGTCCACATCAATCGTGAAAGGAGCCTTGATTTCCTTGATGGCACTCCAGAGAAAACCCAAGATCACTGTCTCAAGTCTAGAGGGATCCTGAGGTCACTGGAGCAACACGAAAGGGCTCCCTGGACCCCAAATCAACTCGAGATGAGAGCTTAGTCCCTGGCTTCGCCTCAAGAGGAATACCAACTTTCCACAAGCACCTCAAGAGGAGGCTTCTCTCAGCTACAGGTATGTGAGAGGGCCCCTGAGTTTGTGGCCTCAAGTTGAATGGACACCGAGATGCTCTGACTCGAAGTAAGACCAGATATCCCTAAAGTGAATTGAATGCAGGCTCGTCTTGTGTCTCCCAAGACGAAGGGATGTCTGAATCCCCTGTGGAGACCACAGAGAAAGACCTAGTCCTCCGCCTCATCGCGACCGGAGACCTCACATACTTTGAAAACTCGAGAGGTTGGGGAGATCAATGCTTCCAAAGGAGACGATGCCTGACTCCTCTTGAAAATGGATAGGAGTCCCAGGATCTCTGTGGCACGTGGGAAGGGACCCTGGGTCTCCCGCCTCACGTGGAGACGCGTCCCAATTGCCATGTCAAGACTCGAGGAGAATCCCGAGGTGTCCCTCGCACCTAGGCAGGAGTCCTGACGTCGCTGAACAAACACGTGTCTGGAAGGGCCCTCCCCGTCGTAACTCGAGAATATACCACAGGTTCCGGCCGCAACTCGAGAAAAACCATGAGACTTCCCCCTCGCCGCGAGATGAGGCCCGATTCCCCTACACTGCGTGCAGAGCAATTCCGTGTTCCACATCAAACGTGAAAGGAGCCTTTATTTCCTTGATGGCACTCCAGAGAAAACCCAAGATCACTGTCTCAAGTCTAGAGGGATCCTGAGGTCACTGGAGCAACACGAAATGGCTCCGTGGACCCCAAGTCAACTCGAGATGAGAGCTTAGTCCTTGGCTTCGACTCAAGAGTAACACCAAATTTCCACAAGCACCTCAAGAGGAGGCTTCTCTCAGCTACAGGTATGTGAGAGGGCCCCAGAGTTTGTGGCCTCAAGTGGAATGGACACCGAGATGCTCTGACTCGAACTAAGGCTGGATATCCCTGCAGTGAACTGAATTCAGGTTCGGCTTGCATCTTCCAAGACGAAGGGATGTCTGAATCCCCTGTGGAGACCACAGAGAAAGACCTAGTCCTACGCCTCATCAAGACCGGAGGCCTCACATCCTTTGAAAACTCGAGAGGTCTGCGGAGATCAATGCTTTTAAAGGAGACGATGCCTGACTCTTCTTGAAAATGGATAGGAGTCCCAGGATCCCTGTGGCACGTTGAAAGGGACCCTGGGTCTCCCGGCTCCTGTGGAGACGGGTCCCAACTGCCATGCCAAGACTCGAGGAGAATCCCGAGGTGTCCCTCGCACCTAGGCAGGAGTCCTGACGTCGCTGAACAAACTCGTGTCTGGAAAGGACCTCCCCGTTGTAACTCGAGAATATACCCCAGGTTACGGCCGCAACTCGAGAAAAACCATGAGAATTCCCTCTCGCCGCGAGATGAGGCCCGATTCCCCTGCACTGCGTGCAGAGCAATTCCGTGTTCCACATCAAACGTGAAAGGAGCCTTGATTTCCTTGAAGGCACTCCAGAGAAAACCCAAGATCACTGTCTCAAGTCTAGAGGGATCCTGAGGTCACTGGAGCAACGGGAAAGGGCTCCGTGGACCCCAAATCAACTCGAGATGAGAGCTTAGTCCCTGGCTTCGACTCAAGAGGACTACCAACTTTCCACAAGCACCTTAAGAGGAGGCTTCTCTCAGCTACAGGTATGTGAGAGGGACCCTGAATTTGTGGCCTCAAGTGGAATGTACACCGAGATGCTCTGACTCGAAGTAAGGCCGGATATCCCTGCAGTGAATTGAATGCAGGCTCGTCTTGCATCTCCCAAGAGGAAGGGATGTCTGAATCCCCTGTGGAGACCACAGAGAAAGACCTAGTTCTCCGCCTCATCGCAACCGGAGGCCTCACATCCTTTGAAAACTGGAGCGGTACCCGCAGAACAAAGCTTCCAATGGAGACGATGCCTGACTCCTCTTGAAAATGGATAGGAGTCCCAGGATCCCTGTGGCACGTGGAAAGGGACCCTGGGTCTCCCGCCTCACGTGGAGACGCGTCCCAATTGCCATGCCAAGACTCGAGGAGAATCCCGAGGTGTCCCTCGCTCCTAGGCAGGAGTCATGACGTCGCTGAACAAACACGTGTCTGGAAGGGACCTCCCCGTCGTAACTCGAGAATATAAATCAGGTTCCGGCCGCAACTCGAGAAAAAATATGAGACTTCCCCCTCGCCGCGAGATGAGGCCCGATGCCCCTGCACTGCGTGCAGAGCAATTCCGTGTTCCACATCCAACGTGAAAGGAGCCTTGATTTCCTTGATGGCACTCCAGAGAAAACCCAAGATCACTGTCTCAAGTCTAGAGGGATCCTGAGGTCTCTGGAGCAACACGAAAGGGCTCCGTGGACCCCAAATCAACTCGAGATGAGAGCTTAGTCCCTGGCTTCGACTCAAGAGGAATACCAACTTTCCACAAGCACCTCAAGAGGAGGCTTCTCTCAGCTACAGGTATATTTGAGGGACCCCGAGTTTGTGGCCTCAAGTGGAATGGACACCGAGATGCTCTGACTCGAAGTAAGGCCAGATATCCCTGCAGTGAATTGAATGCAGGCTCGTCTTGCATCTCCCAAGACGAAGGGATGTCTGAATCCCCTGTGGAGACCACATAGAAAGTTGTAGTCCTCCGCCTCATCGCGACCGGAGGCCTCACATCCTTTGAAAACTCGAGAGGTCTGCAGAGATCAATGCTTCCAAAGGAGACGATGCCCGACTCCTCATGAAAATGGATAGGAGTCCCAGGATCCCTGTGGCACGTGGAAAGGGACCCTGGGTCTCCCGCCTCACCTGGAGACGCGTCCCAATTGCCATGCCAAGACTCGAGGAGAATCCCGAGGTGTCCCTCGCACCTAGGCAGGAGTCCTGACGTCGCTGAACAACCACGTGTCTGGAAGGGCCCTCCCCGTCGTAACTCGAGAATATACCCCAGGTTCCGGCCGCAACTCGAGAAAAACAATGAGACTTCCCCCTCGCCGCGAGATGAGGCCCGATTCCCCTGCACTGTGTGCAGAGCAATTCCATTTTCCACATCAAACGTGAAAGGAGACTTGATTTCCTTGATGGCACTCCAGAGAAAACCCAAGATCACTGTCTCAAGTCTAGAGGGATCCTGAGGTCACTGGAGCAACACGAAAGGGCTCCGCGGAACCGAAATCAACTCGAGATGAGAGCTTAGTCCCTGGCTTCGACTCAAGAGGAATACCAACTTTCCACAAGCACCTCAAGAGGAGGCTTCTCTCAGCTACAGGTATGTGAGAGGGACCCTGAGTTTGTGGCCTCAAGTGGAATGGACACCGAGATGCTCTGACTCGAAGTAAGGCCGGATATCCCTGCAGTGAAGTGAATGCAGGCTCGTCTTGCATCTCCCAAGACGAAGGGATGTCTGAATCCCCTGTGCAGAACACAGAGAAAGACCTAATTTTCCGCCTCATCGCGACCGGAGGCCTCACATCCTTTGAAAATTCGAGAGGTCCGCGGAGATCCATGCTTCCAAAGGAGACGATGCCTGACTCCTCTTGAAAATGGATAGGAGTCCCAGGATCCCTGTGGCACGTGGAAAGGGACACTGGGTCTCACGCCTCACGTGGAGACGCGTCCCAATTGCCATGCCAAGACTCGAGGAGAATCCCGAGGATTCCCTCGCTCCTAGGCAGGAGTCCTTACGTCGCTGAACAAACACGTGTCTGGAAGGGCCCTCCCCGTCGTAACTCGAGAATATACCCCAGGTTCGGGCCGCAACTCGAGAAAAACCATGAGATTTCCCCCTCGCAGCGAGTTGAGGCCCGATTCCCCTGAACTGCATGCAGAGCAATTCCGTGTTCCACATCAAACGTGAAAGGAGCCTTGATTTCCTTGATGGCACTCCAGAGAAAACCCAACATCACTGTCTCAAGTCTAGAGGGATCCTGAGGTCACTGGAGCAACACGAAAGGGCTCCGTGGACCCCAAATCACCTCGAGATGAGAGCTTAGTCCCTGGCTTAGACTCAAGAGGAATTCCAACTTTCCACAAGCACCTCAAGAGGAGGCTTCTCTCAGCTACAGGTATATTTGAGGGACCCCCAGAGTGTGGCCTCAAGTGGAATGGACACCGAGATGCTCTGACGCGAAGTAAGGCCGGATATCCCTGCAGTGAATTGAATGCAGGCTCGTCTTGCATCTCCCAAGACGAAGGTATGTCTGAATCCCCTGTGCAGAACACAGAGAAAGACCTAGTTCTCCGGCTAAACGCGACCGGATGCCTCACATCCTTTGAAAACTCAAGAGGTCCGCGGAGATCAATGCTTCCAAAGGAGACGATGCCTGACTCCTCTTGAAAATGGATAGGAGTCCCAGGATCGCTGTGGCACGTGGAAAGGGACCCTGGGTCTCCCCCCTCATGTGGAGACGCGTCCCAATTGCCATGCCAAGACTCGAGGAGAATCCCGAGGTGTCCCTCGCACCTAGGCTGGAGTCCTGACGTCGCTGAACAAACACGTGTCTGGAAGGGCCCTCCCCGTCGTTACTCGAGAATATACCCCAGGTTCCGGCCGCAACTCGAGAAAAACCATAAGACTTCCCCCTCGCCTTGAGATGTGGCCCGATTCTCCTGCACTGCGTGCAGACCAATTCCGTGTTCCACATCAAACGTGAAAGGATTCTTGATTTCCTTGATGGCACTCCAAAGAAAAGCCAAGATCACTGTCTCAAGTCTAGAGGGATCCTGAGGTCACTGTAGCAACCCGAAAGGGCTTCGTGGACCCCAAATCAACTCGAGATGAGAGCTTTGTCCCTGGCTTCGACTCAAGAGGAATACCAACTTTCCAAAAGCTCCTCAAGAGGAGGTTTCTCTCAGCTACAGGTAAGTGAGAGGGAACCTGAGTTTGTGGCCTCAAGTGGAATGGACACCGAGATGCTCTGACTCAATGTAAGGCCGGATATCCCTGCAGTGAATTGAATGCAGGCTCGTCGTGGATCTCCCAAGACGAAGGGATGTCTGAATCCCCTGTGGAGACCACAGAGAAAGACCTAGATCTCCGCCTCATCACGACCGGAGCGTCACATCCTTTGAAAACTCGAGAGGTCCGCGGAGATCAATGCTTGTAAAGGAGACGATGCCTGACTCCTCTTGAATATGGATAGGAGTCCAAGAATCCCTGTGGCACGTGGAAAGGGACCCTGAATCTCCCGCCTCACGTCGAGACTTGTCCTAATTGCCATGCCAAGACTCGAGGAGAATGCCGAGGTGTCCCTCGCACCTAGGCAGGAATCCTGACCTCGCAGAACAAACACGTGTCTGGAAAGGCCCTCCCCGTCGTAACTCGAGAATATACCCCATGTTCCGGCCGCAACTCGAGAAACATCATGAGACTTCCCCCTCGCCTTGAGATGAGGCCCGATTCCCCTGCACTGCGTGCAGACCAATTCCGTGTTCCACATCAAACGTGAAAAGATTCTTGATTTCCTTGATGGCACTCCAAAGAAAAGCCAAGATCACTGTCTCAAGTCTAGAGGGATCCTGAGGTCACTGTAGCAACAAGAAAGAGCTGCGTGGACCACAAATCAACTCGAGAGGAGAGCTTCGTCCCTGTCTTCGACTCAAGAGGAATACCAACTTTCCACAAGCACCTCAAGAGGAGGCCTCTCTCAGTTACAGGAATGTGAGAGGGACCTTGAGTTTGTGGCCTCAAGTGGAATGGACACCGAGATGCTCTGACTCGAAGTAAGGGCAGATATCCATGCAGAGAATTGAATGCAGGCTCGTCTTGAATCTCCCAAGACGAAGGGATGTCTGAATCCCCTGTGGAGACCACAGAGAAAGACTTAGTTCTCCGCCTCATCGCGACCGGAGGCCTCACATCCTTTGAAAACTCGAGAGGTCCACGGAGATCAATGCTTCCGAAGGAGACGATGCCTGAATCCTCTTCAAAATGGATAGGAGTCCCAGGATCCCTGTGGCACGTGGAAAGGGACCCTGGGTCTCCCGCCTCACGTGGAGACGCGTCCCAATTGCCATGCCAAGACTCGAGGAGAATCCCGAGGTGTCCCTCTCACCTAGGCAGGAGTCCTGACGTCGCTGAACAAACACGTGTCTGGAAGGGCCCTCCCCGTCGTAACTCGAGAATATACCCAAGGTTCCGGCCGCAACTCGAGAAACATCATGAGACTTCCCCCTCGCTTTGAGATGAGGCCCGATTCCCCTGCACTGCGTGCAGACCAATTCCGTGTTCCACATCAAACGTGAAAGGATTCTTGATTTCCTTGATGGCACTCCAAAGAAAAGCCAAGATCACTGTCTAAAGTCTAGAGGGATCCTGAGGTCACTGTAGCAACCCGAAAGGGCTCTGTGGACCCCAAATCAACTCGAGATGAGAGCTTTGTCCCTGGCTTCGACTCAAGAGGAATACCAACTTTCCAAAAGCTCCTCAAGAGGAGGTTTCTCTCAGCTACAGGTATGTGAGAGGGACCCTGAGTTTGTGGCCTCAAGTGGTATGAACACCGAGATGCTCTGACTCAATGTAAGGCCGGATATCCCTGCAGTGAATTGAATGCAGGCTCGTCTTGCATCTCCCGAGACGAAGGGATGTCTGAATCCCCTGTGGAGACCACAGACAAAGACCTAGATCTCTGCCTCATTGCGACCAAAGGCCTCACATCCTTTGAAAACTCGAGAGGTGCGCGGAGATCAATGATTCCAAAGGAGACGATGCCTGACTCCTCTTGAAAATAGATCGGAGTCCCAGGATCCCTGTGGCACGTTGAAAGGGACACTGGGTCTCCCGCCTCACATGGAGACGCGTCCCAATTGCCATGCCAAGACTCGAGGAGAATCCCGAGGTGTCCCTCGCACCTAGGCAGGAGTCCTGACGTCGCTGAACAAACACGTGTCTGGAAGGGCCCTCCCCGTCGTACCTGGAGATTATACCCCAGGTTCTGGCCACAACTCGAGAAAAACCATGAGACTTCCCCCTCGCCACGAGATGAGGTCCGATTCCCCTGCACTGCGTGCAGAGCAATTCCGTGTTCCACATTAAACGTGAAAGGAGCCTTGATTTCCTTGATGGCACTCCAGAGAAAACCCAAGATCACTCTCTCAAGTCTAGAGGGATCCTGAGGTCACTGGAGCAACAGCAAAGGGCTCCGTGGACCCCAAATCAACTCGTGATGAGAGCTTAGTCCCTGGCTTCGACTCAAGAGGAATACCAACTTTCCACAAGCACCTCAAGAGGAGGCTACTCTCAGCTACAGGTATGTGAGAGGGACCCTGAGTTTGTGGCCTCAAGTGGAATGGACACCGAGATGCTCTGACTCGAAGTAAGGCCGGATATCCCTGCAGTGAATTGAATGCAGGCTCGTCTTGCGTCTCCCAAGACGAAGGGATGTCTGAATCCCCTGTGGAGACCACAGAGAAAGACCTAGTCCTCCGCCTCATCGCGACCGGAGACCTCACATCCTTTGAAAACTCGAGAGGTTGGGGAGATCAATGCTTCCAAAGGAGACGACGCCTGACTCTTCTTGAAAATGGATAGGAGTCCCAGGATCCCTGTGGCACGTTGAAAGGGACCCTGGGTCTCCCGGCTCCTGTGGAGACGGGTCCCAACTGCCATGCCAAGACTCGAGGAGAATCCCGAGGTGTCCCTCGCACCTAGGCAGGAGTCCTGACGTCGCTGAACAAACTCGTGTCTGGAAAGGACCTCCCCGTTGTAACTCGAGAATATACCCCAGGTTACGGCCGCAACTCGAGAAAAACCATGAGAATTCCCTCTCGCCGCGAGATGAGGCCCGATTCCCCTGCACTGCGTGCAGAGCAATTCCGTGTTCCACATCAAACGTGAAAGGAGCCTTGATTTCCTTGATGGCACTCCAGAGAAAACCCAAGATCACTGTCTCAAGTCTAGAGGGATCCTGAGGTCACTGGAGCAACGGGAAAGGGCTCCGTGGACCCCAAATCAACTCGAGATGAGAGCTTAGTCCCTGGCTTCGACTCAAGAGGACTACCAACTTTCCACAAGCACCTTAAGAGGAGGCTTCTCTCAGCTACAGGTATGTGAGAGGGACCCTGAATTTGTGGCCTCAAGTGGAATGTACACCGAGATGCTCTGACTCGAAGTAAGGCCGGATATCCCTGCAGTGAATTGAATGCAGGCTCGTCTTGCATCTCCCAAGAGGAAGGGATGTCTGAATCCCCTGTGGAGACCACAGAGAAAGACCTAGTTCTCCGCCTCATCGCAACCGGAGGCCTCACATCCTTTGAAAACTGGAGCGGTACCCGCAGAACAAAGCTTCCAATGGAGACGATGCCTGACTCCTCTTGAAAATGGATAGGAGTCCCAGGATCCCTGTGGCACGTGGAAAGGGACCCTGGGTCTCCCGCCTCACGTGGAGACGCGTCCCAATTGCCATGCCAAGACTCGAGGAGAATCCCGAGGTGTCCCTCGCTCCTAGGCAGGAGTCATGACGTCGCTGAACAAACACGTGTCTGGAAGGGACCTCCCCGTCGTAACTCGAGAATATAAATCAGGTTCCGGCCGCAACTCGAGAAAAAATATGAGACTTCCCCCTCGCCGCGAGATGAGGCCCGATGCCCCTGCACTGCGTGCAGAGCAATTCCGTGTTCCACATCCAACGTGAAAGGAGCCTTGATTTCCTTGATGGCACTCCAGAGAAAACCCAAGATCACTGTCTCAAGTCTAGAGGGATCCTGAGGTCGCTGGAGCAACACGAAAGGGCTCCGTGTACCCCAAATCAACTCGGGATGAGAGCTTAGTCCCTGGCTTCGTCTGAAGAAGAATACCAACTTTCCACAAGCACATCAAGAGGAGGCTTATCTAAGCTACAGGTATGTGAGAGGGACATTGAGTTTGTGGCCTCAAGTGGAATGGACACCGAGATGCTCTGACTCGAAGTAAGGCCGGATATGCCTGCAGTGAATGGAATGCAGGCTCGTCTTGCATCTCCGAAGACGAAGGGATGTCTGAATCCCCTGTGGAGACCACAGAGAAAGAACTAGTCGTCCGACTCCACGCGACCGGAGGCCTCACATCCTTTGAAAACTCGAGAGGTCCGCGGAGATCAATGCTTCCAAAGGAGACGATGCCTCACTCCTCTTGAAAATGGATAGGAGTCCCAGGATCCCTGTGGCACGTGGAAAGGGACCCTGGGTCTCCCGTCTCACGTGGAGACGCGTCCCAATTGCCATGCCAAGACTCGAGGAGAATCCCGAGGTGTCCCTCGCACCTAGGCAGGAGTCCTGACGTCGCTGAACAAACACGTGTCTGGAAGGGCCCTCCCCGTCGTAACTCGAGAATATACCCCAGGTTCCGGCCGCAACTCGAGAAAAACCATGACACTTCCCCCTCGCCGCGAGATGAGCCCTGATTCCCCTGCACTGCGTGCAGAGCAATTCCGTGTTCCACATCAAACGTGAAAGGAGCCTTGATTTCCTTGATGGCACTCCAGAGAAAACCCAAGATCACTGTCTCAAGTCTAGAGGGATCCTGAGGTCGCTGGAGCAACACGAAAGGGCTCCGTGTACCCCAAATCAACTCGAGATGAGAGCTTAGTCCCTGGCTTCGACTCAAGAGGAATACCAACTTTCCACAAGCACCTCAAGAGGAGGCTTCTCTCAGCTACAGATATGTGAGAGGGACCCTGAGTTTGTGGCCTCAAGTGGAATGGACACCGAGATGCTCTGACTCGAAGTAAGGCCGGATATGCCTGCAGTGAATTGAATGCAGGCTCGTCTTGCATCTCCGAAGACGAAGGGATGTCTAAATCCCCTGTGGAGACCACAGAGAAAGACCTAGTCGTCCGACACAACGCGACCGGAGGCCTCACATCCTTTGAAAACTCGAGACGTCCGCGGAGATCAATGCTTCCAAAGGAGACGATGCCTGCCTCCTCTTGAAAATGGATAGGCGTCCCAGGATCACTGTGGCACGTCGAAAGGGACCCTGGGTCTCCCGCCTCACGTGGAGACGCGTCCCAATTGCCATGCCACGACTCGAGGAGAATCCCGAGGTGTACCTCGCACCTAGGCAGGAGTCCTGACATCGCTGAATAAATACGTGTCTGGAAGGGCCCTCCCCATCGTAACTCGAGAATATACCTCAGGTTCCGGCCGCAACTCGAGAAAAACCATGAGACTTCCCCCTCGCCGGGAGATGAGGCCCGATTCCCCTGCACTGCGTGCAGAGCAATTCCGTGTTCCACATCAAACGTGAAAGGAGCCTTGATTTCCTTGATGGCACTCCAGAGAAACCCCAAGATGACTGTCTCAAATCTAGAGGGATCCTGAGGTCACTGGAGCAACACGAAAGGGCTCCGTGGACCCCAAATCAACTCGAGATGAGAGCTTAGTCCCTGGCTTCGCCTCAAGAGGAATACCAACTTTCCACAAGCACCTCAAGAGGAGGCTTCTCTCAGCTACAGGTATGAGAGAGGGACCCTGAGTTTGTGGCCTCAAGTGGAAAGGACACCGAGATGCTCTGACTCGTAGTAAGGCCGTATATCCCTGCAGTGAATTGAATGCAGGCTCGTCTTGCATCTCCCAAGACGAAGGGATGTCTGAATCCCCTGTGGAGACCACAGAGAAAGACCTAATTTTCCGTCTCATCGCGACCGGAGGCCTCACATCCTTTGAAAATTCGAGAGGTCCGCGGTGATCCATGCTTCCAAAGGAGACGATGCCTGACTCCTCTTGAAAATGGATAGGAGTCCCAGGATCCCTGTCTCACGTGGAAAGGGACCCTGGGTCTCCCGCCTCACGTGGAGACGCCTCCCAATTGCCATGCAAAGACTCGAGGAGAATCCCGAGGATTCCCTCACACCTAGGCAGGAGTCCTGACGTCGCTGAACAAACACGTGTCTGGAAGGGCCCTCCCTGTCGTAACTCGAGAATATACCCCAGGTTCGGGCCGCAACTCGAGAAAAACCATGAGATTTCCCCCTCGCAGCGAGTTGAGGCCCGATTCACCTGAACTGCATGCAGAGCAATTCCGTGTTCCACATCAAAAGTGAAAGGAGACTTGATTTCCTTGAAGGCACTCCAGAGAAAACCCAAGATCACTTTCTCAAGCCTAGAGGGATCCTGAGGTCACTGGAGCAACACGAAAGGGCTCCGTGGACCCCAAATCACCTCGAGATGAGAGCTTAGTCCCTGGCTTAGACTCAAGAGGAATACCAACTTTCCACAAGCACCTCAAGAGGAGGCTTCTCTCAGCTACAGGTATGTGAGAGGGACCCTGAGTTTGTGGCCTCAAGTGGAATGGACACCGAGATGCTCTGACTCGAAGTAAGGCCGGATATCCCTGCAGTGAATTGAATGCAGGCTCGTCTTGCATTTCCCAAGAAGAAGGTATGTCTGAATCCCCTGTGCAGAACACAGAGAAAGACCTAGTTCTCCGGCTCAACGCGAACGGATGCCTCACATCCTTTGAAAACTCAAGAGGTCCGCGGAGATCAATGCTTCCAAAGGAGACGATGCCTGACTCCTCTTGAAAATGGATAGGAGTCCCAGGATCCCTGTGGCACGTGGAAAGGGACCCTGGGTCTCCCGCCTCACGTGGAGACGCGTCCCAATTGCCATGCCAAGACTCGAGGAGAATCCCGAGGTGTCCCTCGCACCTAGGCTGGAGTCCTGACGTCGCTGAACAAACACGTGTCTGGAAGGGCCCTCCCCGTCGTTACTCGAGAATATACCCCAGGTTCCGGCCGCAACTCGAGAAAAACCATGAGATTTCCCCCTCGCCGCGAGTTGAGGCCCGATTCCCCTGCACTGCGTGCAGAGCAATTCCGTGTTCCACATCAAACGTGAAAGGAGCCTTGATTTCCTTGATGGCACTCCAGAGAAACGCCAAGATCACTGTCTCTAGTCTAGAGGGATCCTGACGTCACTGGAGCAACATGAAAGGGCTCCGTGGACCCCAAATCAACTCGAGATGAGAGCTTAGTCCCTGGCTTCGAGTCAAGAGGAATACCAACTTTCCACAAGCACCTCAAGAGGAGGCTTCTCTCAGCTACAGGTATGAGAGAGGGACCCTGAGTTTGTGGCCTCAAGTGGAATGGACACCGAGATGCTCTGACTCGAAGTAAGGCCGGATATCTCTGCAGTGAATTGAATGCAGGCTCGTCTTGCATCTCCCAAGACGAAGGGATGTCTGAATCCCCTGTGGAGACCACAGAGAAAGACCTAATTTTCCGCCTCATCGCGACCGGAGGCCTCACATCCTTTGAAAACTCGAGAGGTCCGCGGAGATCAATGCTTCCAAAGGAGATGATGCCTGACTCCTCTTGAAAATTGATAGGAGTCCCACGATCCCTGCGGCACGTGGAAAGGGACCCTGGGTCTCCCGCCTCACGTGGAGACGCGTCCCAATTGCCATGCCAAGACTCGAGGAGAATCCTGAAGTGTCCCTCTCACCTAGGCGGGAGTCCTGACGGCGCTGAACAAAAACGTGTCTGGAAGGGCCCTCCCTGTCGTAACTCGAGTATATACCCCAGGTTCCGGCCGCAACTCGAGAAAAACCATGAGACTTTCCCCTCGCCGCGAGATGAGGCCCGATTCCCCTGCACTGCGTGCAGAGCAATTCCGTGTTCCACATCAAACGTGAAAGGAGCCTTGATTTCCTTGATGGAACTCCAGAGAAAACCCAAGATCACTGTCTCTAGTCTAGAGGGATCCTGACGTTACTGGAACAACATGAAAGGGCTCCGTGGACCCCAAATCAACTCGAGATGAGAGCTTAGTCCCTGGCTTCGACTCAAGAGGAATACCAACTTTCCACAAGCACCTCAAGAGGAGGCTTCTCTCAGCTACAGGTATGAGAGAGGGACCCTGAGTTTGTGCCTCAAGTGGAATGGACACAGAGATGCTCTGACTCGAAGTAAGGCCGGATATCCCTGCAGAGAATTGAATGCAGGCTCGTCTTGCATCTCCCAAGACGAAGGGATGTCTGAATCCCCTGTGGAGACCACAGAGAAAGACCTAATTTTCCGCCTCATCGCGACCGGAGGCCTCACATCCTTTGAAAATTCGAGAGGTCCGCGGAGATCCATGCTTCCAAAGGAGACGATGCCTGACTCCTCTTGAAAATGGATAGGAGTCCCAGGATCACTGTGGCACGTGGAAAGGGACCCTGGGTCTCCCGCCTCACGTGGAGACGCCTCCCAATTGCCATGCAAAGACTCGAGGAGAATCCCGAGGATTCCCTCGCTCCTAGGCAGGAGTCCTGACATCGATGAACAAACACGTGTCTGGAAGGGCCCTCCCCGTCGTAACTCGAGAATATACCCCAGGTTCGGGCCGCAACTCGAGAAAAACCATGAGATTTCCCCCTCGCAGCGAGTTGAGGCCCGATTCACCTGAACTGCATGCAGAGCAATTCCGTGTTCCACATCAAACGTGAAAGGAGCCTTGATTTCCTTGATGGCACTCCAGAGAAAACCCAAGATCACTGTCTCAAGCCTAGAGGGATCCTGAGGTCACTGGAGCAACACGAAAGGGCTCCGTGGACCCCAAATCACCTCGAGATGAGAGCTTAGTCCCTGGCTTAGACTCAAGAGGAATACCAACTTTCCACAAGCACCTCAAGAGGAGGCTTCTCTCAGCTACAGGTATATTTGAGGGACCCCCAGAGTGTGGCCTCAAGTGGAATGGACACCGAGATGCTCTGACTCGAAGTAAGGCCGGATATCCCTGCAGTGAATTGAATGCAGGCTCGTCTTGCATCTCCCAAGACGAAGGGATGTCTGAATCCGCTGGGGAGACCACAGAGAAAGACCTAGTCCTCCGCCTCAGCGCGACCGGAGGCCTCACATCCTTTGAAAACTCGAGAGGTCCGCGGAGATCAATGCTTCCAAAGGAGACGATGCCTGACTCCTCTTGAAAATGGATAGGAGTCCCAGGATCCGTGTGGCACGTGGAAAGGGACCCTGGGTCTCCCGCCTCACGTGGATATGCGTCCCAATTGCCATGCCAAGACTCGAGGAGAATCCCGAGGTGTCCCTCGCACCTAGGCAGGAGTCCTGTCGTCGCTGAACAAACACGTGTCTGGAAGGGCCCTCCCCGTCGTAACTCGAGAATATACCCCATGTTCCGGCCGCAACTTGAGAAAAACCATGAGACTTCCCACTCGCCGCGAGATGAGGCCCGATTCCCCTGCCCTGCATGCAGAGCAATTCCGTGTTCCACATCAAAAGTGAAAGGAGCCTTGATTTCCTTGATGGCACTCCAGAGAAAACCCAAGATCACTGTCTCAAGTCTAGAGGGATCCTGAGGTCACTGGAGCAACACGAAAGGGCTCCGTGGACCCCAAATCAACTCGAGATGAGAGCTTAGTCCCTGGCTTCGACTCAAGAGGAATACCAACTTTCCACAAGCACCTCAAGAGGAGGCTTCTCTCAGCTACAGGTATATTTGAGGGACCCCGAGTTTGTGGCCTCAAGTGGAATGGACACCGAGATGCTCTGACTCGAAGTAAGGCCAGATATCCCTGCAGTGAATTGAATGCAGGCTCCTCTTGCATCTCCCAAGACGAAGGGATGTCTGAATCCCCTGTGGAGACCACAGAGAAAGTTGTAGTCCTCCGCCTCATCGCGACCGGAGGCCTCACATCCTTTGAAAACTCGAGAGGTCTGCAGAGATCAATGCTTCCAAAGGAGACGATGCCCGACTCCTCATGAAAATGGATAGGAGTCCCAGGATCCCTGTGGCACGTGGAAAGGGACCCTGGGTCTCCCGCCTCACCTGGAGACGCGTCCCAATTGCCATGCCAAGACTCGAAGAGAATCCCGAGGTGTCCCTCGCACCTAGGCAGGAGTCCTGACGTCGCTGAACAACCACGTGTCTGGAAGGGCCCTCCCCGTCGTAACTCGAGAATATACCCCAGGTTCCGGCCGCAACTCGAGAAAAACAATGAGACTTCCCCCTCGCCGCGAGATGAGGCCCGATTCCCCTGCACTGCATGCAGAGCAATTCCGTGTTCCACATCAAACGTGAAAGGAGCCTTGATTTCCTTGATGGCACTCCAGAGAAAACCCAACATCACTGTCTCAAGTCTAGAGGGATCCTGAGGTCACTGGAGCAACACGAAAGGGCTCCGTGGACCCCAAATCACCTCGAGATGAGAGCTTAGTCCCTGGCTTAGACTCAAGAGGAATTCCAACTTTCCACAAGCACCTCAAGAGGAGGCTTCTCTCAGCTACAGGTATATTTGAGGGACCCCCAGAGTGTGGCCTCAAGTGGAATGGACACCGAGATGCTCTGACGCGAAGTAAGGCCGGATATCCCTGCAGTGAATTGAATGCAGGCTCGTCTTGCATCTCCCAAGACGAAGGTATGTCTGAATCCCCTGTGCAGAACACAGAGAAAGACCTAGTTCTCCGGCTAAACGCGACCGGATGCCTCACATCCTTTGAAAACTCAAGAGGTCCGCGGAGATCAATGCTTCCAAAGGAGACGATGCCTGACTCCTCTTGAAAATGGATAGGAGTCCGAGGATCGCTGTGGCACGTGGAAAGGGACCCTGGGTCTCCCGCCTCACGTGGAGACGCGTCCCAATTGCCATGCCAAGACTCGAGGAGAATCCCGAGGTGTCCCTCGCACCTAGGCTGGAGTCCTGACGTCGCTGAACAAACACGTGTCTGGAAGGGCCCTCCCCGTCGTTACTCGAGAATATACCCCAGGTTCCGGCCGCAACTCGGGAAAAACCATGTGATTTCCCACTCGCCGCGAGTTGAGGCCCGATTCCCCTGCACTGCATGCAGAGCAATTCCGTGTTCCACATCAAACGTGAAAGGAGCCTTGATTTCTTTGATGCCACTCCAGAGAAAACCCAAGATCACTGTCTCAAGCCTAGAGGGATCCTGAGGTCACTGGAGCAACACGAAAGGGCTCCGTGGACCCCAAATCACCTCGAGATGAGAGCTTAGTCCCTGGCTTAGACTCAAGAGGAATACCAACTTTCCACAAGCACCTCAAGAGGAGGCTTCTCTCAGCTACAGGTATATTTGAGGGACCCCCAGAGTGTGGCCTCAAGTGGAATGGACACCGAGATGCTCTGACTCGAACTAAGGCCGGATATCCCTGCAGTGAATTGAATGCAGGCTCGTCTTGCATCTCCCAAGACGAAGGGATGTCTGAATCCGCTGGGGAGACCACAGAGAAAGACCTAGTCCTCCGCCTCATCGCGACCGGAGGCCTCACATCCTTTGAAAACTCGAGAGGTCCGCGGAGATCAATGCTTCCAAAGGAGACGATGCCTGACTCCTCTTGAAAATGGATAGGAGTCCCAGGATCCCTGTGGCACGTGGAAAGGGACACTGGGTCTCCCGCCTCACGTGGATATGCGTCCCAATTGCCATGCCAAGACTCGAGGAGAATCCCGAGGTGTCCCTCGCACCTAGGCAGGAGTCCTGTCGTCGCTGAACAAACACGTGTCTGGAAGGGCCCTCCCCGTCGTAACTCGAGAATATACCCCAGGTTCCGGCCGCAACTTGAGAAAAACCATGAGACTTCCCCCTCGCCGCGAGATGAGGCCCGATTCCCCTGCCCTGCATGCAGAGCAATTCCGTGTTCCACATCAAAAGTGAAAGGAGCCTTGATTTCCTTGATGGCACTCCAGAGAAAACCCAAGATCACTGTCTCAAGTCTAGAGGGATCCTGAGGTCACTGGAGCAACACGAAAGGGCTCCGTGGACCCCAAACCAACTCGAGATGAGAGCTTAGTCCCTGGCTTCGACTCAAGAGGAATACCAACTTTCCACAAGCACCTCAAGAGGAGGCTTCTCTCAGCTACAGGTATATTTGAGGGACCCCGAGTTTGTGGCCTCAAGTGGAATGGACACCGAGATGCTCTGACTCGAAGTAAGGCCAGATATCCCTGCAGTGAATTGAATGCAGGCTCGTCTTGCATCTCCCAAGACGAAGGGATGTCTGAATCCCCTGTGGAGACCACAGAGAAAGACGTAGTCCTCCGCCTCATCTCGACCGGAGGCCTCACATCCTTTGAAAACTCGAGAGGTCTGCAGAGATCAATGCTTCCAAAGGAGACGATGCCCGACTCCTCTTGAAAATGGATAGGAGTCCCAGGATCCCTGTGGCACGTGGAAAGGGACCCTGGGTCTCCCGCCTCACCTGGAGACGCGTCCCAATTGCCATGCCAAGACTCGAAGAGAATCCCGAGGTGTCCCTCGCACCTAGGCAGGAGTCCTGACGTCGCTGAACAACCACGTGTCTGGAAGGGCCCTCCCCGTCGTAACTCGAGAATATACCCCAGGTTCCGGCCGCAACTCGAGAAAAACAATGAGACTTCCCCCTCGCCGCGAGATGAGGCCCGATTCCCCTGCACTGCGTGCAGAGCAATTCCGTTTTCCACATCAAACGTGAAAGGAGACTTGATTTCCTTGATGGCACTCCAGAGAAAACCCAAGATCACTGTCTCAAGTCTAGAGGGATCCTGAGGTCACTGGAGCAACACGAAAGGGCTCCGCGGAACCCAAATCAACTCGAGATGAGAGCTTAGTCCCTGGCTTCGACTCAAGAGGAATACCAACTTTTCACAAGCACCTCAAGAGGAGGCTTCTCTCAGCTACAGGTATGTGAGAGGGACCCTGAGTTTGTGGCCTCAAGTGGAATGGACACCGAGATGCTCTGACTCGAAGTAAGGCCGGATATCCCTGCAGTGAAGTGAATGCAGGCTCGTCTTGCATCTCCCAAGACGAAGGGATGTCTGAATCCCCTGTGCAGAACACAGAGAAAGACCTAATTTTCCGCCTCATCGCGACCGGAGGCCTCACATCCTTTGAAAATTCGAGAGGTCCGCGGAGATCCATGCTTCCAAAGGAGACGATGCCTGACTCCTCTTGAAAATGGATAGGAGTCCCAGGATCCCTGTGGCACGTGGAAAGGGACACTGGGTCTCACGCCTCACGTGGAGACGCGTCCCAATTGCCATGCCAAGACTCGAGGAGAATCCCGAGGATTCCCTCGCTCCTAGGCAGGAGTCCATACGTCGCTGAACAAACACGTGTCTGGAAGGGCCCTCCCCGTCGTAACTCGAGAATATACCCCAGGTTCGGGCCGCAACTCGAGAAAAACCATGAGATTTCCCCCTCGCAGCGAGTTGAGGCCCGATTCCCTGAACTGCATGCAGAGCAATTCCGTGTTCCACATCAAACGTGAAAGGAGCCTTGATTTCCTTGATGGCACTCCAGAGAAAACCCAACATCACTGTCTCAAGTCTAGAGGGATCCTGAGGTCACTGGAGCAACACGAAAGGGCTCCGTGGACCCCAAATCACCTCGAGATGAGAGCTTAGTCCCTGGCTTAGACTCAAGAGGAATTCCAACTTTCCACAAGCACCTCAAGAGGAGGCTTCTCTCAGCTACAGGTATATTTGAGGGACCCCCAGAGTGTGGCCTCAAGTGGAATGGACACCGAGATGCTCTGACGCGAAGTAAGGCCGGATATCCCTGCAGTGAATTGAATGCAGGCTCGTCTTGCATCTCCCAAGACGAAGGTATGTCTGAATCCCCTGTGCAGAACACAGAGAAAGACCTAGTTCTCCGGCTAAACGCGACCGGATGCCTCACATCCTTTGAAAACTCAAGAGGTCCGCGGAGATCAATGCTTCCAAAGGAGACGATGCCTGACTCCTCTTGAAAATGGATAGGAGTCCCAGGATCGCTGTGGCACGTGGAAAGGGACCCTGGGTCTCCCGCCTCACGTGGAGACGCGTCCCAATTGCCATGCCAAGACTCGAGGAGAATCCCGAGGTGTCCCTCGCACCTAGGCTGGAGTCCTGTCGTTGCTGAACAAACACGTGTCTGGAAGGGCCCTCCCCGTCGTTACTCGAGAATATACCTCAGGTTCCGGCCGCAACTCGGGAAAAACCATGTGATTTCCCACTCGCCGCGAGTTGAGGCCCGATTCCCCTGCACTGCATGCAGAGCAATTCCGTGTTCCACATCAAACGTGAAAGGAGCCTTGATTTCTTTGATGCCACTCCAGAGAAAACCCAAGATCACTGTCTCAAGCCTAGAGGGATCCTGAGGTCACTGGAGCAACACGAAAGGGCTCCGTGGACCCCAAATCACCTCGAGATGAGAGCTTAGTCCCTGGCTTAGACTCAAGAGGAATACCAACTTTCCACAAGCACCTCAAGAGGAGGCTTCTCTCAGCTACAGGTATATTTGAGGGACCCCCAGAGTGTGGCCTCAAGTGGAATGGACACCGAGATGCTCTGACTCGAAGTAAGGCCGGATATCCCTGCAGTGAATTGAATGCAGGCTCGTCTTGCATCTCCCAACACGAAGGGATGTCTGAATCCGCTGGGGAGACCACAGAGAAAGACCTAGTCCTCCGCCTCATCGCGACCGGAGGCCTCACATCCTTTGAAAACTCGAGAGGTCCGCGGAGATCAATGCTTCCAAAGGAGACGATGCCTGACTCCTCTTGAAAATGGATAGGAGTCCCAGGATCCCTGTGGCACGTGGAAAGGGACCCTGGGTCTCCCGCCTCACGTGGATATGCGTCCCAATTGCCATGCCAAGACTCGAGGAGAATCCCGAGGTGTCCCTCGCACCTAGGCAGGAGTCCTGTCGTCGCTGAACAAACACGTGTCTGGAAGGGCCCTCCCCGTCGTAACTCGAGAATATACCCCAGGTTCCGGCCGCAACTTGAGAAAAACCATGAGACTTCCCCCTCGCCGCGAGATGAGTCCCGATTCCCCTGCCCTGCATGCAGAGCAATTCCGTGTTCCACATCAAAAGTGAAAGGAGCCTTGACTTCCTTGATGGCACTCCAGAGAAAACCCAAGATCACTGTCTCAAGTCTAGAGGGATCCTGAGGTCACTGGAGCAACACGAAAGGGCTCCGTGGACCCCAAATCAACTCGAGATGAGAGCTTAGTCCCTGGCTTCGACTCAAGAGGAATACCAACTTTCCACAAGCACCTCAAGAGGAGGCTTCTCTCAGCTACAGGTATGTGAGAGGGACCCTGAGTTTGTGGCCTCAAGTGGAATGGACACCGAGATGCTCTGACTCGAAGTAAGGCCGGATATCCCTGCAGTGAATTGAATGCAGGCTCGTCTTGCATCTCCCAAGACGAAGGGTTGTCTGAATCCCCTGTGGAGACCACAGAGAAAGGCCTAGTCCTCCACCTCAATGCAACCGGAGGCCTCATATCCTTTGAAAACTCGAGAGGTCTGCGGAGATCAGTACCTCCGAAGGAGACGATGCCTGACTCCTCTTGGAAATGGATAGGAGTCCCAGGATTCCTGTGGCACGTTGAAAGGGACACTGGTTCTCCCGCCTCACATGGAGACACGTCACAATTGCCATGCCAAGACTCGAGGAGAATCTCGAGGTGTCCCTCGCACCTAGGCAGGAGTCCTGACGTCGCTGAACAAACACGTGTCTGGAAGGGCCCTCCCCGTCGTAACTCGAGAATATACCCCAGGTTCCGGCCTCAACTCGAGAAAAACCATGAGACATCCCCCTCGGCGCGAGATGAGGCCCGATTCCCCTGCCCTGCGTGCAGAGCTATTCCGTTTTCCACATCAAACGTGAAAGGAGCCTTGATTTCCTTGATGGCACTCCATAGAAAACGCAAGTTCACTGTCTCAAGTGTAGAGGGATCCTGAGGTAACTGGAGCAACACGAAAGGTCTCCGTGGACCAGAAATCAACTCGAGATGAGAGCTTAGTCCCTGG
The DNA here is from genome assembly GCF_033118175.1 of Dama dama. Lineage (NCBI taxonomy): Eukaryota > Metazoa > Chordata > Mammalia > Artiodactyla > Cervidae > Dama > Dama dama. The sequence goes on along the minus strand of NW_026870898.1, from coordinate 2,169,655 downwards.
CTTCGACTCAAGAGGAATACTAACTTTTCACAAGCACCTCAAGAGGAGGCTTCTCTCAGCTACAGGTATGTGAGAGGGACCCTGAGTTTGTGGCCTCAAGTGGAATGGACACCGAGATGCTCTGACTCGAAGTAAGGCAGGATATCTCTGCAGTGAATTGAATGCAGGCTCGTCTTGCATCTCCCAAGACGAAGGGTTGTCTGAATCCCCTGTGGAGACCACAGAGAAAGGCCTTCCTCCACCTCAATGCAACCGGAGGCCTCATAACCTTTGGAAACTCGAGAGGTCTGCGGAGATCAGTACCTCCGAAGGAGACGATGCCTGACTCCTCTTGAAAATGGATAGGAGTCCTAGGATCCCTGTGGCACGTGGAAAGGGACCCTGGGTCTCCCGCCTCACGTGGAGACACGTCCCAATTGCCATGAAAAGACTCGAGGAGAATCCCGAGGTGTCCCTCACACCTAGGCAGGAGTCCTGACGTCGCTGAACAAACACGTGTCTGGAAGGGCCCTCCCCGTCGTAACTCGAGAATATACCCCAGGTTCCGGCCTCAACTCGAGAAAAACCATGAGACTTCCCCCTCGCCGCGAGATGAGGCCCGATTCCCTGCCCTGCGTGCAGAACTATTCCGTTTTCCACATCAAACGTGAAAGGAGCCTTGATTTCCTTGATGGCACTCCAGAGAAAACCCAAGATCACTGTCTCAAGTCTAGAGGGATCCTGAGGTAACTGGAGCAACAAGAAAGGGCTCCGTGGACCCCAAATCAACTCGAGATGAGAGCTTAGTTCCTGGCTTCGACTCAAGAGGAATACCAACTTTCCATAAGCACCTCAAGAGGAGGCTTCTCTCAGCTACAGGTATGTCAGAGGGACCCTGAATTTGTGGCCTCAAGTGGAATGGACACCGAGATGCTCTGACTCGAATTAAGGCCGGATATCCCTGCAGTGAATTGAATGCAGGCACGTCTTGCATCTCCCAAGACGAAGGGATGTCTGAATCCCCTGTGGAGACGACAGAGAAAGAACTAGTCCTCCGCCTCATCGCGACCGGAGGCCTCACATCCTTTGAAAACTCGAGAGGTCTGCGGAGATCAATGCTTCCCAAGGAGACGAGGCCTGACTCCTCTTTAAAATGGATAGGAGTCCCAGGATCCCTGTGGCACGTGGAAAGGGACACTGGGTCTCCCGCCTCAAGTGGAGACGCGTCCCAATTGCCATGCCAAGACTCGAGGAGAATCCCGAGGTGTCCCTCGCACCTAGGCAGGAGTCCTGACGTCGCTGAACAAACACGTGTCTGGAAGGGCCCTCCCCGTCGTAACTCGAGATTATACCCCAGGTTCTGGCCGCAACTCGAGAAAAACCATGAGACTTCCCCCTCGCCGCGAGATGAGGCCCGATTCCCATGAACTGCATGCAGAACAATTCCGTGTTCCACATCAAACGTGAAAGGAGCCTTGATTTCATTGATGGCACTCTAGAGAAAACCCAAGATCACTGTCTCAAGTCTAGAGGGATCCTGAGGTCTCTGAAGCAACACGAAAGGTCTGCGTGGACCCCAAATCAACTCGAGATGAGAGCTTAGTCCCTGGCTTCGACTCAAGAGGAATACCAACTTTCCACAAGCACCTCAAGAGGAGGCTTCTCTCAGCTACAGGTATGTGAGAGGGACCCTGAGTTTGTGGCCTCAAGTGGAATGGACACCGAGATGCTCTGACTCGAAGTAAGGCCGGATATCCCTGCAGTGAATTGAAAGCAGGCTTTTCTTGTATCTCCCAAGAAGAAGGGATGTCTGAATCCCCTTTGGAGACCACAGAGAAAGACCTAGTTCTCCGCCTCATCGCGAGCGGAGGCCTCACATCCTTTGAAAACTCGAGAGGTCCGCGGAGATCAATGCTTCCAAAGGAGACGATGCCTGACTCCTCTTGAAAATGGATAGGAGTCCCAGGATCCCTGTGGAACGTGGAAAGGGACCCTGGGTCTCCGCCTCACGTGGAGATGCCTCCCAATTGCCATGCCAAGAATCGAGGAGAATCCCGAGGTGTCCCTCGCACCTAGGCAGGAGTCCTGACGTCGCGGAACAAACACTTGTCTGGAAGGGCCCTCCCCGTCGTAACTCGAGAATATACCCCAGGTTCCGGCCGCAACTCGAGAAAAACCATGAGACTTCCCCCTTGCCGCGACATGAGGCCAGATTCCCCTGGACTGCGTGCGGAGGAATTCCGTGTTGCACATCAAACGTGAAAGGAGACTTGATTTCCTTGATGGCACTCCAGAGAAAACCCAAGATCACTGTCTCAAGTCTAGAGGGATCCTGAGGTCACTGGAGCAACAAGAAAGGGCTCCGTGGACCCCAAATCAACTCGAGATGAGAGCTTAGTTCCTGGCTTCGACTCAAGAGGAATACCAACTTTCCATAAGCACCTCAAGAGGAGGCTTCTCTCAGCTACAGGTATGTGAGAGGGACCCTGAGTTTGTGGCCTCAAGTGGAATGGACACCGAGATGCTCTGACTCGAAGTAAGGCCGGATATCCCTGCAGTGAATTGAATGCAGGCTCGTCTTGCATCTCCCAAGACGAAGGGATGTCTGAATCCCCTGTGGAGATGACAGAGAAAGACCGAGTACTCCGCCTCATTGCGAGCGGAGGCCTCACATCCTTTGAAAACTCGAGAGGTCCGCGGAGATCAATGCTTCCAAAGGACACGATGTCTGACTCCTCTTGAAAATGGATAGGAGTCCCAGGATCCCTGTGGCACGTGGAAAGGGACCCTGGGTCTCCCGCCTCACGTGGAGACGCGTCCCAATTGCCATGCCAAGACTCGAGGAGAATCCCGAGGTGTCCCTCGCACCTAGGCAGGAGTCCTGACGTCGCTGAACAAACACGTGTCTGGAAGGGCCCTCCCCGTCGTAACTCGAGATTATACCCCAGGTTCCGGCCGCAACTCGAGAAAAATCATGAGACTTCCCCCTCGCCGCGAGATGAGGCCCGATTCCCCTGCACTGCGTGCAGAGCAATTCCGTGTTCCACATCAATCGTGAAAGGAGCCTTGATTTCCTTGATGGCACTCCAGAGAAAACCCAAGATCACTGTCTCAAGTCTAGAGGGATCCTGAGGTCACTGGACCAACAGGAAAGGGCTCCGTGGACCCCAAATCAACTCGAGATGAGAGTTTAGTCCCTGGTTTCGAGTCAAGAGGAATACCAACTTTCCACAAGCACCTCAAGAGGAGGCTTCTCTCAGCTACAGGTATGTGAGAGGGCCCTGAGTTTGTGGCCTCAAGTGGAATGGACACCGAGATGCTCTGGCTCGAAGTAAGGCCGGATATCCCTGCAGTGAATTGAATGCAGGCTCGTCTTGCATCTCCCAAGACGAAGGGTTGTCTGAATCCCCTGTGGAGACCACAGAGAAAGGCCTAGTCCTCCACCTCAATGCAACCGGAGGCCTCATATCCTTTGAAAACTCGAGAGGTCTGCGGAGATCAGTACCTCCGAAGGAGACGATGCCTGACTCCTCTTGGAAATGGATAGGAGTCCCAGGATCCCTGTGGCACGTGGAAAGGGACCCTGGGTCTCCCGCCTCACGTGGAGACACGTCCCAATTGCCATGCCAAGACTCGAGGAAAATCCCGAGGTGTCCCTCGCACCTAGGCAGGAGTCCTGACGTCGCTGAACAAACACGTGTCTGGAAGGGCCCTCCTCGTCGTAACTCGAGAATATACCCCAGGTTCCGGCCTCAACTCGAGAAAAACCATGAGACATCCCCCTCGGCGCGAGATGAGGCCCGATTCCCCTGCCCTGCGTGCAGAGCTATTCCGTTTTCCACATCAAACGTGAAAGGAGCCTTGATTTCCTTGATGGCACTCCAGAGAAAACCCAAGTTCACTGTCTCAAGTGTAGAGGGATCCTGAGGTCACTGGAGCAACACGAAAGGGCTCCGTGGACCAGAAATCAACTCGAGAAGAGAGATTAGTCCCTGGCTTCGACTAAAGAGGAATACCAACTTTCCACAAGCACCTCAAGAGGAGGCTTCTCTCAGCTACAGGTATGTGAGAGGGACCCTGAGTTTGTGGCCTCAAGTGGAATGGACACCGAGATGCTCTGACTCGAAGTAAGGCAGGATATCTCTGCAGTGAATTGAATGCAGGCTCGTCTTGCATCTCCCAAGACGAAGGGTTGTCTGAATCCCCTGTGGAGACCACAGAGAAAGGCCTTCCTCCACCTCAATGCAACCGGAGGCCTCATATCCTTTGGAAACTCGAGAGGTCTGCGGAGATCAGTACCTCCGAAGGAGACGATGCCTGACTCCTCTTGAAAATGGATAGGAGTCCTAGGATCCCTGTGGCACGTGGAAAGGGACCCTGGGTCTCCCGCCTCACGTGGAGACACGTCCCAATTGCCATGAAAAGACTCGAGGAGAATCCCGAGGTGTCCCTCGCACCTAGGCAGGAGTCCTGACGTCGCTGAACAAACACGTGTCTGGAAGGGCCCTCCCCGTCGTAACTCGAGAATATACCCCAGGTTCCGGCCTCAACTCGAGCAAAACCATGAGACTTCCCCCTCGCCGCGAGATGAGGCCCGATTCCCCTGCCCTGCGTGCAGAACTATTCCGTTTTCCACATCAAACGTGAAAGGAGCCTTGATTTCCTTGATGGCACTCCAGAGAAAACCCAAGTTCACTGTCTCAAGTCTAGAGGGATCCTGAGGTCACTGGAGCAACACGAAAGGGCTCCGTGGACCACAAATCAACTCGAGATGAGAGCTTAGTCCCTGGCTTCGACTCAAGAGGAATACCAACTTTCCACAAGCACCTCAAGAGGAGGCTTCTCTCACCTACAGGTATGTGAGAGGGCCCCTGAGTTTGTTGCCTCAAGTGGAATGGACACCGAGATGCTCTGACTCGAAGTAAGGCCGGATATCTCTGCAATGAATTGAATGCAGGCTCGTCTTGCATCTCCCAAGACGAAGGGATGTCTGAATCCCCTGTGGAGATGACAGAGAAAGACCGAGTTCTCCGCCTCATCGCGAGCGGAGGCCTCACATCCTTTGAAAACTCGAGAGGTCCGCGGAGATCAATGCTTCCAAAGGAGACGATGCCTGACACCTCTTGAAAGTGGAAAGGAGTCCCAGGATCCCTGTGGAACGTGGAAAGGGACCCTGGGTCTCCCGCCTCACGTGGAGATGCCTCCCAATTGCCATGCCAAGAATCGAGGAGAATCCCGAGGTGTCCCTCGCACCTAGGCAGGAGTCCTGACGTCGCGGAACAAACACTTGTCTGGAAGGGCCCTCCCCGTCGTAACTCGAGAATATACCCCAGGTTCCGGCCGCAACTCGAGAAAAACCATGAGACTTCCCCCTCGCCGCGACATGAGGCCAGATTCCCCTGGACTGCGTGCGGAGCAATTCCGTGTTGCACATCAAACGTGAAAGGAGACTTGATTTCCTTGATGGCACTCCAGAGAAAACCCAAGATCACTACCTCAAGTCTAGAGGGATCCTGAGGTCACTGGAGCAACACGAAAGGGCTCCGTGGACCCCAAATCAACTCGAGATAAGAGCTTAGTCCCTGGCTTCGACTCAAGAGGAATACCAACTTTCCACAAGCACCTCAAGAGGAGGCTTCTCTCAGCTACAGGTATGTGAGAGGGACCCTGAGTTTGTGGCCTCAAGTGGAATGGACACCGAGATGCTCTGACTCGAAGTAAGGCCGGATATCTCTGCAATGAATTGAATGCAGGCTCGTCTTGCATCTCCCAAGACGAAGGGATGTCTGAATACCCTGTGGAGATGACAGAGAAAGACCGAGTACTCCGCCTCATCGCGAGCGGAGGCCTCACATCCTTTGAAAACTCGAGAGGTCTGCGGAGAGCAGTACCTCGGAAGGAGACGATGCCTGACTCCTCTTGAAAATGGATAGGAGTCCCAGGATCCCTGTGGCACGTGGAAAGGGACCCTGGGTCTCCCGCCTCACGTGGAGATGCCTCCCAATTGTCATGCCAAGAATCGAGGAGAATCCCGAGGTGTCCCTCGCACCTAGGCAGGAGTCCTGACGTCGCTGAACAAACACGTGTCTGGAAGGGCCCTCCCCGTCGTAACTCGAGAATATACCCCAGGTTCCGCCCGCAACTCGAGAAAAACCATGAGACTTCACCCTCGCCGCGAGATGAGGCCCGATTCCCCTGCACTGCGTGCAGAGCAATTCTGTGTTCTACATCAAACGTGAAAGGAGCCTTGATTTCCTTGATGGCACTCCAGAGAAAACCCAAGATCACTGTCTCAAGTCTAGAGGGATCCTGATGTCACAGGAGCAATACGAAATTTATGCGTGGACCCCAAATCAACTCGAGATGAGAGCTTAGTCCCTGGCTTCGACTCAAGAGGAATACCAACTTTGCACAAGCACCTCAAGAGGAGGCTTCTCTCAGCTACAGGTATGTGAGAGGGACCCTGAATTTGTTGCCTCAAGTGGAATGGACACCGAGATGCTCTGACTCGAAGTAAGGCCGGATATCCCTGCAGTGAATTGAATGCAGGCTCGTCTTGCATTTCCCAAGACGAAGGGTTGTCTGAATCCCCTGTGGAGACCACAGAGAAAGACCTATTTCTCCGCCTCATCGCGACCGGAGGCCTCACATCCTTTGAAAACTCGAGTGGTCCGGGGAGATCAATGCTTCCAAAGGAGACGATGCCTGACTCCTCTTGAAATGGTTAGAATTCCCAGGATCCCTGTCCACATGTACGGGGACCCTGGGTCTCCCGCTTCACATGGAGACGTGAGCCAATTGCCATGCCAAGGCTCGAGGAGAATCCCGAGGTGTCCCTCGCACCTAGGCAGGAGTCCTGACGTCGCTGAACAAACACGTGTCTGGAAGGGCCCTCCCCATCCTAACTCGAGAATATACCCCAGGGTCTGGCCGCAACTCGAGAAAAACCATGAGACTTCCCCCTCGCCACGAGATGAGGCCCGATTCCCCTGCACTGCGTGCAGAGCAATTCCGTGTTCGATATCAAACAGGAAAGGAGCCTTGATTTCCTTGATGGCACTCTAGAGAAAACCCAAGATCACTGTCTCAAGTCTAGAGGGATCCTGAGGTCACTGGAGCAACACGAAAGGGCTCCGTGGACCCCAAATCAACTCGAGATGAGAGCTTAGTCCCTGGCTTCGACTCAAGAGGAATACCAACTTTCCACAAGCACCTCAAGAGGAGGCTTCTCTCAGCTACAGGTATGTGAGAGGGACCCTGAGTTTGTGGCCTCAAGTGGAATGGACACCGAGATGCTCTGACTCGAAGTAAGGCCGGATATCCCTGCAGTGAATTGAATGCAGGCTCGTCTTGCATCTCCCAAGACGAAGGGATGTCTGAATCCCCTGTGGAGACCACAGAGAAAGACCTAGTCCTCCGCCTCATTGCGACCGGAGGCCTCACATCCTTTGAAAACTCCAGAGGTCTGCGGAGATCAATGCTTCCAAGGGAGTCGATGCCTGACTCTTCTTGAAAATGGATAGGAGTCCCAGAATCCCTGTGGCACGTGCAAAGGGACCCTGGGTCTCCCGCCTCACGTGGAGACGCGTCCCAATTGCCATGACAAGACTCGAGGAGAATCCCGAAGTGTCCCTCGCACCTAGGCAGGAGTCCTGACGTCGCTGAACTAACACGTGTCTGGAAGGGCCCTCCCCGTTGTAACTCGAGAATATACCCCAGGTTCCGGCCGCAACTCGAGAAAAACCATGAGACTTCCCCCTCGCCGCGAGATGAGGCCCGATTCCCCTGCACTGCGTGCAGAGCAATTCCGTGTTCTACATCAAACGTGAAAGGAGCCTTGATTTCCTTGATGGCACTCCAGAGAAAACCCAACATCACTGTCTCAAGTCTAGAGGGATCCTGATGTCACTGGAGCAACACGAAATTTCTGCGTGGACCCCAAATCAACTCGAGATGAGAACTTAGTCCCTGGCTTCGACTCAAGAGGAATACCAACTTTCCACAAGCACCTCAAGAGGAGGCTTCTCTCAGCTACAGGTATGTGAGAGGGACCCTGAGTTTGTGGCCTCAAGTGGAATGGACACCGAGATGCTCTGACTCGAAGTAAGGCCGGATATCCCTGCAGTGAATTGACTGCAGGCTCGTCTTGCATCACCCAAGGCGAAGGGATGTCTGAATCCGCTGTGGAGACCACAGAGAAAGACCTAGTCCTCCGCCTCATCGCGATCGGAGGCCTCACATCCTTTGAAAACTCGAGAGGTCCAGGGAGATCAATGCTTCCAAAGGAGACGATGCCTGACTCCTCTTGAAAATGATTAGAATTTCCAGGATCCCTGTCCACATGTACGGGGACCCTGGGTCTCCCGCTTCACGTGGAAACGCGAGCCAATTGCCATGCCAAGGCTCGAGGAGAATCCCGAGGTGTCCCTCGCACCTAGGCAGGAGTCCTGACGTCGCTGAACAAACACGTGTCTGGAAGGGCCCTCCCCATCGTAACTCGAGAATATACCCCAGGGTCCAGCCGCAACTCGATAAAAACCATGAGACTTCCCCCTCGCCGCGAGATGAGGCCCCATTCCCCTGCACTGCGTGCAGAGCAATTCCGTGTTCCATATCAAACGTGAAAGGAGCCTTGATTTCCTTGATGGCACTCCAGAGAAAACCCAAAATCACTGTCTCAAGTCTAGAGGGATCCTGAGGTCACTGGAGCAACACGAAAGGGCTCCGTGGACCCCAAATCAACTCGAGATGAGAGCTTAGTCCCTGCCTTCGACTCAACTGGGATACTAACTTTCCACAAGCACCTCAAGAGGAGGCTTCTCTCAGCTACAGGTATGTGAGAGCGACCCTGAGTTTGTGGCCTCAAGTGGAATGGACACCGACATGCTCTGACTCGAAGTAAGGCGTGATATCCCTGCAGTGAATTGAATGCAGGCTTGTCTTGCATCTCCCAAGATGAAGGGATGTCTGAATCCCCTGTGGAGACCACAGAGAAAGACCTAGTTCTCCACCTGTTCGCGACCGGAGGCCTCACGTCCTTCGAAAATTCGAGAGGTCCCCGGAGATCAAAGCTTCCAAAGGAGACGATGCCTGACTCCTCTTGAAAATGGATAGGAGTCCCAGGATCCCTGTGGCACGTGGATAGGGTCCCTGGGTCTCCCGCCTCACATGGAAACCCGTCCCAATGGCCATGCCAAGACTCGAGGAGAATCCCGAGGTTTCCCTCGCACCTAGGCAGGAGTCCTGACATCGCTGAACAAACACGTGTCTGGAAAGGCCCTCCCAGTCGTAACTCGAGAATATACCCCAGGTTCCGGCCGCAACTCGAGAAAAAGCATGCGACTTCCCGTCGCCACGAGATGAGGCCTGATTCCCCTGCACTGCGTGCAGAGCAATTCCGTGTTCCACATCAAACGTAAAAGGAGCCTTGATTTCCTTGATGGCACTCCAGAGAACACCCAAGATCACTATCTAAAGTCTAGAGGGATCCTGAGGTCACTGTAGTAACACTAACGGGCTCCGTGGACCCCAAACCAAGTCGAGATGAGAGCTTCTTCCCTGGCTTCGACTCAAGAGGAATACTCACTTTCCAGAAGTACCTCAAGAGGAGGCTTCTCTCAGCTACAGGTATGAGAGAGGGACCCTGAGTTTGTGGCCTCAAGTGGAATGGACACCGAGATGCTCTGACTCGAAGTAAGTCAGGATATCCCTGCAGTGAATTGAATGCAGGCTCCTCTTGCATCTCCCAAGACGAAGGGATGTCTGAATCCCCACTGGAGACCACAGAGAAAGACCTATTTCTACGCCTCATCGCGACAGGAGGCCTCACGTCCTTTGAAAACTCGAGACTTCCGCGGAGATCAATGCTTCCAAAGGAGACGATGCCTGAGTCCTCTTGAAAATGGATAGGAGTCCCAGGATCCCTGTGGCACTTGGAAAGCGACCCTGGGTCTCCCGCCTCACGTGGAGACGCGTCCCAATGGCCATGCCAAGACTCGAGGAGAATCCCGACGTGTCCCTCACACCTAGGCAGGAGTCCTGGCGTCCCTGAACAAACACGTGTCTGGAAGGGCACTCCCCGTCGAAACGCGAGAATATACCCCAGGTTCCGGCCGCAACTTGAGAAAAACCATGAGACTTTCCCCTCGCCGCGAGATGAGGCCCGATTCCCCTGCACTGCGTGCAGAGCAATTCCGTGTTCCACATCAAACATGAAAGGAGCCTTGATTTCCTTGATGGCACTCCAGAGAACACCCAAGATCACTGTCTCAAGTCTAGAGGGATCCTGAGGTCACTGTAGCAACAAGAAAGAGCTCCCTGGACCCCAAATCAACTCGAGATGAGAGCCACGTCCCTGGCTTCAGCTCAAGAGGAATACCCACTTTCCACAAGCACCTCAAGAGGAGGTTTCTCTCAGCTACAGGTATGTGAGAGGGACCCTGAGTTTGTGGCCTCAAGTGGAATGGACACCGAGATGCTCGGATCGAAGGAAGGCCGGATATCCGTGCAGTGAATTGAATGCAGGCTCGTCTTGCATCTCCCACGACGAAGGGATGTCTGAATCCCCTGTGGAGACCACAGAGAAAGACCTAGTTCTCCACCTCATCGCGACCGGAGGCCTCACATGCTTTGAAAACTCGAGAGGTCCGCAGAGATCAATGCTTCCAAAGGAGACGATGCCTGACTCCTCTTGAAAATGGATAGGAATCCCAGGATCCCTGTGGCACGTGGAAAGGGACCCTGGGTCTCCCGCCTCACCTGGAGACGCGTCCCAATGGCCATGCCAAGACTCGAGGAGAATCCCGAGGTGTCCCTCGCACCTAGGCAGGAGTCCTGACGTCGCTGAACAAACACGTGTCTGGAAGGGCCCTCCCCGTCGTAACTCGAGAATATACCCCAGGTTCCGGCCGCAACTCGAGAAAAACCATGAGACTTCCCCCTCGCCGCGAGATGAGGCCCGATTCCCCTACACTGCGTGCAGAGCAATTCCGTGTTCCACATCAAACATGAAAGGAGCCTTGATTTCCTTAACGGCACTCCAGAGAACACCCAAGATCCCTGTCTCAATCTAGAGGGATCCTGAGGTCACTGTAGCAACACTAACGGGCTCCGTGAACCCCAAATCAACTCGAGATGAGAGCTTCTTCCCTAGCTTCGACTCAAGAGGAATACCCACTTTCCCCAAGCACCTCAAGAGAAGGTTTCTCTCAGCTACAGGTATGTGAGAGTGACCCTGAGTTTGTGGCCTCAATTGGAATGGACAATGAGATGCTCTGACTCGAAGGAAGGCCGGATATCCCTGCAGTGAATTGAATGCAGGCTCGTCTTGCATCTCCCACGACGGAGGGATGTCTGAATCCCTTGTGGAGACCACAGAGAAAGACCTAGTTCTCCACCTCATCGCGCCCGGAGGCCTCACGTCCTTTCAAAACTCGAGAGTTCCGCGGAGATCAATGCTTCCAAAGGAGACAATGCCTGACTCCTCTTGAAAATGGATAGGAGTCCCAGGATCCCTGTGGCACGTGGAAAGGGACACTATGTCTCCCGCCTCACGTGGAGACCCGTCCCAATGGCCATGCCAAGACTCGAGGAAAATCCCAAGTTGTCCCTCGCACCTAGGCAGGAGTCCTGACGTCGCTGAACAAACACGTGACTGGAAGGGCCCTCCCCGTCGTAACTCGAGAATATACCCCAGGTTCCGGCCGCAACTCGAGAAAAACCATGAGACTTCCCCCTCGCCGCGAGATAAGGCCCGATTCCCCTGGACTGCGTGCAGAGCAATTCCGTGTTCCACATCAAACATGAAAGGAGCCTTGATTTCCTTGATGGCACTCCAGAGAACACCCAAGATCACTGTCTGAAGTCTAGAGGGATCCTGAGGTCACTGTAGCAACACAAAAGGGCTCCGTGGACGCCAAATCAACTCGAGATGAGAGCCACATCCCTGGCTTCGACTCAAGAGGAATACCCACTTTCCACAATCACCTCAAGAGGAGGCTTCTCTCAGCTAAAGGTATGTGAGAGGGACCCTGAGATTGTGGCCTCAAGTGGAATGGACACCGAGATGCTCTGACTCGAAGGAAGGCCGGATATCACTGCAGTGATTTTTATGTAGGCTCGTCTTGCATCTCCCACGACGAAGGGATGTCTGAATCCCCTGTGGAGACCACAGAGAAAGACCTAGTTCTCCGCCTCATCGCAACCGGAGGCCTCACATTGTTTGAAAACTCGAGAGGTCCACGGAGATCAATGCTTCCAAAGGAGACGATGCCTGACTCCGCTTGAAAATGGATAGGAGTCCCAGGATCCCTGTGACAGGTGGAAAGGGACCCTTGGTCTCCCGCCTCACGTGGAGACGCGTCCCAATTGCCATGCCAAGACTCGAGGAGAATCCCTAGGTGTCCCTCTCACCTAGTCAGGAATCCTGACGTCGCTGAACAAACACGTGTCTGGAAGGGCCCTCCCCGTCGTAAGTCGAGAATATACCCCAGGTTCCAGCAGCAACTCGAGCAAAACAATGAGACTTCCCCCTCGCCGCGAGATGAGGCCCGATTTCCCTGCACTGTGTGCAGAGCAATTCCGTGATCCACATGAAACAGGAAAGGAGGCTTGATTTCCTTGATGGCACTCCAGACAAAAAACAAGATCACTGTCTCAAGTCTAGAGGGATCCTGAGGTCACTGTAGAAATGCAAAAGGGCTCCGTGGACCCCAAATCAACTCGAGATGAGAGCTTAGTCCCTGGCTTCGACTCAAGAGGAATACCAACTTTCCACAAGCACCTCAAGAGGAGGCTTCTCTCAGCTACTGGTATGTGAGAGGGACCCTGAGTTTGTGGCCTCAACTGAAAAGTACACCGAAATGCTCTGACTCGAAGTAAGGCCAGATATCCCTGCAGTGAATTGAATGCAGGCTCGTCTTGCATCTCCCAATACGAAGGGATGTCTGAACCCCTGTGGAGACCACAGAGAAAGACCTAGTTCTCCGCCTCTTCGGGACCGGTGGCCTGACATCCTTTGAAAACTCGAGAGCTCCGCGGAGATCAATGCTTCCAAAGGAGATGATGCCTGACTCCTCTTGAAAATGGATAGGAGTCCCAGGATCCCTGTGGCACGTGGAAACGGACCCTGGGTCTCCAGCCTCAAGGGGAGACGCGTCCCTATTGCCATGTCAAGACTCGAGGAGAATCCCGGGTGTCCATCCCACCTAGGCAGGAGTCCTGACGTTGCTGAACCAACACGTGTCTGGAAGGGCCCTACACGTCGTAACTCGAGAATATACCCCAGGTTCCGGCCGCAACTCGAGAAAAACCATGAGACTTCCCCCACGCCGCGAGATGAGGCCCGATTCCCCTGCATTCTGTGCAGAGCAATTCCGTGTTCCACATCAAACGTGAAAGGAGCCTTGATTTCCTTGATGGCACTCCAGAGAAAACCCAAGATCACTGTCTCAAGTCTAGAGGGATCCTGAGGTCACTGGAGCAACACAAAAGGGCTCCGTGGACCCCAAATCAACTCGAGATGAGAGCTTAGTCCCTGTCTTCGACTCAAGAGGAATACCAACGTTCCACAAGCACCTCAAGCGGAGGCTTCTCTAAGCTACAGGTATGTGAGAGGGACCCTGAGTTTGTGGCCTCAAGTGGAATGGACACCGAGATGCTCTGACTCGAAGTAAGGCCGGATATTCCTGCAGTGAATTTAATGCAGGCTCGTCTTGCATCTCCCAAAACGAAGGGATGTCTGAATCCCCTGAGGAAACCACAGAGAAAGACCTAGTTCTCCGCCTCATCGCGACCGGAGGCCTCACATCCTTTGAAAACTCGAGAGGTCCGTGGAGATCAATGCTTCCAAAGCAGACGATGCCTGACTCCTCTTGAAAACGGATAGGAGTCCCAGGATCCCCGTGGCACGTGGAAAGGGACCCTGGGTCTCCCGCCTCATGTGGAGACGCGTCCCAAATGCCATGCCCAGACTCGTGGAGAATCCCGAGGTGGCCGTCCCACCTAGGCAGGAGTCTTGAAGTCGCTGAACAAACACGTGACTGGAAGGGCCCTCCCCGTCGTAACTCGAGAATATACCACAGGTTCCGGCCGCACATCGAGGAAAACCATGAGACTTCCCCTTCGCCGCGAGATGAGGCCCGATTCCCCTGCACTGCGTGCAGAGCAATTCCGTGTTCCACATCAAACATGAAAGGAGGCTTGATTTCCTTGATGGCACTCCAGAGAAAAAGCAAGACCACTGTGTCAAGTCTAGAGGGATCCTGAGGTCACTGGAGAAACACAATAGGGCTCCGTGGACCCAAATCAACTCGAGATGAGAGCTTAGTCCCTGGCTTCCACTCAAGAGGAATACCATCTTTCCACAAGCACCTCAAGAGGAGGCTTCTCTCAGCTACAGGTATGTGAGAGGGACCCTGAGTTTGTGGCCTCAAGTGGAATGGACACCGAGATGCTCTGACTCGAAGTAAGGCCGGATATCCCTGCAGTGAATTGAATGCAGGCTCGTCTTGCATCTCCTCAGACGAAGGGATGTCTGAATCCCCTGTGGAGACCACAGAGAAAGAGCTAGTTCTCGGCCTCATCGCGACCAGAGGCCTCTCATCCTTTGAAAACTCGAGAGGTCCGCGGAGATCAATGCTTCCAAAGGAGACGATGCCTGACTCCTCTTGAAAATGGAAAGGAGTCCCAGGATCCCTGTGGCACGGGGAAAGGGACCCTGGTTCTCCCGCCTCATGTGGAGACGCGTCCCAATTGCCATGCCAAGACTCGAGGAGAATCCCGAGGTGTCCCTCGCACCAAGGCAGGAGTCCTGACGTCGCTGAACAAACACGTGTATGGAAGGGCAATCCCCGTCGTAACTCGAGAATATACCCCAGGTTCCGGTCGCAACTCGAGAAAAACCATGAGACTTCCCACTCGCAGCGAGATGAGGCCGGATTCTCCTGCACTGCGTGCAGAGCAATTCCGTGTTCCACATCAAACGTGAAAGGAGCCTTGATTTCCTTGATGGCACTCCAGAGAAAACCCAAGATCACTGTCTCAAGTCTAGAGGGATCCTGAGGTCACTGGAGCAACACGGAAGGACTCCGTGGACCCCAAATCAACTCAAGATGAGAGCTTAGTCCCTGGCTTCGACTCAAGAGGAATACCAACTTTCCACAAGCAACTCAAGAGAAGGCTTCTCTCAGCAACAGGTATGTGAGAGGGACCCTGAATTTGTGGCCTCAAGTGGAATGGACACCGAGATGCTCTGACTCGAAATAAGGCCGGATATCCCTGCAGTGAATTGAATGCAGGCTCGTCTTGCATCTCCCAAGAAGAAGGGATGCCTGAATCCCCTGTGGAGACCACAGAGAAAGACCTAGTCCTCCGCCTCAACGCGAACGGAGGCCTCACATCCTTTGAAAACTCGAGAGGTCCGCGGAGATCAATGCTTCCAAAGGAGACGATGCCTGACTCCACTTTAATATGGATAGGAGTCCCAGGATCCCTGTGGCACGTGGAAAGGGACCCTGGGTCTCGCGCCTCACGTGGAGACGCATCCCAATTGCCATGCCAAGACTCGAGGAGAATCCCGAGGTGTCCCTCGCACCTAGGCAGGAGTCCTGACGTCGCTGAACAAACACGTGTCTGGAAGGGCCCTCCCTGTCGTAACTCGAGAATATACCCCAGGGTCCGGCCGCAACTCGAGAAAAACCATGAGACTTCCCCCTCGCCACGAGATGAGGCCCGATTCCCCTGCACTGCGTGCAGAGCAATTCCGTGTTTCACATCAAACGTGAAAGGAGCCTTGATTTCCTTGATGGCAATCCAGAGAAAACCCAAGATCACTGTCTCAAGTCTAGAGGGATCCTGAGGTCACTGGAGCAACATGAAAGGGCTCCGTGGACCCCAAATCAACTCGAGATGAGAGCTGAGTCCTTGGCTTCGACTCAAGAGGAATACCAACTTTCCACAAGCACGTCAAGAGGAGGCTTCTCCAGCTACAGGTATGTGAGAGGGACCCTGAGTTTGTGGCCTCAAGTTGAATGACACCGAGATGCTTTGACTCGAAGTAAGGCCGGATATCTCTGCAGTGAATTGAATGCAGGCTCCTCTTGCATCTCCCAAGACGAAGGTATGTCTGAATCCCCTGTGGAGACGACAGAGAAAGACCTAGTTCTCCGCCTCATCGAGACAGGAAGCCTCACATCCTTTGAAAACTCGAGAGGTCCGCGGAGATCAAAGCTTCCAAAGGAGACAATGCCTGACTCCTCTTGAAAATGGATAGGAGTCCCAGGATCCCTGTGGCACGTGGAAAGGGACCCTGGGTCTCCCACCTCACGTGGAGACACGTCCCAATTTCCATGCCAAGATTCGAGGAGAATACCGAGGTGTCCCTTGCACCTAGGCAGGAGTCCTGACGTCGCTGAACAAACACGTGTCTGGAAGGGCCCTCCCCGTCGTAACTCGAGAATATACCCCAGGTTCCGGCCGCAACTCGAGAAAAACCATGAGACTTCCCCCTCGCCGCGAGATGAGGACCGATTCCCCTGCACTGCGTGCAGAGCAATTCCGTGTTCCACATCAAACGTGAAAGGAGCCTTGATTTCCTTGATGGCACTCCAGAGAAAACCCAAGATCACTGTCTCAAGTCTAGAGGGATCCTGAGGTCACTGGAGCAACACGAAAGGGCTCCATGGACCCCAAATCAACTCGAGATGAGAGCTTAGTCCCTGGCTTCGACTCAAGAGGAATACCAGCTTTCCACAAGCACCTCAAGAGGAGGCTTTTCTCAGCTACAGGTATGTGAGAGGGACCCTGAGTTTGTGGCCTCAAGTAGAATGGACACCGAGATGCTCTGACTTGAAGTAAGGCCGGATATCACTACAGTGAATTGAATGCAGGCTCGTCTTGCATCTCCCAAGACGAAGGGATCTCTGAATCCCCTGTGGAGACCACAGAGAAAGACCTAGTTCTCCGCCTCATCGGGACAGGAGGCCTCACATCCTTTGAAAACTCGAGAGGTCCGCAGAGATCAATGCTTCCAAAGGAGACGATGCCTGACTCCTCTTGAAAATGGATAGGAATCCCAGGATCCCTGTGGCACGCGGAAAGGGACACTGGGTCTCGCGCCTCACGTGGAGACGCGTCCCAATTGCCATGCCAAGAATCGAGGAGAATCCCGAGGTGTCCCTCGCACCTAGGCAGGAGTCCTGACGTCGCTGAACAAACACGTGTCTGGAAGGGCCCTCCCCGTCGTAACTCGAGAATATACCCCAGGTTCCGGCAGCAACTCGAGAAAAACCATGAGACTTCCCCCTCGTCGCGAGATGAGGACCGATTCTCCTGCACTGCGTGCAGAGCAATTCCGTGTTCCACATCAAACGTGAAAGGAGCCTTGATTTCCTTGATGGCACTCCAGAGAAAACCCAAGATCACTGTCTCAGGTCTAGAGGGATCCTGAGGTCACTGGAGCAACACGAAAGGGCTCCGTGGACCCCAAATCAACTCGAGATGAGAGCTTAGTCCCTGGCTTCGACTCGATAGGAATACCAACGTTCCACAAGCACCTCAAGAGGAGGCTTCTCTCAGCTACAGGTAGGTGAGAGGGACCCTGAGTTTGTGGCCTCAAATCGAATGGAGACCGAGATGCTCTGACTCGAAGTAAGGCCGGATATCCCTGCAGTGAATTGAATGCAGGCTCGTCTTCCATCTCCCAAGACAAAGGGATGTCTGAATCCCCTGTGGAGACCACAGAGAAAAACCTAGTCCTCCGCCTCATCGCGACCGGAGGCCTTACATCCTTTGAAAACTCGAGAGGTCTGCGGAGATGAATGCTTGCAAAGGAGACGATGCCTGACTCCTCTTGAAAATGGATAGGAGTCCCAGGATCCCTGTGGCACGTGGAAAGGGACCCTGGGTCTCCCGCTTCTCGTGGAGACGCGTCCCAATTGCCATGAAAAGACTCGAGGAGAATCCCGAGAGGTCCCTCGCACCTAGGCAGGAGTCCTGACGTCGCTGAACAAACACGTGTCTGGAAGGGCCCTCCCCATCGTAACTCGAGAATATACCCCAGGTTCCGGCCGCAACTCGAGAAAAACCATGAGACTTCCCCCTCGCCACAACATGAGGCCCGATTCCCCTGCACTGCGTGCAGAGCAATTCCGTGTTCCACATCAAACGTGAAAGGAGCCTTGATTTTCTTGATGGCACTCCAGAGAAAACCCAAGATCACTGTCTCAAGTCTAGAGGGATCCTGAGGTCAGTGGAGCAACACGAAAGGGCTCCGTGGACCCCAAATCAACTCGAGATGAGAGCTTAGTCCCTGGCTTTGACTCAAGGGGAATGCCAACTTTCCACAAGCACCTCAAGAGGAGGCTTCTCTCAGCTACAGGTATGTGAGAGGGACCCTGAGTTTGTGGCCTCAAGTGGAATGGACACCGAGATGCTCTGACTCGAAGTAAGGCCGGATATCCCTGCAGTGAATTGAATGCAGGCTCGTCTTGCATCTCCCAAGACGAAGGGGTGTCTGAATCCCCTGTGGAGACCACAGAGAAAGACCTAGTTCTCCCCCTCATCGCGACCGGAGGCCTCACTTCCTTTGAAAACTGGAGAGGTCCGCGGAGATCAATGCTTCCAAAGGAGACGATGCCTGACTCCTCTTGCAAATGGATAGAAGTCCCAGGATCCCTGTGGCACGTGGAAAGGGACACTGGGTCTCGCGCCTCACGTGGAGCCGCGTCCCAATGCCATGCCAAGACTCGAGGAGAATCCCGAGGTGTCTCTCGCACCTAGGCAGGAGTCCTCACGTCGCTGAACAAACACGTGTCTGGAAGGGACCTCCCCGTCGTAACTCGAGAATATACCCCAGATTCCGGCCGCAACTCGAGAAAAACCAAGAGACTTCCCCCTCGCCGCGAGATGAGGCGCGATTCCCCTGCACTGCGTGCAGAGCAATTCCGTGTTCCACATCAAACGTGAAAGGAGCCTTGATTTCCTTGATTGCACTCCAGAGAAAACCCAAGATCACTGTCTCAAGTCTAGAGGGATACTGAGGTCACTGGAGCAACAAGAAAGGGCTCCGTGGACCCCAAATCAAATCGAGATGATAGCTTAGTCCCTGGCTTCGACTCAAGAGGAATACCAACTTTCCACAAGCACCTCAAGAGGAGGCTTCTCTCAGCTACAGGTATGTGAGAGGGACCCTGAGTTTGTGGCCTCAAGTGGAATGGACACCGAGATGCTCTGACTCGAAGTAAGGCCGGATATCCCTGCAGTGAATTGAATGCAGGCTCGTCTTGCATCTCCCAAGACGAAGGGTTGTCTGAATCCCCTGTGGAGACCACAGAGAAAGACCTAGTTCTCCGCCTCATCGAGACCGGAGGCCTCACATCCTTTGAAAACTCGAGAGGTCCACGGAGATCAATGCTTCCAAAGGAGACGATGCCTGAGACCTCTTGAAAATGGATAGGAGTCCCAGGATCCCGGTGGCACGTGGAAAGCGACCCTGGGTCTCCCGCCTCACGTGGAGACGCGTCCCAATTGCCATGCCAAGATTCGAGGAGAATACCGAGGTGTCCCTCGCACCTAGGCAGGAGTCCTGATGTCGCTGAACAAACACGTGTCTGGAAGGGCCCTCCCCGTCGTAACTCGAGAATATACCCCAGGTTCCGGCCACAATTCGAGAAAAACCATGAGACTTCCCCCTCGCCGCGAGATGAGGCCCGATTCCCCTGCACTGCGTGCAGAGCAATTCCGTGTTCCACATCAAACGTGAAAGGAGCCTTGATTTCCTTGATGGCACTCCAGAGAAAACCCAAGATCACTGTCTCAAGTCTAGAGGGATCCTGAGGTCACTGGAGCAACATGAAAGGGCTCCGTGGACCCCAAATCAACTCGAGATGAGAGCTTAGTCCTTGGCTTCGACTCAAGAGGAATACCAACTTTCCACAAGCACGTCAAAAGGAGGCTTCTCCAGCTACAGGTATGTGAGAGGGACCCTGAGTTTGTGGCCTCAAGTGGAATGGACACCGAGATGCTCTGACTCGAAGTAAGGCCGGATATCCCTGCAATGAACTGAATGCAGGCTCGTCTTGCATCTCCCAAGACGAAGGGATGTCTGAATCCCCTGTGGAGACCACAGAGAAAGACCTAGTCCTCCGCCTCAACGCGAACAGAGGCTTCACATCCTTTGAAAACTCGAGAGGTCTGCGGAGATCAATGCTTCTAAAGGAGACGATGCCTGACTCCTCTTGAAAATGGATAGGAGTCCCAGGATCCCTGTGGCACGTGGAAAGGGACCCTGGGTCTCCCGCCTCAGGTGGAGACGCGTCCCAATTGCCATGCCAAGACTCGAGGAGAATCCCGAGGTGTCCCTCACACCTAGGCAGGAGTCCTGACGTCGCTGAACAAACACGTGTCTGGAAGGGCCCTCCCCGTCGTAACTCGAGAATATACCCAAGGTTCCGTCCGGAACTCAAGAAAAACCATGAGACTTCCCCCTCGCCGCGACATGAGGCCCGATTCCCCTGCACTGCGTGCAGAGCAATTCCGTGGTCCACATCAAATGTGAAAGAAGCCTTGATTTCCTTGATGGCACTCCAGAGAAAACCCAAGATCACTGTTTCAAGTCTAGAGGGATCCTGAAGTAACTGGAGCAAAACGAAAGGGCTCCGTGGACCCCAAATCAACTCGTGATGAGAGCTTAGTCCCTGGCTTCGACTCAAGAGGAATACCAACTTTCCCCAAGCACCTCAAGAGGAGGTTTCTCCAGCTACAGGTATGTGAGAGGGACCCTGAGTTTGTGGCCTCAAGTGGAATGGACACCGAGATGCTCTGACTCGAAGTAAGGCCGGATATCCCTGCAGTGAATTGAATGCAGGCTCGTCTTGCATCTCCCACGACGAAGGGATGTCTGAATCCCCTGTGGAGACCACAGAGAAAGACCTAGTTCTCCGCCTCATCGCGACCGGAGGCCTCACATCCTTTGTAAACTCGAGAGGTCCGCGCAGAACAATGCTTCCAAAGGAGACGATGCCTGACTCCTCTTGAAAATGGATAGGAGTCCCAGGATCCCTGTGGCACGTGGAAAGGGACCCTGGGTCTCCCGCCTCACGTGGAGAGGCGTCCCAATTGCCATGCCAAGACTCGAGGAGAATCCCGAGGTGTCCCTCGCACCTAGGCAGGAGTCCTGACGTTGCTGAACAAACACGTGTCTGGAAGGGCCCTCCCCGTCGTAAGTCGAGAATATAAATCAGGTTCCGGCCGCAACTCGAGAAAAAATATGAGACTTCCCCCTCGCCACGAAATGAGGCCCGATTCCCCTGCACTGCGTGCAGAGCAATTCCGTGTTCCACATCAAACGTGAAAGGAGCCTTGATTTCCTTGATGGCACTCCAGAGAAAACCCAAGATCACTGTCTCAAGTCTAGAGGGATCCTGAGGTCACTGGAGCAACACGAAAGGGCTCCGTTAAACCCAAATCAACTCGAGATGAGAGCTTAGTCCCTGGCTTCGACTCAAGAGGAATACCAACTTTCCACAAGCACCTCAAGAGGAGGCTTCTCTGAACTACAGGTATGTGAGAGGGACCCTGAGTTTGTGGCCTCAAGTGGAATGGACACCGAGATGCTCTGACTCGAAGTAAGGCAGTATATGCCTGCAGTGAATGGAATGCAGGCTCGTCTTGCATCTCCCAAGACAACGGGATGTCTGATTCCCCTGTAGAGACCACAGAGAAAGACCTAGTCGTCCAAATCAACGCGACTGGAGCCCTCACATCCTTTGAAAACTCGAGAGGTCCGCGGAGATCAATGCTTCCAACGGAGACGATGCCTGACTCCTCTTGAAAATGGATAGGAGTCCCAGGATCCCTGTGGCACGTGGAAAGGGACCCTGGGTCTCCCGCCTCACGTGGAGACACGTCCCAATTGCCATGCCAAGACTCGAGGAGAATCCCGAGGTGTCCCTCGCACCTAAGCAGGAGTCCTGACGTCGCTGAACAAACACGCGTCTGGAAGGGCCCTCCCCGTCGTAACTCGAGAATATACCCCAGGTTCCGGCCGCAACACGAGAAAAACCATGAGACTTCCCCCTCGTCGCCAGATGAGGCCCGATTCCCCTGCACTGCGTGCAGAGCAATTCCGTGTTCCACATCAAACGTGAAAGGAGCCTTGATTTCCTTGATGGCACTCCAGAGAAAACCCAAGATCACTGTCTCAAGTCTAGAGGGATCCTGAGGTCACCGGAACAACACGAAAGGGCTCCGTGGACCCCAAATCACCTCGAGATGAGAGCTTAGTCCTTGGCTTCGACTCAAGAGGAATACGAACTTTCCACAAGCACCTCAAGAGGAGGCTTCTCTCAGCTACAGGTAGGTGAGAGGGACCCTGAGTTTGTGGCCTCAAATCGAATGGACACCGAGATGCTCTGACTCGAAATAAGGCCGGATATCCCTGCAGTGAATTGAATGCAGGCTCGTCTTGCATCTCCCAAGACGAAGGGATGTCTGAATCCCCTGTGGAGACCACAGAGAAAGACCTAGTCCTCCGCCTCATTGAGACAGGAGGCCTCACATCCTTTGAAAACTCGAGAGGTCCGCGGAGATCAATGCTTCCAAAGGAGACGATGCCTGACTCCTCTTGAAAATGGATAGGAGTCTCAGGATCCCTGTGGCACGTGGAAAGGGACCCTGGGTCTCCCGCCTCACGTGGAGACGCGTCCCAATTGCCATGCCAAGATTCGAGGAGAATACCGAGGTGTCCCTCGCACCTAGGCAGGAGTCCTGACGTCGCTGAACAAACACGGGTCTGGAAGGGCCCTCCCCGTCGTAACTCGACAATATACCACAGGTTCCGGCCGCAACTCGAGAAAAACCATGAGACTTTCCCCTCGCCGCGAGATGAGGCCCGATTCCCCTGCACTGCGTGCAGAGCAATTCCGTTTTCCACATCAAACGTGAAAGGAGCCTTGATTTCCTTGATGGCACTCCAGAGAAAACCCAAAATCACTGTCACAAGTCTAGAGGGATCCTGAGGTCACTGGAGCAACACGAAAGGGCTCCGTGGACCCCAAATCAACTCGAGATGAGAGCTTAGTCCCTGGCATCGACTCAACAGGAATACCAACTTTCCACAAGCACCTCAAGAGGAGGCTTCTCTCAGCTACAGGTATGTGAGAGGGACCATGAGATTGTGGCCTCAAGTGGAATGGACACCGAGATGCTCTGACTCGAATTAAGGCCAGATATCCCTGCAGTGAATTGAATGCAGGCTCGTCTTGCATCTCCCAAGACGAAGGGATGTCTGAATCCCCTGTGGAGACCACTGAGAAAGATCTAGTTCTCCGCCTCATCGCAACCGAAGGCCTCACATCCTTTGAAAACTGGATAGGTCGGCGGAGATCAATGCTTCCAAAGGAGACGATGCCTGACTCCTCTTGAAAATGGTTAGGAGTCCCAGGATCCCTGTCCACATGGACGGGGATCCTGGGTCTACCGCTTCACGTGGAGACGCGTCAAAATTGCCATGCCAAGACTCGAGGAGAATCCCGAGGTGTCCCTCGCACCTAGGCAGGAGTCCTGACGTCGCTGAACAAACACGTGTCTGGAAGGGCCTTCCCCATCGTAACTCGAGAATATACCCCAGGGTCCGGCCGCAACTCGAGAAAAACCATGAGACTTCCCCCTCGCCACGAGATGAGGCCCGATTCCCCTGCACTGCATGCAGAGCAATTCCGTGTTCCACATCAAACGAGAAAGGAGCCTTGATTTCCTTGATGCCACTCCAGAGAAAACCCAAGATCACTGTCTCAAGTCTAGAGGGATCCTGAGGTCACTGGAGCAACAAAGAAGGGCTCCGTGGACCCCAAATTAACTCGAGATGAGAGCTTAGTCCCTGGCTTCGACTCAAGAGGAATACCAACTTTCCACAAGCACCTCAAGAGGAGGCTTCTCTCAGCTACAGGTATGTGAGAGGGACCCTGAGTAAGTGGCCTCAAGTGGAATGGACACCGAGATGTTCTGACTCGACATAAGGCCAGATATCCCTGCAGTGAATTGAATGCCGGCTCGTCTTGCATCTCCCAAGACGAAGGGATGTCTAAATCCCCTGTGGAGACCACAGAGAAAGACCTATTCTCCGACTCATCGCAACCGGAGGCCTCACATCCTTTGAAAACTCGAGAGGTCCGCGGAGATCAATGCTTCCAAAGGAGACATTGCCTGACTCCTCTTGAAAATGGATAGGAGTCCCAGGATCCCTGTGGCACGTGGAAAGGGAACATGGGTCTCCCGCCTCACGTGGAGACGCGTCCCACTTGCCATGCCAAGACTCGAGGAGAATCCCGAGGTGTCCCTCGAACCTAGGCAGGAGTCCTGACGTCTCTGAACGAACACGTGTCTGGAAGGGCCCTCCCCGTCGTAACTCGAGAATATACCCCAGGTTCTGGCCGCAACTCGAGAAAAACCATGAGACTTCCCCCTCGCCGCGAGATGAGGCCCTATTTTCCTGCTCTGCGTGGAGAGCAACTCCGTGTTCCACATCAAACGTGAAAGGAGCCTTGATTTCCTTGATGGCACTCCAGAGAAAACCCAAGATCACTGTCTCAAGTCTAGAGGGATCCTGAGGTCACTGTAGCAATACGAAAGGGCTCCGTGGACCCCAAATCAACTCGAGATGAGAACTTAGTCCCTGGCTTCGACTCAAGAGGAATACCAACTTTCCACAAGCACCTCAAGAGGAGGCTTCTCTCAGCTACAGGTATGTGAGAGGGACCCTGAGTTTGTGGCCTCAAGTGGAATGGACACCGAGATGCTCTGACTCGAAGTAAGCCCGGATATCCCTGCAGTGAATTGAATGCAGGCTCGTCTTGCATCTCCCAAGACGAAGGGATGTCTGAATCCCCTGTGGAGACCACAGAGAAAGACCTAGTCCTCCGCCTCATCGAGACCGGAGGCCTCACATCCTTTGAAAACTCGAGAGGTCTGCGGAGATCAATGCTTTCAAAGGAGACGATGCCTGACTCCTCTTGAAAATGGATAGGAGTCCCAGGAACCCTGTGGCACGTGGAAAGGGACCCTGGGTCTCCCGCCTCACGTGGAGACGCGTGCCAATTGCCATGCCAAGACTCGAGGAGAATCCCAAGGTGTCCCTCGCACCTAGGCAGGAGTCCTGACGTCGCTGAACAAACACGTGTCTGGAAGGGCCCTCCCCGACGTCACTCGAGAATATACCTCAGGTTCCGGCCGCAACTCGAGAAAAACCGTGAGACTTCCCCCTCGCCAGCAGATGAGTCCCGATTCCGCTACACTGCATGCAGAGCAATTCCGTATCCCAGATCAAACGTGAAAAGAGCCTTGATTTCCTTGATGGCACTCCAGAGAAAACCCAAGATCACAGACTCAAGTCGAGAGGGATCCTGAGGTCACTGTAGCAACACGAAAGGGCTCTGCAGACCCAAATCAACTCGAGATGTGAGGTTAGTCCCTGGCTTCGACTCAAGAGGAATACCAACTTTCCACAAGCACCTCAGGGGAGGCTTCTCTCAGCTACAAGGTATGTGAGAGGGACCCTGAGTTTGTGGCCTCAAGTGGAATGAACACAGAGATGCTCTGACTCAAAGTAAGGACGGATATCCCTGCAGTGAATTGAATGCAGGCTCGTCTTGCATCTCCAATACGAAGGGATGTCTGCATCCCCTGTGGAGACCAGAGAGAAAGACCTAGTTCTCCGCCTCATCGCTGACGGAGGCCTCACATCCTTTGAAAACTCGAGAGGTCCGCGGAGATCAATGCTTCCAAAGGAGACGATGCCTGACTCCTCTTGAAAATGGATAGGAGTCCCAGGATCCCTGTGGCACGTGGAAAGGGACCCTGGGTCTCCCGCCTCACGTGGAGACGCGTGCCAATTGCCATGCCAAGACTCGAGGAGAATCCCGAGGTGTCCCTCGCACCTAGGAAGGAGTCCTGACGTCGCTGAATAAACACGTGTCTGGAAGGGCCCTCCCCGTCGTAACTCGAGACTATACACCAGGTTCCGGCCTAAACTCGAGAAAAACCATGCGACTTCCCCCTCGCCGCGAGATGAGGCCCGATTTCCCTGCGCTGCATGCAGAGCAATTCCGTGTTCCACATCAAAAGTGAAAGGAGCCTTGATTTCCTTGATGGCACTACAGAGAAAACCCAAGATCACTGTCTCAAGTCTAGAGGGATCCTGAGGTCACTGGAGTAACACGAAAGGGCTCCGTGGACCCCAAATCAACTCGAGATGAGAGCTTAGACCCTGGCTTCGACTCAAGAGGAATACCAACTTTCCACAAGCACCTCAAGAGGAGGCTTCTCTCAGCTACAGGTATGTAAGAGGGACCCTGAATTTGTGGCCTCAAGTGGAATGGACACCGAGATGCTCTGACTTGAAGTAAGGCCAGATATCCCTGCAGTGAATTGAATGCAGGCTCGTCTTGCATCTCCCAAGATGAAGGGATGTCTGAATTCCCTGTGGAGACAAAAGAGGAAGACCTAGTCCTCCGCCTCATCGAGACCAGAGGCCTCACATCCTTTGAAAATTCGAGAGGTCTGCGGAGATCAATGCTTCCAAAGGAGACGATGCCTGACTCCTCTTGAAAATGGATAGGAGTCCCAGGATCCCTGTCGCACGTGGAAAGGGACCCTGGGTCCCGCCTCACGTGGAGACGCGTCCCAAATGCCATGCCAAGACTCGAGGAGAATCCTGAGGTTCCCTCGCACCTAGACACGAGTCCTGACGTCGCTGAATAAACACGTGTATGGAAGGGCCCTCCCCGTCGTAACTCGAGAATATACCCCAGGTTCCGGCCGCAACTCGAGAAAAACCATGAGACTTCCCCCTCGCCGCGAGATGAGGCCCTTTTTCACTGCACTGTGTGCAGACCAATTCCGTATCCCATATCAAACTTGAAATGAGGCTTGATTTCCTTGATGGCACTCCAGAGAAAAAGCAAGATCACTGTCTCAAGTCTAGAGGGATCCTGAGGTCACTGTAGAAACACGAAAGGGCTCCGTGGACCCCAAATCAACTCGAGATGAGAGCTTAGTTCCTGGCTTCGACTCAAGAGGAATACCAACTTTTCACAAGCACCTCAAGAGGAGGCTTCTCTCAGCTACAGGAATGTGAGAGGGACCCTGAGTTTGTGGCCTCAAGTGGAATGGACACCAAGATGCTCTGAATCGAAGTAAGGCCGTATATCCCTGCAGTGAATTGAATGCAGGCTCGTCTTGAATCTCCCAAGACGAAGGGATGTCTCAATCACCTGTGGAGACCACAGAGAAAGACCTAGTTCTCCGCCTCTTCGTGACCGGAGGCCTCGAATCCTTTGAAAATTGGAGAGGTCAGCGGAGATCAATGCTTCCAAAGAAGCCGATGCCTGACTCCTCTTGAAAATGGATAGGAGTTCCAGGATCCCTCTGGCACGTGAAAGGGACCGTTGGTCTCCCTTTTCACGTGGAGACGCGTCCCAATTGCCATGCCAAGACTCGAGGAGAATCCCGAGGTGTCCCTCGCACCTAGGCAAGAGTCCTGACGTCGCTGAACAAACACGTGTCTGGAAGGGCCCTCCCCGACGTAACTCGAGAATATACCCCAGGTTCCGGCCGCAACTCGAGGAAAACCATGAGACTTCCCCCTTGCTGCGAGATGAGTCCCGATTCCCCTGCACTGCGTGCAGAGCAATTCCTTGTTCCACATCAAACGTGAAAGGAGCCTTGATTTCCTTGATGGCACTCCAGAGAAAACCCAAGATTACTCTCTCAAGTCTAGAGGGATCCTGAGGTCACTATAGCAACACGAAACGGCTCCTGGACCCCAAATCAACTCGAGATGAGAGCTTATTCCCTTGCTTCGACTCAAGAGTCATACCAACTTTCCACAAGCACCTCAAGAGGAGGCTTCTCTCAGCTACAGGTATGTGAGAGGGACCCTGAATTTGTGGCCTCAAGTGGAATGGACACTGAGATGCTGTCTCGAAGTAAGGCCGGATATCCCTGCAGTGAATTGAATGCAGGCTCATCTTGCATCCCCCAGACGAAGGGATGTCTGCATCCCCTGTGGAGACCACAGAGATAGACCTAGTTCTCCGCCTCATCGCGACCGGAGGCCTCACATCCTTTGAAAACTCGAGAGGTCCGCGGGGATCCATGTTTCCAAATTAGACGATGCCTGACTACTCTTGAAAATGGATAGGAGTCCCAGGATGCCTGTGGCACGTCGAAAGGGACACTGGGTCTCCCGCCTCACGTGAAGACGCGTGCCAATTGCCATGCCGAGACTCGACGAGAATCCCGAGGTGTCCCTCGCACCTAGGCAGGAGTCCTGACATCGCTGAACAAACACGTGTCTGGAAGGGCCCTCCCCGTTGTAACTCGAGAATATACCCCAGGTCCCCGCCGCAACTCGAGAAAAACCATGAGACTTCCCCCTCGCCTCGAGATGAGGCCCGATTCCCCTGCACTGCGTGCAGAGCAGTTTCGTGTTCCACATCAAACGTGAAAGGAGCCTTGATTTCCTTGATGGCACTCCAGAGAAAACCCAAGATCACTGTCTCAAGTCTAGAGGGATCCTGAGGTCACTGGAGCAACACGAAAGGGCTCCGTGGACCCCAAATCAACTCGAGATGAGACCTTAGTCCTTGGCTTCGAATCAAGAGGAATATCAACTTTCCACAAGCACCTCAAAAGGAGGATTCTCTCAGCTACAGGTATGAGAGAGGGACCCTGAATTTGTGGCCTCAAGTGGAATGAACAACGAGATGCTCTGACTCGAAGTAAGGCCGGATATCCCTACAGTGAATTGAATGCAGGATCGTCTGGCATCTCCAAGACGAAGGGATGTCTGAATCCCCTGTTGAGACCAGAGAGAAAGACCTAGTTCTCCGCCTCATCGCGACTGGAGGCCTCACATCCTTTGAAAACTCGAGAGGTCCGCGGAGATCAATGCTTCCAAAGGAGATGATGCCTGACTCCTCTTGAAAATGGATAGGAGTCCCAGGATCCCTGTGGCACGTGGAAAGGGAACCTGGGTCTCCCGCCTCACGTGGAGACGCGTCCCAATTGCCATGCCAAGACTCGAGGACAATCCCGAGTTGTCCCTCGCACCTAGGCAGGAGTCCTGACATCGCTGAACAAACACGTGTCTGGAAGGGTCCTCCCCGTCGTAACTCGAGAACATACCCCAGGTTCCAGCCGCAACTCGAGAAAAACCATGAGACTTCCCCCTCGCCGCGAGATGAGGCCCGATTCCCCTGCACTGCCTGCAGAGCAATTCCGTGTTCCACGTCAAACGTGAAAGGAGCCTTGATTTCCTTGATGGCACTCCAGAGAAAACCCAAGATCGCTGTCTGAAGTCTAGAGGGATCCTGAGGTCACTGTAGCAACAGGAAAGGGCTCCGTGGACCCCAAATCAACTCGAGATGAGAGCGTAGTCCCTGGCTTCGACTCAAGAGGAATACCAACTTTCCAGAAGCACCTCAAGAGGAGGCTTCTCTCAGCTACAGGTATGTGAGAGGGACCCTGAGTTTGTGGCCTCAAGTGGAATGGACACGGAGATGCTCTGACTCGAAGTAAGGCCAGATATCCCTGCAGTGGATTGAATGCAGGCTCGTCTTGCATCTCCCAAGACGAAGGGATGTCTGAATAACCAGTGGAGACCACAGAGAAAGACCACGTTCTCCGCCTCATCGCGACCAGGACGCCTCACATCCTTTGAAAACTCGAGAGTTCCGCGGAGATCAATGCTTCCAAAGGAGAATGCCTGACTCCTCTTGAAAATGGATAGGTGTCCCAGGATCCTTGTGGCACGTGGAAAGGGACCCTGGGTCTCCCGCCTCACGTGGAGACGGGTCCTAATTGCCATTCCAAGACTCGAGGAGAATCCCGAGTTGTCCCTCTCACCTAGGCAGGAGTCCTGACGTCGCTGAACAAACACATGTCTGGAAGGGCCCTCCCCGTCGTAACTCCAGAATATACCCCAGGTTCCGGCCGCAACTCGAGAAAAACCATGAGACTTCCCCCTCGCGGCAAGATGAGGCCCGATTCCCCTGCACTACGAGCAAAGCAATTGCGTGTTCCACATCAAACGTGAAAGGAGCCTTGATTACCTTGATGGCACTCCAGAGAAAACCCAAATCACTGTCTCAATTCTAGAGGGTCCTGAGGTCACTGTAGCAACACGAAAGGGCTTCGTGTGCCGCAAACAACTCGAGATGAGAGCTTCGTCCCTGCCTTCGACTCAAGATGAATACCAACTTTCCACAAGCACCTCAAGAGGAGGCTTCTGTCACCTTCAGGTATGTGAGAGGGACCCTGAGCTGGTGGCCTCAAGTCGAATGGATAGCGTGATGCTCTGACTCGAAGTAAGGCCGGATATCCCTGCAGTGAATTGAATGCAGGCTCGTTTTGCATCTCCCAACAGGAAGGGATGTCTGAATCCACTGTGGAGACCACAGAGAAAGACCTAGTTCTCCGCCTCATCCCGAATTGAGGCCTCACATCCTTTGAAACCTCGAGAGGTGTGCGGAGATCAATGCTTCCAAAGGAGACGATGCCTGACTCCTCTTGAAAATGGAAAGGGGTCCCAGGATCCCTGTGGCACGTGGAAAGGGACCCTGGGTCTCCCGCCTCACGTGGAGACGCGTTCCAATTGCCATGCCAAGACTCGAGGAGAATCCCGAGTTGTGCCTCGCACCTAGGCAGGAGTCCTGACGTCGCTGAACAAACAGGTGTCTGGAAGGGCCCTTCCCGTCGTAACTCGAGAACATACCCCAGGTTCCGGCCGCAACTCGACAAAAAAAATGAGAATTCCCCCTCGGCGCGAGATGAGGCCCGATTCCGCTGCACTGCATGCAGAGCAATTGCGTGTTCCACATCAAACCTGAAAGGAGCCTTGATTTCCTTGATGGCACTCCAGAGAAAATCCAAGATCACTGTCTCAAGTCTAGAGGGATCCTGAGGTCACTGTAACAACACGAAAGAGCTCCGTTGACCCCAAATCAACTCGAGATGAGAGCTTACTCCCTGGCTTCGACTCAAGAGGAATACCAACTTTCCACAAGCACCTCAAGATGAGGTTTCTCTCAGCTACATTTATGTGAGAGGGACCCTGAGTGTGTGGCCTCAAATGTAATGGACACCGAGATGCACTGATTCGAATAAAGGCCGGATATCCCTGCAGTGAATTGAATGCAGGCTCGTCTTGCATCTCCTAAGAAGAAGGGATGTATGAATCCCCTGTGGAGACCATAGAGAAAGACATTGTTCTCCGCCTCATCGCGACGTGAGTCCTCACATCCTTTGAGAACTCGAGAGGTCCGCGGAGATCAATGCTTCCAAAGGAGACGATGCCTGACTCCTCTTGAAAATGGATAGGAGTCCCAGGATCCCTGTGGCACATGGAAAGGGACCCTGGGTCTCCCGCCTCACGTGGAGACGCGTCCCAATTGCCATGCCAAGACTCGAGGAGAATACCGAGGTGTCCCTCACACCTAGGCAGGAGTCCTGACGTCACTGAACAAACACGTGTCTGGAAGGGCCCTCCCCGTCGTAACTCGAGAATATACCCCGGGTTCCTGCCGCAACTCGAGAAAAACCATGAGACTTCCCCCTCGCCACGAGATGAGGCCCGATTTAACTGCACTGCATGCAGAGCAATTCCGTGTTCCACATCAAACGTGAAAGGAGCCTTGATTTCCTTGATGGCACTCCAGAGAAAACCCAAGATCACTGTCTCAAGTCTAGAGGGATCCTGAGGTCACTGTAGCGACAAGAAAGGTCTCCGTGGACCCCAAATCAAGTCGAGATGAGAGCTTAGTCCCTGGCTTCGATTCAAGACGAATACCAACTTTCCACATGCACCTCAAGAGGCGGTTTCTGTCAGCTACAGGTATGTGAGAGGGACCCTGAGTTTGTGGCCTCAAGTGGAATGGACACCGAGATGCTCTGACTCAAAGTAAGGCCGGATATCCCTGCAGTGAATTGAATGCATGCTCGTCTTGCATCTCCCAAGACGAAGGGATGTCTGAATCCCCTGTGGAGACAACAGAGAAAGACCTAGTTCTCGGCCTCATCGCGACCGGATGCCTCACATCCTTTGAAAACTCGAGAGGTCCACGCAGAACAAAGCTTCCAAAGGAGACGATGCCTGACTCCTCTTGAAAATGGATAGGAATACCAGGATCCCTGTGGCACGTGGAAAGGGACCCTGGGTCTCCCGCCTCACGTGGAGACGCGTCCCAATTGCCATGCCAAGACTCGAGGAGAATACCGAGGTGTCCCTCGCACCTAGACAGGAGTCCTGACGTCGCTGAACAAACACGTGTCTGGAAGGGCCCTCCCCGTCGTAACTCGAAAATATAAATCAGGTTCCGGCCGCAACTCGAGAAAAAATATGAGACTTCCCCCTCGCCGCGAGATGAGGCCCGATTCCCCTGCATTGCGTGCAGAGCAATTCCGTGTTCCACATCAAACGTGAAAGGAGCCTTGATTTCCTTGATGGCACTCCAGACAAAACCCAAGATCACTGTCTCAAGTCTAGAGGGATCCTGAGGTCACTGGAGCAACACGAAAGGGCTCCGTGGACCCCAAATGAACTCGAGATGAGAGCTTAGCCCCTGGCTTCGACTCAAGAGGAATACCAACTTTCCACAAGCACCTCAAGAGGAGGCTTCTCTCAGCTACAGGTATTTGAGAGGGACCCTGAGTTTGTGGCCTCAAGTGCAATGGACACCGAGATGCTCTGACTCGAAGTAAGGCCGGACATCTCTGCAGTGAATTGAATGCAGGCTCGTCTTGCATCTCTCAAGACGAAGGGATGTCTGAATCCCCTGTGGAGACCACAGAGAAAGAACTAGTTCTTCGCCTCATCGCGACAGGAGGCCTCACATCATTTGAAAACTCGAGAGGTCCGCGGAGATCAATGCTTCCGAAGGAGACGATGCCTGACTCCTCTTGAAAATGGATAGGAGTCCCAGGATATCTATGACACGTGGAAAGGGACCCTGGGCCTCCCGCCTCACGTGGAGACGCGTCCAAATTGCCATGCCAAGACTCGAGGAGAATCCCGAGGTGTCCCTCGCACCTAGGCAGGAGTCCTGACGTCGCTGAACAACACGTGTCTGGAAGGGCCCTCCCCGTCGTAACTCGAGAATATACCCCAGGTTCCGGCCGCACCTCGAGAAAAACCATGAGACTTCCCCCTCGCCGCGAGATGAGGCCGGATTCCCCTGCATTGCCTGCAGAGCAATTCCATGTTCCACATCAAACCTGAAAGGAGACTTGATTTCCTTGATGGCACTCCAGAGGAAATCCAAGATAACTGTCTCAAGTCTAGAGGGATCCTGAGGTGACTGTAGCAACACGAAAGGGCTCCGTGGACCCCAAATCAACTCGAGATGAGAGCTTAGTCCCTGGCTTCGAGTCAAGAGGAATACCAACTTTCCACAAGCACCTCAAGAGGAGGCTTCTCTCAGCTACAGGTATGTGAGAGGGACCCTGAGTATGTGGCCTCAAGTGGAATGGACACCGAGATGCTCTGACTCGAAGTAAGGCCGGATATCCCTGCAGTGAATTGAATGCAGGCTCGTCTTGCATCTCCCAAGACGAAGGGATGCCTGAATCCCCTGTGGAGTCCACAGAGAAAGACCTAGTCGTCCGACTCAACGCGACCGGAGGCCTCACATCCTTTGAAAACTCGAGAGGTGCGCGGAGATCAATGCTTAGAAAGGAGACGATGCCTCACTCCTCTTGAAAATGGATAGGAGTCCCAGGATCCCTGTGTCACGTGGAAAGGGACCTTGGGTCTCCCGCTTCACGTGGAGACGCGTCACAATTGCCATGCCAAGACTCGAGGAGAATCCCGAGGTGTCCCTCGCACCTAGGCAGGAGTCCTGACGTCGCTGAACAAACACGTGTCTGGAAGGGCCCTCCCTGTCGTAACTCGAGAATATACCCCAGGTTCTGGCCGCAACATGAGAAAAACCATGAGACTTCGCCCTGGCCGAGAGATGAGGCCCGATTCCCCTGCACTGCGTGCAGAGCAATTCCGTGTTCCACATAAAACGTGAAAGGAGCCTTGATTTCCTTGATGGCACTCCAGAGAAAACCCAAGATCACTGTCTCAAGTCTAGAGGGATCCTGAGGTCACTGGAGCAACACGAAAGGGCTCCGTGGACCCCCAATCAACTCGAGATGAGAGCTTAGTCCCTGGCTTCGAATCAAGAGGAATACCAACTTTCCACAAGCACCTCAAGAGGAGGCTTCTCTCAGCTACAGGTATGTGAGAGGGACCATGAGTTGTGGCCTCAAGTGGAAAGGACACCGAGATGCTCTGACTCGAAGTAAGGCCGGATATCCCTGCAGTGAATTGAATGCAGGCTCGTCTTGCATCTCCCAAGACGAAGGGTTGTCTGAATCCCCTGTGGAGACCACAGAGAAAGACCTAGTCCTCCACCTCAACGCAACCGGAGGCCTCATATCCTTTGAAAACTCGAGAGGTCCGCGGAGATCAATACTTCCAAAGGATACGATGCCTGACTCCTCTTGAAAATGGATAGGAGTCCCAGGATCCCTGTGGCACGTGGAAAGGGACACTGGGTCTCCCGCCTCAGGTGGAGACGTGTCCCAAATGCCATGCCAAGACTCGTGGAGAATCCCGAGGTGTCCCTCGCACCTAGGCAGGAGTCCTGACGTCGCTGAACAAACACGTGTCTGGAAGGGCCCTCCCCGTCGTAACTCGAGAATATACCCCAGGTTCCGGCCGCAACTCGAGAAAAACCATGAGACTGCCCCCTCGCCGCGACATGAGGCCCGATTCCACTGCCCTGAGTGCAGAGCCATTCCGTATTCCACAACAAAAATGAAAGGAGCCTTGATTTCCTTGATGGCTCTCCAGAGAAAACCCAAGATCACTGTCTCAAGTCTAGAGGGATCCTGAGGTCACTGGAGCAACACGAAAGGGCTCCGTGCACCCCAAATCAACTCGAGATGAGAGCTTAGTCCCTGGCTTCGACTCAAGAGGAATACCAACTTTCCACAAGCACCTCAAGAGGAAGCTTCTCTCAGCTACAAGTATGTGAGAGGGACCCTGAGTATGTGGCCTCAATTGGAATGGACACCGAGAT
This sequence comes from Dama dama, assembly GCF_033118175.1. Taxonomy (NCBI): domain Eukaryota; kingdom Metazoa; phylum Chordata; class Mammalia; order Artiodactyla; family Cervidae; genus Dama; species Dama dama. Next base: position 2,134,553 of record NW_026870898.1, on the reverse strand, counting down.
GCTCTGACTCGAAGTAAGGCCGGATATCCCTGCAGTGAATTGAATGCAGGCTCGTCTTGCATCTCCCAAGACTTAGGGTTGTCTGAATCCCCTGTGGAGACCACAGAGAAAGACCTCGTTCTCCGCCTCATCTAGAACGGAGGCCTCACATCCTTTGAAAGCTGGAGAGGTCCGCGGAGATCAGTGCTTCCAAAGGAGACGATGCCTGACTCCTCTTGAAAATGGATAGGAGTCCCAGGATCCCTGTGGCACGTGGAAAGGGACACTGGGTCTCCCGCCTCACGTGGAGACGCGTCCCAATTGCCATGCCAAGACTCGAGGAGAATCCCGAGGTGTCCCTCGCACCTAGGCAGGAGTCCTGACGTCGCTGAACAAACACGTGTCTGGAAGGGCCCTCCCCGTCGAAACTCGAGAATATACCCCAGGTTCAGGCCGCAACTCGAGAAAAACCATGAGACTTCCCCCTCGCCGCGAGATGAGGCCCGATTCCCCTGCACTGCGTGCAGAGCAATTCCGTTTTCCACATCAAACGTGAAAGGAGCCTTGATTTCCTTGATGGCCCTCCAGAGAAAACCCAAGTTCACTGTCTCAAGTCTAGAGGGATCCTGAGGTCACTGGAGCAACACGAAAGGGCTCCGTGGACCCCAAATCAACTCGAGATGAGAGCTTAGTCCCTGGCTTCGACTCAAGAGCAATACCAACTTTCCACAAGCACCTCAAGAGGAGGCTTCTCTCAGCTACAGGTATGTGAGAGGGACCCTGAGTTTGTGGCCTCAAGTGGAATGGACACCGAGATGCTCTGACTCGAAGTAAGGCCGGATATCCCTACAGTGAATTTAATGCAGGCTCGTCTTGCATCTCCCAAGACGAAGAGTTGTCTGAATCCCCTGTGGAGACCACAGAAAAAGACCTCGTTCTCCGCCTCATCGAGACCGGAGGCCTCACATCCTTTGAAACTGGAGAGGTCCGCGGAGATCAATACTTCCAATGGAGACGATGCCTGACTCCTCTTGCAAATGGATAGGAGTCCCAGGATCCCTGTGGCACGTGGAAAGGGACCCTGGGTCTCCCGCCTCACGTGGAGACGCGTCCAAATTGCCATGCCAAGACTCGAGGACAATCCTGTGGTGTCCCTCGCACCTAGGCAGGCGTCCTGACGTCGCTGAACAAACACGTGTCTGGAAGGGCCCTCCCCGTCGTAACTCGAGAATATACCCCAGGTTCGGGCCGCAACTCGAGAAAAACCATGAGATTTCCCCCTCGCCGTGAGTTGAGGCCCGATTCCCCTGCACTGCGTGCAGAGCAATTCCGTGTTCCACATCAAACGTGAAAGGAGCCTTGATTTCCTTGATGGCACTCCAGAGAACACCCAAGATCACTGTCTCAAGTCTAGAGGGATCCTGAGGTCACTGGACCAAAAGGAAAGGGCTCCGTGGACCCCAAATCAACTCGAGATGAGAGCTTAGTCCCTGGCTTCGACTCAAGAGGAATACCAACTTTCCACAAGCACCTCAAGAGGTGGCTTCTCTCAGCTACAGGTATGTGAGAGGAACCCTGAGTTTGTGGCCTCAAGTGGAATGGACACCGAGATGCTCTGACTAGAAGTAAGGCATGATATCCCTGCAGTGAATTGAATGCAGGCTCGTCTTGCATCTCCCAAGACGAAGGGTTGTCTGAATCCCCTGTGGAAACCACAGAGAGAGACCGAGTTCTCCGCCTCATTTCGACCGGAGGCCTCACATCCTTTGAAAACTCAAGAGGTCCGCGGAGATTAATGCTTCCAAAGGAGACGATGATTGACTCCTCTTGAAAATGGATAGGAGTCCCAGGATCCCTGTGGCACGTGGAAAGGGACCCTGGGTCTCCCGCCTCACGTGGAGACGCGTCCCAATTGCCATGCCAAGACTCGAGGGGAATCCCGAGGTGTACCTCGCACCTAGGCAGGAGTCCTGACGTCGCTGAACAAACACGAGTCTGGAAGGGCCCTCCTCGTCGTAACTCGAGAATATACCCCAGGTTCCGGCCGCAACTCCAGAAAAACCATGAGACATCTCCCTTGTCGCGAGATGAGGCCCGATTCCCCTGCACTGCGTGCAGAGCAATTCCGTGTCCACATCAGACGTGAAAGGAGCCTTGATTTCCTTGATGGCACTCCAGAGAAAACCCAAGATCACTGTCTCAAGTCTAGAGGGATCCTGAGGTCACTGGAGCAACACAAAAGGGCCCCATGGACCCCAAATCAACTCGAGATGAGAGCTTAGTCCCTGGCTTCGACTCAAGAGGAAGACGAACTTTCCACAAGCATCTCAACAGGAGGCTTCTCTCAGCTACAGGTATGTGAGAGGGACCCTGAGTTTGTGGCCTGAAGTGGAATGAACACCGAGATGCTCTGACTCGAAGTAAGGCCTGATATCCCTGCAGTGAATTGAATGCAGGCTCGTCTTGCATCTCCCAAGATGAAGGGATGTCTGAATCCCATGTGGAGACCACAGAGAAAGACCGAGTTCTCCGCCTCATCGCGACTGGAGGCCTCACATCCTTTGAAAACTCGAGAGGTCCGCGGAGATCAATGCTTCCAAAGGAGTCGATGCCTGACTCCTCTTGAAAATGGATAGGAGTCCCAGGATCCCTGTGGCACGTGGAAAGGAACCCTGGGTCTCCCACCTCACGAGGAGACGCGTCCAAATTGCAATGCAAAGACTCGAGGAGAATCCCGAGGTGTCCCTCCCACCTAGGCACTAGTCCTGACGTCGCTGAACAAACACGTGTCTGAAAGGGCCCTCCCCGTCGTAACTCGAGAATATACCCCAGGTTCCGGCCGCAACTCCAGAAAAATCATGAGCCTTCCCCCTCGCCGCGAGATGAGGCCCGATTCCCCTGAACTGCGTGCAGAGCAATTCTGTGTTCCATATCAAACGTGAAAGGAGCCTTGATTTCCTTGATGGCACTCAGGAGAAACCCCAAGATCACTGTCTCAAGTCTAGAGGGATCCTGAGGTCACTGTAGCAACACGAAAGGGCTCTGTGGACCCCAAATCAACTCGAGATGAGTGCTTCGTCCCTGGCTTCGACTCAAGAGGAATACCAACTTTCCACAAGCTCTTCAAGACGTGGCTTCTCTCAGCTACATGTATGTGAGAGGGTCCCTGAGTTTGTGGCCTCAAGCGGAATGGACACCGAGATGCTCTGACTCGAAGTATGGCCGGATATCCCTGCAGTAAATTGAATGAAGTCTCGCCTTGCATCTCCCAAGACGAAGGGATGTCTGAATCCCCTGTGGAGACCACAGAGAAAGACCTAGTTCTCCCTCTCATGGCGACCGGAGGCATCACATCCTTTGAAAACTCGAGAGGTTCGCGGAGATCAATGCTTCCTAAGGAGACGATGCCTGACTCCTCTTGAAAATGGATAGGAGTCCCAGAGTCACTGTGGCACGTGGAAAGGGACCCTGGGTCTTCCGCCTCACTGGAGACGCGTCCCAATTGCCATGCCAAGGCTCAAGGAGAATCCCGAGGTGTCCCTCGCACCTAGGCAGGAGTCCTGACGTCGCTGAACAAACACGTGTCTGGAAGGGCCCTCCCCATCGTAACTCGAGAATATACCCCAGGTTCGGGCTGCAACTCGAGAAAAACCATGAGCCTTCCCCCTCGCCGCAAGATGAGGCCCGATTCCCCTGCACTGCGTGCAGAGAAATTCCGTGTTCCACATCAAACGTGAAAGGAGCCTTGATTTCCTTGATGGCACTCCAGAGAAACCCCAAGATCACTGTCTCAAGTCTAGAGGGATACTGAGGTCACTGTAGCAACCCGAAAGGGCTCCGTGAACCATAAATCAACTCGAGATGAGAGCTTCGTCCCTGGCTTCGACTCAAGAGGAATACCAACTTTCCACAAGCACCTCAAGAGGAGGCTGCTCTCAGCTACAGGTATGTGAGAGGGACCCTGAGTTTGTGGCCTCAAGTGGAATGGACACCGAGATGCTCTGACTCGAAGTAAGGCCGGATATCCCTGCAGTGAATTGAATGCAGGCTCGTCTTGCATCTCCCAAGACGAAGGGATGACTGAATCCCCTGTGGAGACCACAGAGAAAGACCTAGTTCTCCGCCTCATTGCGGCCGGAGGCCTCACATCCTTTGACAACTCGAGAGGAATGCGGAGATCAATGCTTCGAAAGGAGACGATGCCTGACTCCTCTTGAAAATGGATAGGAGTAACAGGATCCCTGTGGCACGTGGAAAAAGACCCTGCTTCTCCCTCCTCACGTGGAGACGCGTCCCAATTGCCATGCCAAGACTCGAGGAGAATCCCGAGTTGTCCCTCGCACCTAGGCAGGAGTCCTGACGTCACTGAACAAACACGTGTCTGGAAGGGCCCTCCCCGTCGTAACTCGAGAATATACCCCAGGTTCCGGCCGCAACTCGAGCAAAACCATGAGACTTCCCCCTCGCCGCGAGATGAGGCCCGATTCACCTGCACTGCGTGCAGAGCAATTCCGTGTTCCACATCAAACGTGAAAGGAGCCTTGATTTCCTTGATGGCACTCCAGAGAAAAGCCAAGATCACTGTCTCAAGTCTAGAGGGTTCCTGAGGTCACTGTAGCAACACGAAAGGGCTCCGTGGACCCCAAATCAACTCGAGATGAGAGCTTAGTCCCTGGCTTCGACTCAAGAGGAATCCCAACTTTCCACAAGCACCTCAAGAGAAGGCTTCTTTCAGCAAGGTATGTGAGAGGGTCCCTGAGTTTGTGGCCTCAGGCGGAATGGACACCGAGATGCTCTGACTCGAAGTAAGGCCGGATATCCCTGCAGTGAATTGAATGCAGGCTCGTCGTGGATCTCCCAAGACGAAGGGATGTCTGAATCCCCTGTGGAGACCACAGACAAAGACCTAGATCTCCGCCTCATCGCGACCATAGGCCTCACATACTTTGAAAACTCGAGAGGTCCGCGGAGATCAATGCTTCCTAAGGAGACGATGCCTGACTCCTCTTGAAAATGGATAGGAGTCCCAGAATCCCTGTGGCACGTGGAAAGGGACCCTGGGTCTTCCGCCTCACTGGAGATGCGTCCCAATTGCCATGCCAAGGCTCAAGGAGAATCCCGAGGTGCCCGTCGCAGCTAGGCAGGAGTCCTGACGTCGCTGAACAAACACGTGTCTGGAAGGGCCCTCCCCATCGTAACTCGAGAATATACCCCAGGTTCGGGCTGCAACTCGAGAAAAACCATGAGCCTTCCCAGTCGCCGCAAGATGAGGCCCGATTCCACTGCACTGCGTGCAGAGAAATTCCGTGTTCCACATCAAACGTGAAAGGAGCCTTGATTTCCTTGATGGCACTCCAGAGAAAACCCAAGATCACTGTCTCAAATCTAGAGGGATCCTGAGGTCACTGGAGAAACACAAAGGGCTCCGTGGACCCCAAATCAACTCGAGATGAGAGATTAGTCCCTGGCTTCGACTCAAGACGAATACCAAGTTTCCACAAGCACCTCAAGAGGAGGCTTCTCTCAGCTACAGGTATGTGAGAGGGACCCTGAGTTTGCGGCCTCAAGTCGAATGGACACCGAGATGCTCTGACTCGAAGTAAGGCCGGATATCCCTGCAGTGAATTGAATGCAGGCTCGTCTTTCGTCTCCCAAGACGAAGGGATGTCTGAATCCCCTGTGTAGACCACAGAGAAAGACCTAGTCCTCCGCCTCATCGCGACCGGAGACATCACATCCTTTGAAAACTCGAGAGGTTGGGGAGTTCAATGCTTAGAAAGGAGACGATGCCTGACTCCTCTTGAAAATGGATAGGAGTCCCAGGATCTCTGTGGCACGTGGGAAGGGACCCTGGGTCTCCCGCCTCACGTGGAGACGCGTCCCAATTGCCATGCCAAGACTCGAGGAGAATCCCGAGGTGTCCCTCGCACCTAGGCAGGAGTCCTGACGTCGCTGAACAAACACGTGTCTGGAAGGGCCCTCCGCATCGTAACTCGAGAATATACCCCAGGTTCCGGCCGCAACTCGAGAAAAACCATGAGACTTCCCCCTCGCCGCGAGATGAGGCGCGAATCCCCTGCACTCCGTGCAGAGGAATTCCGTGTTCCACATCAAACGTGAAAGGAGCCTTGATTTCCTTGATGGCACTCCAGAGAAAACCCAAGATCACTGTCTCAAGTCTAGAGGGATCCTGAGGGCACTGGAGCAACAGGAAAGGGATCCGTGGACCCCAAATCAACTCGAGATGAGAGCTTAGTCCCTGGCTTCGACTCAAGGGGAATACCAACTTTCCACAAGCACCTCAAGAGGAGGCTTCTCTCAGCTACAAGTAAGTGAGAGGGACCCTGAGTTTTTGGCCTCAAGTGGAATGGACACCGAGATGCTCTGACTCGAATAAAGGCCGGATATCCCAACAGTGAATTGAATGCAGGCTCGTCTTGCATCTCCATAGACGAAGGGATGTCTGAATCCCCTGTGGAGACCACAGAGAAAGACCTAGTCCTACGCCTCATCAAGACCGGAGGCCTCACATCCTTTGAAAACTCGAGACGTCTGCGAAGATCAATGCTTTTAAAGGAGACGATGCCTGACTCTTCTTGAAAATGGATAGGAGTCCCAGGATCCCTGTGGCACGTTGAAAGGGACCCTGGGTCTCCCGGCTCCTGTGGAGACGCGTCCCAACTGCCATGCCAAGACTCGAGGAGAATCCCGAGGTGTCCCTCGCACCTAGGCAGGAGTCCTGACGTCGCTGAACAAACACGTGTCTGGAAGGGCCCTCCCCGTTGTAACTCGAGAATATACCCCAGGTTCCGGCCGCAACTCGAGAAAAACCATGAGACTTCCCTCTCGCCGCGAGATGAGGCCCGATTCCCCTGCACTGCGTGCAGAGCAATTCCGTGTTCCACATCAAACGTGAAAGGAGCCTTGATTTCCTTGATGGCACTCCAGAGAAAACCCAAGATCACTGTCTCAAGTCTAGAGGGATCCTGAGGTCACTGGAGCAACGCGAAAAGGCTCCGTGGACCCCAAATCAACTCGAGATGAGAGCTTAGTCCCTGGCTTCGACTCAAGAGGAATATCAACTTTCCACAAGCACCTCAAGAGGAGGCTTCTCTCAGCTACAGGTATGTGAGAGGGACCCTGAGTATGTGGCCTCAAGTGAAATGGACACCGAGATGCTCTGACTCGAAGTAAGGCCGGATATCCCTGCAGTGAATTGATGCAGGCTCGTCTTGCATCTCCCAAGACGAACGGTTGTCTGAATCCCCTGTGGAGACAACAGAGAAAGACCTAGTCCTCCGCCTCAACGCGAACGGAGGCCTCACATCCTTTGAAAACTCGAGAGGTCCGCGGAGATCAATGCTTCCAAAGGAGACGATGCCTGACTCCTCTTGAAAATGGATAGGAGTCCCAGGATCCCTGTGGTACATGGAAAGGGGCCCTTGGTCTCCCGACTCACGTGGAGACGCGTCCCAATTGCCATGCCAAGACTCGAGGAGAATCCCGAGGTGTCCCTCGCACCTAGGCAGGAGTCCTGACGTCGCTGAACAAACACGTGTCTGGAAGGGCCCTCCGCATCGTAACTCGAGAATATACCCCAGGTTCTGGCCGCAACTCGAGAAAAACCATGAGACTTCCGCTTCGCCCCGAGATGAGGCGCGATTCCCCTGCACTGCGTGCAGAGCAATTCCGTGTTCCACATCAAACGTGAAAGGAGCCTTGATTTCCTTGATGGCACTCCAGAGAAAACCCAAGATCACTGTCTCAAGTTTAGAGGGATCCTGAGGTCACTGGAGCAACACGAAAGGGCTCCGTGGACCCCAAATCAACTCGAGATGAGAGCTTAGTCCCTGGCGTCGACTCAAGAGGAATACCAACTTTCCACAAGCACCTCAAGAGGAGGCTTCTCTCAGCTACAGGTATGTGAGAGGAACCCTGAGTTTGTGGCCTCAAGTGGAATGGACACCGAGATGCTCTGACTCGAAGTAAGGCCGGATATCCCTGCAGTGAATTGAATGCAGGCTCGTCTTGCATCTCCCAAGAAGAAGGGATGTCTGAATCCCCTGTGGAGACCACAGAGAAAGACCTAGTCCTCCGCCTCATCGCGACCGGAGGCCTGACATCCTTTGAAAACTAGAGATGTCCGCGGAGATCAATGCTTCCAAAGGAGACGATGACTGACTCCTCTTGAAAATGGATAGGAGTCCCAGGATCCCTGTGGCACGTGGAAAGGGACCCTGGGTTTCCCGCCTCACGTGGAGACACTTACCAATTGCCATGCCAAGACTCGAGGAGAATCCCGAGGTGTCCCTCGCACCTAGGCAGGAGTCCTGACGTCACTGAACAAACACGTGTCTGGAAGGGCCCTCCCCGTCGTAACTCGGGAATATACCCCAGGTTCCGGCCGCAACTCGAGAAAAACCATGAGACTTCCCCCTCGCGGCGAGATGAGGCTCGATTCCCCTCCACTGCGTGCCGAGCAATTCCGTGTTCCACATCCAACGTGAAAGGAGCCTTGATTTCCTTGATGGCACTCCAGAGAAAACCCAAGATCACTGTCTCAAGTCTAGAGGGATCCTGAGGTCACTGGAGCAACACGAAAGGGCTCCGTGGACCCCAAGTCAACTCGAGATGAGAGCTTAGTCCCTGGCTTCGACTCAAGAGGAATACCAACTTTCCACAAGCACCTCAAGAGGAGGCTTCTCTCAGCTACAGGTATGTGAGAGGGACCCTGAGATTGTGGCCTCAAGTGGAATGGACACCGAGATGCTCTGACTCGAAGTAAGGACGGATATCCCTGCAGTGAATTGAATGCAGGCTCGTCTTGCATCTCCCAAGACGAAGGGATGTCTGAATCCACTGTGGAGACCACAGAGATAGACCTAGTCCGCCGCCGCAACTTGACAAGAGGCCTCACATTCTTTGAAAACTAGAGAGGTCCGAGGAGATGAATGCTTCCCAAGGAGACGATGCCTGACTCCTCTTGAAAGTGGATAGGAGTCCCAGGATCCCTGTGGCACGTGGAAAGGGACCCTGGGTCTCCCGCCTCACGTGGAGACGCGTCCCAATTGCCATGCCAAGACTCGAGGAGAATCCCGAGGTGTCCCTCGCACCTAGGCAGGAGTCCTGACGTCGCTGAACAAACACGTGTCTGGAAGGGCCCTCCCCGTCGTAACTCGAGAATATACCACAGGTTCCGGCCGCAACTCGAGAAAAACCATGAGACTTCCCCCTCGCCGCGAGATGAGGCCCGATTCCCCTGCACTGCGTGCAGAGCAATTCCGTGTTCCACATCAAACGTGAAAGGAGCCTTGATTTACTTAATGGCACTCCAGAGAAAACCCAAGATCACTGTCTCAAGTCTAGAGGGATCCTGAGGTCATTGAGCAACACGAAAGGGCTCCGTGGACCCCAAATCAACTCGAGATGAGAGCTTAGTCCTTGGCTTCGACTCAAGAGGAACACCACCTTTCCACAAGCACCTCAAGAAGAGGCTTCTCTCAGCTACAGGTATGTGAGAGGGACCCTGAGTTTGTGGCCTCAAGTGGAATGGACACCGAGATGCTCTGACTCGAAGTAAGGCCGGATATCCCTGCAGTGAATTGAATGCAGGCTCGTCTTGCATCTCCCAAGACGAAGGGATGTCTGCATCCCCTGTGGAGACCACAGAGAAAGACCTAGTCCTCCGCCTCATCGCGACCGGAGGCCTCACATCCTTTGAAAACTCGAGAGGTCGGCGGAGATCAATGCTTCCAAAGGAGACGATGCCTGACTCCTCTTGAAAATGGATAGGAGTCCCAGGATCCCTGTGGAACGTGGAAAGGGACCCTGGGTCTCCCGCCTAACGTGGAGACGGGTCCCAATTGCCATGCCAAGACTCGAGGAGAATCCCGAGGTGTCCCTCGCACCTAGGCAGGAGTCCTGACGTCGCTGAACAAACACGTGTCTGGAAGGGCCCTCCCCGTCGTAACTCGAGAATATACCCCAGGTTCCGGCCGCAACTCGAGAAAAACCATGAGACTTCTCCCTCGCCGCGAGATGAGGCCCGATTCCCCTGCACTGCGTGCAGAGCAATTCCGTGTTCCACATCAAACGTGAAAGGAGCCTTGATTTCCTTGATGGCACTCCAGAGAAAACCCAAGATAACTGTCTCAATTCTAGAGGGATCCTGAGGTCACTGGAGCAACACGAAATTTCTCCGTGGACCCCAAATCAACTTGAGATGAGAGCTTAGTTCCTGGCTTCGACTGAAGAGGAATACCAACTTGCCACAAGCACCTCAAGAGGAGGCTTCTCTCAGGTACATGTATGAAAGAGGGACCCTGAGTTTGTGGCCTCAAGTGGAATGGACACCGAGATACTCTGACTCGAAGGAAGGCCGGATATCCCTGCAGTGAATTGAAGGCAGGCTCGACTTGCATCTCCCAAGACGAAGGGATGTCTGAATCCCCTGTGGAGACGACAGAGAAAGACCTAGTCTTCCGCCTCATCGCGACCGGAGGCCTCACATCCTTTGAAAACTCGAGAGGTCTGCTGAGATCAATGCTTCCCAAGGAGACGATGCCTGACTCCTCTTGAAAATGGATAGGAGTCCCAGGATCCCTGTGGCACGTCGAAAGGGACCCTGTGTCTCCCGTCTCACGTGGAGACGCGTCCCAATTGCCATGCCAAGTCTCGAGGAGAATCCCGAGGTGTCCCTCGCACCTAGGCAGGAGTCCTGACGTCGCTGAACAAACACGTGTCTGGAAGGGCCCTCCCCGTCGTAACTGAGAATATATCCCAGGTTCTAGCCGCAACTCGAGAAAAACCATGAGACTTCCCCTCGCCGGGAGATGAGGCCCGATTCCCCTGCACTGTGTGCAGAGCAATTCCGTGTTCCACATCAAACGTGAAAGGAGCCTTGATTTCCTTGATGGCACTCCAGAGAAAACCCAAGATCACTGTCTCAAGTCTAGAGGGATCCTGAGGTCACTGGAGCAACACGAAAGTGCTCTGTCTAACCCAAATCAACTCGAGATGAGAGCTTAGTCCCTGGCTTCGACTCAAGAGGAATACCAACTTTCCACAAGCACCTCAAGAGGAGGCTTCTCTCAGCTACAGGTATGTGAGAGGGACCCTGAGTTTGTGGCCTCAAGTGGAGTGGACACCGAGATGCTCTGACTCGAAATAAGACCGGATATCCATGCAGTGAATTGAATGCAGGCTTGTCTTGCATCTCCCAAGACGAAGGGATGTCTGAATCCCCTGTGGAGACCACAGAGAAAGACCTAGTTCTCCGCCTCATCGCAACCGGAGGCCTCACATCCTTTGAAAACTCGAGCGGTCCCCGCAGAACAAAGCTTCCAATGGAGACGATGCCTGACTCCTCTTGAAAATGGATAGGAGTCCCAGGATCCCTGTGGCACGTGGAAAGGGACCCTGGGTCTCCCGCCTCACGTGGAGACGCGTCCCAATTGCCATGCCAAGACTCGAGGAGAATCCCGAGGTGTCCCTCGCCCCTAGGCAGGAGTCATGACGTCGCTGAACAAACACGTGTCTGGAAGGGACCTCCCCGTCGTAACTCGAGAATATAAATCAGGTTCCGGCCGCAACACGAGAAAAAATATGAGACTTCCCCCTCGCCGCGAGATGAGGCCCGATGCCCCTGCACTGCGTGCAGAGCAATTCCGTGTTCCACATCAAACGTGAAAGGAGCCTTGATTTCCTTGATGGCACTCCAGAGAAAACCCAAGATCACTGTCTCAAGTCTAGAGAGATCCTGAGGTCACTGGAGCAACACGAAAGGGCTCCGTGGACCCCAAATCAACTCGGGATGAGAGCTTAGTCCCTGGCTTCGTCTGAAGAGGAATACCAACTTTCCACAAGCACATCAAGAGGAGGCTTCTCTAAGCTACAGGTATGTGAGAGGGACATTGAGTTTGTGGCCTCAAGTGGAATGGACACCGAGATGTTCTGACTCGAAGTAAGGCCGGATATGCCTGCAGTGAATGGAATGCAGGCTCGTCTTGCATCTCCGAAGACGAAGGGATGTCTGAATCCCCTGTGGAGACCACAGAGAAAGAACTAGTCGTCCGACTCCACGCGACCGGAGGCCTCACATCCTTTGAAAACTCGAGAGGTCCGCGGAGATCAATGCTTCCAAAGGAGACGATGCCTCACTCCTCTTGAAAATGGATAGGAGTCCCAGGATCCCTGTGGCACGTGGAAAGGGACCCTGGGTCTCCCGTCTCACGTGGAGACGCGTCCCAATTGCCATGCCAAGACTCGAGGAGAATCCCGAGGTGTCCCTCGCACCTAGGCAGGAGTCCTGACGTCGCTGAACAAACACGTGTCTGGAAGGGCCCTCCCCGTCGTAACTCGAGAATATACCCCAGGTTCCGGCCGCAACTCGAGAAAAACCATGACACTTCCCCCTCGCCACGAGATGAGCCCTGATTCCCCTGCACTGCGTGCAGAGCAATTCCGTGTTCCACATCAAACGTGAAAGAAGCCTTGATTTCCTTGATGGCACTCCAGAGAAAACCCAAGATCACTGTCTCAAGTCTAGAGGGATCCTGAGGTCGCTGGAGCAACACGAAAGGGCTCCGTGTACCCCAAATCAACTCGAGATGAGAGCTTAGTCCCTGGCTTCGACTCAAGTGGAATACCAACTTTCCACAAGCACCTCAAGAGGAGGCTTCTCTCAGCTACAGATATGTGAGAGGGACCCTGAGTTTGTGGCCTCAAGTGGAATGGACACCGAGATGCTCTGACTCGAAGTAAGGCCGGATATGCCTGCAGTGAATTGAATGCAGGCTCGTCTTGCATCTCCGAAGACGAAGGGATGTCTAAATCCCCTGTGGAGACCACAGAGAAAGACCTAGTCCTCCGCCTCATCGCGACCGGAGGCCTCACATCCTTTGAAAACTCGAGAGGTCTGCGGAGATCATTGCTTCCAAAGAGACGTTGCCTGACTCCTCTTGAAAATGGATAGGAGTCCCAGGATCCCTGTGGCACCTCGAAAGGGACCCTGGGTCTCCCGCCTCACGTGGAGATGCGTCCCAATTGCCATGCCAAGACTCGAGGAGAATCCCGAGGTGTAACTCGCAACTAGGCAGGAGTCCTGACGTCACTGAACAAACACGTGTCTGGAAGGGCCCTTCCCATTGTAACTCTAGACTATACCCAAGCTTCCGGCCGCAACTCGAGAAGAACCATGAGACTTCCCCCTCGCCGCGAGATAATGCCCGATTACCCTGCACTGCGTGCAGAGCAATTCCGTGTTCCACATCAAACATGAAAGGAGACTTGATTTCCTTGATGGCACTCCAGAGAAAACCCAAGATAACTTTTTCAAGTCTAGAGGGATCCTGACGTCACTGGAGCAAAACGAAAGGGCTCCGTGGACCCCAAATCAACTCGAGATGCGAGGTTAGTCCCTGGCTTCGACTCAAGAGGAATACCAGCTTTCCACAAGCACCTGAAGAGTAGGCTTCTCTCAGCTACAGGTATGTGAGAGGGACCCTGAGTTTGTGGCCTCAAGTGGAATGGGCACCGAGATGCTCTGACTCGAAGTAAGGCCGGATATCCCTGCAGTGAATTGAATGCACGCTCGTCTTGCATCTCTCAAGACGAAGGGATGTCTGAATCCCCTGTGGAGACCACAGAGAAAGACCGAGTTCTCCGCCTCATCGCGACCTGAGGCCTCACTTCCTTTGAAAACTCGAGAGGTCCGCGGAGATCAATGCTTCCAAAGGAGACGATGCCTGACTCCTCTTGAAAATGGATAGGAGTCCCAGCATCCCTGTGGCACGGGGAAAGGGACCCTGGGTCTCCTGCCTCAGGTGGAGACGCGTCCCAATTGCCATGCCAAGACTCGAGGAGAATCCCGAGGTGTCCCTCGCCCCTAGCCAGGAGTCCTGACGTCGCTGAACAAACACTTGTCTGGAAGGGCCCTCCCCGTTGTAACTCGAGAATATACCCCAGGTTCCGGCCGCAACTCGAGAAAAACCATGAGACTTCCCCCTCGCCGCGAGATGAGTCCTGATTCCCCTGCACTGCGTGCAGCGCAATTCCGTATCCCACATCAAACGTGAAAAGAGCCTTGATTTCCTTGATGGCACTCCAGAGAAAACCCAAGATAACTTTTTCAAGTCTAGAGGGATCCTGAGGTCACTGGAGCAACACGAAAGGGCTCCGTGAACCCCAAATCAACTCGAGATGAGAGCTTAGTCCCTGGCTTCGACTCAAGAGGAATACCAACTTTCCACAAGCACCTCAAGAGCAGGCTTCTCTCAGCTACAAGTATGTGAGAGGGACCCTGAGTTTGTGGCCTCAAGTGGAATGGACACCGAGATGCTCTGACTCGATGTAAGGCCGGATATCCCGGCAGTGAATTGAATGCAGGCTCGTCTTGCATCTCCCAAGATGAAGGGATGTCTGAATCAACATTGAAGACCACAGAGAAAGACCTAGTTCTCACCCTCATCGCGACCTGAGGCCTCACATCCTTTGAAAATTCAAGAGGTCCACAGAGATCAATGCTTCCAAAGGAGACGATGCCTGACACATCTTGAAAATGGATAGGAGTCCCAGGATCCCTGTGCCAAGTGGAGAGGGACCCTGGGTCTCCCGCCTCACGTGGAGAGGCTTCCCAATAGCCATGCCAAGACTCGAGGAAAATCCCGAGGTGTCCCTCGCACCTAGGCAGGAGTCCTGACGTCGCTGAACAAACACATGTCTGGAAGGGCCGTCCCCGTTGTAACTCGAGAATATACCCCAGGTTCCGGCCGCAACTTGAGAAAAACCATGAGACTTTCCCCTCGCCGCGAGATGAGGCCCGATTCCCCTGCACTGCGTGCAGAGCAATTCCGTGTTCCACATCAAACGTGAAAGGAGCCTTGATTTCCTTAATGGCACTCCAGAGAAAATCCAACATCACTGTCTCAAGTCTAGAGGGATCCTGAGGTCACTGGAGAAACACGAAAGGGCTCCGTGGACCCCAAATCAACTCGAAATGAGAGCTTAGTCCCTGGCTTCGACTCAAGAGGAATACCAACTTTCCACAAGCACCTCAAGGGGAGGCTTCTCTCAGCTACAGGTATGTGAGAGGGACCCTGAGTTTGTGGCCTCAAGTGGAATGGACACCGAGATGCTCTGACTCGAAGTAAGGCCGGATATCCCTGCAGTGAATTGAATGCAGGCTCGTCTTGCATCTCCCAAGACGAAGGGATGTCTGAATCCCCTCTGGAGACAACAGAGAAGAAACTAGTTCTCTGCCTCATCGCGACCGGAGGCCTCACATCCTTTGAAAACTCGAGAGGTCCGCGGAGATCAATGCTTCCAAAGGAGACGATGCCTGACTCCTCTTGAAAATGAATAGGAGTCCCAGGATCCCTGTGGCACATGGAAAGGGACCCTGCGACTCCCGCCTCACGTGGAGACGCGTCCCAATTGCCATGCCAAGACTCGAGGAGAATCCCGAGGTGTCCCTCGCACCTAGGCAGGAGTCCTGACGTCGCTGACAAACACGTGTCTGGAAGGGCCCTCCCCGTCGAAAATCGAGAATATACCCCAGGTTCAGGCCGCAACTCCAGAACAACCATGAGACTTCCCCCTCGCCGCGAGATGAGGCCCGATTCCCCTGCACTGCCTGCAAAGCAATTCCGTGTTCCACATCAAACTAGAAAGGCCCCTTGATTTCCTTGATGGCACTCCAGAGAAAACCCAAGATCACTGTCTCAAGTCTAGAGGGATCCTGAGGTCACTGTAGCAACAGGAAAGGGCTCGGTGGTGCCCAAATCAACTCCAGATGAGAGCTTAGTCCCTGGCTTCGACTCAAGAGGAATACCAACTTTCCACAAGCACCTCAAGAGGAGGCTTCTCTCAACTACAGGTATGTGAGAGGGACCCTGAGTTTGTGGCCTCAAGTGGAATGGACACCGAGATGCTCTGACTCAAAGTAAGGCCGGATATCCCTGCAGTGAATTGAATGCAGGCTCGTCTTGCATCTCCCAAGACGAACGGATGTCTGAATCCCCTGTGGAGACCACAGAGAAGACCTAGTTCTCCGCCTCATCGCGACCGGAGGCCTCACATCCTTTGAAAACTCGAGAGGTCCGCGGAGATCAATGCTTCCAAAGGAGACGATGCCTGACTCCTCTTGAAAATGGATAGGAGTCCCAGCATCCCTGTGGCACGGGGAAGGGACCCTGGGTCTCCTGCCTCACGTGGAGTCGCGTCCCAATTGCCATGCCAAGACTCGAGGAGAATCCCGAGGTGTCCCTCGCACCTAGCCAGGAGTCCTGACGTCGATGAACAAACACTTGTCTGGAAGGGCCCTCCGCGTTGTTACTCGAGAATATACCCCAGGTTACGGCCGCAACTCGAGAAAAACCATGAGACTTCCCCCTCGCCGCGAGATGAGGCCCGATTCCCCTGCACTGCGTGCAGAGCAATTCCGTGTTCCACATCAAACGTGAAAGGAGCCTTGATTTCCTTGAAGGCACTCCAGAGAAAACCCAAGATCACTGTCTCAAGTCTAGAGGGATCCTGAGGTCACTGGAGCAACAGGAAAGGGCTCCGTGGACCCCAAATCAACTCGAGATGAGAGCTTACTCCCTGGCTTCGACTCAAGAGGAATATCAACTTTCCACAAGCACCTCAAGAGGAGACTTCTCTCAGCTACAGGTATGTGAGAGGGACCCTGAGTTTGTGGCCTCAAGTGGAATGGACACCGAGATGCTCTGACTCGAAGTAAGGCCGATATCCCTGCAGTGAATTGAATGCAGGCTCGTCTTGCATCTCCCAAGACGAAGGGTTGTCTGAATCCCCTGTGGAGACCACAGAGAAAGACCTAGTCCTACGCCTCAACGCGAACGGAGGCCTCACATCCTTTGAAAACTCGAGAGGTCCGCGGAGATCAATGCTTCCAAAGGAGACGATGCCTGACTCATCTTGAAAATGGATAGGAGTCCCAGGATCCCTGTGGCACGTGGAAAGGGGCCCTTGGTCTCCCGACTCACGTGGAGACGCGTCCCAATTGCCATGCCAAGACTCGAGGAAAATCCCGAGGTGTCCCTCGCACCTAGGCAGGAGTCCTGATGTCGCTGAACAAACACGTGTCTGGAAGGGCCCTCCCCGTCGTAACTCGAGAATATACCCCAGGTTCCGGCCGCAACTCGAGCAAAACCATGAGACTTCCCCCTCACCGCGAGATGAGGCCCGATTCCCCTGCACTGCGTGCAGAGCAATTCCGTGTTCCACATCAAACGTGAAAGGAGCCTTGATTTCCTTGATGGCACTCCAGAGAAAACCCAAGATCACTGTCTCAAGTCTAGAGGGATCCTGAGGTCACTGGAGCAACACGAAAGGGCTCCCTGGACCCCAAATCAACTCGAGATGAGAGCTTAGGCCCTGGCTTCGCCTCAAGAGGAATAGCAACTTTCCACAAGCACCTCAAGAGGAGGCTTCTCTCAGCTACAGGTATGTGAGAGGGCCCCTGAGTTTGTGGCCTCAATTTGAATGGACACCGAGATGCTCTGACTCGAAGTAAGACCAGATATCCCTGCAGTGAATTGAATGCAGGCTCGTCTTGCGTCTCCCAAGACGAAGTGATGTCTGAATCCCCTGTGGAGACCACAGAGAAAGACCTAGTCCTCCGCCTCATCGCGACCGGAGACCTCACATCCTTTGAAAACTCGAGAGGTTGGGGAGATCAATGCTTCCAAAGGAGACGATGCCTGACTCCTCTTGAAAATGAATAGGAGTCCCAGGATCTCTCTGGCACGTGGGAAGGGACCCTGGGTCTCCCGCCTCACGTGGAGACGCGTCCCAATTGCCATGTCAAGACTCGAGGAGAATCCCGAGGTGTCCCTCGCACCTAGGCAGGAGTCCTGACATCGCTGAACAAACACGTGTCTGGAAGGGCCCTCCCCGTCGTAACTCGAGAATATACCACAGGTTCCGACCGCAACTCGAGAAAAAAAACATGAGACTTCCCCCTCGCCGAGAGATGAGTCCCGATTCCCCTGCACTGCGTGCAGAGCAATTCCGTGTTTCACATAAAACGTGAAAGGAGCCTTTATTTCCTTGATGGCACTCCAGAGAAAACCCAAGATCACTGTCTCAAGTCTAGAGGGATCCTGAGGTCACTGGAGCAACACGAAATGTCTCCGTGGACCCCAAGTCAACTCGTGATGAGAGCTTAGTCCTTGGCTTCGACTCAAGAGTAACAACAAATTTCCACAAGCACCTCAAGAGGAGGCTTCTCTCAGCTACAGGTATGTGAGAGGGCCCCAGAGTTTGTGGCCTCAAGTGGAATGGACACCGAGATGCTCTGACTCGAACTAAGGCTGGATATCCCTGCAGAGAACTGAATTCAGGTTCGGCTTGCATCTCCCAAGACGAAGGGATGTCTGAATCCCCTGTGGAGACCACAGAGAAAGACCTAGTCCTCCGCTTCATCGCGACCGGAGGCCTCACATCCTTCGAAAACTCGAGAGGTCCACGGAGTTCAATGCTTCCAAAGGAGGCGATGCCTGACTCCTCTTGAAAATGGATAGGAGTCCCAGGATCCCTGTGGCACGTGGAAAGGGGCCCTTGGTCTCCCGCCTCACGTGGAGACGCGTCCCAATTGCCATGCCAAGACTCGAGGAGAATCCCGAGGTGTCCCTCGCACCTAGGCAGGAGTCCTGACGTCGCTGAACAAACACGTGTCTGGAAGGGCCCTCCCCGTCGTAACTCGAGAATATACCCCAGGTTCCGGCCGCAACTCGAGAAAAACCATGAGACTTCCCCCTTGCCGCGAGATGAGGCCCGATTCCCCTGCACTGCGTGCAGAGCAATTCCGTGTTCCACATCAAACGTGAAAGGAGCCTTGATTTCCTTGATGGCACTCCAGAGAAAACCCAAGATCACTGTCTCAAGTCTAGAGGGATCCTGAGGTCACTGGAGCAACACGAAAGGGCTCCGTGGACCCCAAATCAACTCGAGATGAGAGCTTAGTCCCTGGCTTCGCCTCAAGAGGAATACCAACTTTCCATAAGCACCTCAAGAGGAGGCTTCTCTCAGCTACAGGTATGTGAGAGGGCCCCTGAGTTTGTGGCCTCAAGTGGAATGGACACCGAGATGCTCTGACTCGAAGTAAACCAGATATCCCTGCAGTGAATTGAATGCAGGCTCGTCTTGCGTCTCCCAAGACGAAGGGATGTCTGAATCCCCTGTGGAGACCACAGAGAAAGACCTAGTCCTCCGCCTCATCGTGACCGGAGACCTCACATCCTTTGAAAACTCGAGAGGTTGGTGAGATCAATGCTTCCAAAGGAGACGATGCCTGACTCCTCTTGAAAATGGATAGGAGTCCCAGGATCTCTGTGGCACGTGGGAAAGGACCCTGGGTCTCCCGCCTCACGTGGAGACGCGTCCCAATTGCCATGCCAAGACTCGAGGTGAATCCCGAGGTGTCCCTCGCAACTAGGCAGGAGTCCTGACGTCGTTGAACAAACACGTTTCTGGAAGGGCCCTCCCCGTCCTAACTCGAGAATATACCACAGGTTCCGGCCGCAACTAGAGAAAAACCATGAGACTTCCCCCTCGCCGAGAGATGAGGCCCGAATCCCCTGCACTGCGTGCAGAGCAATTCCGTGTTCGACAACAAACGTGAAAGGAGCCTTGATTTCCTTGATGGCACTCCAGAGAAAACCCAAGATCACTGGCTCAAGTCTAGAGGGATCCTGAGGTCACTGGAGCAACACGAAAGGGATCCGTGGACCCCAAATCAACTCGAGATGAGCGCCTAGTCCCTGGCTTCGATTCAAGGGGAATACCAACTTTCCACAAGCACCTCAAGAGGAGGCTTCTCTCAGCTACAGGTATGTGAGAGGGACCCTGAGTTTGTGGCCTCAAGTGGAATGGACACCGAGATGCTCTGACTCGAAGTAAGGCCGGATATCCCTGCAGTGAATTGAATGCCGGCTCGTCTTGCATCTCCCAAGACGAAGGGATGTCTGAATCCCCTGTGGAGACCACAGAGAAAGACCTAGTCCTCCGCCTCAACGCGAACGGAGGCCTCACATCCTTTGAAAACTCGAGAGGTCCGAGGAGATCAATGCTTCCAAAGGAGACGATGCCTGACTCCTCTTGAAAGTGGATAGGAGTCCCAGGATCCCTGTGGCACGTGGAAAGGGACCCTGGGTCTCCCGCCTCACGTGGAGACGCGTCCCAATTGCCATGCCAAGACTCGAGGAGAATCCCGAGGTGTCCCTCGCATCTAGGCAGGAGTCCTGACGTCGCTGAACAAACACGTGTCTGGAAGGGCCCTCCCCGTCGTAACTCGAGAATATACCCCAGGTTCCGGCCGCAACTTGAGAAAAACCATGAGACTTCCCCCTCGCCGCGAGATGAGGCCCGATTCCCCTGCACTGCGTGCAGAGCAATTCCGTGTTCCACATCAAACGTGAAAGGAGACTTGATTTCCTTGATGGCACTCCAGAGAAAACCCAAGATCACTGTCTCAAGTCTAGAGGGATCCTGAGGTCACTGGAGCAACACGAAAGGGCTCCGTGGACCCCAAATCAACTCGAGATGAGAGCTTAGTCCCTGGCTTCGACTCAAGAGGAATATCAACTTTCCACAAGCACCTCAAGAGGAGGCTTCTCTCAGCTACAGGTATGTGAGAGGGACCCTGAGTTTGTGGCCTCAAGTGGAATGGACACCGAGATGCTCTGACTCGAAGTAAGGCCGGATATCCCTGCAGTGAATTGAATGCAGGCTGGTCTTGCATCTCCCAAGACAAAGGGTTGTCTGAATCCCCTGTGGAGACCACAGAGAAAGACCTAGTCCTACGCCTCAAAGCGAACGGAGGCCTCACATCTTTGAAAATTCGAGAGGTCCGCGGAGATCAATGCTTCCAAAGGAGACGATGCCTGACTCATCTTGAAAATGGATAGGAGTCCCAGGATCCCTGTGGCACGTGGAAAGGGGCCCTTGGTCTCCCGACTCACGTGGAGATGCGTCCCAATTGCCATGCCAAGACTCGAGGAGAATCCCGCGGTGTCCCTCGCACCTAGGCAGGAGTCCTGATGGCGCTGAACAAACACGTGTCAGGAAGGGCCCTCCCCGTCGTAACTCGAGAATATACCCCAGGTTCTGGCCGCAACTCGAGCAAAACCATGAGACTTCCCCCTCACCGCGAGATGAGGCCCGATTCCCCTGCACTGCGTGCAGAGCAATTCCGTGTTCCACATCAAACGTGAAAGGAGCCTTGATTTCCTTGATGGCACTCCAGAGAAAACCCAAGATCACTGTCTCAAGTCTAGAGGGATCCTGAGGTCACTGGAGCAACACAAAAGGGCTCCGTGGACCACAAATCAACTCGAGATGAGAGCTTAGTCCCTGGCTTCGCCTCAAGAGGAATACCAACTTTCCACAAGCACCTCAAGAGGAGGCTTCTCTCAGCTACAGGTATGTGAGAGGGCCCCTGAGTTTGTGGCCTCAAGTGGAATGGACACCGAGATGCTCTGACTCGAAGTAAGACCAGATATCCCTGCAGTGAATTGAATGCAGGCTCGTCTTGCGTCTCCCAAGACGAAGTGGTGTCTGAATCCCCTGTGGAGAGCACAGAGAAAGACCTAGTCCTCCGCCTCATCGCGACCGGAGACCTCACATCCTTTGAAAACTCGAGAGGTTGGGGAGATCAATGCTTCCAAAGGAGATGATGCCTGACTCCTCTTGAAAATGAATAGGAGTCCCAGGATCTCTCTGGCACGTGGGAAGGGACCCTGGGTCTCCCGCCTCACGTGGAGACGCGTCCCAATTGCCATGTCAAGACTCGAGGAGAATCCCGAGGTGTCCCTCGCACCTAGGCAGGAGTCCTGACATCGCTGAACAAACACGTGTCTGGAAGGGCCCTCCCCGTCGTAACTCGAGAATATACCACAGGTTCCGACCGCAACTCGAGAAAAACCATGAGACTTCCCCCTCGCCGAGAGATGAGTCCCGATTCCCCTGCACTGCGTGCAGAGCAATTCCGTGTTTCACATCAAACGTGAAAGGAGCCTTTATTTCCTTGATGGCACTCCAGAGAAAACCCAAGATCACTGTCTCAAGTCTAGAGGGATCCTGAGGTCACTGGAGCAACACGAAATGTCTCCGTGGACCCCAAGTCAACTCGAGATGAGAGCTTAGTCCTTGGCTTCGACTCAAGAGTAACACCAAATTTCCACAAGCACCTCAAGAGGAGGCTTCTCTCAGCTACAGGTATGTGAGAGGGACCCTGAGTTTGTGGCCTCAAGTGGAATGGACACCGAGACGCTCTGACTCAAAGTAAGGCCGGATATCCCTGCAGTGAACTGAATTCAGGTTCGGCTTGCATCTCCCAAGATGAAGGGATGTCTGAATCCCCTGTGGAGACCACAGAGAAAGACCTGGTCCTCCGCCTCATCGCGACTGGAGGCCTCACACCCTTTGAAAGCTCGAGAGGTCCGCGGAGATCAGTGCTTCCAAAGGAGACGATGCCTGACTCCTCTTGCAAATGCATAGGAGTCCCAGGATCCCTGTGGCACGTGGCAAGGGACCCTGGGTCTCCCGACTCACGTGGAGACGCGTCCCAATTGCCATGCCAAGATTCGAGGAGAATCTCGAGGTGTCCCTCGCACCTAGGCAGGAGTCCTGACGTCGCTGAACAAACACGTGTCTGGAAAGCCCCCCCCCCCCGTCGTAACTCGAGAATATACCCCAGGATCAGGCCGCAACTCGAGAAAAACCATGAGACTTCCCCCTCGCCGCGAGATGAGGCCCGTTTGCCCTACACTGCGGGCAGAGAAATTCCGTGTTCCATATCGAACGAGAAAGGAGCCTTGATTTCCTTGATGGCACTCCAGAGAAAACCCAAGATCACTGTCTCAAGTCTAGAGGGATCCTGAGGTCACTGGAGCAACACGAAAGGGCTCCATGAACCCCAAATCAACTCGAGATGAGAGCTTAGTCCCTGGCTTGGACTCAAGAGGAATACCAACTTTCCACAAGCACCTCAAGAGCAGGCTTCTCTCAGCTACAAGTATGTGAGAGGGACCCTGAGTTTGTGGCCTCAAGTGGAATGGACACCGAGATGCTCTGACTCGATGTAAGGCCGGATATCCCTGCAGTGAATTGAATGCAGGCTCGTCTTGCATCTCCCAAGATGAAGGGATGTCTGAATCAACATTGAAGACCACAGAGAAAGACCTAGTTCTCACCCTCATCGCGACCTGAGGCCTCACATCCTTTGAAAATTCAAGAGGTCCACAGAGATCAATGCTTCCAAAGGAGACGATGCCTGACTCATCTTGAAAATGGATAGGAGTCCCAGGATCCCTGTGCCACGTGGAGAGGGACCCTGGGTCTCCCGCCTCACGTGGAAACGCGTCCCAATTGCCATGCCAAGACTCGAGGAGAAAACCGAGGTGTCCCTCGCACCTAGGCAGGAGTCCTGACGTCGCTGAACAAACACGTGTCTGGAAGGGCCCTCCCCGTCGTAAATCGAGAATATACACCAGGTTCAGGCCGCAACTCGAGAACAACTATGAGACTTCCCCCTCGCCGCGAGATGAGGCCCGATTCCCCTGCACTGCCTGCAAAGCAATTCCGTGTTCCACATCAAACTAGAAAGGCCCCTTGATTTCCTTGATGGCACTCCAGAGAAAACCCAAGATCACTGTCTCAAGTCTAGAGGGATCCTGAGGTCACTGGAGCAACAGGAAAGGGCTCCGTGGAGCCCAAATCAACTCGAGATGAGAGCTTAGTCCCTGGCTTCGACTCAAGAGGAATACCAACTTTCCACAAGCACCTCAAGAGGAGGCTTCTCTCAACTACAGGTATGTGAGAGGGACCCTGAGTTTGTGGCCTCAAGTGGAATGGACACCGAGATGCTCTGACTCAAAGTAAGGCCGGATATCCCTACAGTGAATTGAATGCAGGCTCGTCTTGCATCTCCCAAGACGAACGGATGTCTGAATCCCCTGTGGAGACCACAGAGAAGACCTAGTTCTCCGCCTCATCGCGACCGGAGGCCTCACATCCTTTGAAAACTCGAGAGGTCCGCGGAGATCAATGCTTCCAAAGGAGACGATGCCTGACTCCTCTTGGAAATGGATAGGAGTCCCAGGATCCATGTGGCATGTGGAAAGGGAACCTGGGTCTCCCGCCTCACGTGGAGACGCGTCCCAATTGCCATGCCAAGACTCGAGGAGAATCCCGAGGTGTCCCTCGCACCTAGGCAGGAGTCCTAACGTTGCTGAACAAATAAATATCTGGAATTGCCCTCCCCGTCGTAACTCGAGAATATACACCAGGTTCCGGCCGCAACTCGAGAAAAACCATGAGACTTCCAGCTCGCCGCGAGATGAGGCCCGATTCCCCTGCACTGCGTGCAGAGCAATTCCGTGTTCCACATCAAACGTGAAAGGAGCCTTGATTTTCTTGATGGCACTCCAGAGAAAACAAAAGATCACTGTCTCAAGTCTAGAGGGATCCTGAGGTCACTGGAGCAACACGACAGGGCTCGGTGGACCCCAAATCTACTCGAGATGAGAGCTTAGTCCCTGGCTTCGAATCAAGAGGAATTCCAACTTTCCACAAGCACCTCAAGAGGAGTCTTCTCTCAGCCAGAGGTATGTGACAGGGACCCTGAGTTTGTGGCCTCATGTGGAATGGACAACGAGATGCACTGATTCGAAGTAAGGCCGGAGATCCCAGCAGTGAATTGAATGCAGGCTCGTCTTGCATCTCCCACGATGAAGGGATGTCTGAATCCCCTGTGGAGACCACAGAGAAAGACCTAGTTCTCCGCCTCATCGGGACTGGAGGCCTCACATCCTTTGAAAACTCGAGAGGTCCGCGGAGATCAATGCTTCCAAAGGAGACGATGCCTGACTCCTCTTGAAAATGGATAGGAGTCCCAGGATCCCTGTGGCACGTGGAAAGGGACCCTGGGTCTCCCGCCTCACGTGGAGACGCGTCCCAATTGCCATGCCAAGACTCGAGGAGAATACCGAGGTGTCCCTCGCACCTAGGCAGGAGTCCTGACGTCGCTGAACAAACACGTGTCTGGAAGGGCCCTCCCCGTCGTAACTCGAGAATATACCCCAGGTTCCGGCCGCAACTCGAGAAAAACCATGAGACGTCCCCCTCGGCGCGAAATTAGGCCCGATTCCCCTGCACTGCATGCAGAGCAATTCCGTGTTCCACATCAAACGTGAAAGGAGCCTTGATTTCCTTGATGGCACTCCAGAGAAAACCCAAGATCCCTGTCTCAAGTCTAGAGGGATCCTGAGGTCACTGGAGCAACAGGAAAGGGTTCCGTGGACCCCAAATCAACTCGAGATAAGAGCTTAGTCCCTGGCTTCGACTCAAGTGGAATACCAACTTTCCACAAGCACCTCAAGAGGAGGCTTCTCTCAGCTACAGGTATGTGAGAGGGACCCTGAGTTTGTGGCCTCAAGTCGAATGGACACCGAGATGCTCTGACTCGAAGTAAGGCCAGATATCCCTGCAGTGAATTAAGCGCAGGCTCGTCTTCCATCTCCCAAGACGAAGTGATGTCTGAATCCCTTGTGGAGACCACAGAGAAAGACCTAGTTCTCCGCCTCATCGAGACCGGAGGCCTCACATACTTTGAAAACTCGAGAGGTCCGTGGAGATCAATGCTTCCAAAGAGACGATGCCTGACTCCCCTCGAAAATGGATAGGAGTCCCAGGATCACTGTGGCACGTGAAAAGGGAACCTGGGTCTCCCGCCTCATGAAAGACGCGTCCCAAATGCCATGCTAAGACTTTAGGAGAATCCGAAAGTGTCCCTCGCACCTATCACGTGTCTGGAAGGGTCCTCCATGTCGTAACTCGAGAATATACTCCAGGTTCCCGCCGTAACTCGAGAAAAACCATGAGACTTCCCCCTCTTCGCGAGATGAGGCCCGATTCCTCTGCACGGCGTGCAGAGCAATTCCGTGTTACACATCAAACGTGAGAGGAGCATTGATTTCCTTGATGGCACTCCAGAGAAAACACAAGATCACTGTCTCAAGTCTAGAGGGATCCTGAGGTCACTGGAGCAACACGAAAGGGCTCCGTGGAAACCAAATCAACTCGAGATGAGAGCTTAGTCCCTGGCTTCGACTCAAGAGGAATACCAACTTTCCACAAGCACCTCAAGAGGAGGCTTCTCTCAGCTACAGGTATGTGAGAGGGACCCTGAATGTGTGGCCTCAAGTGGAATGAACACCGAGATGCTCTGTCTCGAAGTAAGGCCGGATATCCCTTCAGTGAATTTAATGCCGGCTGGTCTTGAATCTCCCAAGTCGAAGGGATGTCTGAATCCCCTGTGGAGACCACAGAGAAAGACCTAGTTCTCCGCCTCATCGCGAACGGAGGCCTCACATCCTTTGAAAACTCAAGAGGTCCGCGGAGATCAATGCTTCCAAAGGAGACGATGCCTGACTCCTCTTGAAAATGGTTAGGAGTCCCAGGATCTGTGGGGCACGTGGAAAGGGACACTGGGTCTCCCGACTCACGTGG
The DNA here is from genome assembly GCF_033118175.1 of Dama dama. Taxonomy (NCBI): domain Eukaryota; kingdom Metazoa; phylum Chordata; class Mammalia; order Artiodactyla; family Cervidae; genus Dama; species Dama dama. The sequence goes on along the minus strand of NW_026870898.1, from coordinate 2,108,045 downwards.
AGAGGCGTCCCAATTGCCATGCCAAGACTCGAGGAGAATCCCGAAGTGTCCCTCCCTCCTAGGCAGGAGTCCTGACATCTCTGAACAAACACGTGTCTGGAAGGGCCCTCCCTATCGTAACTCGAGAATATACCTCAGGTTCCGGCCGCAACTCGAGAAAAACCATGAGACTTCCCACTCGCCGCGAGATGAGGCCCGATTCCCCTGCACTGCGTGCAGAGCAATTCCGTGCTCCACATCAGACGTGAAAGGAGCCTTGATTTCCTTGATGGCACTCCAGAGAAAACCCAAGATCACTGTCTCAAGTCTAGAGGGATCCTGAGGTCACTGGAGCAACACGAAAGGGCTATGTGGACCCCAAATCAACTCGAGATGAGAGCTTAGTCCCTGGCTTCGACTCAAGAGGAATACCAACTTTCCACAAGCACCTCAAGAGGAGGCTTCTCTCAGCTACAGGTATGTGAGCGGGACCCTGAGTTAGTGGCCTCAAGTGGAATGGACACCGAGATGCTCTGACTCGAAGTAAGGTCGGATATCCCTGCAGTGAATTGAATGCAGGCTCATCTTGCATCTCCCAAGACGAAGGGATGTCTGAATCCCCCGTGGAGACCACAGAGAAAGACCTAGTTCTCCGCCTCATCGAGACCGGAGGCCTCACATACTTTGAAAACTCGAGAGGTCCGTGGAGATCATTGCTTCCAAAGAGACGATGCCTGACTCCCCTCGAAAATGGATAGGAGTCCCAGGATCACTGTGGCACGTGAAAAGGGAACCTGGGTCTCCCGCCTCATGAAAGACGCGTCCCAAATGCCATGCCAAGACTTTAGGAGAATCCGAAGGTGTCCCTCGCACCTATCACGTGTCTGGAAGGGTCCTCCATGTCGTAACTCGAGAATATACTCCAGGTTCCCGCCGCAACTCGAGAAAAACCATCAGACTTCCCATTCGCCCCGAGATGAGGCCCGATTCCCTAGCACTGGGTGCAGAGCAATAACGTGTTCCACATCAAATGTGAACGGAGCCTTGATTTCCTTGATGGCACTCCAGAGAAAACCCAAGATCACTGTCTCAAGTCTAGAGCGATCCTGAGGTAACTGGAGCAGTACGAAAATGCTCCGTGGACCATAAATCAACTCGAGATGAGAGCTTAGTCCCTGGCTTCAACCCAGGAAGAATACCAACTTTCCACAAGCACCACAAGAGGAGGCTTCTCTCAGCTACAGTTATGTGAGAGGGACCCTGAGTTTGTGGCCTCAAGTGGAATGGACACCGAGATGCTCTGACTCGAAGTAAGGCCGGATATCCCTGCAGTGAATTGAATGCAGGCTCGTCTTACATCTCCCAAGACGAAGGGATGTCTGAATCACCTGTGGAGACCACAGAGAAAGACCTAGTTCTCCGCCTCATCGCGACCGGAGGCCTCACATCCTTTGAAAACTCGAGAGGTCCGCAGATATCAATGCTTCCATAGAAGACGATGCCTGACTTCTCTTGAAAATGGATAGGAGTCCCAGTAGGCCTGTGGAACGTTGAAAGGGACCCTGGGTCTCCCGCCTCACGTGGAGACGCGTCCCAATTGCCATGTCAAGACTCGAGGAGAATCCCGAGGTGTCCCTCGCACCTAGGCAGGAGTCCTGACATCGCTGAACAAACACGTGTCTGGAAGGGCCCTCCCCGTCGTAACTCGAGAATATACCACAGGTTCCGACCGCAACTCGAGAAAAACCATGAGACTTCCCCCTCGCCGAGAGATGAGTCCCGATTCCCCTGCACTGCGTGCAGAGCAATTCCGTGTTTCACATCAAACGTGAAAGGAGCCTTTATTTCCTTGATGGCACTCCAGAGAAAACCCAAGATCACTGTCTCAAGTCTAGAGGGATCCTGAGGTCACTGGAGCAACACGAAATGTCTCCGTGGACCCCAAGTCAACTCGAGATGAGAGCTTAGTCCTTGGCTTCGACTCAAGAGTAACACCAAATTTCCACAAGCACCTCAAGAGGAGGCTTCTCTCAGCTACAGGTATGTGAGAGGGACCCTGAGTTTGTGGCCTCAAGTGGAATGGACACCGAGACGCTCTGACTCAAAGTAAGGCCGGATATCCCTGCAGTGAACTGAATTCAGGTTCGGCTTGCATCTCCCAAGATGAAGGGATGTCTGAATCCCCTGTGGAGACCACAGAGAAAGACCTGGTCCTCCGCCTCATCGCGACTGGAGGCCTCACACCCTTTGAAAGCTCGAGAGGTCCGCGGAGATCAGTGCTTCCAAAGGAGACGATGCCTGACTCCTCTTGCAAATGCATAGGAGTCCCAGGATCCCTGTGGCACGTGGCAAGGGACCCTGGGTCTCCCGACTCACGTGGAGACGCGTCCCAATTGCCATGCCAAGACTCGAGGAGAATCCCGAGGTGTCCCTCGCACCTAGGCAGGAGTCCTGACGTCGCTGAACAAACACGTGTCTGGAAGGGCCCTCCCCGTCGTACCTCGAGAATATACCCCAGGTTCCGGCCGCAACTCGAGAAAAACCATGAGACTTCCCCCTCGCCGCAAGATGAGGCCCGATTCCCCTGCACTGCGTGCAGAGCAATTCCGTGTTCCACATCAAACGTGAAAGGAGCCTTGATTTCCTTGATGGCACTCCAGAGAAAACCCAAGATCACTGTCTCAAGTCTATTGGGATCCTGAGGTCACTGGAGCAACAAGAAAGGGCTCCGTGGACCCCAAATCAACTCGAGATGAGATCTTAGTCCCTGGCTTCGACTCAAGAGGAATACCAACTTTCCACAAGGACCTCAAGAGGAGGCTTCTCTCAGCTACAGGTATGTGAGAGGGACCCTGAGTTTGTGGCCTCAAGTGGAATGGACACCGAGATGCTCTGACTCGAAGTAAGGCCGGATATCCCTGCAGTGAATGAATGCAGGCTCGTCTTGCATCTCCCAAGACGAAGGGATGTCTGAAACCCCTGTGGAGAACACAGAGAAAGACCTAGTCCTCCGCTTCATCGCGATCGGAGGCCTCACATCCTTTGAATACTCGAGAGGTCCGCGGAGATCAATGCTTCCAAAGGAGACGATGCCTGACTCTTCTTGAAAATGGATAGGAGTCCCAGTATCCCTGTGGCACGGGGAAAGGGACCCTGGGACTCCCGCCTCACGTGGAGACGCATCCCAATTGCCATGCCAAGACTCGAGGAGAATCGCGAGGTGTCCCTCGCACCTAGGCAGGAGTCCTGACGTCGCTAAACAAACACGTGTCTGGAAGGGCCCTCCCCGTCCTAACTCGAGAATATACCCCAGGTTCCCGCCGCAACTCGAGTAAAACAATGAGACTTCCCCCTCGCCCCGAGATGAATCCCGATTCCGTGCACTGCGTGCAGAGCAATTCCGTGTTCCACATCAAATGTGAACAGAGCCTTGATTTCCTTGATGGCACTCCAGAGAAAACCCAAGATCACTGTCTCAAGTCTAAAGGGATCCTGAGGTAACTGGATCAACACGAAAGGGCTCCGTGGACCCCAAATCATCTCGAGATGAGAGCTTAGTCCCTGGCTTTGACTCAAGAGGAATACCAACTTTCCACAGGCAACTCAAGAGGAGGCTTCTCTCAGCTACAGGTATGTGAGAGGGACCCTGAGTTTGTGGCCTCAAGTGGAATGGACACCGAGATGCTCTGACTCGAAGTAAGGCCGGATATCCCTGCAGTGAATTGAATGCAGGCTCGTCTTGCATCTCCCAAGACGATGGGATGTCTGAATCCCCTGTGGAGACCACAGAGAAAGAAATAGTTCTTCTCATCGCGACCGGAGGCCTCACATCCTTTGAAAACTCGAGAGGTCCGCGGAGATCAATGCTTCCAAAGGAGACGATTCCTGACTCCTCTTGAAAATGGATAGGAGTCCCAGGATCCCTGTGGCACGTGGAAGGGACCCTAGCTCTCCCGCCTCAAGTGGAGACGCGTCCCAATTGCCATGCCAAGATTCGAGGAGAATCTCGAGGTGTCCCTCGCACCTAGGCAGGAGTCCTGACGTCGCTGAACAAACACGTGTCTGGAAAGCCCCCCCCCCCCGTCGTAACTCGAGAATATACCCCAGGATCAGGCCGCAACTCGAGAAAAACCATGAGACTTCCCCCTCGCCGCGAGATGAGGCCCGATTCCCCTGCACTGCGTGCAGAGCAATTCCGTGTTCCCCATCAAACGTGAAACGAGCCTTGATTTCCTTGATGGCACTCCAGAGAAAACCGAAGATCACTGTCTCAAGTCTAGAGGGATCCTGAGGTCACTGTAGCAACAAGAAAGGGCTCCGTGGACCCAAAATCAACTCGAGATGAGAGCTTAGTCCCTGGCTTCGAGTCAAGAGGAATACCAACTTTCCACAAGCACCTCAAGAGGAGGTTCTCTCAGCTACAGGTATGTTAGAGGGACCCTGAGTTTGTGGCCTCCAGTGGAATGGACACCGATAGGCTCTGACTCGAATTAAGGCCGGATATCCCTGCAGTGAATGGAATGCAGGCTCGTCTTGCATCTCCCAAGACGAAGGGATGTCTGAATCCCCTGTGGAGACCACAGAGAAAGAACTAGTTCTCCGCATCATCGCAACCGGAGGCCTCACATACTTTGAAAATTCTAGAGGTCCGCGGAGATCAATGCTTCCAAAGGAAACGATGCCTGACTCCTCTTGAAAATGGATAGGAGTCCCAGGATCCCTGTGGCACGTGGAAAGCGACCCTGGGTCTCCCGCCTCAAGTGGAGACGCGTCCCAATTGCCATGCCAAGACTGGACGAGAATCCTGAGTTGTCCCTAGCACCTAGGCAGGAGTCCTCATGTCGCTGAACAAACACGTGTCTGGAAGGGCCCTGCCCGTCGTAACTCGAGAATATACCCCAGGTTCGGTCCGCAACTCAAGAAAAACCATGAGACTTCCCCCTCGCCGCGAGATGAGGCCCGATTCCCCTGCACTGCGTGCAGAGCAGTTCCGTGATCCACATCAAACGTGAAAGGAGCCTTGATTTCCTTGATGGCACTCCAGAGAAAACCCAAGATCACTGTCTCAAGTCTAGAGGGATCCTGAGGTCACTGGAGCATCACAAAAGGGCTCCGTGGACCCCAAATCAACTCGAGATGCGAGGTTAGTCCCTGGCTTCGACTCAAGAGGAATACCAGCTTTCCACAAGCACCTGAAGAGTAGGCTTCTCTCAGCTACAGGTATGTGAGAGGGACCCTGAGTTTGTGGCCTCAAGTGGAATGGGCACCGAGATGCTCTGACTCGAAGTAAGGCCGGATATCCCTGCAGTGAATTGAATGCACGCTCGTCTTGCATCTCTCAAGACGAAGGGATGTCTGAATCCCCTGTGGAGACCACAGAGAAAGACCGAGTTCTCCGCCTCATCGCGACCTGAGGCCTCACTTCCTTTGAAAACTCGAGAGGTCCGCGGAGATCAATGCTTCCAAAGGAGACGATGCCTGACTCCTCTTGAAAATGGATAGGAGTCCCAGCATCCCCGTGGCACGGGGAAAGGGACCCTGGGTCTCCTGCCTCAGGTGGAGACGCGTCCCAATTGCCATGCCAAGACTCGAGAAGAATCCCGAGGTGTCCTTCGCACCTAGCCAGGAGTCCTGACGTCGCTGAACAAACACTTGTCTGGAAGGGCCCTCCCCGTTGTAACTCGAGAATATACCCCAGGTTCCGGCCGCAACTCGAGAAAAACCATGAGACTTCCCCCTCGCCGCGAGATGAGTCCTGATTCCTCTGCACTGCGTGCAGAGCAATTCCGTGTTCCACATCAAACGTGAAAGGAGCCTTGATTTCCTTGATGGCACTCCAGAGAAAACCCAAGATCACTGTCTCAAGTCTAGAGGGATCCTGAGGTCACTGGAGCAACACGAAAGGGCTCCGTGGACCCCAAATCAACTCGAGATGAGAGCTTACTCCCTGGCTTCGACTCAAGAGGAATACCAACTTTCCACAAGCAACTCAAGAGGAGGCTTCTCTCAGCTACAGGTATGTGAGAGGGACCCTGAGTTTGTGGCCTCAAGTGGAATGGACACCGAGATGCTCTGACACGAAGTAAGGCCAGATATCCCTGCAGTGAATTGAATGCAGGCTCGTCTTGCATCTCCCAAGAAGAAGGGATGTCTGAATCCCCTGTGGAGTCCACAGAGAAAGACCTAGTTCTCCTCCTCATCGCGACCGGAGCCCTCACATCCTTTGAAAACTCGAGAGGTCCGCGGAGATCAATGCTTCCCAAGGAGACGATACCTGACTCCTCTTGAAAATGGATAGGAGTCCCAGGATCCCTGTGGCACGTGGAAAGGGACCCTGGGTCTCCCGCCTCACGTGGAGACGTGTCCCAATTGCCATGCCAAGACTCGAGGAGAATCCCGAGGTGTCCCTAGCACCTAGGCAGGAGGCCTGACGTCGCTGAACAACACGTGTCTGGAAGGGCCCTCCCCGTCGTAACTCGAGAATATACCCCAGGTTCCGGCCCCAACTCGAGAAATACCATGAGACTTCCCCCTCGCCGCGAGATGAGTCCTGATTCCCCTGCACTGCGTGCAGAGCAATTCCGTATCCCACATCAAACGTGAAAAGAGCCTTGATTTCCTTGATGGCATTCCAGAGAAAACCCAAGATAACTTTTTCAAGTCTAGAGGAATCCTGAGGTCACTGTAGCAACACGAAAGGGCTCCGTGGACTCCAAATCAACACGAGATGAGAGCTTAGTCCCTGGCTTCGACTCAAGAGGAATACCAACTTTCCACATGCACCTCAAGAGGAGGCTTCTCTCAGCTACAGGTATGTGAGAGGGACCCTGAGTTTGTGGCCTCAATTGGAATGGACACCGAGATGCTCTGACTCGAAGTAAGGCCGGATATCCCTGCAGTGAATTGAATGCAGGCTCGTCTTGCATCTCCCAAGAAGAAGGGATGTCTGAATCCCCTGTGGAGTCCACACAGAAAGACCTAGTTCTCCGCCTCATCGCGACAGGAAGCCTCACATCCTTTGAAAACTCGAGAGGTCCGCGGAGATCAATGCTTCCAAAGTAGTCGATGCCTGACTCCTCTTGAAAATGGATAGGAGGCCCAGGATCCCTGTGGCTCGTGGAAAGGGAACCTGGGTCTCCCGCCTCACGAGGAGACGCGTCCCAATTGGCATGCCAATGCTGGAGGAGAATCCCGAGTTGTCCCTCGCACCTAGGCAGGAGTCCAAAAGTCGCTGAACAAACACGTGTCTGGAGGGGCCCTCCCCGTCGTAACTCGAGAATATACCCCAGGTTCCGGCCGCAACTCGAGAAAAACCATGAGACTTCCCCCTCGCCGTGAGAAGAGGCCCGTTTGCCCTACACTGCGGGCAGAGAAATTCCGTGTTCCATATCGAACGAGAAAGGAGCCTTGATTTCCTTGATGGCACTCCAGAGAAAACCCAAGATCACTGTCTCAAGTCTAGAGGGATCCTGAGGTCACTGGAGCAACACGAAAGGGCTCCGTGAACCCCAAATCAACTCGAGATGAGAGCTTAGTCCCTGGCTTGGACTCAAGAGGAATACCAACTTTCCACAAGCACCTCAAGAGCAGGCTTCTCTCAGCTACAAGTATGTGAGAGGGACCCTGAGTTTGTGGCCTCAAGTGGAATGGACACCGAGATGCTCTGACTCGATGTAAGGCCGGATATCCCTGCAGTGAATTGAATGCAGGCTCGTCTTGCATCTCCCAAGATGAAGGGATGTCTGAATCAACATTGAAGACCACAGAGAAAGACCTAGTTCTCACCCTCATCGCGACCTGAGGCCTCACATCCTTTGAAAATTCAAGAGGTCCACAGAGATCAATGCTTCCAAAGGAGACGATGCCTGACTCATCTTGAAAATGGATAGGAATCCCAGGATCCCTGTGCCACGTGGAGAGGGACCCTGGGTCTCCCGCCTCACGTGGAAACGCGTCCCAATTGCCATGCCAAGACTCGAGGAGAAAACCGAGGTGTCCCTCGCACCTAGGCAGGAGTCCTGACGTCGCTGAACAAACACGTGTCTGGAAGGGCCCTCCCCGTCGTAAATCGAGAATATACACCAGGTTCAGGCCGCAACTCGAGAACAACCATGAGACTTCCCCCTCGCCGCGAGATGAGGCCCGATTCCCCTGCACTGCCTGCAAAGCAATTCCGTGTTCCACATCAAACTAGAAAGGCCCCTTGATTTCCTTGATGGCACTCCAGAGAAAACCCAAGATCACTGTCTCAAGTCTAGAGGGATCCTGAGGTCACTGGAGCAACAGGAAAGGGCTCCGTGGAGCCCAAATCAACTCGAGATGAGAGCTTAGTCCCTGGCTTCGACTCAAGAGGAATACCAACTTTCCACAAGCACCTCAAGAGGAGGCTTCTCTCAACTACAGGTATGTGAGAGGGACCCTGAGTTTGTGGCCTCAAGTGGAATGGACACCGAGATGCTCTGACTCAAAGTAAGGCCGGATATCCCTACAGTGAATTGAATGCAGGCTCGTCTTGCATCTCCCAAGACGAACGGATGTCTGAATCCCCTGTGGAGACCACAGAGAAGACCTAGTTCTCCGCCTCATCGCGACCGGAGGCCTCACATCCTTTGAAAACTCGAGAGGTCCGCGGAGATCAATGCTTCCAAAGGAGACGATGCCTGACTCCTCTTGGAAATGGATAGGAGTCCCAGGATCCATGTGGCATGTGGAAAGGGAACCTGGGTCTCCCGCCTCACGTGGAGACGCGTCCCAATTGCCATGCCAAGACTCGAGGAGAATCCCGAGGTGTCCCTCGCACCTAGGCAGGAGTCCTGACGTTGCTGAACAAATAAATATCTGGAATTGCCCTCCCCGTCGTAACTCGAGAATATACACCAGGTTCCGGCCGCAACTCGAGAAAAACCATGAGACTTCCAGCTCGCCGCGAGATGAGGCCCGATTCCCCTGCACTGCGTGCAGAGCAATTCCGTGTTCCACATCAAACGTGAAAGGAGCCTTGATTTCCTTGATGGCACTCCAGAGAAAACAAAAGATCACTGTCTCAAGTCTAGAGGGATCCTGAGGTCACTGGAGCAACACGACAGGGCTCGGTGGACCCCAAATCTACTCGAGATGAGAGCTTAGTCCCTGGCTTCGAATCAAGAGGAATTCCAACTTTCCACAAGCACCTCAAGAGGAGTCTTCTCTCAGCCAGAGGTATGTGACAGGGACCCTGAGTTTGTGGCCTCATGTGGAATGGACAACGAGATGCACTGATTCGAAGTAAGGCCGGAGATCCCAGCAGTGAATTGAATGCAGGCTCGTCTTGCATCTCCCACGATGAAGGGATGTCTGAATCCCCTGTGGAGACCACAGAGAAAGACCTAGTTCTCCGCCTCATCGGGACTGGAGGCCTCACATCCTTTGAAAACTCGAGAGGTCCGCGGAGATCAATGCTTCCAAAGGAGACGATGCCTGACTCCTCTTGAAAATGGATAGGAGTCCCAGGATCCCTGTGGCACGTGGAAAGGGACCCTGGGTCTCCCGCCTCACGTGGAGACGCGTCCCAATTGCCATGCCAAGACTCGAGGAGAATACCGAGGTGTCCCTCGCACCTAGGCAGGAGTCCTGACGTCGCTGAACAAACACGTGTCTGGAAGGGCCCTCCCCGTCGTAACTCGAGAATATACCCCAGGTTCCGGCCGCAACTCGAGAAAAACCATGAGACGTCCCCCTCGGCGCGAAATTAGGCCCGATTCCCCTGCACTGCATGCAGAGCAATTCCGTGTTCCACATCAAACGTGAAAGGAGCCTTGATTTCCTTGATGGCACTCCAGAGAAAACCCAAGCTCCCTGTCTCAAGTCTAGAGGGATCCTGAGGTCACTGGAGCAACAGGAAAGGGTTCCGTGGACCCCAAATCAACTCGAGATAAGAGCTTAGTCCCTGGCTTCGACTCAAGTGGAATACCAACTTTCCACAAGCACCTCAAGAGGAGGCTTCTCTCAGCTACAGGTATGTGAGAGGGACCCTGAGTTTGTGGCCTCAAGTCGAATGGACACCGAGATGCTCTGACTCGAAGTAAGGCCAGATATCCCTGCAGTGAATTAAGCGCAGGCTCGTCTTCCATCTCCCAAGACGAAGTGATGTCTGAATCCCTTGTGGAGACCACAGAGAAAGACCTAGTTCTCCGCCTCATCGAGACCGGAGGCCTCACATACTTTGAAAACTCGAGAGGTCCGTGGAGATCAATGCTTCCAAAGAGACGATGCCTGACTCCCCTCGAAAATGGATAGGAGTCCCAGGATCACTGTGGCACGTGAAAAGGGAACCTGGGTCTCCCGCCTCATGAAAGACGCGTCCCAAATGCCATGCTAAGACTTTAGGAGAATCCGAAAGTGTCCCTCGCACCTATCACGTGTCTGGAAGGGTCCTCCATGTCGTAACTCGAGAATATACTCCAGGTTCCCGCCGTAACTCGAGAAAAACCATGAGACTTCCCCCTCTTCGCGAGATGAGGCCCGATTCCTCTGCACGGCGTGCAGAGCAATTCCGTGTTACACATCAAACGTGAGAGGAGCATTGATTTCCTTGATGGCACTCCAGAGAAAACACAAGATCACTGTCTCAAGTCTAGAGGGATCCTGAGGTCACTGGAGCAACACGAAAGGGCTCCGTGGAAACCAAATCAACTCGAGATGAGAGCTTAGTCCCTGGCTTCGACTCAAGAGGAATACCAACTTTCCACAAGCACCTCAAGAGGAGGCTTCTCTCAGCTACAGGTATGTGAGAGGGACCCTGAATGTGTGGCCTCAAGTGGAATGAACACCGAGATGCTCTGTCTCGAAGTAAGGCCGGATATCCCTTCAGTGAATTTAATGCCGGCTGGTCTTGAATCTCCCAAGTCGAAGGGATGTCTGAATCCCCTGTGGAGACCACAGAGAAAGACCTAGTTCTCCGCCTCATCGCGAACGGAGGCCTCACATCCTTTGAAAACTCAAGAGGTCCGCGGAGATCAATGCTTCCAAAGGAGACGATGCCTGACTCCTCTTGAAAATGGTTAGGAGTCCCAGGATCTGTGGGGCACGTGGAAAGGGACACTGGGTCTCCCGACTCACGTGGAGAGGCGTCCCAATTGCCATGCCAAGACTCGAGGAGAATCCCGAAGTGTCCCTCCCTCCTAGGCAGGAGTCCTGACATCTCTGAACAAACACGTGTCTGGAAGGGCCCTCCCTATCGTAACTCGAGAATATACCTCAGGTTCCGGCCGCAACTCGAGAAAAACCATGAGACTTCCCACTCGCCGCGAGATGAGGCCCGATTCCCCTGCACTGCGTGCAGAGCAATTCCGTGCTCCACATCAGACGTGAAAGGAGCCTTGATTTCCTTGATGGCACTCCAGAGAAAACCCAAGATCACTGTCTCAAGTCTAGAGGGATCCTGAGGTCACTGGAGCAACACGAAAGGGCTATGTGGACCCCAAATCAACTCGAGATGAGAGCTTAGTCCCTGGCTTCGACTCAAGAGGAATACCAACTTTCCACAAGCACCTCAAGAGGAGGCTTCTCTCAGCTACAGGTATGTGAGCGGGACCCTGAGTTAGTGGCCTCAAGTGGAATGGACACCGAGATGCTCTGACTCGAAGTAAGGTCGGATATCCCTGCAGTGAATTGAATGCAGGCTCATCTTGCATCTCCCAAGACGAAGGGATGTCTGAATCCCCCGTGGAGACCACAGAGAAAGACCTAGTTCTCCGCCTCATCGAGACCGGAGGCCTCACATACTTTGAAAACTCGAGAGGTCCGTGGAGATCATTGCTTCCAAAGAGACGATGCCTGACTCCCCTCGAAAATGGATAGGAGTCCCAGGATCACTGTGGCACGTGAAAAGGGAACCTGGGTCTCCCGCCTCATGAAAGACGCGTCCCAAATGCCATGCCAAGACTTTAGGAGAATCCGAAGGTGTCCCTCGCACCTATCACGTGTCTGGAAGGGTCCTCCATGTCGTAACTCGAGAATATACTCCAGGTTCCCGCCGCAACTCGAGAAAAACCATCAGACTTCCCATTCGCCCCGAGATGAGGCCCGATTCCCTAGCACTGGGTGCAGAGCAATAACGTGTTCCACATCAAATGTGAACGGAGCCTTGATTTCCTTGATGGCACTCCAGAGAAAACCCAAGATCACTGTCTCAAGTCTAGAGCGATCCTGAGGTAACTGGAGCAGTACGAAAATGCTCCGTGGACCATAAATCAACTCGAGATGAGAGCTTAGTCCCTGGCTTCAACCCAGGAAGAATACCAACTTTCCACAAGCACCACAAGAGGAGGCTTCTCTCAGCTACAGTTATGTGAGAGGGACCCTGAGTTTGTGGCCTCAAGTGGAATGGACACCGAGATGCTCTGACTCGAAGTAAGGCCGGATATCCCTGCAGTGAATTGAATGCAGGCTCGTCTTACATCTCCCAAGACGAAGGGATGTCTGAATCACCTGTGGAGACCACAGAGAAAGACCTAGTTCTCCGCCTCATCGCGACCGGAGGCCTCACATCCTTTGAAAATTCGAGAGGTCCGCAGATATCAATGCTTCCATAGAAGACGATGCCTGACTTCTCTTGAAAATGGATAGGAGTCCCAGTAGGCCTGTGGAACGTGGAAAGGGACCCTGGGTCTCCCGCCTCACGTGGAGACGCGTCCCAATTGCCATGCCAAGACTCGAGGAGAAGCCCGAGGTGTCCCTTGCACCTAGGCAGGAGTCCTGACGTGGCTGAACAAACACGTGTCTGGAAGGGCCTTCCCCGTGGTAACTCGAGAATATACCCCAGGTTCGGTCCGCAACTCGAGAAAAACCATGAGACTTCCCCCTCGCCGCGAGATGAGGCCCGATTACCCTGCACTGCGTGCAGAGTAATTCCGTATTCCACATCAAACGTGAAAGGAGCCTTGATTTCCTTGATGGCACTCCAGAGAAAACCCAAGATCACTTTCTCAATTCTAGAGGGATCCTGAGGTCACTGGAGCAACTCGAAAGGGCTCCGTGGACCCCAAATCAACTCGAGATGAGAGCTTAGTCCCTGGCTTCGACTCAAGAGGATTACCAATTTTCGACAAGCACCTCAAGAGGAGGCTTCTCTCAGCTACAGGTAGGTGAGAGGGACCCTGAGTTTGTGGCCTCAAGTGGAATGGACACCGAGATGCTCTGACTCGAAGTAAGGCCGAATATCCCTGCAGTGAAGTGAATGCAGGTTCATCTTGCATCTCCCAAGACGAAGGGATGTCTGAATCCCCTGTGGAGACCACAGAGAAAGACCTAGTTCTCCGCCTCATCGCGACCGGACGCCTCACATCCTTTGAAAACTCGAGAGGTCCGCGAAGATCAATGCTTCCAAAGGAGACGATGCGTGACTCCTCTTGAAAATGGATAGGAGTCCCAGGATCCCTGTGGCACGTGGAAAGGGACCCTGGGTCTCCCGCCTCACGTGGAGACGCGTCCCAATTGCCATGCCAAGACTCGAGGAGAATCCCGAGGTGTCCCTCGCACCTAGGCCCGAGTCCTGGCGTCGCTGAACAAACACATGTCTGGAAGGGCTCTCCCCGTCGTAACTCGAGAATATACCCCAGGGTCCATTCGCAACTCGAGAAAAACCATTAGACTTCCCCCTCGCCCCGAGATGAGGCCCGATTCCGTGCACTGCGTGCAGAGCAATTCCGTGTTCCACATCAAATGTGAACGGAGCCTTGATTTCCTTGATGGCACTCCAGAGAAAACCCAAGATCACTGTCTCAAGTCTAGAGGGATCCTGAGGTCACTGGAGCAACACGAAAGGGCTCCGTGGACCCCAAATCAAGTCGAGATGAGAGCTTATTCCCTGGCTTAGACTCAAGAGGAATACCAACTTTCCACAAGCACCTCAAGAGGAGTTTTCTCTCAGTTACAGGTATGTGAGAGGGACCCTGAGTTTGTGATCTCAAGTGGAATGGACACCGAGATGCTCTGACTCGAAGTTAGGCCGGATATCCCTGCAGTGAATTGAATGCAGGCTCGTCTACCATCTCCCAAGATGAAGGGATATCTGAATCCACTGTGGAGAACACCGAGAAAGACCCAGTCCTCCGCCTCATCGCGACCGTAGGCCTCACATCGTTTGAAAACTTGAGAGGTTCGCGGAGATCAATGCTTCCAAAGGAGTCGATGCCTGACTCCTCTTGAAAATGGATAGGAGTCCCAGGATCCCTGTGGCACGTGGAAAGGGACCCTGGGTTTCCCGCCTCACGTGGAGACGAGTCCCAATTGCCATGCCAAGACTCGAGGAGAATCCCGAAGTGTCCCTCGCACCTAGACAGGAGTCCTGACGTCGCTGAACAAACACGTGTCTGGAAGGAACCTCCCCGTCGTAACTCGAGAATATACACCAGGTTCCGGCCGCAACTCGAGAAAAACCATGAGACTTCCCCCTCGCCGCGAGATGAGGCCCGATTCCCCTGCACTGCGTGGAGAGCAATTCCGTGTTCCACATCAAACGTGAAAGGAGCCTTGATTTCCTTGATGGCACTCCAGAGAAAACCCAAGATCACTGTCTCAAGTCTAAAGGGATCCTGAGGTCACTGGAACAACACGAAAGGGCTCCGTGGACCCCAAATCAACTCAAGATGAGAGCTTAGTCCCTGGCTTCGACTCAAGAGGAATACCAACTTTCCACAAACACCTCAAGAGGAGGCTTCTCTCAGCTACAGGTATGTGAGATGGACCCTGAGTTTGTGGCTTCAAGTGGAATGGACACCGAGATGCTCTGACTCTAATTAAGGCTTGATATGCCTGCAGTGAATTGAATGCAGGCTCGTCTTGCATCTCCCAAGACGAAGGGATGTCTGAATCCCCTGTGGAGACCACAAAGAAAGACCTAATTCTCCGCCTCATCGCGACCGGAGGCCTCACATCCTTTGAAAACTCGAGAGGTCTGCGGAGGTCAATGCTTCCAAAGGAGACGATGCCTGACTCCTCTTGAAATTGGATAGGAGTCCCAGGATCCCTGTGGCACGTGGAAAGGGACCCTGGGTCTCCCGCCTCACGTGGAGACGCGACCCAATTGCCATGCCAAGACTCGAGGAGAATCCCGAGGTGTCCCTCGCACCTAGGCAGGAGCCCTGACGTCGCTGAACAAACACATGTCTGGAAGGGCCCTCCCTGTCGTAACTCGAGAATATACCCCAGGTTCCGACCGCATCTCGAGAAAAACCATGAGACTTCCCCCTCACCGCGACATGAGGCCCGATTCCCCTGCACTGCGTGCAGAGCAATTCCGTGTTCCACATCAAACGTTAATGGAGCCTTGATTTCCTTGATGGCACTCCAGAGAAAAGCCAAGATCACTGTCACAAGTCTAGAGGGATCCTGAGGTCACTGGAGCAACACGAAAGGGCTCCGTGGACCCCAAATCAACTCGAGATGAGATCTTAGTCCCTGGCTTCGACTCAAGAGGAATACCAACTTTCCACAAGCACCTCAAGAGGAGGCTTCTCTCAGCTACAGGTATGTGAGAGGGAAACTGAGTTTCTGGCCTCAAGTGGAATGGACACCGAGATGCTCTGACTCGAAGTAAGGCCGGACATCCCTGCAGTGAATTGAATGCAGGCTCGTCTTGCATCTCCAAAGACGAAGGGATGTCTGAATCCCCTGTGGAGACCACAGAGAAAGAACTAGTCCTCCGCCTCATCGCCACCGGAGGCCTCACATACTTTGAAAACTCGAGAGGTCCGCGGAGATCAATGCTTCCAAAAGAGACGATGCCTGACTCCTCTTGTAAATGGATAGGAGTCCCAGGATCCCTGTGGCTCGTGGAAAGGGACCCTTGGTCTCCCGCGTCATATGAAGAGGCGTCCCAATTGCCATGCCAAGACTCGAGGAGAACCCTGAGGTGTCCCTTGCACCTAGGCAGCAGTCCTTACTTCGCTGAAGAAACACGTGTCTGGAAGGGCCCTCCCCGTCGTAACTCGAGAATATACCCCAGGTTCCGGCCGCAAACCGAGAAAAACCATTAGAGTTCCCCCTCGCCGCGAGATGAGGCCCGATTCCCCTGCACTGCATGCAGAGCAATTCCGTGTTCCACATCAAACGTGAAAGGAGCCTTGATTTCCTTGATGGCACTCCAGAGAAAACCCAAGATCACTGTCTCAAGTCTAGAGGGATCCTGAGGTCACTGGAGCAACAAGAAAGGGCTCCGTGGAAAACAAGTCAACTCGAGATGAGAGCTTAGTCCCTGGCTTCGCCTCAAGAGGAATACCAACTTTCCACAAGCACCTCAAGAGGAGGCTTCTCTCAGCTACAGGTATGTGAGAGGGACCCTGAGTTTGTGGCCTCAAGTGGAATGGACACCGAGATGCTCTGACTAGAAGTAAGGCCGGATATCTCTGCATTGAATTGAAAGCAGGCTAGTCTTTCATCTCCCAAGACGATGGGATGTCTGAATCCCCTGTGGAGACCACAGAGAAAGAAATAGTTCTCCACCTCATCGCTACCAAAGGCCTCACATCCTTTGAAAATTCGAGAGGTCCGCGGAGATCAATGCTTCGAAAGGAAACGATGCCTGACTCCTCTTGAAAATAGATAGGAGTCCCAGGATCCCTGTGGCACGTGGAAAGGGAGCCTAGGTCTCCCGCCTCACGTGGAGACGCGTCCCAATTGCCATGCCAAGCCTCGGGGAAATACCGAGGTGTCCATCGAACGTAGGCATTGGTTCTGACGTCGCTGAACAAACACGTGTCTGGAAGGGCACCCCCCGTCGTAACTCGAGAATATACCCCAGGTTCCGGCCGCAACTCGAGAAAAACCATAAGACTTCCCCCTCGCCGTGAGATGAGGACCGATTCCCCTGCACTGCGTGCAGAGCAATTCCGTGTTCCACATCAAACGTGAAAGGAGCCTTGATTTCCTTGATGGCACTCCAGAGAAAACCCAAGATCACTGTCTCAAGTATAGAGGGATCCTGAGGTCAATGGAGCAACACGAAAGGGCTCCGTGGACCCCAAATCAACTCGAGATGAGAGCTTAGTCCCTGGCTTCAACTCAAGGGGAATACCAACTTTCAACAAGCACGTCAAGAGGAGGCTTCTCTCAGCTACAGGTATGTGAGAGGGACCATGAGTTTCTGGCCTCAAGTGGAATGGAAACCGAGATGCTCTGACTCGAAGTAAGGACAGATATCCCTGCAGTGAATTGGATGCAGGCTCGTCTTCCATCTCCCAAGACGAAGGGATGTCTGAATCCCCTGTGGAGACCACAGAGAAAGATCTAGTTCTCGCCACATTGCGCCCGGAGTACTCACATCGTTTGAAAACTCGAGAGGTCCGCAGAGATCAATGCTTCCAAAGGAGACGATGCCTGACTCCTGTTGAAAATGGATAGGAGTCCCAGGATCCCTGTGGCACGTGGAAAGGGATCCTGGGTCTCCCGCGTCACGTGGAGACGCGTCCCAATTGCCATGCCAAGATTCGAGGAGAATCCTGAGGTGTCCCTCACACCTAGGCAGGAGTTCTGACGTCGCTGAACAAACACGTGTCTGGAAGGGCCCTCCCCGTCGTAACTCGAGAATATACCCCAGGTTCTGGCTGCAACTCGAGAAAAACCATGAGACTTCCCCCTCGCCGCGAGATGAGGCCCGATTCCCCTGCACTGCGTGCAGAGCAACTCCGTGTTCCACATCAAACGTGAAAGGATACTTGATTTCCTTGATGGCACTCCAGAGAAAACCCAAGATCACTGTCTCAAGTCTAGAGAGATCCTGAGGTCACTGTAGCAACACGAAAGGGCTCCGTGGACCCCAAATCAACTCGAGATGAGACCTTAGTCTCTGGATTCGACTCAAGAGGAATACCAACTTTCCACAATCACCTCAAGAGGAGGCTTCTCTCAGCTACAGGTATGTGAGAGGGACCCTGAGTTTGTGGCCTCAAGTGGAATGGACACCGAGATGCTCTGACTCGAAGTAAGGCCGGATATCCCTGCAGTGAATTGAATGCAGGCTCGTCTTGCATCTCCCAAGACGAAGTGATGTTTGATTCCCCTGTGGAGACCACAGAGAAAGAACTAGTCCTCCGCCTCATCGCGACCGGAGGCCTCACATCCTTTGAAAACTCGAGAGGTCCGCGGAGATCAATGCTTCCAAAGGAGACGATGACTGACTCCTCTTGTAAATGGATAGGAGTCCCAGGATCCCTGTGGCTCGTGGAAAGGGACACTGGGTCTCCCGCCTCACATGGAGAGGCGTCCCAATTGCCATGCCAAGACACGAGGAGAACCCCGAGGTGTCCATCGCACCTAGGCAGGAGTCCTCACTTCGCTGAAGAAACACGTGTCTGTAAGGGCCCTCCCCGTCGTAACTCGAGAATATACCCCAGGTTCCGGCCGCAACTCGAGAAAAACCATTAGAGTTCCCCCTCGCCGCGAGATGAGGCCCGATTCCCCTGCACTGCGTGCAGAGCAATTCCGTGTTCCACATCAAACGTGAAAGGAGCCTTGATTTCCTTGATGGCACTCCAGAGAAAACCCAAGATCACTGTCTCAAGTCTAGAGGGATCCTGAGGTCACTGGAGCAACACGAAAGGGCTCCGTGGACCCCAAATCAAGTCGAGATGAGAGCTTATTCCCTGGCTTAGACTCAAGAGGAATCCCAACTTTCCACAAGCACCTCAAGAGGAGATTTCTCTCAGTTACAGGTATGTGAGATGGACCCTGAGTTTGTGGCTTCAAGTGGAATGGACACCGAGATGCTCTGACTCTAATTAAGGCTTGATATGCCTGCAGTGAATTGAATGCAGGCTCGTCTTGCATCTCCCAAGACGAAGGGATGTCTGAATCCCCTGTGGAGACCACAAAGAAAGACCTAATTCTCCGCCTCATCGCGACCGGAGGCCTCACATCCTTTGAAAACTCGAGAGGTCTGCGGAGGTCAATGCTTCCAAAGGAGACGATGCCTGACTCCTCTTGAAATTGGATAGGAGTCCCAGGATCCCTGTGGCACGTGGAAAGGGACCCTGGGTCTCCCGCCTCACGTGGAGACGCGACCCAATTGCCATGCCAAGACTCGAGGAGAATCCCGAGGTGTCCCTCGCACCTAGGCAGGAGCCCTGACGTCGCTGAACAAACACATGTCTGGAAGGGCCCTCCCTGTCGTAACTCGAGAATATACCCCAGGTTCCGACCGCATCTCGAGAAAAACCATGAGACTTCCCCCTCACCGCGACATGAGGCCCGATTCCCCTGCACTGCGTGCAGAGCAATTCCGTGTTCCACATCAAACGTTAATGGAGCCTTGATTTCCTTGATGGCACTCCAGAGAAAAGCCAAGATCACTGTCACAAGTCTAGAGGGATCCTGAGGTCACTGGAGCAACACGAAAGGGCTCCGTGGACCCCAAATCAACTCGAGATGAGATCTTAGTCCCTGGCTTCGACTCAAGAGGAATACCAACTTTCCACAAGCACCTCAAGAGGAGGCTTCTCTCAGCTACAGGTATGTGAGAGGGAAACTGAGTTTCTGGCCTCAAGTGGAATGGACACCGAGATGCTCTGACTCGAAGTAAGGCCGGACATCCCTGCAGTGAATTGAATGCAGGCTCGTCTTGCATCTCCAAAGACGAAGGGATGTCTGAATCCCCTGTGGAGACCACAGAGAAAGAACTAGTCCTCCGCCTCATCGCCACCGGAGGCCTCACATACTTTGAAAACTCGAGAGGTCCGCGGAGATCAATGCTTCCAAAAGAGACGATGCCTGACTCCTCTTGTAAATGGATAGGAGTCCCAGGATCCCTGTGGCTCGTGGAAAGGGACCCTTGGTCTCCCGCGTCATATGAAGAGGCGTCCCAATTGCCATGCCAAGACTCGAGGAGAACCCTGAGGTGTCCCTTGCACCTAGGCAGCAGTCCTTACTTCGCTGAAGAAACACGTGTCTGGAAGGGCCCTCCCCGTCGTAACTCGAGAATATACCCCAGGTTCCGGCCGCAAACCGAGAAAAACCATTAGAGTTCCCCCTCGCCGCGAGATGAGGCCCGATTCCCCTGCACTGCATGCAGAGCAATTCCGTGTTCCACATCAAACGTGAAAGGAGCCTTGATTTCCTTGATGGCACTCCAGAGAAAACCCAAGATCACTGTCTCAAGTCTAGAGGGATCCTGAGGTCACTGGAGCAACAAGAAAGGGCTCCGTGGAAAACAAGTCAACTCGAGATGAGAGCTTAGTCCCTGGCTTCGCCTCAAGAGGAATACCAACTTTCCACAAGCACCTCAAGAGGAGGCTTCTCTCAGCTACAGGTATGTGAGAGGGACCCTGAGTTTGTGGCCTCAAGTGGAATGGACACCGAGATGCTCTGACTAGAAGTAAGGCCGGATATCTCTGCATTGAATTGAAAGCAGGCTAGTCTTTCATCTCCCAAGACGATGGGATGTCTGAATCCCCTGTGGAGACCACAGAGAAAGAAATAGTTCTCCACCTCATCGCTACCAAAGGCCTCACATCCTTTGAAAATTCGAGAGGTCCGCGGAGATCAATGCTTCGAAAGGAAACGATGCCTGACTCCTCTTGAAAATAGATAGGAGTCCCAGGATCCCTGTGGCACGTGGAAAGGGAGCCTAGGTCTCCCGCCTCACGTGGAGACGCGTCCCAATTGCCATGCCAAGCCTCGGGGAAATACCGAGGTGTCCATCGAACGTAGGCATTGGTTCTGACGTCGCTGAACAAACACGTGTCTGGAAGGGCACCCCCCGTCGTAACTCGAGAATATACCCCAGGTTCCGGCCGCAACTCGAGAAAAACCATAAGACTTCCCCCTCGCCGTGAGATGAGGACCGATTCCCCTGCACTGCGTGCAGAGCAATTCCGTGTTCCACATCAAACGTGAAAGGAGCCTTGATTTCCTTGATGGCACTCCAGAGAAAACCCAAGATCACTGTCTCAAGTATAGAGGGATCCTGAGGTCAATGGAGCAACACGAAAGGGCTCCGTGGACCCCAAATCAACTCGAGATGAGAGCTTAGTCCCTGGCTTCAACTCAAGGGGAATACCAACTTTCAACAAGCACGTCAAGAGGAGGCTTCTCTCAGCTACAGGTATGTGAGAGGGACCATGAGTTTCTGGCCTCAAGTGGAATGGAAACCGAGATGCTCTGACTCGAAGTAAGGACAGATATCCCTGCAGTGAATTGGATGCAGGCTCGTCTTCCATCTCCCAAGACGAAGGGATGTCTGAATCCCCTGTGGAGACCACAGAGAAAGATCTAGTTCTCGCCACATTGCGCCCGGAGTACTCACATCGTTTGAAAACTCGAGAGGTCCGCAGAGATCAATGCTTCCAAAGGAGACGATGCCTGACTCCTGTTGAAAATGGATAGGAGTCCCAGGATCCCTGTGGCACGTGGAAAGGGATCCTGGGTCTCCCGCGTCACGTGGAGACGCGTCCCAATTGCCATGCCAAGATTCGAGGAGAATCCTGAGGTGTCCCTCACACCTAGGCAGGAGTTCTGACGTCGCTGAACAAACACGTGTCTGGAAGGGCCCTCCCCGTCGTAACTCGAGAATATACCCCAGGTTCTGGCTGCAACTCGAGAAAAACCATGAGACTTCCCCCTCGCCGCGAGATGAGGCCCGATTCCCCTGCACTGCGTGCAGAGCAACTCCGTGTTCCACATCAAACGTGAAAGGATACTTGATTTCCTTGATGGCACTCCAGAGAAAACCCAAGATCACTGTCTCAAGTCTAGAGAGATCCTGAGGTCACTGTAGCAACACGAAAGGGCTCCGTGGACCCCAAATCAACTCGAGATGAGACCTTAGTCTCTGGATTCGACTCAAGAGGAATACCAACTTTCCACAATCACCTCAAGAGGAGGCTTCTCTCAGCTACAGGTATGTGAGAGGGACCCTGAGTTTGTGGCCTCAAGTGGAATGGACACCGAGATGCTCTGACTCGAAGTAAGGCCGGATATCCCTGCAGTGAATTGAATGCAGGCTCGTCTTGCATCTCCCAAGACGAAGTGATGTTTGATTCCCCTGTGGAGACCACAGAGAAAGAACTAGTCCTCCGCCTCATCGCGACCGGAGGCCTCACATCCTTTGAAAACTCGAGAGGTCCGCGGAGATCAATGCTTCCAAAGGAGACGATGACTGACTCCTCTTGTAAATGGATAGGAGTCCCAGGATCCCTGTGGCTCGTGGAAAGGGACACTGGGTCTCCCGCCTCACATGGAGAGGCGTCCCAATTGCCATGCCAAGACACGAGGAGAACCCCGAGGTGTCCATCGCACCTAGGCAGGAGTCCTCACTTCGCTGAAGAAACACGTGTCTGTAAGGGCCCTCCCCGTCGTAACTCGAGAATATACCCCAGGTTCCGGCCGCAACTCGAGAAAAACCATTAGAGTTCCCCCTCGCCGCGAGATGAGGCCCGATTCCCCTGCACTGCGTGCAGAGCAATTCCGTGTTCCACATCAAACGTGAAAGGAGCCTTGATTTCCTTGATGGCACTCCAGAGAAAACCCAAGATCACTGTCTCAAGTCTAGAGGGATCCTGAGGTCACTGGAGCAACACGAAAGGGCTCCGTGGACCCCAAATCAAGTCGAGATGAGAGCTTATTCCCTGGCTTAGACTCAAGAGGAATCCCAACTTTCCACAAGCACCTCAAGAGGAGATTTCTCTCAGTTACAGGTATGTGAGAGGGACCCTGAGTTTGTGACCTCAAGTGGAATGGACACCGAGATGCTCTGACTCGAAGTAAGGCCGGATATCCCTGCAGTGAATTGAATGCAGGCTCGTCTTGCAACTCCCAAGACGAAGGATGTCTGAATCCACTGTGGAGAACACCGAGAAAGACCCAGTCCTCCGCCTCATCGCGACCGTAGGCCTCACATCCTTTGAAAACTTGAGAGGTCCGTGGAGATCAATGCTTCCAAAGGAGTCGATGCCTGACTCCTCTTGAAAATGGATAGGAGTCCCAGAATCCCTGTGGCACGTGGAAAGGGACCCCGGGTCTCCCGCCTCACGTGGAGACGCGTCCCAATTGCCATGCCAAGACTCGAGGAGAATCCCGAGGTGTCCCTCGCACCTAGGCAGGAGTCCTGACGTAGCTGAACAAACAGGTGTCTGGAAGGGCCCTCCCCGTCGTAACTCGAGAATATACCCCAGGTTCCGGCCGCAACTCGAGAAAAACCATGAGACTTCCCCCTCGCCGCGAGATGAGGCCTGATTCCCCTGCACTGCGTGCAGAGCAATTCCGTGTTCCACATCAAACGTGAAAGGAGCCTTGATTTCCTTGATGGCACTCCAGAGAAAACCCAAGATCACTGTCTCAAGTCTAGAGGGATCCTGAGGTCACTGGAGCAACACGAAAGGGCTCCGTGGACCCCAAATCAAGTCGAGATGAGAGCTTATTCCCTGGCTTAGACTCAAGAGGAATCCCAACTTTCCACAAGCACCCCAGGAGGAGATTTCTCTCACTTACAGGTATGTGAGATGGACCCTGAGTTTGTGGCCTCAAGTGGAATGGACACCGAGATGCTCTGACTCTAATTAAGGCTGGATATCCCTGCAGTGAATTGAATGCAGGCTCGTCTTGCATCTCCCAAGACGAAGGGATGTCTGAATCCCCTGTGGAGACCACAAATAAAGACCTAATTCTCCGCCTCATCGCGACCGGAGGCCTCACATCCTTTGAAAACTCGAGAGGTTCGCGGAGATAAATGCTTCCAAAGGAGACGATGCCTGACTCCTCTTGAAAATGGATAGGAGTCCCAGGATCCGTGTGGCACGTGGAAAGGGACACTGGGTCTCCCGCCTCACGTGGAGACGCGTCCCCATTGCCATGCCAAGACTCGAGGAGAATCCCGAGGTGTCCTCCCACCTAGGCAGGAGTCCTGACGTCGCTGAACAAACACGTGTCTGGAAGGGCCCTCCCCGTCGTAACTCGAGAATATACCCCAGGTTCCGGCCGCAACTCGAGAAAAACCATGAGACTTCCCCCTCGCCGCGAGAAGAGGCCCGATTCCCCTGCACTGCGTGTAGAGCAATTCCGTGTTCCACATCAAACGTGAAAGGAGCCTTGATTTCCTTGATGGCACTCCAGAGAAAACCCAAGATCACTGTCTCAATTCTAGAGGGATCCTGAGGTCACTGGAGCAACACGAAATTTCTCCGTGGACCCCAAATCAACTTGAGATGAGAGCTTAGTCCCTGGATTCGACTGAAGAGGAATACCAACTTTCCACAAGCACCTCAAGAGGAGGCTTCTCTCAGGTACAGGTATGTGAGAGGGACCCTGAGTTTGTGGCCTCAAGTGGAATGGACACCGAGATACTCTGACTCGAAATAAGGCCGGATATCCCTGCAGTGAATTGAATGCAGGCTCGACTTGCATCTCCAAAGACGAAGGGATGTCTGAATCCCCTGTGGAGACGACAGAGAAAGACCTAGTCCTCCGCCTCATCGCGACCGGAGGCGTCACATCCTTTGAAAACTCGACAGGTCTGCGGAGATCAATGCTTCCAAAGGAGACGATGCCTGACTCCTCTTGAAAATGGATAGGAGTCCCAGGATCCCTGTGGCACGTGGAAAGGGACCCTGGGTCTCCCGCCTCACGTGGAGACTCGTCCCAATTGCCATGCCAAGACTCGAGGAGAATCCCGAGGTGTCCCTCGCACCTAGGCAGGAGTCCTGACGTAGCTGAACAAACAGGTGTCTGGAAGGGCCCTCCCCGTCGTAACTCGAGAATATACCCCAGGTTCCGGCCGCAACTCGAGAAAAACCATGAGACTTCCCCCTCGCCGCGAGATGAGGCCTGATTCCCCTGCACTGCGTGCAGAGCAATTCCGTGTTCCACATCAAACGTGAAAGGAGCCTTGATTTCCTTGATGGCACTCCAGAGAAAACCCAAGATCACTGTCTCAAGTCTAGAGGGATCCTGAGGTCACTGGAGCAAAACGAAAGGGCTCCGTGGACCCCAAATCAACTCGAGATGAGAGATTAGTCCCTGGCTTCGACTCAAGAGGAATACCAACTTTCCACCAGCACCTCAAGAGGAGGCTTCTCTCAGCTACAGGTTTGTGAGAGGGACCCTGAGTTTGTGGCCTCAAGTGGAATGGACACCGAGATGCTCTGACTCGAAGTAAGGCCGGATATCCCTGCAGTGAATTGAATGCAGGCTCGTCTTGCATCTCCCAAGAAGAAGGGATGTCTGAATCCCCTGTGGAGACCACAGAGAAAGACCTAGTTCTCCGCCTCATCGCGACCGGAGGCCTCACATCCTTTGAAAACTCGAGAGGTCCGCGGAGATCAAGGCTTCCAAAGGAGACAATGCCTGACTCCTCTTGAAAATGGATAGGAGTCCCAGGATCCCTGTGGCACGTGGAAAGGGACCCTGGGTCTTCCGCCTCACGTGGAGACGCGTCCCAATTGCCATGCCAAGATTCGAGAAGAATCCCGAGGTGTCCCTCGCACCTAGGCAGGAGTCCTGACGTCGCTGAACAAACACGTGTGTGGAAGGGCCCTCCCCGTCGTAACTCGAGAATATACTACAGGTTCCGGCCGCAACTCGAGAAAAACCATGAGACTTACCCCTCGCCGCGAGATGAGGCCCGATTCCCCTGCACTGCGTGGAGAGCAATTCCGTGTTCCACATCAAACGTGAAAGGAGCCTTGATTTCCTTGATGGCACTCCAGAGAAAACCCAAGATCACTGTCTCAAGTCTAAAGGGATCCTGAGGTCACTGGAACAACACGAAAGGGCTCCGTGGACCCCAAATCAACTCAAGATGAGAGCTTAGTCCCTGGCTTCGACTCAAGAGGAATACCAACTTTCCACAAACACCTCAAGAGGAGGCTTCTCTCAGCTACAGGTATGTGAGATGGACCCTGAGTTTGTGGCTTCAAGTGGAATGGACACCGAGATGCTCTGACTCTAATTAAGGCTTGATATGCCTGCAGTGAATTGAATGCAGGCTCGTCTTGCATCTCCCAAGACGAAGGGATGTCTGAATCCCCTGTGGAGACCACAAAGAAAGACCTAATTCTCCGCCTCATCGCGACCGGAGGCCTCACATCCTTTGAAAACTCGAGAGGTCTGCGGAGGTCAATGCTTCCAAAGGAGACGATGCCTGACTCCTCTTGAAATTGGATAGGAGTCCCAGGATCCCTGTGGCACGTGGAAAGGGACCCTGGGTCTCCCGCCTCACGTGGAGACGCGACCCAATTGCCATGCCAAGACTCGAGGAGAATCCCGAGGTGTCCCTCGGACCTAGGCAGGAGCCCTGACGTCGCTGAACAAACACATGTCTGGAAGGGCCCTCCCTGTCGTAACTCGAGAATATACCCCAGGTTCCGACCGCATCTCGAGAAAAACCATGAGACTTCCCCCTCACCGCGACATGAGGCCCGATTCCCCTGCACTGCGTGCAGAGCAATTCCGTGTTCCACATCAAACGTTAATGGAGCCTTGATTTCCTTGATGGCACTCCAGAGAAAAGCCAAGATCACTGTCACAAGTCTAGAGGGATCCTGAGGTCACTGGAGCAACACGAAAGGGCTCCGTGGACCCCAAATCAACTCGAGATGAGATCTTAGTCCCTGGCTTCGACTCAAGAGGAATACCAACTTTCCACAAGCACCTCAAGAGGAGGCTTCTCTCAGCTACAGGTATGTGAGAGGGAAACTGAGTTTCTGGCCTCAAGTGGAATGGACACCGAGATGCTCTGACTCGAAGTAAGGCCGGATATCCCTGCAGTGAATTGAATGCAGGCTCGTCTTGCATCTCCAAAGACGAAGGGATGTCTGAATCCCCTGTGGAGACCACAGAGAAAGAACTAGTCCTCCGCCTCATCGCCACCGGAGGCCTCACATACTTTGAAAACTCGAGAGGTCCGCGGAGATCAATGCTTCCAAAGGAGACGATGCCTGACTCCTCTTGTAAATGGATAGGAGTCCCAGGATCCCTGTGGCTCGTGGAAAGGGACCCTTGGTATCCCGCGTCATATGAAGAGGCGTCCCAATTGCCATGCCAAGACTCGAGGAGAACCCTGAGGTGTCCCTCGCACCTAGGCAGGAGTCCTGACGTCGCTGAACAAACACGTGTCTGGAAGGGCCCTCCCCGTCGTAACTCGAGAATATACCCCAGGTTCCGGCCGCAACTCGAGAAAAACCATGAGACTTCCCCCTCGCCGCGAGAAGAGGCCCGATTCCCCTGCACTGCGTGCAGAGCAATTCCGTGTTCCACATCAATCGTGAAAGGAGCCTTGATTTCCTTGATGGCACTCCAGAGAAAACCCAAGATCACTGTCTCAATTCTAGAGGGATCCTGAGGTCACTGGAGCAACACGAAATTTCTCCGTGGACCCCAAATCAACTTGAGATGAGAGCTTAGTCCCTGGCTTCGACTGAAGAGGAATACCAACTTTCCACAAGCACCTCAAGAGGAGGCTTCTCTCAGGTACAGGTATGTGAGAGGGACCCTGAGTTTGTGGCCTCAAGTGGAATGGACACCGAGATACTCTGACTCGAAATAAGGCCGGATATCCCTGCAGTGAATTGAATGCAGGCTCGACTTGCATCTCCAAAGACGAAGGGATGTCTGAATCCCCTGTGGAGACGACAGAGAAAGACCTAGTCCTCCGCCTCATCGCGACCGGAGGCGTCACATCCTTTGAAAACTCGACAGGTCTGCGGAGATCAATGCTTCCAAAGGAGACGATGCCTGACTCCTCTTGAAAATGGATAGGAGTCCCAGGATCCCTGTGGCACGTGGAAAGGGACCCTGGGTCTCCCGCCTCACGTGGAGACTCGTCCCAATTGCCATGCCAAGACTCGAGGAGAATCCCGAGGTGTCCCTCGCACCTAGGCAGGAGTCCTGACGTAGCTGAACAAACAGGTGTCTGGAAGGGCCCTCCCCGTCGTAACTCGAGAATATACCCCAGGTTCCGGCCGCAACTCGAGAAAAACCATGAGACTTCCCCCTCGCCGCGAGATGAGGCCTGATTCCCCTGCACTGCGTGCAGAGCAATTCCGTGTTCCACATCAAACGTGAAAGGAGCCTTGATTTCCTTGATGGCACTCCAGAGAAAACCCAAGATCACTGTCTCAAGTCTAGAGGGATCCTGAGGTCACTGGAGCAAAACGAAAGGGCTCCGTGGACCCCAAATCAACTCGAGATGAGAGATTAGTCCCTGGCTTCGACTCAAGAGGAATACCAACTTTCCACCAGCACCTCAAGAGGAGGCTTCTCTCAGCTACAGGTTTGTGAGAGGGACCCTGAGTTTGTGGCCTCAAGTGGAATGGACACCGAGATGCTCTGACTCGAAGTAAGGCCGGATATCCCTGCAGTGAATAGAATGCAGGCTCGTCTTGCATCTCCCAAGACGAAGGGATGTCTGAATCCCCTGTGGAGACCACAGAGAAAGACCTAGTTCTCCGCCTCATCGCGACCGGAGGCCTCACATCCTTTGAAAACTCGAGAGGTCCGCGGAGATCAAGGCTTCCAAAGGAGACAATGCCTGACTCCTCTTGAAAATGGATAGGAGTCCCAGGATCCCTGTGGCACGTGGAAAGGGACACTGGGTCTTCCGCCTCACGTGGAGACGCGTCCCAATTGCCATGCCAAGATTCGAGAAGAATCCCGAGGTGTCCCTCGCACCTAGGCAGGAGTCCTGACGTCGCTGAACAAACACGTGTGTGGAAGGGCCCTCCCCGTCGTAACTCGAGAATATACTACAGGTTCCGGCCGCAACTCGAGAAAAACCATGAGACTTACCCCTCGCCGCGAGATGAGGCCCGATTCCCCTGCACTGCGTGGAGAGCAATTCCGTGTTCCACATCAAACGTGAAAGGAGCCTTGATTTCCTTGATGGCACTCCAGAGAAAACCCAAGATCACTGTCTCAAGTCTAAAGGGATCCTGAGGTCACTGGAACAACACGAAAGGGCTCCGTGGACCCCAAATCAACTCAAGATGAGAGCTTAGTCCCTGGCTTCGACTCAAGAGGAATACCAACTTTCCACAAACACCTCAAGAGGAGGCTTCTCTCAGCTACAGGTATGTGAGATGGACCCTGAGTTTGTGGCTTCAAGTGGAATGGACACCGAGATGCTCTGACTCGAAGTAAGGCTTGATATGCCTGCAGTGAATTGAATGCAGGCTCGTCTTGCATCTCCCAAGACGAAGGGATGTCTGAATCCCCTGTGGAGACCACAAAGAAAGACCTAATTCTCCGCCTCATCGCGACCGGAGGCCTCACATCCTTTGAAAACTCGAGAGGTCTGCGGAGGTCAATGCTTCCAAAGGAGACGATGCCTGACTCCTCTTGAAATTGGATAGGAGTCCCAGGATCCCTGTGGCACGTGGAAAGGGACCCTGGGTCTCCCGCCTCACGTGGAGACGCGACCCAATTGCCATGCCAAGACTCGAGGAGAATCCCGAGGTGTCCCTCGCACCTAGGCAGGAGCCCTGACGTCGCTGAACAAACACATGTCTGGAAGGGCCCTCCCTGTCGTAACTCGAGAATATACCCCAGGTTCCGATCGCATCTCGAGAAAAACCATGAGACTTCCCCCTCACCGCGACATGAGGCCCGATTCCCCTGCACTGCGTGCAGAGCAATTCCGTGTTCCACATCAAACGTTAATGGAGCCTTGATTTCCTTGATGGCACTCCAGAGAAAAGCCAAGATCACTGTCACAAGTCTAGAGGGATCCTGAGGTCACTGGAGCAACACGAAAGGGCTCCGTGGACCCCAAATCAACTCGAGATGAGATCTTAGTCCCTGGCTTCGACTCAAGAGGAATACCAACTTTCCACAAGCACCTCAAGAGGAGGCTTCTCTCAGCTACAGGTATGTGAGAGGGAAACTGAGTTTCTGGCCTCAAGTGGAATGGACACCGAGATGCTCTGACTCGAAGTAAGGCCGGATATCCCTGCAGTGAATTGAATGCAGGCTCGTCTTGCATCTCCAAAGACGAAGGGATGTCTGAATCCCCTGTGGAGACCACAGAGAAAGAACTAGTCCTCCGCCTCATCGCCACCGGAGGCCTCACATACTTTGAAAACTCGAGAGGTCCGCGGAGATCAATGCTTCCAAAGGAGACGATGCCTGACTCCTCTTGTAAATGGATAGGAGTCCCAGGATCCCTGTGGCTCGTGGAAAGGGACCCTTGGTCTCCCGCGTCATATGAAGAGGCGTCCCAATTGCCATGCCAAGACTCGAGGAGAACCCTGAGGTGTCCCTCGCACCTAGGCAGCAGTCCTTACTTCGCTGAAGAAACACGTGTCTGGAAGGGCCCTCCCCGTCGTAACTCGAGAATATACCCCAGGTTCCGGCCGCAAACCGAGAAAAACCATTAGAGTTCCCCCTCGCCGCGAGATGAGGCCCGATTCCCCTGCACTGCATGCAGAGCAATTCCGTGTTCCACATCAAACGTGAAAGGAGCCTTGATTTCCTTGATGGCACTCCAGAGAAAACCCAAGATCACTGTCTCAAGTCTAGAGGGATCCTGAGGTCACTGGAGCAACAAGAAAGGGCTCCGTGGAAAACAAGTCAACTCGAGATGAGAGCTTAGTCCCTGGCTTCGACTCAAGAGGAATACCAACTTTCCACAAGCACCTCAAGAGGAGGCTTCTCTCAGCTACAGGTATGTGAGAGGGACCCTGAGTTTGTGGCCTCAAGTGGAATGGACACCGAGATGCTCTGACTAGAAGTAAGGCCGGATATCTCTGCATTGAATTGAAAGCAGGCTAGTCTTTCATCTCCCAAGACGAAGGGATGTCTGAATCCCCTGTGGAGACCACAGAGAAAGAAATAGTTCTCCACCTCATCGCTACCAAAGGCCTCACATCCTTTGAAAATTCGAGAGGTCCGCGGAGATCAATGCTTCGAAAGGAAACGATGCCTGACTCCTCTTGAAAATAGATAGGAGTCCCAGGATCCCTGTGGCACGTGGAAAGGGAGCCTAGGTCTCCCGCCTCACGTGGAGACGCGTCCCAATTGCCATGCCAAGCCTCGGGGAAATACCGAGGTGTCCATCGAACGTAGGCATTGGTTCTGACGTCGCTGAACAAACACGTGTCTGGAAGGGCACCCCCCGTCGTAACTCGAGAATATACCCCAGGTTCCGGCCGCAACTCGAGAAAAACCATAAGACTTCCCCCTCGCCGTGAGATGAGGACCGATTCCCCTGCACTGCGTGCAGAGCAATTCCGTGTTCCACATCAAACGTGAAAGGAGCCTTGATTTCCTTGATGGCACTCCAGAGAAAACCCAAGATCACTGTCTCAAGTATAGAGGGATCCTGAGGTCAATGGAGCAACACGAAAGGGCTCCGTGGACCCCAAATCAACTCGAGATGAGAGCTTAGTCCCTGGCTTCAACTCAAGGGGAATACCAACTTTCAACAAGCACGTCAAGAGGAGGCTTCTCTCAGCTACAGGTATGTGAGAGGGACCATGAGTTTCTGGCCTCAAGTGGAATGGAAACCGAGATGCTCTGACTCGAAGTAAGGACAGATATCCCTGCAGTGAATTGGATGCAGGCTCGTCTTCCATCTCCCAAGACGAAGGGATGTCTGAATCCCCTGAGGAGACCACAGAGAAAGATCTAGTTCTCGCCACATTGCGCCCGGAGTACTCACATCGTTTGAAAACTCGAGAGGTCCGCAGAGATCAATGCTTCCAAAGGAGACGATGCCTGACTCCTGTTGAAAATGGATAGGAGTCCCAGGATCCCTGTGGCACGTGGAAAGGGATCCTGGGTCTCCCGCGTCACGTGGAGACGCGTCCCAATTGCCATGCCAAGATTCGAGGAGAATCCTGAGGTGTCCCTCACACCTAGGCAGGAGTTCTGACGTCGCTGAACAAACACGTGTCTGGAAGGGCCCTCCCCGTCGTAACTCGAGAATATACCCCAGGTTCTTGCTGCAACTCGAGAAAAACCATGAGACTTCCCCCTCGCCGCGAGATGAGGCCCGATTCCCCTGCACTGCGTGCAGAGCAACTCCGTGTTCCACATCAAACGTGAAAGGATACTTGATTTCCTTGATGGCACTCCAGAGAAAACCCAAGATCACTGTCTCCAGTCTAGAGAGATCCTGAGGTCACTGTAGCAACACGAAAGGGCTCCGTGGACCCCAAATCAACTCGAGATGAGACCTTAGTCTCTGGATTCGACTCAAGAGGAATACCAACTTTCCACAATCACCTCAAGAGGAGGCTTCTCTCAGCTACAGGTATGTGAGAGGGACCCTGAGTTTGTGGCCTCAAGTGGAATGGACACCGAGATGCTCTGACTCGAAGTAAGGCCGGATATCCCTGCAGTGAATTGAATGCAGGCTCGTCTTGCATCTCCCAAGACGAAGTGATGTTTGATTCCCCTGTGGAGACCACAGAGAAAGAACTAGTCCTCCGCCTCATCGCGACCGGAGGCCTCACATCCTTTGAAAACTCGAGAGGTCCGCGGAGATCAATGCTTCCAAAGGAGACGATGACTGACTCCTCTTGTAAATGGATAGGAGTCCCAGGATCCCTGTGGCTCGTGGAAAGGGACACTGGGTCTCCCGCCTCACATGGAGAGGCGTCCCAATTGCCATGCCAAGACACGAGGAGAACCCCGAGGTGTCCATCGCACCTAGGCAGGAGTCCTCACTTCGCTGAAGAAACACGTGTCTGTAAGGGCCCTCCCCGTCGTAACTCGAGAATATACCCCAGGTTCCGGCCGCAACTCGAGAAAAACCATTAGAGTTCCCCCTCGCCGCGAGATGAGGCCCGATTCCCCTGCACTGCGTGCAGAGCAATTCCGTGTTCCACATCAAACGTGAAAGGAGCCTTGATTTCCTTGATGGCACTCCAGAGAAAACCCAAGATCACTGTCTCAAGTCTAGAGGGATCCTGAGGTCACTGGAGCAACACGAAAGGGCTCCGTGGACCCCAAATCAAGTCGAGATGAGAGCTTATTCCCTGGCTTAGACTCAAGAGGAATCCCAACTTTCCACAAGCACCTCAAGAGTAGATTTCTCTCAGTTACAGGTATGTGAGAGGGACCCTGAGTTTGTGACCTCAAGTGGAATGGACACCGAGATGCTCTGACTCGAAGTAAGGCCGGATATCCCTGCAGTGAATTGAATGCAGGCTCGTCTTGCAACTCCCAAGACGAAGGGATGTCTGAATCCACTGTGGAGAACACCGAGAAAGACCCAGTCCTCCGCCTCATCGCGACCGTAGGCCTCACATCCTTTGAAAACTTGAGAGGTCCGTGGAGATCAATGCTTCCAAAGGAGTCGATGCCTGACTCCTCTTGAAAATGGATAGGAGTCCCAGAATCCCTGTGGCACGTGGAAAGGGACCCCGGGTCTCCCGCCTCACGTGGAGACGCGTCCCAATTGCCATGCCAAGACTCGAGGAGAATCCCGAGGTGTCCCTCGCACCTAGGCAGGAGTCCTGACGTAGCTGAACAAACAGGTGTCTGGAAGGGCCCTCCCCGTCGTAACTCGAGAATATACCCCAGGTTCCGGCCGCAACTCGAGAAAAACCATGAGACTTCCCCCTCGCCGCGAGATGAGGCCTGATTCCCCTGCACTGCGTGCAGAGCAATTCCGTGTTCCACATCAAACGTGAAAGGAGCCTTGATTTCCTTGATGGCACTCCAGAGAAAACCCAAGATCACTGTCTCAAGTCTAGAGGGATCCTGAGGTCACTGGAGCAACACGAAAGGGCTCCGTGGACCCCAAATCAAGTCGAGATGAGAGCTTATTCCCTGGCTTAGACTCAAGAGGAATCCCAACTTTCCACAAGCACCTCAAGAGGAGATTTCTCTCAGTTACAGGTATGTGAGATGGACCCTGAGTTTGTGGCCTCAAGGGGAATGGACACCGAGATGCTCTGACTCTAATTAAGGCTGGATATCCCTGCGGTGAATTGAATGCAGGCTCGTCTTGCATCTCCCAAGAAGAAGGGATGTCTGAATCCCCTGTGGAGACCACAGAGAAAGACCTAGTTATCCGCCTCATCGCGACCGGAGGCCTCACATCCTTTGAAAACTCGAGAGGTCCGCGGAGATCAAGGCTTCCAAAGGAGACAATGCCTGACTCCTCTTGAAAATGGATAGGAGTCCCAGGATCCCTTTGGCACGTGGAAAGGGACCCTGGGTCTTCCGCCTCACGTGGAGACGCGTCCCAATTGCCATGCCAAGATTCGAGGAGAATCCCGAGGTGTCCCTCGCACCTAGGCAGGAGTCCTGACGTCGCTGAACAAACACGTGTGTGGAAGGGCCCTCCCCGTCGTAACTCGAGAATATACTACAGGTTCCGGCCGCAACTCGAGAAAAACCATGAGACTTACCCCTCGCCGCGAGATGAGGCCCGATTCCCCTGCACTGCGTGGAGAGCAATTCCGTGTTCCACATCAAACGTGAAAGGAGCCTTGATTTCCTTGATGGCACTCCAGAGAAAACCCAAGATCACTGTCTCAAGTCTAAAGGGATCCTGAGGTCACTGGAACAACACGAAAGGGCTCCGTGGACCCCAAATCAACTCAAGATGAGAGCTTAGTCCCTGGCTTCGACTCAAGAGGAATACCAACTTTCCACAAACACCTCAAGAGGAGGCTTCTCTCAGCTACAGGTATGTGAGATGGACCCTGAGTTTGTGGCTTCAAGTGGAATGGACACCGAGATGCTCTGACTCTAATTAAGGCTTGATATGCCTGCAGTGAATTGAATGCAGGCTCGTCTTGCATCTCCCAAGACGAAGGGATGTCTGAATCCCCTGTGGAGACCACAAAGAAAGAACTAATTCTCCGCCTCATCGCGACCGGAGGCCTCACATCCTTTGAAAACTCGAGAGGTCTGCGGAGGTCAATGCTTCCAAAGGAGACGATGCCTGACTCCTCTTGAAATTGGATAGGAGTCCCAGGATCCCTGTGGCACGTGGAAAGGGACCCTGGGTCTCCCGCCTCACGTGGAGACGCGACCCAATTGCCATGCCAAGACTCGAGGAGAATCCCGAGGTGTCCCTCGCACCTAGGCAGGAGCCCTGACGTCGCTAAACAAACACATGTCTGGAAGGGCCCTCCCTGTCGTAACTCGAGAATATACCCCAGGTTCCGACCGCATCTCGAGAAAAACCATGAGACTTCCCCCTCACCGCGACATGAGGCCCGATTCCCCTGCACTGCGTGCAGAGCAATTCCGTGTTCCACATCAAACGTTAATGGAGCCTTGATTTCCTTGATGGCACTCCAGAGAAAAGCCAAGATCACTGTCACAAGTCTAGAGGGATCCTGAGGTCACTGGAGCAACACGAAAGGGCTCCGTGGACCCCAAATCAACTCGAGATGAGATCTTAGTCCCTGGCTTCGACTCAAGAGGAATACCAACTTTCCACAAGCACCTCAAGAGGAGGCTTCTCTCAGCTACAGGTATGTGAGAGGGAAACTGAGTTTCTGGCCTCAAGTGGAATGGACACCGAGATGCTCTGACTCGAAGTAAGGCCGGATATCCCTGCAGTGAATTGAATGCAGGCTCGTCTTGCATCTCCAAAGACGAAGGGATGTCTGAATCCCCTGTGGAGACCACAGAGAAAGAACTAGTCCTCCGCCTCATCGCCACCGGAGGCCTCACATACTTTGAAAACTCGAGAGGTCCGCGGAGATCAATGCTTCCAAAGGAGACGATGCCTGACTCCTCTTGTAAATGGATAGGAGTCCCAGGATCCCTGTGGCTCGTGGAAAGGGACCCTTGGTCTCCCGCGTCATATGAAGAGGCGTCCCAATTGCCATGCCAAGACTCGAGGAGAACCCTGAGGTGTCCCTCGCACCTAGGCAGCAGTCCTTACTTCGCTGAAGAAACACGTGTCTGGAAGGGCCCTCCCCGTCGTAACTCGAGAATATACCCCAGGTTCCGGCCGCAAACCGAGAAAAACCATTAGAGTTCCCCCTCGCCGCGAGATGAGGCCCGATTCCCCTGCACTGCATGCAGAGCAATTCCGTGTTCCACATCAAACGTGAAAGGAGCCTTGATTTCCTTGATGGCACTCCAGAGAAAACCCAAGATCACTGTCTCAAGTCTAGAGGGATCCTGAGGTCACTGGAGCAACAAGAAAGGGCTCCGTGGAAAACAAGTCAACTCGAGATGAGAGCTTAGTCCCTGGCTTCGACTCAAGAGGAATACCAACTTTCCACAAGCACCTCAAGAGGAGGCTTCTCTCAGCTACAGGTATGTGAGAGGGACCCTGAGTTTGTGGCCTCAAGTGGAATGGACACCGAGATGCTCTGACTAGAAGTAAGGCCGGATATCTCTGCATTGAATTGAAAGCAGGCTAGTCTTTCATCTCCCAAGACGAAGGGATGTCTGAATCCCCTGTGGAGACCACAGAGAAAGAAATAGTTCTCCACCTCATCGCTACCAAAGGCCTCACATCCTTTGAAAATTCGAGAGGTCCGCGGAGATCAATGCTTCGAAAGGAAACGATGCCTGACTCCTCTTGAAAATAGATAGGAGTCCCAGGATCCCTGTGGCACGTGGAAAGGGAGCCTAGGTCTCCCGCCTCACGTGGAGACGCGTCCCAATTGCCATGCCAAGCCTCGGGGAAATACCGAGGTGTCCATCGAACGTAGGCATTGGTTCTGACGTCGCTGAACAAACACGTGTCTGGAAGGGCACCCCCCGTCGTAACTCGAGAATATACCCCAGGTTCCGGCCGCAACTCGAGAAAAACCATAAGACTTCCCCCTCGCCGTGAGATGAGGACCGATTCCCCTGCACTGCGTGCAGAGCAATTCCGTGTTCCACATCAAACGTGAAAGGAGCCTTGATTTCCTTGATGGCACTCCAGAGAAAACCCAAGATCACTGTCTCAAGTATAGAGGGATCCTGAGGTCAATGGAGCAACACGAAAGGGCTCCGTGGACCCCAAATCAACTCGAGATGAGAGCTTAGTCCCTGGCTTCAACTCAAGGGGAATACCAACTTTCAACAAGCACGTCAAGAGGAGGCTTCTCTCAGCTACAGGTATGTGAGAGGGACCATGAGTTTCTGGCCTCAAGTGGAATGGAAACCGAGATGCTCTGACTCGAAGTAAGGACAGATATCCCTGCAGTGAATTGGATGCAGGCTCGTCTTCCATCTTCCAAGACGAAGGGATGTCTGAATCCCCTGAGGAGACCACAGAGAAAGATCTAGTTCTCGCCACATTGCGCCCGGAGTACTCACATCGTTTGAAAACTCGAGAGGTCCGCAGAGATCAATGCTTCCAAAGGAGACGATGCCTGACTCCTGTTGAAAATGGATAGGAGTCCCAGGATCCCTGTGGCACGTGGAAAGGGATCCTGGGTCTCCCGCGTCACGTGGAGACGCGTCCCAATTGCCATGCCAAGATTCGAGGAGAATCCTGAGGTGTCCCTCACACCTAGGCAGGAGTTCTGACGTCGCTGAACAAACACGTGTCTGGAAGGGCCCTCCCCGTCGTAACTCGAGAATATACCCCAGGTTCTGGCTGCAACTCGAGAAAAACCATGAGACTTCCCCCTCGCCGCGAGATGAGGCCCGATTCCCCTGCACTGCGTGCAGAGCAACTCCGTGTTCCCCATCAAACGTGAAAGGATACTTGATTTCCTTGATGGCACTCCAGAGAAAACCCAAGATCACTGTCTCAAGTCTAGAGAGATCCTGAGGTCACTGTAGCAACACGAAAGGGCTCCGTGGACCCCAAATCAACTCGAGATGAGACCTTAGTCTCTGGATTCGACTCAAGAGGAATACCAACTTTCCACAATCACCTCAAGAGGAGGCTTCTCTCAGCTACAGGTATGTGAGAGGGACCCTGAGTTTGTGGCCTCAAGTGGAATGGACACCGAGATGCTCTGACTCGAAGTAAGGCCGGATATCCCGGCAGTGAATTGAATGCAGGCTCGTCTTGCATCTCCCAAGACGAAGTGATGTTTGATTCCCCTGTGGAGACCACAGAGAAAGAACTAGTCCTCCGCCTCTTCGCGACCGGAGGCCTCACATCCTTTGAAAACTCGAGAGGTCCGCGGAGATCAATGCTTCCAAAGGAGACGATGACTGACTCCTCTTGTAAATGGATAGGAGTCCCAGGATCCCTGTGGCTCGTGGAAAGGGACACTGGGTCTCCCGCCTCACATGGAGAGGCGTCCCAATTGCCATGCCAAGACACGAGGAGAACCCCGAGGTGTCCATCGCACCTAGGCAGGAGTCCTCACTTCGCTGAACAAACAGGTGTCTGGAAGGGCCCTCCCCGTCGTAACTCGAGAATATACCCCAGGTTCCGGCCGCAACTCGAGAAAAACCATTAGAGTTCCCCCTCGCCGCGAGATGAGGCCCGATTCCCCTGCACTGCGTGCAGAGCAATTCCGTGTTCCACATCAAACGTGAAAGGAGCCTTGATTTCCTTGATGGCACTCCAGAGAAAACCCAAGATCACTGTCTCAAGTCTAGAGGGATCCTGAGGTCACTGGAGCAACACGAAAGGGCTCCGTGGACCCCAAATCAAGTCGAGATGAGAGCTTATTCCCTGGCTTAGACTCAAGAGGAATCCCAACTTTCCACAAGCACCTCAAGAGGAGATTTCTCTCAGTTACAGGTATGTGAGAGGGACCCTGAGTTTGTGACCTCAAGTGGAATGGACACCGAGATGCTCTGACTCGAAGTAAGGCCGGATATCCCTGCAGTGAATTGAATGCAGGCTCGTCTTGCAACTCCCAAGACGAAGGGATGTCTGAATCCACTGTGGAGAACACCGAGAAAGACCCAGTCCTCCGCCTCATCGCGACCGTAGGCCTCACATCCTTTGAAAACTTGAGAGGTCCGTGGAGATCAATGCTTCCAAAGGAGTCGATGCCTGACTCCTCTTGAAAATGGATAGGAGTCCCAGAATCCCTGTGGCACGTGGAAAGGGACCCCGGGTCTCCCGCCTCACGTGGAGACGCGTCCCAATTGCCATGCCAAGACTCGAGGAGAATCCCGAGGTGTCCCTCGCACCTAGGCAGGAGTCCTGACGTAGCTGAACAAACAGGTGTCTGGAAGGGCCCTCCCCGTCGTAACTCGAGAATATACCCCAGGTTCCGGCCGCAACTCGAGAAAAACCATGAGACTTCCCCCTCGCCGCGAGATGAGGCCTGATTCCCCTGCACTGCGTGCAGAGCAATTCCGTGTTCCACATCAAACGTGAAAGGAGCCTTGATTTCCTTGATGGCACTCCAGAGAAAACCCAAGATCACTGTCTCAAGTCTAGAGGGATCCTGAGGTCACTGGAGCAACACGAAAGGGCTCCGTGGACCCCAAATCAAGTCGAGATGAGAGCTTATTCCCTGGCTTAGACTCAAGAGGAATCCCAACTTTCCACAAGCACCTCAAGAGGAGATTTCTCTCAGTTACAGGAATGTGAGATGGACCCTGAGTTTGTGGCCTCAAGTGGAATGGACACCGAGATGCTCTGACTCTAATTAAGGCTGGATATCCCTGCAGTGAATTGAATGCAGGCTCGTCTTGCATCTCCCAAGACGAAGGGATGTCTGAATCCCCTGTGGAGACCACAAATAAAGACCTAATTCTCCGCCTCATCGCGACCGGAGGCCTCACATCCTTTGAAAACTCGAGAGGTTCGCGGAGATAAATGCTTCCAAAGGAGACGATGCCTGACTCCTCTTGAAAATGGATAGGAGTCCCAGGATCCGTGTGGCACGTGGAAAGGGACACTGGGTCTCCCGCCTCACGTGGAGACGCGTCCCCATTGCCATGCCAAGACTCGAGGAGAATCCCGAGGTGTCCTCCCACCTAGGCAGGAGTCCTGACGTTGCTGAACAAACACGTGTCTGGAAGGGCCCTCCCCGTCGTAACTCGAGAATATACCCCAGGTTCCGGCCGCAACTCGAGAAAAACCATGAGACTTCCCCCTCGCCGCGAGAAGAGGCCCGATTCCCCTGCACTGCGTGCAGAGCAATTCCGTGTTCCACATCAAACGTGAAAGGAGCCTTGATTTCCTTGATGGCACTCCAGAGAAAACCCAAGATCACTGTCTCAATTCTAGAGGGATCCTGAGGTCACTGGAGCAACACGAAATTTCTCCGTGGACCCCAAATCAACTTGAGATGAGAGCTTAGTCCCTGGCTTCGACTGAAGAGGAATACCAACTTTCCACAAGCACCTCAAGAGGAGGCTTCTCTCAGGTACAGGTATGTGAGAGGGACCCTGAGTTTGTGGCCTCAAGTGGAATGGACACCGAGATACTCTGACTCGAAATAAGGCCGGATATCCCTGCAGTGAATTGAATGCAGGCTCGACTTGCATCTCCAAAGACGAAGGGATGTCTGAATCCCCTGTGGAGACGACAGAGAAAGACCTAGTCCTCCGCCTCATCGCGACCGGAGGCCTCACATCCTTTGAAAACTCGACAGGTCTGCGGAGATCAATGCTTCCAAAGGAGACGATGCCTGACTCCTCTTGAAAATGGATAGGAGTCCCAGGATCCCTGTGGCACGTGGAAAGGGACCCCGGGTCTCCCGCCTCACGTGGAGACTCGTCCCAATTGCCATGCCAAGACTCGAGGAGAATCCCGAGGTGTCCCTCGCACCTAGGCAGGAGTCCTGACGTAGCTGAACAAACAGGTGTCTGGAAGGGCCCTCCCCGTCGTAACTCGAGAATATACCCCAGGTTCCGGCCGCAACTCGAGAAAAACCATGAGACTTCCCCCTCGCCGCGAGATGAGGCCTGATTCCCCTGCACTGCGTGCAGAGCAATTCCGTGTTCCACATCAAACGTGAAAGGAGCCTTGATTTCCTTGATGGCACTCCAGAGAAAACCCAAGATCACTGTCTCAAGTCTAGAGGGATCCTGAGGTCACTGGAGCAAAAGGAAAGGGCTCCGTGGACCCCAAATCAACTCGAGATGAGAGATTAGTTCCTGGCTTTGACTCAAGAGGAATACCAACTTTCCACCAGCACCTCAAGAGGAGGTTTCTCTCAGCTACAGGTTTGTGAGAGGGACCCTGAGTTTGTGGCCTCAAGTGGAATGGACACCGAGATGCTCTGACTCGAAGTAAGGCCGGATATCCCTGCAGTGAATTGAATGCAGGCTCGTCTCGCATCTCCCAAGAAGAAGGGATGTCTGAATCCCCTGTGGAGACCACAGAGAAAGACCTAGTTCTCCGCCTCATCGCGACCGGAGGCCTCACATCCTTTGAAAACTCGAGAGGTCCGCGGAGATCAAGGCTTCCAAAGGAGACAATGCCTGACTCCTCTTGAAAATGGATAGGAGTCCCAGGATCCCTGTGGCACGTGGAAAGGGACCCTGGGTCTTCCGCCTCACGTGGAGACGCGTCCCAATTGCCATGCCAAGATTCGAGGAGAATCCCGAGGTGTCCCTCGCACCTAGGCAGGAGTCCTGACGTCGCTGAACAAACACGTGTGTGGAAGGGCCCTCCCCGTCGTAACTCGAGAATATACTACAGGTTCCAGCCGCAACTCGAGAAAAACCATGAGACTTACCCCTCGCCGCGAGATGAGGCCCGATTCCCCTGCACTGCGTGCAGAGCAATTCCGTGTTCCACATCAAACGTGAAAGGAGCCTTGATTTCCTTGATGGCACTCCAGAGAAAACCCAAGATCACTGTCTCAAGTCTAGAGGGATCCTGAGGTCACTGGAGCAACACGAAAGGTTTCCGTGGACCCCAAATCGACTCGAGATGAGAGCTTAGTCCCTGGCTTCGACTCAAGAGGAATACCAACTTTTCACAAGCACCTCAAGAGGAGGCTTCTCTCAGCTACAGGTATGTGAGAGGGACCCTGAGTTTGTCGCCTCAAGTGGAATGGACCCCGAGATACTTTGACTCGAAATAAGGCCGGATATCCCTGCAGTGAATTAAATGCAGCCTCGTCTTGCATCTCCCAAGACGAAGGGATGTCTGAATCCCCTGTGGAGACCACAGAGAAAGACCTAGTCCTCCGCCTCAACGCGACCGGAGGCCTCACATCCTTTGAAAACTCGAGAGGTCCGCGGAGATCAATGCTTCCAAAGGAGACGATGCCTGACTCCTCTTGAAAATGGATAGTATTCCCAGGATCCCTGTGGCACGTGGAAAGGGACCCTGGGTCTCCCGCCTCACGTGGACGCGTCCAATTGCCATGCCAAGACTCGAGGAGAATCCCGAGGTGTCCCTCGCACCTAGGCAGGAGTCCTGACGTCGCTGAACAAACACGTGTCTGGAAGGGCCCTCCCCGTCGTAACTCGAGAATATACCCCAGGTTCCGGCCGCAACTCGAGAAAAACCATGCGACTTCCCCATCGCCGCGAGATGAGGCCCGATTTCCCTGCGCTGCATGCAGAGCAATTCCGTGTTCCACATCAAACGTGAAAGGAGCCTTGATTTTCTTGATGGCACTTCAGAGAAAACCCAAGATCACTGTCTCAAGTCTAGAGGGATCCTGAGGTCACTGTAGCAACAAGAAAGGGATCCGTGGACCACAAATTAACTCGAGATGAGAGCTTAGTCCCTGGCTTCGACTAAAGAGGAATACCAACTTTCCACAAGCACCTCAAGAGGAGGCTTCTCTCAGCTACAGGTATCTGAGAGGGACCCTGAATTTGTGGCCTCAAGTGGAATGGACACCGAGATGCTCTGACTCGAAGTAAGGCCGGATATCCCTGCAGTGAATTGAATGCAGGCTCGTCTTGCATCTCCCAAGAAGAAGGGATGTCTGAATCCCCTGTGGAGACCACAGAGAAAGACCTAGTTCTCCGCCTCATCGCGACCGGAGGCCTCACATCCTTTGAAAACTCGAGAGGTCCGCGGAGATCAAGGCTTCCAAAGGAGACAATGCCTGACTCCTCTTGAAAATGGATAGGAGTCCCAGGATCCCTGTGGCACGTGGAAAGGGACCCTGGGTCTTCCGCCTCACGTGGAGACGCGTCCCAATTGCCATGCCAAGATTCGAGGAGAATCCCGAGGTGTCCCTCGCACCTAGGCAGGAGTCCTGACGTCGCTGAACAAACACGTGTGTGGAAGGGCCCTCCCCGTCGTAACTCGAGAATATACTACAGGTTCCGGCCGCAACTCGAGAAAAACCATGAGACTTACCCCTCGCCGCGAGATGAGGCCCGTTTCCCCTGCACTGCGTGCAGAGCAATTCCGTGTTCCACATCAAACGTGAAAGGAGCCTTGATTTCCTTGATGGCACTCCAGAGAAAACCCAAGATCACTGTCTCAAGTCTAGAGGGATCCTGAGGTCACTGGAGCAACACGAAAGGTTTCCGTGGACCCCAAATCGACTCGAGATGAGAGCTTAGTCCCTGGCTTCGACTCAAGAGGAATACCAACTTTTCACAAGCACCTCAAGAGGAGGCTTCTCTCAGCTACAGGTATGTGAGAGGGACCCTGAGTTTGTCGCCTCAAGTGGAATGGACCCCGAGATACTTTGACTCGAAATAAGGCCGGATATCCCTGCAGTGAATTAAATGCAGCCTCGTCTTGCATCTCCCAAGACGAAGGGATGTCTGAATCCCCTGTGGAGACCACAGAGAAAGACCTAGTCCTCCGCCTCAACGCGACCGGAGGCCTCACATCCTTTGAAAACTCGAGAGGTCCGCGGAGATCAATGCTTCCAAAGGAGACGATGCCTGACTCCTCTTGAAAATGGATAGTATTCCCAGGATCCCTGTGGCACGTGGAAAGGGACCCTGGGTCTCCCGCCTCACGTGGACGCGTCCAATTGCCATGCCAAGACTCGAGGAGAATCCCGAGGTGTCCCTCGCACCTAGGCAGGAGTCCTGACGTCGCTGAACAAACACGTGTCTGGAAGGGCCCTCCCCGTCGTAACTCGAGAATATACCCCAGGTTCCGGCCGCAACTCGAGAAAAACCATGCGACTTCCCCATCGCCGCGAGATGAGGCCCGATTTCCCTGCGCTGCATGCAGAGCAATTCCGTGTTCCACATCAAACGTGAAAGGAGCCTTGATTTTCTTGATGGCACTTCAGAGAAAACCCAAGATCACTGTCTCAAGTCTAGAGGGATCCTGAGGTCACTGTAGCAACAAGAAAGGGATCCGTGGACCACAAATTAACTCGAGATGAGAGCTTAGTCCCTGGCTTCGACTAAAGAGGAATACCAACTTTCCACAAGCACCTCAAGAGGAGGCTTCTCTCAGCTACAGGTATCTGAGACGGACCCTGAATTTGTGGCCTCAAGTGGAATGGACACTGACATGCTCTGACTCAAAGTAAGGCCGGATATCCCAACAGTGAATTGAATGCAGGCTCGTCTTGGATCTCCCAAGACGAAGGGATGTCCGAATCCCCTGTGGAGACCACAGAGAAAGACCTAGTTCTCTGCTTCATCACGAGCAGAGGCCTCACATCCTTTGAAAACTCGAGAGGTCCGCGGAGATCAATGCTTCCAAAGGAGCCGATGCCTGACTCCTCTTGAAAAGGGATAGGAGTCCCAGGATGCCTGTGGCACGTGGAAAGGGACACAGGGACTCCCGCCACACGTGGAGACGAGTCCCAATTGTCATGCCAAGACTCGAGGAGAATCCCGAGTTGTCCCTCGCACCTAGGCCCGAGTCCTGACGTCGCTGAACAAACACGTGTCTGGAAGGGCCCTCCTCATCGTAACTCGAGAATATACCCCTGGTTCCGGCCGCAACTAGAGAAAAACCATGAGACTTCCACCTCGACACGAGATGAGGCACGATTCCCCTGTACTGCGTGCAGAGCAATTCCGTGTTCCACATCAAACGTGAAAGGAGCCTTGATTTCCTTGATGGC
Source organism: Dama dama (assembly GCF_033118175.1). Lineage (NCBI taxonomy): Eukaryota > Metazoa > Chordata > Mammalia > Artiodactyla > Cervidae > Dama > Dama dama. The sequence goes on along the minus strand of NW_026870898.1, from coordinate 2,063,307 downwards.
ACTCCAGAGAAAACCCAAGATCCCTGTCTCACGTCTAGAGGGATCCTGAGGTCACTGGAGCAACACGAAAGGGTTCCGTGGAAACCAAATCAACTCGAGATGAGAGCTTAGTCCCTGGCTTCGACTCAAGAGGAATACCAACTTTCCACAAGCACCTCAAGAGGAGGCTTCTCTCAGCTACAGGTATGTGAGAGGGACCCTGAGTTTGTGGCCTCAAGTGGAATGGACACCGAGATGCTCTGACTCGGAGTAAGGCCGGATATCCCTGCAGTGAATTGAATGCAGGCTCGTCTTGCATCTCCCAAGACGAAGGGATGTCTGAATCCCCTGTGGAGACCACAGAGAAAGACCTAGTTCTCCGCCTCATCGCGACCTGAGGCCTCTCATCCTTTGAAAACTCGAGAGGTCCGTGGAGATCAATGCTTCCAAAGGAGACGATGCCTGACTCCTCTTGAAAATGGATAGGAGTCCCAGGATCCCTGTGGCACGTGGAAAGGGACCCTGGGTCTCGCGCCTCACGTGGAGACGCGTCCCAATTTCCATGCCAAGACTCGAGGAGAATCCCGAGGTGTCCCTCGCACCTAGGCAGGAGTCCTGACGTCGCTGAACAAACACGTGTCTGGAAGGGCCCTCCCCGTTGTAACTCGAGAATATATCCCAGGTTCCGGCCGCAACTCGAGAATAACCATGAGACTTCCCCCTCACCGCGAGATGAGGCCCGATTCCCCTGCACTGCGTGCAGAGCAATTCCGTGTTCCACATCAAATGTGAAAGGAGCCTTGATTTCCTTGATGGCACTCCAGAGAAAACCCAAGATCACTGTCTCAAGTCTAGAGGGATCCTGAGGTCACTGGAGCAACAGGAAAGGGCTCCGTGGACCCCAAATCAACTCGAGATGAGAGCTTAGTCCCTGGCTTCGACTCAAGAGGAATACCAACTTTCCACAAGCACCTCAAGAGGAGGCTTCTCTCAGCTACAGGTAGGTGAGAGGGACCCTGAGTTTGTGGCCTCAATTGGAATGGACACCGAGATGCTCTGACTGAAAGTAAGGCCGGATATCCCTGCAGTGAATTGAATGCAGGCTCGTCTTCCATCTCCCAAGACGAAGGGTTGTCTGAATCCCCTGTGGAGACCACAGAGAAAGACCTAGTCCTCCGCCTCAACGCGACCGGAGGCCTGACATCCTTTGAAAACTCGAGAGGTCCGCGGAGATCAATGCTTCCAAAGGAGACAATGCCTGGCGCCTCTTGAAAATAGATAGGAGTCCCAGGATCCCTGTGGCCCGTGGAAAGGGAACCTGGGTCTCCCGCCTCACGTGGAGACGCGTCCCAATTGCCATGCCAAGACTCGAGGAAAATCCCGAGTTTTCCCTCGCACCTAGGCAGGAGTCCTGACGTCGCTGAACAAACACGTGTCTGGAAGGGCTCTCCCCGTCGTAACTCGAGAATATACCCCAGGTTCCGGCCGCAACTCGAGAAAAACCATGAGACTTCCCCCTCGCCGCGAGATGAGGCGCGATTCCCCTGCACTGCGTGCAGAGCAATTCCGTGTTCCACATCAAACGTTAAAGGAGCCTTGATTTCCTTGGTGGCACTCCAGAGAAAACCCAAGATCACTGTCTCAAGTCTAGAGGGATCCTGAGATCACTGGAGCAACACAAAAGGTCTGGGTGGACCCCAAATCAACTCGAGATGAGAGCTTACTCCCTGGATTCGACTCAAGTGGAATACCAACTTTCCACAAGCACCTCAAGAGGAGGCTTCTCTCAGCTACAGGTATGTGAGAGGGACCCTGAATGTGTGGCCTCAAGTGGAATGGACACCGAGATGCTCTGACTCGAAGTAAGGCCGGATATCCCTGCAGTGAATTGAATGCAGGCTCGTCTTGTATCTCCCAAGACGAAGGGTTGTCTGAATCCCCTGTGGAGACCACAGAGAAAGACCTAGTCCTCCGCCTCAACGCGACCGGAGGCCTCACATCCTTTGAAAACTCGAGAGGTCCGCGGAGATCAACGCTTCCAAAGGAGACAATGCCTGACTCTTCTTGAAAATGGATAGGAGTCCCAGGATCCCTGTGGCACGTGGAAAGGGACCCTGGGTCTCGCGACTCACGTGGAGACGCGTCCCAATTGCCATGCCAAGACTCGAGGAGAATCCCGAGGTGTCCCTCGCACCTAGGCAGGAGTCTTGACGTCGCTGAACAAACACATGTCTGGAAGGGCACTCCCCGTCGTAACTCGAGAATATACCCCAGGTTCCGGCCGCAACTTGAGAAAAACCATGAGACATCCCCCTTGCCACTAGATGAGGCCCGATTCCCCTGCACTGCGTGCAGAGCAATTCCGTGTTCCACATCAAACGTGAAAGGAGCCTTGATTTCCTTGATGGCACTCCAGAGAAAACCCAAGATCACTGTCTCAAGTCTAGAGGGATCCTGAGGTCACTGTACCAACACGAAAGGGCTCTGTGGACCCCAAATCAACTCGAGATGAGAGCTTAGTCCCTGGCTTCGAGTCAAGAGGAATACCAACTTTCCACAAGCACCTCAAGAGGAGGCTTCTCTCAGCTACAGGTATGTGAGAGGGACCCTGAGTTTGTGGTCTCAAGTGGAATGGACACCGAGAGGCTCTGACTCGAAGTAAGGCCGGATATCCCTGCAGTGAATTGAATGCAGGCTCGTCTTGCATCTCCCAAGATAAAGGGATGTCTGAATCCCCTGTGGAGACCACAGAGAAAGACCTAGTTCTCCGCCTCATCGCGACCGGAGGCCTCATATCCTTTGAAAACTCGAGAGGTCCGCGGAGATCAATGCTTGCAAAGGAGACGATGCCTGACTCCTCTTGAAAATGGATAGGAGTCCCAGGATCCCTGTGGCACGTGGCAAGGGACCCTGGGTCTCCCGCCTCACGTGGAGACGCGTCCCAATTGCCATGCCAAGACTCGAGGAGAATCCCGACGTGTCCCTCGCACCTAGGCAGGAGTCCTGACGTCGCTGAACAAACACGAGTCTGGAAGGGGACTCCCCGTCGTAACTCGAGAATATACCCCAGGTTCCGGCCGCAACTCGAGAAAAACCGTGACACTTCCCACTCGCCGAGAGAAGAGGCGCGATTCCCCTGCACTGCGTGCAGAGCAATTCCGTGTTCAACATCAAACGTGAAAGGAGCCTTGATTTCCTTGATGGCACACCAGAGAAAACCCAAGATCACTGTCTCAAGTCTAGAGGGATCCTGAGGTCACTGGAGCAACACGAAAGGGCTCCGTGGACCCCAAATCAACTGGAGATGAGAGCTTAGGCCCTGGCTTCGATTCAAGAGGAATAGCAACTTTCCTCAAGCACCTCAAGAGGAGGCTTCTCTCAGCTACAGGTATGTGAGAGGGACCCTGAGTTTGTGGCCTCAGGTGGAATGGACACCGAGATGCTCTGACTCGAAGTAAGGCCGGATATCCCTGCAGTGAATTGAATGCAGGCTCGACTTGCATCTCCCAAGACGAAGGGATGTCTGAATCCCCTGTGGAGACCAAAGAGAAAGACCTAGTTCTCCGCCACATCGCGACCGGAGGCCTCACATCCTTTGAAAACTCGAGAGGTCTGCGGAGATCAATGCATCCAACGGAGACGATGCCTGACTCCTCTTGAAAATGGATAGGAGTCCCAGGATCACTGTGGCACGTGGAAAGGGACCCTGGGTCTACCGCCTCACATGGAGACGCGTCCCAATAGCCATGCCAAGATTCGAGGAGGATCCCGAGGTGTCCCTCGCACCTAGGCAGGAGTCCTGACGTCGCTGAACAAACACGTGTCTGGAAGGGCCCTCCCCGTCGTAACTCGAGAATATACCCCAGGTTCCAGCCACAACTCGAGAAAAACCATGAGACTTCCCCCTCGCCGCGAGATGAGGCCCGATTCCCCTGCACTGTGTGCAGAGCAATTCCGTGTTCCACATCAAACGAGAAAAAAGCCTTGATTTCCTTGATGGCACTCCAGAGAAAACCCAAGATCACTGTCTCAAGTCTAGAGGGATCCTGAGGTCACTGTAGCAACACGAAAGTGCTCCGTGGACCCCAAATCAACTCGAGATGAGAGCTTAGTCCCTGGCTTCGACTCAAGAGGAATACCAACTTTCCACAAGCACCTCAAGAGGAGGCTTCTCTCAGCTACAGGTATGTGAGAGGGACCCTGAGTTTGTGGCCTCCAGTGGAATGAACACGGAGAAGCTCTGACTCGAAGTTAGGCTGGATATCCCTGCAGTGAATTGAATGTAGGCTCGTCTTGCATCTCCCAAGACGAAGGGATGTCTGAATCCCCTGTGGAGACCACAGACAAAGACCGAGTTCTCCGCCTCATTGCGACCAGAAGCCTCACATCCTTTGAGAACTTGAAAGGTCTGCGGAGATCAATGATTCTAAAGGAGACGATGCCTGACTCCTCTTGCAAATAGATAGGAGTCCCAGGATCCCTGTGGCACGTGGAAAGGGACCCTGGGTCTCCCGCCTCACGTGGAGACGCGTCCCAATCGCCATGGCAAGACTCGAGGAGAATACCGAGGTGTCCCTCACACCTAGGCAGGAGTCCTGATGTCGCTGAACAAACACGTGTCTGGAAGGGTCCTCCCCGTCGTAATCGAGAATATACCCCAGGTTCCGGCCACAACTCGAGAAAAACCATGAGACTTCCCCCTAGCCGCGAGATGAGGCCCGATTCCCCTGCACTGCGTGCAGAGCAATTCCGTGTTCCACATCAAACGTAAACGGAGCCTTGATTTCCTTGATGGCACTCCAGAGAAAACCCAAGATCACTGTCTCAAGTCTAGAGGGATCCTGAGGTCACTGGAGCAACATGAAAGGGCTCCGTGGACCCCAAATCAACTCGTGATGAGAGCCTAATCCCTGGCTTCGACTCAAGAGGAATACCAACTTTCCACAAGCACCTCAAGAGGAGGCTTCCTTCAGCTACAAGTATGTGAGAGGGACCCTGAGTTTGTGGCCTCAAGTGGAATGGACACCGAGATCTCTGACTCGAAGTTAGGCCAGATATCCCTGCATTGAATTGAATGTAGGCTCGTCTTGCATCTCCCAAGACGAAGGGATGTCTGAATCCCCTGTGGAGACCACAGTTAAAGACCTAGTTCTCCGCCTCATCGCGACCGGACGCCTCACATCCTTTGAAAACTCGAGAGGTCCGCGGAGATAAATGCTTCCAAAGGAGACGATGCCTGAGTCCTCTTGAAAATGGATAGGAGTCCCAGGATCCCTGTGGCACGTGGAAAGGGACACTGGGTCTCCTGCCTCACGTGGAGACGCGTCCCAATTGCCATGCCAAGACTCGAGGAGAATCCGGAGGTGTCCCTCGCACCTAGGCAGGAGTCCTGACATCACTGAACAAACACGTGTCTGGAAGGGCCCTCCCCGTCGTAACTCGAGAATATACCCCAGATTCCGGCCGCAACTTGAGGAAAACCATGAGACTTCCCCCTCGCCACGAGATGAAGCCCGATTCCCCTGCAATGCCTGCAGAGCAATTCCGTGTTCCACATCAAACATGAAAGGAGCCTTGATTTCCTTGATGGCACTCCAGAGAAAACCCAAGATGACTGTCTCATGTCTAGAGGGATCCTGAGGTCACTGGAGCAACATGAAAGGGCTCCGTGGACCCCAAATCAACTCGAGATGAGAGCTTAGTGTCTGGCTTCGACTCAAGAGGAATACCAACTTTCCACAAGCACCTCAAGAGGAGGCTTCTCTCAGCTACAGGTATATGAGAGGGACCCTGAGTTTGTGTCCTCAAGTGGAATGGACACTGAGATGCTCTGACTCGAAGTAAGGCCGGATATCCCTGCAGTGAATTGAATGCAGGCTCGTCTTGCATCTACCAAGACGAAGGGATGTCTGAATCCCCTGTGGAGGCCGCAGAGAAAGTCCTAGTCCTCCGCCTCAACGCGACCGGAGGCCTCACATCCTTTGAAAACTCGAGAGGTCCGCGGAGATCAATGCTTCCAAAGGAGACGATGCCTGACTCCTCTTGAAAATGGATAGGAGTCCCAGGATCCCTGTGGCACGTGGAAAGGGACCCTGGGTCTCCCGCCTCACGTGGAGACGCGTCCCAATTGCCATGCCAAGAATCGAAGAGAATCCCGAGGTGTCCCTCGCACTTAGGCAGGAGTCCTGACGTCGCTGAACAAACACGAGTCTGGAAGGGCCCTCCACGTCGTAAATCGAGAATATACCCCAGGTTCCGGCCGCAACTCGAGAAAAACCATGAGACTTCACCCTCGCCGCGAGATGAGGCCCGATTCCCCTGCCCTGCATGCAGAGCAATTCCGTGTTCCACATCAAACGTGAAAGGAGCCTTGATTTCCTTGATGGCACTCCAGAGAAAACCCAAGATCACTGTCTCAAGTCTAGAGGGATCCTGAGGTCACTGGAGCAACAGGAAAGGGCTCCGTGGACCCCAAATCAACCTGAGATGAGAGCTTAGTCCCTGGCTTCTACTCAAGAGGAATACCAACTTTCCACAAGCACCTCAAGAGGAGGTTCTCTCAGCTACAGGTATGTGAGAGGGACCCTGAGTTTGTGGCCTCAAGTAGAATGGACACCGAGATGCTCTGACTCGAAATAAGCCCGGATATCCCTGCAGTGAATTGAATGCAGGCTCGTATTGCAACTCCGAAGACGAAGGGATGACTGAATCCCCTGTGGAGACCACAGAGAAAGACCTAGTCCTCCGCCTCATCGCGACCGGAGACCTCACATCCTTTGAAAACTCGAGAGGTCCGCGGAGATCAATGCTTCCAAAGGAGACGATGCCTGACTCCTCTTGAAAATGGATAGGAGTCCCAGGATCCCTGTGCCACGTGGAAAGGGACCCTGGGTCTCCCGCCTCACGTGGACACGCGACCCAATTGCCATGTCAAGACTTGAGAAGAATCCCGAGGTGTCCCTAGCACCTAGGCAGGAGTCCTGACGTCGCTGAACAAACACGTGTCTGGAAGGGCCCTCCCCGTCGTAACTCAAGAATATACAACAGGTTCCGGCCGCAACTTGAGAAAAACCATCAGACTTCCCACTCGCCGTGAGATGAGGCCCGATTCCCCTGCACTGCGTGCAGAGCAATTGCGTGTTCCACATCAAAAGTGAAAGGAACCTTGATTTCCTTGATGGCACTCCAGAGAAAACCCAAGATCACTGTCTAAATTCTAGAGGGATCCTGAGGTCACTGGAGCAACACGAAAGGGCTCCGTGGACCCCAAATCAACTCGAGATGAGAGCTTAGTCCCTGGCTTCGACTCAAGAGGAATACCAACTTTCCACAACCACCTCAAGAGGAGGCTTTTCTCAGCTACAGGTATGTGAGAGGGACCCTGAGTTTGTGGCCTCAAGTGAAATGGACACCGAGATGCTCTGACTCGAAGTACGGCCGGATATCCCTGCAGTGAATTGAATGCAGGCTCGTCTTGCATCTCCCAAGACGAAGCGATGTCTGAATCCCCTGTGGAGACCACAGAGAAAGACCTAGTCCTCCGCCCCATCGCGACCGGAGGCCTCACATCCTTTGAAAACTCGAGAGGTCCGCGGAGATCAATGCTTCCAAAGGAGACGATGCCTGACTCCTCTTGAAAATGGATAGGAGTCCCAGGATCCATGTGGCACGTGGAAAGGGACCCTGGGTCTCCCGCCTCACGTGGAGACGCGTCCCAATTGCCATGCCAAGACTCGAGGAGAATCCCGAGGTGTCCCTCGCACCTAGGCAGGAGTCCTGACGTCGCTGAACAAACACGTGTCTGGAAGGGCCCTCCCCGTCTTAACTCGAGAATATACCACAGGTTCCGGCCGCAACTCGAGAAAAACCATGAGACTTCCCCCTCGCCGCGAGATGAGGCCCGATTCCCCTGCACTGCGTGCAGAGCAATTCCGTGTTCCACATCAAACGTGAAAGGAGCCTTGATTTCCTTGATGGCACTCCAGAGAAAACCCAAGATCACTGGCTCTAGTCTAGAGGGATCCTGAGTTCACTGGAGCAACACAAAAGGGCTCTGTGGACCCCAAATCAACTCGAGATGAGAGCTTCGTCCCTGGCTTCGACTCAACAGGAATACCAACTTTCCACAAGCGCCTCAAGAGGAGGCTTCCCTCAGCTAAAAGTATATGAGAGGGACCCTGAGTTTGTGGCCTGAAGTGGAATGGACACCGAGATGCTCTGACTCGAAGTAAGGCCGGATATCCCTGCAGTGAATTGAATGCAGGCTCGTCTTGCATCTCCCAAGACGAAGGGATGTCTGAATCCCCTGTGGAGACCACAGAGAAAGACCTAGTCCTCCGCCTCATCGAGACCGGAGGCCTCACATCCTTTGAAAACTCGAGAGGTCCGCGGAGATCAATGCTTCCAAAGGAGACGATGCCTGACTCTTCTTGAAAATGGATAGGAGTCCCAGGATCCCTGTGGCACGTGGGAAGGGACCCTGGGTCTCCCGCCTCACGTGGATACGCGTCCCAATTGCCATGCCAAGACTCGAGGAGAATCCTGAGGTGTCCCTCGCACCTAGGCAGGAGTCCTGACGTCGCTGAACAAACACGTGTCTGGAAGGGCCCTCCCCGTCCTAACTCGAGAATATACCACAGGTTCCGTCCGCAACTCGAGAAAAACCATGAGACTTCCCCCTCGCCGCGAGATGAGGCCCGATTCCCCTGCACTGCATGCAGAGCAATTCCGTGTTCCACATCAAACTTGAAAGGAGCCTTGATTTCCTCGATGGCACTCCAGAGAAAACCCAAGATCACTGTCTCAAGTCTAGAGGGATCCTGAGGTCACTGGAGCAACACGAAATGGCTCCCTGGACCCCAAATTAACTCGAGATGAGAGCTTAGTCCCTGGCTTCGACTCAAGAGGAATACCAACTTTCCACAAGCACCTCAAGAGGAGGCTTCTCTCAGCTACAGGTATGTGAGTGGGACCCTGAGTTTGTGGCCTGAAGTGGAATGGACACCGAGATGCTCTGACTCGAAGTTCGGCCGGATATCCCTGCAGTGAAGTGAATGCAGGCTCGTCTTGCATCTCCCAAGACGACGGGATGTCTGAATCCCCTGTGGAGACCACAGAGAAAGACCTAGATCTCCGCCTCATCGCGACCGGAGGCCTCACATCCTTTGAAAACTCGAGAGGTCCGCGGAGATCAATGCTTCCAAAGGAGACGATGCCTGACTCCACTTGAAAATGGATAGGAGTCCCAGGATCCATGTGGCTCGTGGAAAGGGACCCTGGGTCACCCGCCTCACGTGGAGACGCGTCCCAATTGCCATGCCAAGAATCGAGGAGAATCTTGAGGTGTCCCTCGCACCTAGGCAGGAGTCCTAACGTCGCTGAACTAACACGTGTCTGGAAGGGCCCTCCCCGTCGTAACTCGAGAATATACCACAGGTTCCGGCCGCAACTCGAGAAAAACCATGAGACTTCCCCCTCGCCACGAGATGAGGCCCGATTCACCTGCACTGCGTGCAGAGCAATTCCGTGTTCCACATCAAACGTGAAAGGAGCCTTGATTTCCTTAATGGCACTCCAGAGAGAACTGATCACTGTCTCAAGTCTAGAGGGATCCTGAGCTCACTGTAGCAACAAGAAAGGGCTCCGTGGACGCCAAATCAACTCGAGATGAGAGCTTAGTCCCTGGCTTCGACTCAAGAGGAATACCAACTTTCCACAAGCACCTCAAGAGGAGGCTTCTCTCAGCTACAGGTATGTGAGAGGGCCCCTGAGTTTGTGGCCTCAAGTGGAATGGACACCGAGATGCTCTGACTCGAATAAGGCCGGATATCCCTGCAGTGAATTGAATGCAGGCTCGTCCCGCATCTCCCAAGACGAAGGGTTGTAGGAATCCCCTGTGGAGACCACAGAGAAAGACCTAGTCCTCCGCCTCCTCGCGACCGGAGGCCTCGTATCCTTTGAAAACTCGAGAGGTCCGTTGAGATCAATGCTTCCGAAGGAGACGATGCCTGACTCCTCTTGAAAATGGATAGGAGTCCCAGGATATCTGTGCCACGTGGAAAGGGACCCTGGGTCTCCCGCCTCACGTGGAGACGCGTCCCAATTGCAATGCCAAGACTCGAGGAGAATCCCGAGGTGTCCCTCGCACCTATCCAGGAGTCCTGAAGTCGCTGAACAAACACGTGTCTGGAAGGGTCCTCCCCGTCGTAACTCGAGAATATACCCCAGGTTCCGGCCGCAACTCGAGAAAAACCATGAGACTTCCCCCTCGCCGCGAGATGAGGCCCGATTCCACTGCACTGCGTGCAGAGCAATACCGTGTTCCACATCAAACGTGAAAGGAGCCTTGATTTCCTTGATGGCACTCCAGAGAAAACCCAAGATCACTGTCTCAAGTCTAGAGGGATCCTGAGGTCACTGGAGCAACACGAAAGGGCTCCGTGGACCCCAAATCAACTCGAGATGAGAGCTTAGTCCCTGGCTTCGACTCAAGAGGAATACCAACTTTTCACAAGCACCTCAAGAGGAGGCTTCTCTCAGCTACAGGTAAGTGAGAGGGACCCTGAGTTTGTGGCCTCAAGTGGAATGGACACCGAGATGCTGTGACTCGAAGTAAGGCCGGATATCCCTGCCGTGAATTGAATGCAGGCTCGTCTTGCATCTCCCAAGACAAGGGATGTCTGAATGCCCTGTGGAGACCACAGAGAAAGACCTAATTTTCCGCCTCATTGCGACCGGAGGCCTCACATCCTTTGAAAACTCGAGAGGATCGCGGAGATCAGTGCTTCCAAAGGAGTCGATGCCTGACTCCTCTTGAAAATGGATAGGAGTCCCAGGATCCCTGTGGCACGTGGAAAGGGACACTGGGTCTCCCGCCTCACGTGGAGACGCGTCCCAATTGCCATGCCAAGACTCGAGGAGAATCCCGAGGTGTCCCTCGCACCTAGGCAGGAGTCCTGACGTTGCTGAACAAATAAATATCTGGAATTGCCCTCCCCGTCGTAACTCGAGAATATACACCAGGTTCCGGCCGCAACTCGAGAAAAACCATGAGACTTCCCCCTCGCCACGAGATGAGGCCCGATTCCCCTGCACTGTGTGCAGAGCAATTCCGTGTTCCACATCAAACGTGAAAGGAGCCTTGATTTCCTTGATGGCACTCCAGAGAGAACTGATCACTGTCTCAAGTCTCGAGGGATCCTGAGGTCACTGTAGCAACAAGAAAGGGCTCCGTGGACGCCAAATCAACTCGAGATGAGAGCTTAGTCCCTGGCTTCGACTCAAGAGGAATACCAACTTTCCACAAGCACCTCAAGAGGAGGCTTCTCTCAGCTACAGGTATGTCAGAGGGCCCCTGAGTTTGTGGCCTCAAGTGGAATGGACACCGAGATGCTCTGACTCGAAGTAAGGCCGGATATCCCTGCAGTGAATTGAATGCAGGCTCGTCCCGCATCTCCCAAGACGAAGGGTTGTAGGAATCCCCTGTGGAGACCACAGAGAAAGACCTAGTCCTCCGCCTCCTCGCGACCGGAGGCCTCTTATCCTTTGAAAACTCGAGAGGTCCGTTGAGATCAATACTTCCGAAGGAGACGATGCCTGACCCCTCTTGAAAATGGATAGGAGTCCCAGGATATCTGTGCCACGTGGAAAGGGACACTGGGTCTCCCGCCTCACGTGGAGACGCGTCCCAATTGCAATGCCAAGACTCGAGGAGAATCCCGAGTTGTCCCTCGCACCTAGGCAGGAGTCCTGACGTCGCTGAACAAACACGTGTTTGGAAGGGTCCTCCCCGTCGTAACTCGAGAATATACCCCAGGTTCCGGCCGCAACTCGAGAAAAACCATGAGACTTCCCCCTCGCCGCGAGATGAGGCCCGATTCCACTGCACTGCGTGCAGAGCAATACCGTGTTCCACATCAAACGTGAAAGGAGCCTTGATTTCCTTGATGGCACTCCAGAGAAAACCCAAGATCACTGTCTCAAGTCTAGAGGGATCCTGAGGTCAATGGAGAAACACGAAAGGGCTCCGTGGACCCCAAATTAACTCAAGATGAGAGCTTAGTCCCTGGCTTCGACTCAAGAGGAATACCAACTTTTCACAAGCACCTCAAGAGGAGGCTTCTCTCAGCTACAGGTAAGTGAGAGGGATCCTGAGTTTGTGGCCTCAAGTGGAATGGACACTGAGATGCTCTGACTCGAAGTAAGGCCGGATATCCCTGCAGTGAATTGAATGCATCCTCGTCTTGCATCTCCCAAGACGAAGGGATGTCGGAATCCGCTGTGGAGACCACAGAATAAGACCTAGTCCTCCGCCTCATCGCGACCGGAGGCCTCACATCCTTTGAAAACTCGAGAGGTCCGCGGAGATCAATGCTTCCAAAGGAGACGATGCCTGACTCTTCTTGAAAATGGGTTGGAGTCCCTGGATCCCTGTGGCACGTGGAAAGGGACCCTGGGTCTCCCGCCTCTCGTGGAGACGCGTCCCAATTGCCATGCCAAGACTCGAGGAGAATCCCGAGGTGTCCCTCGCACCTAGGCAGGAGTTCTGACGTCGCTGAGCAAACACGTGTCTGGAAGGGCCCTCCCCGTCTTAACTCGAGAATATACCCCAGGTTCCGGCCGCAACTCGAGAAAAACCATGAGACTTCCCCCTCGCCGCGAGATGAGGCCCGATTCCCCTGCACTGTGTGCAGAGCAATTCCGTGTTCCACATCAAACGTGAAAGGAGCCTTGATTTCCTTGATGGCACTCCAGAGAAAACCCAAGATCACTGTCTCAAGTCTAGAGGGATCCTGAGGTCACTGGAGCAACACGAAAGGGCTCCGTGGACCCCAAATCAACTCGAGATGAGAGCTCAGTCCCTGGCTTCGACTCAAGAGGAATACCAACTTTCCACAAGCACCTCAAGAGGAGGCTTCTCTCAGCTACAGGTATGTGAGAGGGACCCTGAGTTTGTGGCCTCAAGTGGAATGGACACCGAGATGCTCTGACTCGAAGTAAGGCCGGATATCCCTGCAGTGAATTGAATGCAGGCTCGCCTTGCATCTCCCAAGACGAAGGGTTGTCTGAATCCCCTGTGGAGACCACAGAGAAAGACCTAGTTCTCTGCCTCATCGCGACCGGAGGCCTCACATCCTTTGAAAACTCGAGAGGTCCGCGGAGATCAATGCTTCCAAAGGAGACGATTCTTGAGTCCTCTTGGAAATGGATAGGATTCCCCGGATCCCTGTGGCAAGTACAAAGGGACCCTGGGTCCCCCGCCTCATGTGGAGACGCGACCCAAATGCCATTCCAAGACTCGAGGAGAATCCCGATGTGTCCCTCGCACCTAGGCCCGAGTCCTGACGTCGCTGAACAAACACGTGTCTGGAAGGGCCCTCCCCGTCGTAACTCGCGAATATACCCCAGGTTCCGGCCGCAACTCGAGAAAAACAGTGAGACTTCCCCCTCGCCAGAAGATGAGTCCCGATTCCGCTACAGTGCATGCAGAGCAATTCCGTATCCCAGATCAAACGTGAAAAGAGCCTTGATTTCCTTGATGGCACTCCAGAGAAAACCCAAGATCACAGACTCAAATCTAGAGGGATCCTGAGGTCACTGTAGCAACACGAAAGGGCTCTGCAGACTCAAATCAACTCGAGATGAGAGGTTAGTCCCTGGCTTCGACTCTAGAGGAATACCAACTTTCCACAAGCACCTCAGGGGAGGCTTCTCTCAGCTACAGGTATGTGAGAGGGACCCTGAGTTTGTGGCCTCAAGTGGAATGAACACCGAGATGCTCTGACTCAAAGTAAGGACGGATATCCCTGCAGTGAATTGAATGCAGGCTTGTCTTGCATCTCCAAGACGAAGGGATGTCTGCATCCCCTGTGGAGACCAGAGAGAAAGACCTAGTTCCCCGCCTCATCGCTGACGGAGGCCTCACATCCTTTGAAAACTCGAGAGGTCCGCGAGATCAATGCTTCCAAAGGAGAAGATGCCTGACTCCTCTTGAAAATGGATAGGAGTCCCAGGATCCCTGTGGCACGTGGAAAGGGACCCTGGGTCTCCCGCCTCACGTGGAGACGCGTCCCAATTGCCATGCCAAGACTCGAGGAGAATCCCGAGGTGTCCCTCGCACCTAGGAAGGAGTCCTGACGTCGCTGAACAAACACGTGTCTGGAAGGGCCCTCCCCGTCGTAACACGAGAATATACCCCAGGTTCCGGGCGCAACTCGAGAAAAACCATGCGACTTCCCCCTCGCCGCGAGATGAGGCCCGATTTCCCTGCGCTGCATGCAGAGCAATTCCGTGTTCCACATCAAACGTGAAAGGAGCCTTGATTTCCTTGATGGCACTCCAGAGAAAACCCAAGATCACTGTCTCAAGTCTAGAGGGATCCTGAGGTCACTGGAGCAACATGAAAGGGCTCCGTGGACCCCAAATCAACTCGAGATGAGAGCTTAGTCCCTGGCTTCGACTCAAGAGGAATACCATCTTTCCACAAGCACCTCAAGAGGAGGCTTCTCTCAGCTACAGGTATGTGAGAGGGACCCTGAGTTTGTGGCCTCAAGTGGAATGGACACCGAGATGCTCTGAATAGAAGTAAGGCCGGATATCCCTGCAGTGAATTGAATGCAGGCTCGTCTTGCATCTCCCAAGACGAAGGGATGTCTGCATCCCCTGTGGAGACCACAGAGAAAGACCTAGTTCTCCGCCTCATCGCGACCGGAGGCCTCACATCATTTGAAAACTCGAGAGGTCCGCGGAGATCAATGCTTCCAAAGGAGACGAAGCCTGACTCCTCTTGAAAATGGATAGGAGTCCCAGGATCCATGTGGCACGTGGAAAGGGACCCTGGGTCTCCCGCCCCACGTGGAGACGCGTCCCAATTGCCATGCCAAGACTCGGGGAGAATCCCGAGGTGTCCCTCGCACCTAGGCAGGAGTCCAGATGTCGCTGAACAAACACGTGTCTGGAAGGGCCCTCCCCGTCTTAACTCGAGAATATACCCCAGGTTCCGGCCTAAACTCGAGAAAAACCATGAGACTTCAACCTCGCCCCAAGATGAGGCACGATTTCCCTGCACTGCATGCAGAGCAATTCCGTGTTCCACATCAAACGTGAAAGGAGCCTTGATTTCCTTGATGGCACTCCAGAGAAAACCCAAGATCACTGTCTCAAGTCTAGAGGGATCCTGAGGTCACTGGAGCAATACGAAAATGCTCCGTGAACCCTAAATCAACTCGAGATGAAAGCTTAGTCCCCACCTTCGACTCAAGAGGAATACCAGCTTTCCACAAGCACCTCAAGAGAAGGCTTCTCTCAGCTACAGGTATGTGAGAGGGACCCTGAGTTTGTGGCCTCCAGTGGAATGGACACCGAGATGCTCTGACTCGAAGTAAGGCCGGATATCCTTGCAGTGAATTGAATGCAGGCTCGTCTTGCATCTCCAAAGACGAAGGGATGTCTGATTCCCCTGTGGAGACCACAGAGAAAGACCTAATTCTCTGCCTCATCGCGACCGGAGGCCTCACATCCTTTGAAAACTCGAGAGGTCCGCGGAGATCAATGCTTTCAAAGGAGACGATGCCTGACTCCTCTTGAAAATGGATGGGAGTCCCAGGATCCCTGTGGCACGTGGAAAGGGACCCTGGGTCTCCCGCCTCACGTGGAGACGCGTCCCAATTGCAATGCCAAGACTCGAGGAGAATCCCGAGGTGTCCCTCGCACCTAGGCAGGAGTCCTGACGTCGCTGAGCAAACACGTGTCTGGAAGGGCCCTCCCCGTCGTTACTCGAGAATATACCCCAGGTTCCGGCCGCAACTCGAGAAAAACCATGAGACTTCTCCCTCGCCGCGAGATGAGGCCCGATTCCCCTGCACTGTGTGCAGAGCAATTCCGTGTTCCACATCAAACGTGAAAGGAGCCTTGATTTCCTTGATGGCACTCCAGAGAAACCCCAAGATCACTGTCTCAAGTCTAGAGGGATCCTGAGGTCACTGTAGCAAGACGAAAGGGCTCCGTGGACCCCAAATCAACTCGAGATGAGAGCTCAGTCCCTGGCTGCGACTCAAGTGGAATACCAACTTTCCACAAGCACCTCAAGAGGAGGCTTGTCTCAGCTACAGGAATGTGAGAGGGACCCTGAGTTTTTGGCCTCAAGTGGAATGGACACCGAGAAGCTCTGACTCGAAGAAAGGCCGGATATCCCTGCAGTGAATTGAATGCAGGCTCGTCTTGCATCTCCCAAGACGAAGGGATGTCTGCATCCCCTGTGGAGACCACAGAGAAAGACCTAGTTCTCCGCCTCATCGCGACCGGAGGCCTCACATCATTTGAAAACTCGAGAGGTCCGCGGAGATCAATGCTTCCAAAGGAGACGAAGCCTGACTCCTCTTGAAAATGGATAGGAGTCCCAGGATCCATGTGGCACGTGGAAAGGGACCCTGGGTCTCCCGCCCCACGTGGAGACGCGTCCCAATTGCCATGCCAAGACTCGAGGAGAATCCCGAGGTGTCACTCGCACCTAGGCAGGAGTCCACATGTCGCTGAACAAACACGTGTCTGGAAGGGCCCTCCCCGTCGTAACTCGAGAATATACCCCAGGTTCCGGCCTAAACTCCAGAAAAACCATGAGACTTCAACCTCGCCCCTAGATGAGGCACGATTTCCCTGCACTGCATGCAGAGCAATTCCGTGTTCCACATCAAACGTGAAAGGAGCCTTGATTTCCTTGATGGCACTCCAGAGAAAACCCAAGATCACTGTCTCAAGTCTAGAGGGATCCTGAGGTCACTGGAGCAATACGAAAATGCTCCGTGGACCCTAAATCAACTCGAGATGAGAGCTTAGTCCCCACCTTCGACTCAAGAGGAATACCAGCTTTCCACAAGCACCTCAAGAGAAGGCTTCTCTCAGCTACAGGTATGTGAGATTGACCCTGAGTTTGTGGCCTCAAGTGGAATGGACACCGAGATGCTCTGACTCGAAGTAAGGCCGGATATCCTTGCAGTGAATTGAATGCAGGCTCGTCTTGCATCTCCCAAGACGAAGGGATGTCTGATTCCCCTGTGGAGACCACAGAGAAAGACCTAATTCTCTGCCTCATCGCGACCGGAGGCCTCACATCCTTTGAAAACTCGAGAGGTCCGCGGAGATCAATGCTTTCAAAGGAGACGATGCCTGACTCCTCTTGAAAATGGATGGGAGTCCCAGGATCCCTGTGGCACGTGGAAAGGGACCCTGGGTCTCCCGCCTCACCTGGAGACGCGTCCCAATTGCCATGCCAAGACTCGAGGAGAATCCCGAGGTGTCCCTCGCACCTAGGCAGGAGTCCTGACGTCGCTGAGCAAACACGTGTCTGGAAGGGCCCGCCCCGTAGTAACTCGAGAATATACCCCAGGTTCCGGCCGCAACTCGAGAAAAACCATGAGACTTCCCCCTCGCCGCGAGATGAGGCCCGATTCCCCTGCACTGCATGCAGAGCAATTCCGTGTTCCACATCAAACGTGAAAGGAGCCTTGATTTCCTTGATGGCACTCCAGAGAAACCCCAAGATCACTGTCTCAAGTCTAGAGGGATCCTGAGGTCACTGTAGCAAGACGAAAGGGCTCCGTGGACCCCAAATCAACTCGAGATGAGAGCTCAGTCCCTGGCTGCGACTCAAGTGGAATACCAACTTTCCACAAGCACCTCAAGAGGAGGCTTGTCTCAGCTACAGGAATGTGAGAGGGACCCTGAGTTTTTGGCCTCAAGTGGAATGGACACCGAGAAGCTCTGACTCGAAGTAAGGCCGGATATCCCTGCAGTGAATTGAATGCAGGCTCGTCTTGCATCTCCAAAGACGAAGGGATGTCTGAATCCCCAGTGGAGACCACAGAGAAAGACCTAGTTCTCTGCCTCATCGCGACCGGAGGCCTCACATCCTTTGAAAACTCGAGAGGTCCGCGGAGATCAATGCTTCCAAAGGAGACGATTCTTGAGTCCTCTTGGAAATGGATAGGATTCCCCGGATCCCTGTGGCAAGTGCAAAGGGACCCTGGGTCCCCCGCCTCACGTGGAGACGCGACCCAAATGCCATTCCAAGACTCTAGGAGAATCCCGAGTTGTCCCTCGCACCTAGGCAGGAGTCCTGACGTCGCTGAACAAACACGTCTCTGAACAAACACGTGTCTGGAAGGGCCCTCCCCGTCTTAACTCGAGAATATACCCCAGGTTCCGGCCGCAACTCGAGAAAAACCATGAGAGTTCCCCCTCGCCGAGAGATGAGGCCCGAATCCCCTGCACTGCGTGCAGAGCAATTCCGTGTTCCACATCAAACGTGAAAGGAGCCTTGATTTCCTTGATGGCACTCCAGAGAAAACCCAAGATCACTGTATCAAGTCTAGAGGGATCCTGAGGTCACTGGAGCAACACGAAAGGGATCCGTGGACCCCAAATCAACTCGAGATGAGAGCTTAGTCCCTGGCTTCGACTCAAGGGGAATACTAACTTTCCACAAGCACCTCAAGAGAAGACTTCTCTCAGCTACAGGTATGTGAGAGGGACCCTGAGTTTGTGGACTCAAGTGGAATGGACACCGAGATGCTCTGACTCGAAGTAAGGCCGGATATCCCTGCAGTGAATTGAATGCAGGCTCGTCTTGCATCTCCCAAGACGAAGGGATGTCTGAATCCCCTGTGGAGACCACAGAGAAAGACCTAGTCCTCCGCCTCAACGCGAACGGAGGCCTCACGTCCTTTGAAAACTCGAGAGGTCCGAGGAGATCAATGCTTCCAAAGGAGACGATGCCTGACTCCTCTTGAAAGTGGATAGGAGTCCCAGGATCCCTGTGGCACGTGGAAAGGGACCCTGGGTCTCCCGCCTCATGTGGAGACGCATCCCAATTGCCATGTCAAGACTCGAGGAGAATCCCCAGGTGTCCCTCGCACCTAGGCAGAAGTCCTGACGTCGCTGAACAAACAGGTGTCTGGAAGGGCCCTCCCCGTCGTAACACGAGAATATACACCAGGTTCCGGCCGCAACTCGAGAAAAACCATGAGACTTCCCATTCGCCGCGAGATAAGGCCCGATTCACCTGCACTGCGTGCAGAGCAATTCCGTGTTCCACATCAAACGTGAAAGGACCCTTGATTTCCTTGATGGCACTCCAGAGAAAACCCAAGATCACTGTCTCAAGTCTAGAGGGATCCTGAGGTCACTGGAGCAAAAGGAAAGGGCTCCGTGGACCCCAAATCAACTTGAGATGAGAGCTTCGTCCCTGGCTTCGACTCAAGAGGAATACGAACTTTCCACAAGCCCCTCAAGAGGAGGCTTCTCTCAGCTACAAGTATGTGAGAGGGACCCTGAGTTTGTGGCCTCAAGTGGAATGGACACCGAGATGCTTTGACTCGAAGTAAGGCCGGATATCCCTGCAGTGAATTGAATGCAGGCTCGTCTTGCATCTCCCAAGAGGAAGGGATATCTGAATCCCCTGTGGAGACCACAGAGAAAGACCTAATTCTCCGCCTCATCGCGACCGGAGGCCTCACACCCTTCGAAAACTCGAGAGGTCCACGGAGATCAATGCTTCCAAAGGAGTCGATGCCTGACTCCTCTTGAAAGTGGATAGGAGTCCCAGGATCCCTGTGGCACGTGGAAAGGGACACTGGGTCTCCCGCCTCACGTGGAGACGCGTCCCAATTGCCATGCCAAGACTAGAGGAGAATCCCGAGGTATCCCTCGCATCTAGGCAGGAGTCCTGACTTCGCTGAACAAACACGTGTCTGGAAGGGCCCTCCCCGTCGTAACTCGAGAATATACCCCAGGTTCCGGCCGCAACTCGAGAAAAACCATGAGAGTTCCCCCTCGCCGAGAGATGAGGCCCGAATCCCCTGCACTGCGTGCAGAGCAATTCCGTGTTCCACATCAAACGTGAAAGGAGCCTTGATTTCCTTGATGGCACTCCAGAGAAAACCCAAGATCACTGGCTCAAGTCTAGAGGGATCCTGAGGTCACTGGAGCAACATGAAAGGGATCCGTGGACCACAAATCAACTCGAGATGAGAGCTTAGTCCCTGGCTTCGACTCAAGGGGAATACCAACTTTCCACAAGCACCTCAAGAGGAGGCTTCTCTCAGCTACAGGTATGTGAGAGGGACCCTGAGTTTGTGGCCTCAAGTGGAATGGACACCGAGATGCTCTGACTCGAAGTAAGGCCGGATATCCCTGCAGTGAATTGAATGCAGGCTCGTCTTGCATCTCCCAAGACGAAGGGATGTCTGAATCCCCAGTGGAGACCACAGAGAAAGACCTAGTCCTCCGCCTCAACGCGAACGGAGGCCTCACATCCTTTGAAAACTCGAGAGGTCCGAGGAGATCAATGCTTCCAAAGGAGACGATGCCTGACTCCTCTTGAAAGTGGATAGGAGTCCCAGGATCCCTGTTGTACGTGGAAAGGGACCCTGGGTCTCCCGCCTCACGTGGAGTCGCATCCCAATTGCCATGCCAAGACTCGAGGAGAATCCCGAGGTGTCCCTCGCACCTAGGCAGAAGTCCTGACGTCGCTGAACAAACAGGTGTCTGGAAGGGCCCTCCCCGTCGTAACACGAGAATATACCCCAGGTTCCGGCCGCAACTCGAGAAAAACCATGAGACTTCCCATTCGCCGCGAGATAAGGCCCGATTCACCTGCACTGCGTGCAGAGCAATTCCGTGTTCCACATCAAACGTGAAAGGAGCCTTGATTTCCTTGATGGCACTCCAGAGAAAACCCAAGATCACTGTCTCAAGTCTAGAGGGATCATGAGGTCACTGGAGCAAAAGGAAAGGGCTCCGTGGACCCCAAATCAACTTGAGATGAGAGCTTCGTCCCTGGCTTCGACTCAAGAGGAATACGAACTTTCCACAAGCCCCTCAAGAGGAGGCTTCTCTCAGCTACAAGTATGTGAGAGGGACCCTGAGTTTGTGGCCTCAAGTGGAATGGACACCGAGATGCTTTGACTCGAAGTAAGGCCGGATATCCCTGCAGTGAATTGAATGCAGGCTCGTCTTGCATCTCCCAAGAGGAAGGGATATCTGAATCCCCGGTGGAGACCACAGAGAAAGACCTAATTCTCCGCCTCATCGCGACCGGAGGCCTCACACCCTTCGAAAACTCGAGAGGTCCACGGAGATCAATGCTTCCAAAGGAGTCGATGCCTGACTCCTCTTGAAAGTGGATAGGAGTCCCAGGATCCCTGTGGCACATGGAAAGGGACCCTGGGTCTCCCGCCTCACGTGGAGACGCGTCCCAATTGCCATGCCAAGACTAGAGGAGAATCCCGAGGTGTCCCTCGCACCTAGGCAGGAGTCCTGACGTCGCTGAACAAACACGTGTCTGGAAGGGCCCTCCCCGTCGTAACTCGAGAATATACCCCAGGTTCCGGCCGCAACTCGAGAAAAACCATGCGACTTCCCCCTCGCCGCGAGATGAGGTCAGATTCCCCTGCACTGCGTGCAGAGCAATTCCGTGATCCACATCAAACGTGAAAGGAGCCTTGATTTCCTTGATGGCACTCCAGAGAAAACCCAAGATCACTGTCTCAAGTCTAGAGAGATCCTGAGGTCACTGGAGCAACACAAAAGGGCTCCGTGGACCCCAAATCAACTCGAGATGAGAGCTTAGTCCCTGGCTTCGACTCAAGTGGAATACCAACTTTCCACAAGCACCTCAAGAGGAGGCTTCTCTCAGCTACAGGTCTGTGAGAGGGACCCTGAGTTTGTGGCCTCAAGTGGAATGGACAGCGAGATGCTCTGACTCGAAGTAAGGCCGGATATCCCTGCAGTGAATTGAATGCAGGCTCGTCTTGCATCTCCCAAGACGAAGGGATGTCTGAATCCCCTGTGGAGACCACAGAGAAAAACCTAGTCCTACGCCTCATCAAGACCGGAGGCCTCACATCCTTTGAAAACTCGAGAGGTCTGCGGAGATCAATGCTTCCAAAGGAGACGATGCCTGACTCTTCTTGAAAATGGATAGGAGTCCCAGGATCCCTGTGGCACGTTGAAAGGGACCCTGGGTCTCCCGGCTCCTGTGGAGACGCGTCCCAACTGCCATGCCAAGACTCGAGGAGAATCCCGAGGTGTCCCTCGCACCTAGGCAGGAGTCCTGACGTCGCTGAACAAACATGTGTCTGGAAGGGCCCTCCCCGTCGTAACTCGAGAATATACCCCAGGTTCCGGCCGCAACTCGAGAAAAACCATGAGACTTCCCCCTCGCCGCGACATGAGGCCCGATTCCCCTGCACTGCGTGCAGAGCAATTCCGTGTTCCACATCAAAAATGAAAGGAGCCTTGATTTCCTTGATGGCACTCCAGAGAAAACCCAAGATCACTGTCTCAAGTGTAGAGGGATCCTGAGGTCACTGGAGCAACACGAAAGGGCTCCGTGGACCCCAAATCAACTCGAGATGAGAGCTTAGTCCCTGGCTTCGACTCAAAAGGAATACCAACTTTCCACAAGCACCTCAAGAGGAGGCTTCTCTCAGCTACAGGTATGTGAGAGGGACCCTGAGTTTGTGGCCTCAAGTGGAATGGACACCGAGATGCTCTGACTCGAAGTAAGGCCGGATATCCCTGCAGTGAATTGAATGCAGGCTCGTCTTGCATCTCCCAAGACGAAGGGTTGTCTGAATCACCTGTGGAGACCACAGAGAAAGACCTAATACTCTGCCTCCTCGCGACCGGATGCCTCACATCCTTTGAAGACTCGAGAGGTCCGCGGAGATCAGTGCTTCCAAAGGAGACGATGCCTGACTCCTCTTGAAAGTGGATAGGAGTCCCAAGATCCCTGTGGCACGTGGAAAGGGACCCTGGGTCTCCCGCCCCACGTGGAGACGCGTCCCAATTGCCATGCCAAGACTCGAGGAGAATCCCGAGGTGTCCCTCGCACCTAGGCAGGAGTCCTGACGTCGCTGAACAAACAGGTGTCTGGAAGGGCCCTCCCCGTCGTAACTCGAGAATATACCCCAGGTTCCGGCCGCAACTCGAGAAAAACCATGAGACTTCCCATTCGCCGCGAGATAAGGCCCAATTCCCCTGCACTGCGTGCAGAGCAATTCCTTGTTCCACATCAAACGTGAAAGGAGCCTTGATTTCCTTGATGGCACTCCAGAGAAAACCCAAGATCATTGTCTCAAGTCTAGAGGGATCATGAGGTCACTGGAGCAAAAGGAAAGGGCTCCGTGGACCCCAAATCAACTTGAGATGAGAGCTTAGTCCCTGGCTTCGACTCAAGAGGAATACGAACTTTCCAGAAGCCCCTCAAGACGAGGCTTCCTTCAGCTACAAGTATGTGAGAGGGACCCTGAGTTTGTGGCCTCAAGTGGAATGGACACCGAGATGCTCTGACTCGAAGTAAGGCAGGATATCCCTGCAGTGAATTGAATGCAGGCTCGTCTTGCATCTCCCAAGAGGAAGGGATATGTGAATCCCCTGTGGAGACCATAGAGAAAGACCTAATTCTCCGCCTCATCGCGACCGGAGGCCTCACACCCTTTGAAAACTCGAGAGGTCCGCGGAGATCAATGCTTCCAAAGGAGTCGATGCCTGACTCCTCTTGAAAGTGGATAGGAGTCCCAGGATCCCTGTGGCACGTGGGAAGGGAGCCTGGGTCTCCCGCCTCACGTGGACTCGCGTCCCAATTGCCATGCCAAGACTAGAGGAGAATCCCGAGGTATCCCTCGCACCTAGGCAGGAGTCCTGACTTCGCTGAACAAACACGTGTCTGGAAGGGCCCTCCCCGTCGTAACTCGAGAATATACCCCAGGTTCCGGCCGCAACTCGAGAAAAACCATGAGACTTCCCCCTCGCCGCGACATGAGGCCCGATTCCCCTGCACTGCGTGCAGAGCAATTCCGTGTTCCACATCAAACGTGAAAGGAGCCTTGATTTCCTTGATGGTACTCCAGAGAAAACCCAAGATCACTGTCTCAAGTCTAGAGGGATCCTGAGGTCACTGGAGATACAAGAAAGGGCTCCGTGTACCCCAAATCAACTCGAGATGAGAGCTTAGTCCCTGTCTTCGACTCAAGAGGAATACCAATTTTTCACAAGCACCTCAAGAGGAGGCTTCTCTCAACTACAGGTATGTGAGAGGACCCTGAGTTTGTGGCCTCAAGTGGAATGGACACGGAGATGCTCTGACTCGAAGTCAGGCCGGATATCCCTGCAGTGAATTGAATGCAGGCTCGTCTTGCATCTCCCAATATGAAGGGATGTCTGAATCCCCAGTGGAGACCACAGAGAAAGTCCTAGTTCTCCGATTCATCGCGACCGGAGGCCTCATATCCTTTGAAAACTCGAGAGGTCCGCGGAGATCAATGCTTCCAAAGGAGACGATGCCTGACTCCTCTTGAAAATGGATAGGAGTCCCAGGATCCCTGTGGCACGTGGAAAGGGACCCTGGGTCTCCCGCCTCACGTGGAGACGCGTCCAAATTGCCATGCCAAGACTCGAAGAGAATCCCGAGGTGTCCCTCGCACCTAGGCAGGAGTCCTGACGTCGCTGAAGAAACACGTGTCTGGAACGGCCCTCCCCTTCGTAACTCGCGAATATACCCCAGGTTCCGGCCGCAACTCGAGAAAAACCATGAGACTTCCTCCTCGCCGCGAGATGAGGCCCGATTCCCCTGCATTGCGTGCAGAGCAATACCGTGTTCCACATCAAACGTGAAAGGAGCCTTGATTTCCTTGATGGCACTGCAGAGAAAACCCAAGATCACTGGCTCAAGTCTAGAGGGATCCTGAGGTCACTGGAGCAACACGAAAGGGCTCCGTGTAACCCAAATCTACTCGAGATGCGAGCTTAGTCCCTGGCTTCGACTCAAGAGGAATACCAACTTTCCACAAGCACCTCAAGAGGAGGCTTCTCTCAGCTACAGGTATGTGAGAGGGACCCTGAGTTTGTGGCCTCAAGTGGAATGGACACCGAGATGATCTGACTCGAAGTAAGGCCGGATATCCCTGCAGTGAATTGAATGCAGGCTCGTCTTGCATCTCCCAAGACGAAGGGTTGTCTGAATCCCCTGTGGAGACCACAGAGAAAGACCTAATTCTCCACCTCATCGCGACCGGAGGCCTCACATCCTTTGAAAACTCGAGAGGTTCGCGGAGATCAATGCTTCCCAAGGAGACGATGCCTGACTCCTCTTTAAAGTGGATAGGAGTCCCAGGATCCCTGTGGCACTTGGAAAGGGACCCTGGGTCTCCCGCCTCACGTGGAGATGCGTCCCAATTGCCATGCCAAGACTCGAGGAGAATCCCGAGGTGTCCCTCGCACCTAGGCAGGAGTACTGACGTCGCTGAAGAAACACGTGTCTGGAAGGGCCCTCCCCGTCGTAACTCGAGAATATACCCCAGGTTCCGGCCGCAACTCGAGAAAAACCATGAGACTTCCCCCTCGCCGCGAGATGAGGCCCGATTCCCCTGCACTGCGTGCAGAGCAATTCCGTGTTCCACATCAAACGTGAAAGGAGCCTTGATTTCCTTAATGGCACTCCAGAGAAAACCCAAGATAACTGTCTCAAGTCTAGAGGGATCCTGAGGTCACTGGAGCAACACGAAAGGGCTCTCTGGTCCCCAAGTCAACTCGAGATGAGAGCTTAGTCCTTGGCTTCGACTCAAGAGGAACACCACCTTTCCACAAGCACCTCAAGAGGAGGCTTCTCTCAGCTACAGGTATGTGAGCGGGACCCTGAGTTTGTGGCCTCAAGTGGAATGGACACCGAGATGCTCTGACTCGAAGGAAGGCTGGATATCCCTGCAGTGAATTGAATGCAGGCTCGTCTTGCATCTCCCAAGATGAAGGGTTGTCTGAATCCCCTGTGGAGACCACAGAGAAAGACCTAGTCCTCCGCCTCACCGCGAACGGAGGCCTCACGTCCTTTGAAAATTCGAGAGGTCCGCGGAGATCAATGCTTCCAAAGGAGACGATGACTTGAAAATGGAAAGGAGTCCAAGGATCCCTGTGGCACGTGGAAAGGGACCCTGGGTCTCCCGCCTCTCGTAGAGACGCATCCCAATTACCACGCCAAGAATCGAAGGGAATCCCGAGCTGTCCCTCGCACCTAGGCAGGAATCCTGACGGCGCTGAACAAACACGAGTCTGGAAGGGCCCTCCCCGTCGTAACTCGAGAATATACCCCAGGTTCCGGCCGCAACTCGAGAAAAACCATGAGACTTCCCCCTCGCCGCGAGATGAGGCCCGATTCCCCTGCACTGCGTGCAGAGCAATTCCGTGTTCCACATCAAACGTGAAAGGAGCTTTGATTTCCTTGATGGCACTCCAGAGAAATCCCAAGATCACTGGCTCAAGTCTAGAGGGATCCTGAGGTCACTGGAGCAACTCGAAAGGGCTCCGTGGACCCCAAATCAACTCGAGATGAGAGCTTAGTCCCTGGCTTCGACTCAAGAGGATTACCAATTTTCGACAAGCACCTCAAGAGGAGGCTTCTCTCAGCTACAGGTAGGTGAGAGGGACCCTGAGTTTGTGGCCTCAAGTGGAATGGACACCGAGATGCTCTGACTCGAAGTAAGGCCGAATATCCCTGCAGTGAAGTGAATGCAGGTTCATCTTGCATCTCCCAAGACGAAGGGATGTCTGAATCCCCTGTGGAGACCACAGAGAAAGACCTAGTTCTCCCCCTCATCGCGACCGGACGCCTCACATCCTTTGAAAACTCGAGAGGTCCGCGAAGATCAATGCTTCCAAAGGAGACGATGCGTGACTCCTCTTGAATATGGATAGGAGTCCCAGGATCCCTGTGGCACGTGGAAAGGGACCCTGGGTCTCCCGCCTCACGTGGAGACGCGTCCCAATTGCCATGCCAAGACTCGAGGAGAATCCCGAGGTGTCCCTCGCACCTAGGCCCGAGTCCTGGCGTCGCTGAACAAACACATGTCTGGAAGGGCTCTCCCCGTCGTAACTCGAGAATATACCCCAGGGTCCATTCGCAACTCGAGAAAAACCATGAGACTTCCCCCTCGCCCCGAGATGAGGCCCGATTCCGTGCACTGCGTGCAGAGCAATTCCGTGTTCCACATCAAATGTGAACGGAGCCTTGATTTCCTTGATGACACTCCAGAGAAAACCCAAGATCACTGTCTCAAGTCTAGAGGGATCCTGAGGTCACTGGAGCAACACGAAAGGGCTCCGTGGACCCCAAATCAACTCGAGATGAGACCTTAGTCCCTGGATTCGACTCAAGAGGAATACCAACTTTCCACAATCACCTCAAGAGGAGGCTTCTCTCAGCTACAGGTATGTGAGAGGGCCCCAGAGTTTGTGGCCTCAAGTGGAATGGACACCGAGATGCTCTGACTCGAAGTAAGGCCAGATATCCCTGCAGTGAATTGAATGCAGGCTCGTCTTGCATATCCCAAGACGAAGGGCTGTCTGAATCCCCTGTGGAGACCACAGAGAAAGAACTAGTCCCCCGCCTCATCGCGACCGGAGGCATCACATCCTTTGAAAACTCGAGAGGTCCGCGGAGATCAATGCTTCCAAAGGAGACGATGACTGACTCCTCTTGTAAATGGATAGGAGTCCCAGGATCCCTGTGGCTCGTGGATAGGGACCCTGGGTCTCCCGCCTCACATGGAGAGGCGTCCCAATTGCCATGCCAAGACTCGAGGAGAACCCCGAGGTGTCCATCGCACCTAGGCAGGAGTCCTCACTTCGCTGAAGAAATACGTGTCTGGAAGGGCCCTCCCCGTCGTAACTCGAGAATATACCCCAGGTTCCGGCCGCAACTCGAGAAAAACCATTAGAGTTCCCCCTCGCCGCGAGATGAGGCCCGATTCCCCTGCACTGCGTGCAGAGCAATTCCGTGTTCCACATCAAACGTGAAAGGAGCCTTGATTTCCTTGATGTCACTCCAGAGAAAACCCAAGATCACTGTCTCAAGTCCAGAGGGATCCGGAGGTCACTGGAGCAACACAAAAGGTCTCCGTGGACCCCAAATCAACTCGAGATGAGAGCTTAGTCCCTGTCTTCGACTCAAGAGGAATAACAACTTTCCATAAGCACCTCAAGAGGAGGCTTCTCTCAGATACAGGTATGTGAGAGGGACCCTGAGTTTGTGGCCTCAAGTGGAATGGACACCGATATGCGCTGACTCGAAGTAAGGCCAGATATCCCTGCAGTGAATTGAATGCAGGCTCATCTTGCATCTCCGAAGACAAAGGGATGTCTGAATCCCCTGTGGAGACCACATAGAAAGACCTAGTTCTCGCCACATTGCGACCGGAATACTCACATCCTTTGAAAACTCGAGAGGTCCGCGGAGATCAATGCTTCCAAAGGAGACGACGCCTGACTCCTCTTGAAAATGAATAGGAGTCCCAGGATCCCTGTGGCACGTGGAAAGGGACCCTGAGTCTCCCGCCTCACGTGGAGACGCGTGCCCATTGCCATGACAAGACTCCAGGAGAATCCCGAGGGGTCCTCGCACCTAGGCAGGAGTTCTGACGTCGCTGAACAAACACGTGTCTGGAAGGGCCCTCCCCGTCGTAACTCGAGAATATACCCCAGGTTCCGGCCGCAACTCGAGAAAAACAATGAGCCTACCCCCTCGCCGGGAGATGAGCCCCGATTCCCTGCACTGCATGCAGAGCAATTCCGTGTTCCAAATCAAACGTGAAAGGAGCCTTGATTTCCTTGATGGCACTCCAGAGAAAACCCAAGATCACTGTCTCAAGTCTAGAGGGATCCTGAGGTCACTGGAGCAACACGAAAGGGCTCCGTGGACCCCAAATCAAGTCGAGATGAGAGCTTATTCCCTGGCTTAGACTCAAGAGGAATACCAACTTTCCACAAGCACCTCAAGAGGAGTTTTCTCTCAGTTACAGGTATGTGAGAGGGACCCTGAGTTTGTGATCTCAAGTGGAATGGACACCGAGATGCTCTGACTCGAAGTTAGGCCGGATATCCCTGCAGTGAATTGAATGCAGGCTCGTCTTCCATCTCCCAAGATGAAGGGATATCTGAATCCACTGTGGAGAACACCGAGAAAGACCCAGTCCTCCGCCTCATCGCGACCGTAGGCCTCACATCCTTTGAAAACTTGAGAGGTTCGCGGAGATCAATGCTTCCAAACAGTCGATGCCTGACTCCTCTTGAAAATGGATAGGAGTCCCAGGATCCCTGTGGCACGTGGAAAGGGACCCTGGGTTTCCCGCCTCACGTGGAGACGAGTCCCAATTGCCATGCCAAGACTCGAGGAGAATCCAGAGGTGTCCCTCGCACCTAGACAGGAGTCCTGACGTCGCTGAACAAACACGTGTCTGGAAGGAACCTCCCCGTCGTAACTCGAGAATATACACCAGGTTCCGGCCGCAACTCGAGAAAAACCATGAGACTTCCCCCTCGCCGCGAGATGAGGCCCGATTCCCCTGCACTGCGTGGAGAGCAATTCCGTGTTCCACATCAAACGTGAAAGGAGCCTTGATTTCCTTGATGGCACTCCAGAGAAAACCCAAGATCACTGTCTCAAGTCTAAAGGGATCCTGAGGTCACTGGAACAACACGAAAGGGCTCCGTGGACCCCAAATCAACTCAAGATGAGAGCTTAGTCCCTGGCTTCGACTCAAGAGGAATACCAACTTTCCACAAAGACCTCAAGAGGAGGCTTCTCTCAGCTACAGGTATGTGAGATGGACCCTGAGTTTGTGGCTTCAAGTGGAATGGACACCGAGATGCTCTGACTCTAATTAAGGCTTGATATGCCTGCAGTGAATTGAATGCAGGCTCGTCTTGCATCTCCCAAGACGAAGGGATGTCTGAATCCCCTGTGGAGACCACAAAGAAAGACCTAATTCTCCGCCTCATCGCGACCGGAGGCCTCACATCCTTTGAAAACTCGAGAGGTCTGCGGAGGTCAATGCTTCCAAAGGAGACGATGCCTGACTCCTCTTGAAATTGGATAGGAGTCCCAGGATCCCTGTGGCACGTGGAAAGGGACCCTGGGTCTCCCGCCTCACGTGGAGACGCGACCCAATTGCCATGCCAAGACTCGAGGAGAATCCCGAGGTGTCCCTCGCACCTAGGCAGGAGCCCTGACGTCGCTGAACAAACACATGTCTGGAAGGGCCCTCCCTGTCGTAACTCGAGAATATACCCCAGGTTCCGACCGCATCTCGAGAAAAACCATGAGACTTCCCCCTCACCGCGACATGAGGCCCGATTCCCCTGCACTGCGTGCAGAGCAATTCCGTGTTCCACATCAAACGTGAAAGGAGCCTTGATTTCCTTGATGGCACTCCAGAGAAAAGCCAAGATCACTGTCACAAGTCTAGAGGGATCCTGAGGTCACTGGAGCAACACGAAAGGGCTCCGTGGACCCCAAATCAACTCGAGATGAGATCTTAGTCCCTGGCTTCGACTCAAGAGGAATACCAACTTTCCACAAGCACCTCAAGAGGAGGCTTCTCTCAGCTACAGGTATGTGAGAGGGAAACTGAGTTTCTGGCCTCAAGTGGAATGGACACCGAGATGCTCTGACTCGAAGTAAGGCCGGATATCCCTGCAGTGAATTGAATGCAGGCTCGTCTTGCATCTCCAAAGACGAAGGGATGTCTGAATCCCCTGTGGAGACCACAGAGAAAGAACTAGTCCTCCGCCTCATCGCCACCGGAGGCCTCACATACTTTGAAAACTCGAGAGGTCCGCGGAGATCAATGCTTCCAAAGGAGAAGATGCCTGACTCTTCTTGTAAATGGATAGGAGTCCCAGGATCCCTGTGGCTCGTGGAAAGGGACCCTTGGTCTCCCGCGTCATATGAAGAGGCGTCCCAATTGCCATGCCAAGACTCGAGGAGAACCCTGAGGTGTCCCTCGCACCTAGGCAGCAGTCCTTACTTCGCTGAAGAAACACGTGTCTGGAAGGGCCCTCCCCGTCGTAACTCGAGAATATACCCCAGGTTCCGGCCGCAAACCGAGAAAAACCATTAGAGTTCCCACTCGCCGCGAGATGAGGCCCGATTCCCCTGCACTGCATGCAGAGCAATTCCGTGTTCCACATCAAACGTGAAAGGAGCCTTGATTTCCTTGATGGCACTCCAGAGAAAACCCAAGATCACTGTCTCAAGTCTAGAGGGATCCTGAGGTCACTGGAGCAACAAGAAAGGGCTCCGTGGAAAACAAGTCAACTCGAGATGAGAGCTTAGTCCCTGGCTTCGACTCAAGAGGAATACCAACTTTCCACAAGCACCTCAAGAGGAGGCTTCTCTCAGCTACAGGTATGTGAGAGGGACCCTGAGTTTGTGGCCTCAAGTGGAATGGACACCGAGATGCTCTGACTAGAAGTAAGGCCGGATATCTCTGCATTGAATTGAAAGCAGGCTAGTCTTTCATCTCCCAAGACGAAGGGATGTCTGAATCCCCTGTGGAGACCACAGAGAAAGAAATAGTTCTCCACCTCATCGCTACCAAAGGCCTCACATCCTTTGAAAATTCGAGAGGTCCGCGGAGATCAATGCTTCGAAAGGAAACGATGCCTGACTCCTCTTGAAAATAGATAGGAGTCCCAGGATCCCTGTGGCACGTGGAAAGGGAGCCTAGGTCTCACGCCTCACGTGGAGACGCGTCCCAATTGCCATGCCAAGCCTCGGGGAAATACCGAGGTGTCCATCGAACGTAGGCATTGATTCTGACGTCGCTGAACAAACACGTGTCTGGAAGGGCACCCCCCGTCGTAACTCGAGAATATACCCCAGGTTCCGGCCGCAACTCGAGAAAAACCATAAGACTTCCCCCTCGCCGTGAGATGAGGACCGATTCCCCTGCACTGCGTGCAGAGCAATTCCGTGTTCCACATCAAACGTGAAAGGAGCCTTGATTTCCTTGATGGCACTCCAGAGAAAACCCAAGATCACTGTCTCAAGTATAGAGGGATCCTGAGGTCAATGGGGCAACACGAAAGGGCTCCGTGGACCCCAAATCAACTCGAGATGAGAGCTTAGTCCCTGGCTTCAACTCAAGGGGAATACCAACTTTCAACAAGCACGTCAAGAGGAGGCTTCTCTCAGCTAAGGTATGTGAGAGGGACCATGAGTTTCTGGCCTCAAGTGGAATGGAAACCGAGATGCTCTGACTCGAAGTAAGGACAGATATCCCTGCAGTGAATTGGATGCAGGCTCGTCTTCCATCTCCCAAGACGAAGGGATGTCTGAATCCCCTGTGGAGACCACAGAGAAAGATCTAGTTCTCGCCACATTGCGCCCGGAGTACTCACATCGTTTGAAAACTCGAGAGGTCCGCAGAGATCAATGCTTCCAAAGAAGACCATGCCTGACTCCTGTTGAAAATGGATAGGAGTCCCAGGATCCCTGTGGCACGTGGAAAGGGATCCTGGGTCTCCCGCGTCACGTGGAGACGCGTCCCAATTGCCATGCCAAGATTCGAGGAGAATCCTGAGGTGTCCCTCACACCTAGGCAGGAGTTCTGACGTCGCTGAACAAACACGTGTCTGGAAGGGCCCTCCCCGTCGTAACTCGAGAATATACCCCAGGTTCTGGCTGCAACTCGAGAAAAACCATGAGACTTCCCCCTCGCCGCGAGATGAGGCCCGATTCCCCTGCACTGCGTGCAGAGCAACTCCGTGTTCCACATCAAACGTGAAAGGATACTTGATTTCCTTGATGGCACTCCAGAGAAAACCCAAGATCACTGTCTCAAGTCTAGAGAGATCCTGAGGTCACTGTAGCAACACGAAAGGGCTCCGTGGACCCCAAATCAACTCGAGATGAGACCTTAGTCTCTGGATTCGACTCAAGAGGAATACCAACTTTCCACAATCACCTCAAGAGGAGGCTTCTCTCAGCTACAGGTATGTGAGAGGGACCCTGAGTTTGTGGCCTCAAGTGGAATGGACACCGAGATGCTCTGACTCGAAGTAAGGCCGGATATCCCTGCAGTGAATTGAATGCAGGCTCGTCTTGCATCTCCCAAGACGAAGTGATGTTTGATTCCCCTGTGGAGACCACAGAGAAAGAACTAGTCCTCCGCCTCATCGCGACCGGAGGCCTCACATCCTTTGAAAACTCGAGAGGTCCGCGGAGATCAATGCTTCCAAAGGAGACGATGACTGACTCCTCTTGTAAATGGATAGGAGTCCCAGGATCCCTGTGGCTCTTGGAAAGGGACACTGGGTCTCCCGCCTCACATGGAGAGGCGTCCCAATTGCCATGCCAAGACACGAGGAGAACCCCGAGGTGTCCATCGCACCTAGGCAGGAGTCCTCACTTCGCTGAAGAAACACGTGTCTGTAAGGGCCCTCCCCGTCGTAACTCGAGAATATACCCCAGGTTCCGGCCGCAACTCGAGAAAAACCATTAGAGTTCCCCCTCGCCGCGACATGAGGCCCGATTCCCCTGCACTGCGTGCAGAGCAATTCCGTGTTCCACATCAAACGTGAAAGGAGCCTTGATTTCCTTGATGGCACTCCAGCGAAAACCCAAGATCACTGTCTCAAGTCTAGAGGGATCCTGAGGTCACTGGAGCAACACGAAAGGGCTCCGTGGACCCCAAATCAAGTCGAGATGAGAGCTTATTCCCTGGCTTAGACTCAAGAGGAATCCCAACTTTCCACAAGCACCTCAAGAGGAGATTTCTCTCAGTTACAGGTATGTGAGAGGGACCCTGAGTTTGTGACCTCAAGTGGAATGGACACCGAGATGCTCTGACTCGAAGTAAGGCCGGATATCCCTGCAGTGAATTGAATGCAGGCTCGTCTTGCAACTCCCAAGACGAAGGGATGTCTGAATCCACTGTGGAGAACACCGAGAAAGACCCAGTCCTCCGCCTCATCGCGACCGTAGGCCTCACATCCTTTGAAAACTTGAGAGGTCCGTGGAGATCAATGCTTCCAAAGGAGTCGATGCCTGACTCCTCTTGAAAATGGATAGGAGTCCCAGAATCCCTGTGGCACGTGGAAAGGGACCCCGGGTCTCCCGCCTCACGTGGAGACGCGTTCCAATTGTCATGCCAAGACTCGAGGAGAATCCCGAGGTGTCCCTCGCACCTAGGCAGGAGTCCTGACGTAGCTGAACAAACAGGTGTCTGGAAGGGCCCTCCCCGTCGTAACTCGAGAATATACCCCAGGTTCCGGCCGCAACTCGAGAAAAACCATGAGACTTCCCCCTCGCCCCGAGATGAGGCCTGATTCCCCTGCACTGCGTGCAGAGCAATTCCGTGTTCCACATCAAACGTGAAAGGAGCCTTGATTTCCTTGATGGCACTCCAGAGAAAACCCAAGATCACTGTCTCAAGTCTAGAGGGATCCTGAGGTCACTGGAGCAACACGAAAGGGCTCCGTGGACCCCAAATCAAGTCGAGATGAGAGCTTATTCCCTGGCTTAGACTCAAGAGGAATCCCAACTTTCCACAAGCACCTCAAGAGGAGGTTTCCTCAGTTACAGGTATGTGAGATGGACCCTGAGTTTGTGGCCTCAAGTGGAATGGACACCGAGATGCTCTGACTCTAATTAAGGCTGGATATCCCTGCAGTGAATTGAATGCAGGCTCGTCTTGCA
This sequence comes from Dama dama, assembly GCF_033118175.1. Lineage (NCBI taxonomy): Eukaryota > Metazoa > Chordata > Mammalia > Artiodactyla > Cervidae > Dama > Dama dama. Next base: position 2,028,800 of record NW_026870898.1, on the reverse strand, counting down.
TCTCCCAAGACGAAGGGATGTCTGAATCCCCTGTGGAGACCACAAATAAAGACCTAATTCTCCGCCTCATCGCGACCGGAGGCCTCACATCCTTTGAAAACTCGAGAGGTTCGCGGAGATAAATGCTTCCAAAGGAGACGATGCCTGACTCCTCTTGAAAATGGATAGGAGTCCCAGGATCCGTGTGGCACGTGGAAAGGGACACTGGGTCTCCCGCCTCACGTGGAGACGCGTCCCCATTGCCATGCCAAGACTCGAGGAGAATCCCGAGGTGTCCTCCCACCTAGGCAGGAGTCCTGACGTCGCTGAACAAACACGTGTCTGGAAGGGCCCTCCCCGTCGTAACTCGAGAATATACCCCAGGTTCCGGCCGCAACTCGAGAAAAACCATGAGACTTCCCCCTCGCCGCGAGAAGAGGCCCGATTCCCCTGCACTGCGTGCAGAGCAATTCCGTGTTCCACATCAAACGTGAAAGGAGCCTTGATTTCCTTGATGGCACTCCAGAGAAAACCCAAGATCACTGTCTCAATTCTAGAGGGATCCTGAGGTCACTGGAGCAACACGAAATTTCTCCGTGGACCCCAAATCAACTTGAGATGAGAGCTTAGTCCCTGGCTTCGACTGAAGACGAATACCAACTTTCCACAAGCACCTCAAGAGGAGGCTTCTCTCAGGTACAGGTATGTGAGAGGGACCCTGAGTTTGTGGCCTCAAGTGGAATGGACACCGAGATACTCTGACTCGAAATAAGGCCGGATATCCCTGCAGTGAATTGAATGCAGGCTCGACTTGCATCTCCAAAGACGAAGGGATGTCTGAATCCCCTGTGGAGACGACAGAGAAAGACCTAGTCCTCCGCCTCATCGCGACCGGAGGCCTCACATCCTTTGAAAACTCGACAGGTCTGCGGAGATCAATGCTTCCAAAGGAGACGATGCCTGACTCCTCTTGAAAATGGATAGGAGTCCCAGGATCCCTGTGGCACGTGGAAAGGGACCCTGGGTCTCCCGCCTCACGTGGAGACTCGTCCCAATTGCCATGCCAAGACTCGAGGAGAATCCCGAGGTGTCCCTCGCACCTAGGCAGGAGTCCTGACGTAGCTGAACAAACAGGTGTCTGGAAGGGCCCTCCCCGTCGTAACTCGAGAATATACCCCAGGTTCCGGCCGCAACTCGAGAAAAACCATGAGACTTCCCCCTCGCCGCGAGATGAGGCCTGATTCCCCTGCACTGCGTGCAGAGCAATTCCGTGTTCCACATCAAACGTGAAAGGAGCCTTGATTTCCTTGATGGCACTCCAGAGAAAACCCAAGATCACTGTCTCAAGTCTAGAGGGATCCTGAGGTCACTGGAGCAAAAGGAAAGGGCTCCGTGGACCCCAAATCAACTCGAGATGAGAGATTAGTCCCTGGCTTCGACTCAAGAGGAATACCAACTTTCCACCAGCACCTCAAGAGGAGGCTTCTCTCAGCTACAGGTTTGTGAGAGGGACCCTGAGTTTGTGGCCTCAAGTGGAATGGACACCGAGATGCTCTGACTCGAAGTAAGGCCGGATATCCCTGCAGTGAATTGAATGCAGGCTCGTCTTGCATCTCCCAAGAAGAAGGGATGTCTGAATCCCCTGTGGAGACCACAGAGAAAGACCTAGTTCTCCGCCTCATCGCGACCGGAGGCCTCACATCCTTTGAAAACTCGAGAGGTCCGCGGAGATCAAGGCTTCCAAAGGAGACAATGCCTGACTCCTCTTGAAAATGGATAGGAGTCCCAGGATCCCTGTGGCACGTGGAAAGGGACCCTGGGTCTCCCGCCTCACGTGGAGACGCGTCCCAATTGCCATGCCAAGATTCGAGGAGAATCCCGAGGTGTCCCTCGCACCTAGGCAGGAGTCCTGACGTCGCTGAACAAACACGTGTGTGGAAGGGCCCTCCCCGTCGTAACTCGAGAATATACTACAGGTTCCGGCCGCAACTCGAGAAAAACCATGAGACTTACCCCTCGCCGCGAGATGAGGCCCGATTCCCCTGCACTGCGTGCAGAGCAATTCCGTGTTCCACATCAAACGTGAAAGGAGCCTTGATTTCCTTGATGGCACTCCAGAGAAAATCCAAGATCACTGTCTCAAGTCTAGAGGGATCCTGAGGTCACTGGAGCAACACGAAAGGTTTCCGTGGACCCCAAATCGACTCGAGATGAGAGCTTAGTCCCTGGCTTCGACTCAAGAGGAATACCAACTTTTCACAAGCACCTCAAGAGGAGGCTTCTCTCAGCTACAGGTATGTGAGAGGGACCCTGAGTTTGTCGCCTCAAGTGGAATGGACCCCGAGATACTTTGACTCGAAATAAGGCCGGATATCCCTGCAGTGAATTAAATGCAGCCTCGTCTTGCATCTCCCAAGACGAAGGGATGTCTGAATCCCCTGTGGAGACCACAGAGAAAGACCTAGTCCTCCGCCTCAACGCGACCGGAGGCCTCACATCCTTTGAAAACTCGAGAGGTCCGCGGAGATCAATGCTTCCAAAGGAGACGATGCCTGACTCCTCTTGAAAATGGATAGTATTCCCAGGATCCCTGTGGCACGTGGAAAGGGACCCTGGGTCTCCCGCCTTACGTGGACGCGTCCAATTGCCATGCCAAGACTCGAGGAGAATCCCGAGGTGTCCCTCGCACCTAGGCAGGAGTCCTGACGTCGCTGAACAAACACGTGTCTGGAAGGTCCCTCCCCGTCGTAACTCGAGAATATACCCCAGGTTCCGGCCGCAACTCGAGAAAAACCATGCGACTTCCCCATCGCCGCGAGATGAGGCCCGATTTCCCTGCGCTGCATGAAGAGCAATTCCGTGTTCCACATCAAACGTGAAAGGAGCCTTGATTTTCTTGATGGCACTTCAGAGAAAACCCAAGATCACTGTCTCAAGTCTAGAGGGATCCTGAGGTCACTGTAGCAACAAGAAAGGGATCCGTGGACCACAAATTAACTCGAGATGAGAGCTTAGTCCCTGGCTTCGACTAAAGAGGAATACCAACTTTCCACAAGCACCTCAAGAGGAGGCTTCTCTCAGCTACAGGTATCTGAGAGGGACCCTGAATTTGTGGCCTCAAGTGGAATGGACACTGACATGCTCTGACTCAAAGTAAGGCCGGATATCCCAACAGTGAATTGAATGCAGGCTCGTCTTGGATCTCCCAAGACGAAGGGATGTCCGAATCCCCTGTGGAGACCACAGAGAAAGACCTAGTTCTCTGCTTCATCACGAGCAGAGGCCTCACATCCTTTGAAAACTCGAGAGGTCCGCGGAGATCAATGCTTCCAAAGGAGCCGATGCCTGACTCCTCTTGAAAAGGGATAGGAGTCCCAGGATCCCTGTGGCACGTGGAAAGGGACACAGGGACTCCCGCCACACGTGGAGACGAGTCCCAATTGTCATGCCAAGACTCGAGGAGAATCCCGAGTTGTCCCTCGCACCTAGGCCCGAGTCCTGACGTCGCTGAACAAACACGTGTCTGGAAGGGCCCTCCTCATCGTAACTCGAGAATATACCCCTGGTTCCGGCCGCAACTAGAGAAAAACCATGAGACTTCCACCTCGACACGAGATGAGGCACGATTCCCCTGTACTGCGTGCAGAGCAATTCCGTGTTCCACATCAAACGTGAAAGGAGCCTTGATTTCCTTGATGGCACTCCAGAGAAAACCCAAGATCCCTGTCTCACGTCTAGAGGGATCCTGAAGTCACTGGAGCAACACGAAAGGGTTCCGTGGAAACCAAATCAACTCGAGATGAGAGCTTAGTCCCTGGCTTCGACTCAAGAGGAATACCAACTTTCCACAAGCACCTCAAGAGGAGGCTTCTCTCAGCTACAGGTATGTGAGAGGGACCCTGAGTTTGTGGCCTCAAGTGGAATGGACACCGAGATGCTCTGACTCAGAGTAAGGCCGGATATCCCTGCAGTGAATTGAATGCAGGCTCGTCTTGCATCTCCCAAGACGAAGGGATGTCTGAATCCCCTGTGGAGACCACAGAGAAAGACCTAGTTCTCCGCCTCATCGCGACCTGAGGCCTCTCATCCTTTGAAAACTCGAGAGGTCCGTGGAGATCAATGCTTCCAAAGGAGACGATGCCTGACTCCTCTTGAAAATGGATAGGAGTCCCAGGATCCCTGTGGCACGTGGAAAGGGACCCTGGGTCTCGCGCCTCACGTGGAGACGCGTCCCAATTGCCATGCCAAGACTCGAGGAGAATCCCGAGGTGTCCCTCGCACCTAGGCCCGAGTCCTGACGTCGCTGAACAAACACGTGTCTGGAAGGGCCCTCCCCGTTGTAGCTCGAGAATATATCCCAGGTTCCGGCCGCAACTCGAGAATAACCATGAGACTTCCCCCTCACCGCGAGATGAGGCCCGATTCCCCTGCACTGCGTGCAGAGCAATTCCGTGTTCCACATCAAATGTGAAAGGAGCCTTGATTTCCTTGATGGCACTCCAGAGAAAACCCAAGATCACTGTCTCAAGTCTAGAGGGATCCTGAGGTCACTGGAGCAACAGGAAAGGGCTCCGTGGACCCCAAATCAACTCGAGATGAGAGCTTAGTCCCTGGCTTCGACTCAAGAGGAATACCAACTTTCCACAAGCACCTCAAGAGGAGGCTTCTCTCAGCTACAGGTAGGTGAGAGGGACCCTGAGTTTGTGGCCTCAATTGGAATGGACACCGAGATGCTCTGACTGAAAGTAAGGCCGGATATCCCTGCAGTGAATTGAATGCAGGCTCGTCTTCCATCTCCCAAGACGAAGGGTTGTCTGAATCCCCTGTGGAGACCACAGAGAAAGACCTAGTCCTCCGCCTCAACGCGACCGGAGGCCTGACATCCTTTGAAAACTCGAGAGGTCCGCGGAGATCAATGCTTCCAAAGGAGACAATGCCTGGCGCCTCTTGAAAATAGATAGGAGTCCCAGGATCCCTGTGGCCCGTGGAAAGGGAACCTGGGTCTCCCGCCTCACGTGGAGACGCGTCCCAATTGCCATGCCAAGACTCGAGGAAAATCCCGAGTTTTTCCTCGCACCTAGGCAGGAGTCCTGACGTCGCTGAACAAACACGTGTCTGGAAGGGCTCTCCCCGTCGTAACTCGAGAATATACCCCAGGTTCCGGCCGCAACTCGAGAAAAACCATGAGACTTCCCCCTCGCCGCGATATGAGGCCCGATTCCCCTGCACTGCGTGCAGAGCAATTCCGTGTTCCACATCAAACGTTAAAGGAGCCTTGATTTCCTTGGTGGCACTCCAGAGAAAACCCAAGATCACTGTCTCAAGTCTAGAGGGATCCTGAGATCACTGGAGCAACACCAAAGGTCTGGGTGGACCCCAAATCAACTCGAGATGAGAGCTTACTCCCTGGATTCGACTCAAGTGGAATACCAACTTTCCACAAGCACCTCAAGAGGAGGCTTCTCTCAGCTACAGGTATGTGAGAGGGACCCTGAATGTGTGGCCTCAAGTGGAATGGACACCGAGATGCTCTGACTCGAAGTAAGGCCGGATATCCCTGCAGTGAATTGAATGCAGGCTCGTCTTGTATATCCCAAGACGAAGGGTTGTCTGAATCCCATGTGGAGACCACAGTGAAAGACCTAGTCCTCCGCCTCAACGCGACCGGAGGCCTCACATCCTTTGAAAACTCGAGAGGTCCGCGGAGATCAACGCTTCCAAAGGAGACAATGCCTGACTCTTCTTGAAAATGGATAGGAGTCCCAGGATCCCTGTGGCACGTGGAAAGGGACCCTGGGTCTCCCGCCTCACGTGGAGACGCGTCCCAATTGCCATGCCAAGACTCGAGGAGAATCCCGAGGTGTCCCTCGCACCTAGGCAGGAGTCTTGACGTCGCTGAACAAACACATGTCTGGAAGGGCACTCCCCGTCGTAACTCGAGAATATACCCCAGGTTCCGGCCGCAACTTGAGAAAAACCATGAGACATCCCCCTTGCCACTAGATGAGGCCCGATTCCCCTGCACTGCGTGCAGAGCAATTCCGTGTTCCACATCAAACGTGAAAGGAGCCTTGATTTCCTTGATGGCACTCCAGAGAAAACCCAAGATCACTGTCTCAAGTCTAGAGGGATCCTGAGGTCACTGTACCAACACGAAAGGGCTCTGTGGACCCCAAATCAACTCGAGATGAGAGCTTATTCCCTGGCTTCGAGTCAAGAGGAATACCAACTTTCCACAAGCACCTCAAGAGGAGGCTTCTCTCAGCTACAGGTATGTGAGAGGGACCCTGAGTTTGTGGTCTCAAGTGGAATGGACACCGAGAGGCTCTGACTCGAAGTAAGGCCGGATATCCCTGCAGTGAATTGAATGCAGGCTCGTCTTGCATCTCCCAAGATAAAGGGATGTCTGAATCCCCTGTGGAGACCACAGAGAAAGACCTAGTTCTCCGCCTCATCGCGACCGGAGGCCTCATATCCTTTGAAAACTCGAGAGGTCCGCGGAGATCAATGCTTGCAAAGGAGACGATGCCTGACTCCTCTTGAAAATGGATAGGAGTCCCAGGATCCCTGTGGCACGTGGCAAGGGACCCTGGGTCTCCCGCCTCACGTGGAGACGCGTCCCAATTGCCATGCCAAGACTCGAGGAGAATCCGGACCTGTCCCTCGCACCTAGGCAGGAGTCCTGACGTCGCTGAACAAACACGAGTCTGGAAGGGGACTCCCCGTCGTAACTCGAGAATATACCCCAGGTTCCGGCCGCAACTCGAGAAAAACCGTGACACTTCCCACTCGCCGAGAGAAGAGGCGCAATTCCCCTGCACTGCGTGCAGAGCAATTCCGTGTTCAACATCAAACGTGAAAGGAGCCTTGATTTCCTTGATGGCACACCAGAGAAAACCCAAGATCACTGTCTCAAGTCTAGAGGGATCCTGAGGTCACTGGAGCAACACGAAAGGGCTCCGTGGACCCCAAATCAACTGGAAATGAGAGCTTAGGCCCTGGCTTCGATTCAAGAGGAATAGCAACTTTCCTCAAGCACCTCAAGAGGAGGCTTCTCTCAGCTACAGGTATGTGAGAGGGACCCTGAGTTTGTGGCCTCAGGTGGAATGGACACCGAGATGCTCTGACTCGAAGTAAGGCCGGATATCCCTGCAGTGAATTGAATGCAGGCTCGACTTGCATCTCCCAAGACGAAGGGATGTCTAAATCCCCTGTGGAGACCAAAGAGAAAGACCTAGTTCTCCGCCACATCGCGACCGGAGGCCTCACATCCTTTGAAAACTCGAGAGGTCTGCGGAGATCAATGCATCCAACGGAGACGATGCCTGACTCCTCTTGAAAATGGATAGGAGTCCCAGGATCACTGTGGCACGTGGAAAGGGACCCTGGGTCTACCGCCTCACATGGAGACGCGTCCCAATAGCCATGCCAAGATTCGAGGAGGATCCCGAGGTGTCCCTCGCACCTAGGCAGGAGTCCTGACGTCGCTGAACAAACACGTGTCTGGAAGGGCCCTCCCCGTCGTAACTCGAGAATATACCCCAGGTTCCAGCCACAACTCGAGAAAAACCATGAGACTTCCCCCTCGCCGCGAGATGAGGCCCGATTCCCCTGCACTGTGTGCAGAGCAATTCCGTGTTCCACATCAAACGAGAAAAAAGCCTTGATTTCCTTGATGGCACTCCAGAGAAAACCCAAGATCACTGTCTCAAGTCTAGAGGGATCCTGAGGTCACTGTAGCAACACGAAAGTGCTCCGTGGACCCCAAATCAACTCGAGATGAGAGCTTAGTCCCTGGCTTCGACTCAAGAGGAATACCAACTTTCCACAAGCACCTCAAGAGGAGGCTTCTCTCAGCTACAGGTATGTGAGAGGGACCCTGAGTTTGTGGCCTCCAGTGGAATGAACACGGAGAAGCTCTGACTCGAAGTTAGGCCCGATATCCCTGCAGTGAATTGAATGTAGGCTCGTCTTGCATCTCCCAAGACGAAGGGATGTCTGAATCCCCTGTGGAGACCACAGACAAAGACCGAGTTCTCCGCCTCATTGCGACCAGAAGCCTCACATCCTTTGAAAAGTCGAGAGGTCCGCAGAGATCAATGCTTCCAAAGGAGACGATGCCTGACTCCTCTTGCAAATGGATAGGAGTCCCAGGATCCCTGTGGCACGTGGAAAGGGACCCTGGGTCTCCCGCTTCACGTGGAGACGCGTCCCAATTGCCATGCCAAGACTCGAGGAGAATCCCGAAGTGTCCCTCGCACGTAGGCATAAGTCCTGACGTCGCTGAACAAACACGTGTCTGGAAGTCCCTCCCCTTCGTAAGTCGAGAATATACACCAGGTTCCGGCCGCAACTCGAGAAAAACCATGAGACTTCCCCCTCGCCGCGAGATGAGGCCCGATTCCCCTGCACTGCGTGCAGAGCAATTCCGTGTTCCACATCAAACGAGAAAAAAGCCTTGATTTCCTTGATGGCACTCGAGAGAAAAGCCAAGATCACAGTCTCAAGTCTAGAGGGATCCTGAGGTCACTGTAGCAACACGAAAGAGCTCCGTGTACCCCAAATCAACTCGAGATGAGAGCTTAGTCCCTGGCTTCGACTCAAGAGGAATACCAACTTTCCACAAGCACCTCAAGAGGAGGCTTCTCTCATCTACAGGTATGTGAGAGGGACCCTTAGTTTGTGGCCTCAAGTTGAATGGACACCGAGATGCTCTGACTCGAAGTAAGGCCGGATATCCCTGCAGTGAAATGAATGCAGGCTCGTGTTGCATCTCCCAAGACGAAGGGATGTCTGAATCCCCTGTGGAGACGACAGAGAAAGACCTAGTCCTCCGCCTCATCGCGACCGGAGGCCTCACATCCTTTGAGAACTTGAGAGGTCTGCGGAGATCAATGATTCTAAAGGAGACGATGCCTGACTCCTCTTTCAAATATATAGGAGTCCCAGGATCCCTGTGGCACGTGGAAAGGGACCCTGGGTCTCCCGCCTCACGTGGAGACGCGTCCCAATCGCCATGCCAAGACTCGAGGAGAATACCGAGGTGTCCCTCACACCTAGGCAGGAGTCCTGATGTCGCTGAACAAACACGTGTCTGGAAGGGCCCTCCCCGTCGTAATCGAGAATATACCCCAGGTTCTGGCCACAACTCGAGAAAAACCATGAGACTTCCCCCTAGCCGCGAGATGAGGCCCGATTCCCCTGCACTGCGTGCAGAGCAATTCCGTGTTCCACATCAAACGTAAACGGAGTCTTGATTTCCTTGATGGCACTCCAGAGAAAACCCAAGATCACTGTCTCAAGTCTAGAGGGATCCTGAGGTCACTGGAGCAACATGAAAGGGCTCCGTGGACCCCAAATCAACTCGTGATGAGAGCCTAATCCCTGGCTTCGACTCAAGAGGAATACCAACTTTCCACAAGCACCTCAAGAGGAGGCTTCCTTCAGCTACAAGTATGTGAGAGGGACCCTGAGTTTGTGGCCTCAAGTGGAATGGACACCGAGATCTCTGACTCGAAGTTAGGCCAGATATCCCTGCATTGAATTGAATGTAGGCTCGTCTTGCATCTCCCAAGACGAAGGGATGTCTGAATCCCCTGTGGAGACCACAGTTAAAGACCTAGTTCTCCGCCTCATCGCGACCGGAGGCCTCACATCCTTTGAAAACTCGAGAGGTCCGCGGAGATAAATGCTTCCAAAGTAGACGATGCCTGAGTCCTCTTGAAAATGGATAGGAGTCCCAGGATCCCTGTGGCACGTGGAAAGGGACACTGGGTCTCCTGCCTCACGTGGAGACGCGTCCCAATTGCCATGCCAAGACTCGAGGAGAATCCTGAGGTGTCCCTCGCACCTAGGCAGGAGTCCTGACATCACTGAACAAACACGTGTCTGGAAGGGCCCTCCCCGTCGTAACTCGAGAATATACCCCAGATTCCGGCCGCAACTTGAGGAAAACCATGAGACTTCCCCCTCGCCACGAGATGAAGCCCGATTCCCCTGCAATGCCTGCAGAGCAATTCCGTGTTCCACATCAAACATGAAAGGAGCCTTGATTTCCTTGATGGCACTCCAGAGAAAACCCTAGATGACTGTCTCATGTCTAGAGGGATCCTGAGGTCACTGGAGCAACATGAAAGGGCTCCGTGGACCCCAAATCAACTCGAGATGAGAGCTTAGTGTCTGGCTTCGACTCAAGAGGAATACCAACTTTCCACAAGCACCTCAAGAGGAGGCTTCTCTCAGCTACAGGTATATGAGAGGGACCCTGAGTTTGTGTCCTCAAGTGGAATGGACACTGAGATGCTCTGACTCGAAGTAAGGCCGGATATCCCTGCAGTGAATTGAATGCAGGCTCGTCTTGCATCTACCAAGACGAAGGGATGACTGAATCCCCTGTGGAGGCCGCAGAGAAAGTCCTAGTCCTCCGCCTCAACGCGACCGGAGGCCTCACATCCTTTGAAAACTCGAGAGGTCCGCGGAGATCAATGCTTCCAAAGGAGACGATGCCTGACTCCTCTTGAAAATGGATAGGAGTCCCAGGATCCCTGTGGCACGGGAAAGGGACCCTGGGTCTCCCGCCTCACGTGGAGACGCGTCCCAATTGCCATGCCAAGAATCGAAGAGAATCCCGAGGTGTCCCTCGCACTTAGGCAGGAGTCCTGACGTCGCTGAACAAACACGAGTCTGGAAGGGCCCTCCACGTCGTAAATCGAGAATATACCCCAGGTTCCGGCCGCAACTCGAGAAAAACCATGAGACTTCACCCTCGCCGCGAGATGAGGCCCGATTCCCCTGCCCTGCATGCAGAGCAATTCCGTGTTCCACATCAAACGTGAAAGGAGCCTTGATTTCCTTGATGGCACTCCAGAGAAAACCCAAGATCACTGTCTCAAGTCTAGAGGGATCCTGAGGTCACTGGAGCAACAGGAAAGGGCTCCGTGGACCCCAAATCAACCTGAGATGAGAGCTTAGTCCCTGGCTTCTACTCAAGAGGAATACCAACTTTCCACAAGCACCTCAAGAGGAGGTTCTCTCAGCTACAGGTATGTGAGAGGGACCCTGAGTTTGTGGCCTCAAGTAGAATGGACACCGAGATGCTCTGACTCGAAATAAGCCCGGATATCCCTGCAGTGAATTGAATGCAGGCTCGTATTGCAACTCCGAAGACGAAGGGATGACTGAATCCCCTGTGGAGACCACAGAGAAAGACCTAGTCCTCCGCCTCATCGCGACCGGAGACCTCACATCCTTTGAAAACTCGAGAGGTCCGCGGAGATCAATGCTTCCAAAGGAGACGATGCCTGACTCCTCTTGAAAATGGATAGGAGTCCCCGGATCCCTGTGCCACGTGGAAAGGGACCCTGGGTCTCCCGCCTCACGTGGACACGCGACCCAATTGCCATGTCAAGACTTGAGAAGAATCCCGAGGTGTCCCTAGCACCTAGGCAGGAGTCCTGACGTCGCTGAACAAACACGTGTCTGGAAGGGCCATCCCCGTCGTAACTCAAGAATATACAACAGGTTCCGGCCGCAACTCGAGAAAAACCATCAGACTTCCCACTCGCCGTGAGATGAGGCCCGATTCCCCTGCACTGCGTGCAGAGCAATTGCGTGTTCCACATCAAAAGTGAAAGGAACCTTGATTTCCTTGATGGCACTCCAGAGAAAACCCAAGATCACTGTCTAAATTCTAGAGGGATCCTGAGGTCACTGGAGCAACACGAAAGGGCTCCGTGGACCCCAAATCAACTCGAGATGAGAGCTTAGTCCCTGGCTTCGACTCAAGAGGAATACCAACTTTCCACAACCACCTCAAGAGGAGGCTTTTCTCAGCTACAGGTATGTGAGAGGGACCCTAAGTTTGTGGCCTCAAGTGAAATGGACACCGAGATGCTCTGATTCGAAGTACGGCCGGATATCCCTGCAGTGAATTGAATGCAGGCTCGTCTTGCATCTCCCAAGACGAAGCGATGACTGAATCCCCTGTGGAGACCACAGAGAAAGACCTAGTCCTCCGCCCCATCGCGACCGGAGGCCTCACATCCTTTGAAAACTCGAGAGGTCCGCGGAGATCAATGCTTCCAAAGGAGATGATGCCTGACTCCTCTTGAAAATGGATAGGAGTCCCAGGATCCCTGTGGCACGTGGCAAGGGACCCTGGGTCTCCCGCCTCACGTGGAGACGCGTCCCAATTACCATGCCAAGACTCGAGGAGAATCCCGAGGTGTCCCTCGCACCTAGGCAGGAGTCCTGACGTCGCTGAACAAACACGTGTCTGGAAGGGCCCTCCCCGTCATAACTCGAGAATATACCCCAGGTTCTGGCCGCAACTCGAGAAAAACCATGAGACTTCCCCCTCGCCGCGAGATGAGGCCCGATTCCCCTGCACTGCGTGCAGAGCAATTCCGTGTTCCACATCAAACGTGAATGGAGCCTTGATTTCCTTGATGGCACTCCAGAGAAAACCCAAGATCACTGTCTCAAGTCTAGAGGGATCCTGAGGTCACTGGAACAACACGAAAGGGCTCAGTGGACCACAAATCAACTCGAGATGAAAGCTTAGTCCCTGGCTTCGACTCAAGAGGAATACCAACTTTCCATAAGCACCTCAAGAGCAGGCTTCTCTCAGCTACAGGTATGTGTAGGGACCCTGAGGTTGTGGCCTCAAGTGGAATGGACACCGAGATGCTCTGACTCGAAGTAAGGCCAGATATCCCTGCAGTGAATTGAATGTAGGCTAGTCTTGCATCTCCCAAGACGAAGGGATGTAGGAATCCCCTGTGGAGACCACAGAGAAAGACCTAGTTTTCCGCCTCATCGGGACCGGAAGCCTCACATCCTGTGAAAACTCGAGAGGTCCGCGGAGATCAATGCTTGCAAAGGAGACGATGCCTGACTCCTCTTGAAAATGGATAGGAGTCCCAGGATCCCTGTGGCACGTGGCAAGGGATCCTGGGTCTCCCGCCTCACGTGGAGACGCGTCCCAATTGCCATGCCAAGACTCGAGGAGAATCCCGACGTGTCCCTCGCACCTAGGCAGGAGTCCTGACGTCGCTGAACAAACACGAGTCTGGAAGGGGACTCCCCGTCGTAACTCGAGAATATACCCCAGGTTCCGGCCGCAACTCGAGAAAAACCGTGACACTTCCCACTCGCCGAGAGAAGAGGCGCAATTCCCCTGCACTGCGTGCAGAGCAATTCCGTGTTCAACATCAAACGTGAAAGGAGCCTTGATTTCCTTGATGGCACACCAGAGAAAACCCAAGATCACTGTCTCAAGTCTAGAGGGATCCTGAGGTCACTGGAGCAACACGAAAGGGCTCCGTGGACCCCAAATCAACTGGAGATGAGAGCTTAGGCCCTGGCTTCGATTCAAGAGGAATAGCAACTTTCCTCAAGCACCTCAAGAGGAGGCTTCTCTCAGCTACAGGTATGTGAGAGGGACCCTGAATTTGTGGCCTCAGGTGGAATGGACACCGAGATGCTCTGACTCGAAGTAAGGCCGGATATCCCTGCAGTGAATTGAATGCAGGCTCGACTTGCATCTCCCAAGACGAAGGGATGTCTAAATCCCCTGTGGAGACCAAAGAGAAAGACCTAGTTCTCCGCCACATCGCGACCGGAGGCCTCACATCCTTTGAAAACTCGAGAGGTCTGCGGAGATCAATGCATCCAACGGAGACGATGCCTGACTCCTCTTGAAAATGGATAGGAGTCCCAGGATCACTGTGGCACGTGGAAAGGGACTCTGGGTCTACCGCCTCACATGGAGACGCGTCCCAATAGCCATGCCAAGATTCGAGGAGGATCCCGAGGTGTCCCTCGCACCTAGGCAGGAGTCCTGACGTCGCTGAACAAACACGTGTCTGGAAGGGCCCTCCCCGTCGTAACTCGAGAATATACCCCAGGTTCCAGCCACAACTCGAGAAAAACCATGAGACTTCCCCCTCGCCGCGAGATGAGGCCCGATTCCCCTGCACTGTGTGCAGAGCAATTCCGTGTTCCACATCAAACGAGAAAAAAGCCTTGATTTCCTTGATGGCACTCCAGAGAAAACCCAAGATCACTGTCTCAAGTCTAGAGGGATCCTGAGGTCACTGTAGCAACACGAAAGTGCTCCGTGGACCCCAAATCAACTCGAGATGAGAGCTTAGTCCCTGGCTTCGACTCAAGAGGAATACCAACTTTCCACAAGCACCTCAAGAGGAGGCTTCTCTCAGCTACAGGTATGTGAGAGGGACCCTGAGTTTGTGGCCTCCAGTGGAATGAACACAGAGAAGCTCTGACTCGAAGTTAGGCCGGATATCCCTGCAGTGAATTGAATGTAGGCTCGTCTTGCATTTCCCAAGACGAAGGGATGTCTGAATCCCCTGTGGAGACCACAGACAAAGACCGAGTTCTCCGCCTCATTGCGACCAGAAGCCTCACATCCTTTGAAAAGTCGAGAGGTCCGCAGAGATCAATGCTTCCAAAGGAGACGATGCCTGACTCCTCTTGCAAATGGATAGGAGTCCCAGGATCCCTGTGGCACGTGGAAAGGGACCCTGGGTCTCCCGCTTCACGTGGAGACGCGTCCCAATTGCCATGCCAAGACTCGAGGAGAATCCCGAAGTGTCCCTCGCACGTAGGCATAAGTCCTGACGTCGATGAACAAACACGTGTCTGGAAGTCCCTCCCCTTCGTAAGTCGAGAATATACCCCAGGTTCCGGCCGCAACTCGAGAAAAACCATGAGACTTCCCCCTCGCCGCGAGATGAGGCCCGATTCCCCTGCACTGCGTGCAGAGCAATTCCGTGTTCCACATCAAACGAGAAAAAAGCCTTGATTTCCTTGATGGCACTCGAGAGAAAAGCCAAGATCACAGTCTCAAGTCTAGAGGGATCCTGAGGTCACTGTAGCAACACGAAAGAGCTCCGTGTACCCCAAATCAACTCGAGATGAGAGCTTAGTCCCTGGCTTCGACTCAAGAGGAATACCAACTTTCTACAAGCACCTCAAGAAGAGGCTTCTCTCAGCTACAGGTATGTGAGAGGGACCCTGAGTTTGTGGCCTCAAGTGGAATGGACACCGAGAAGCTCTGACTCGAAGTTAGGCCGGATATCCCTGCATTGAATTGAATGCAGGCTCGTCTTGCATCTCCCAAGACGAAGGGATGTCTGAATCCCCTGTGGAGACCACAGAGAAAGACCTAATTCTCCGCCTAATCGCGACCGGAAGCCTCACATCCTTTGAAAACTCGAGAGGCCGTGGAGATCAATGCTTCCAAAGGAGACGATGACTGACTCCTCTTGAAAATGGATAGGAGTCCCAGGATCCCTGTGGCACGTGGAAAGGGACCCTGGGTCTCCCGCCTCACGTGGAGATGCGTCCCAATTGCCATGTCAAGACTCGAGGAGAATCCAGAGTTGTTCCTCACAGCTAGGCACGAGTCCTGACGTCGATGAACAAACACGTGTTTGGAATGGCCCTCCCCGTCATAACTCGAGAATATACCCCAGGTTCCGGCCGCAACTGGAGAAAAACCATGAGACTTCCCCCTCGCCGCGAGATGAGGCCTGATTCCCCTGCACTGCGTGCAGAGCAACTCCGTGTCCCACATCAAACGTGAAAGGAGCCTTGATATCCTTGATGGCACTCCAGAGAAAACCCAAGATCACTGTCTCAAGTCTAGATGGATCATGAGGTCACTGTAGCAACACGAAAGGGCTCCGTGGACCCCAAATCAACTCGAGATGAGAGCTTAGTCCCTGGCTTCGACTCAAGAGGAATACCAAGTTTCCACAAGCACCTCAAGAGGAGGCTTCTCTCAGCTACATGTATGTGAGAGGGACCCTGAATGTGTGGCCTCAAGTGGAATGGACACCGAGATGCTCTGACTCGAAGTAAGGCCGGATATCCCTTCAGTGAATTGAATGCCGGCTCCTCTTGATTCTCCCAAGACGAAGGGATGTCTGAATCCCTGTGGAGACCACAGAGAAAGACCTAGTTCTCTGCCTCATCGCGACCTGAGGCCTCACATCCTTTGAAAACTCGAGAGGTCCGTGGAGATCAATGCTTCCAAAGGAGACGATGCCTGACTCCTCTTGAAAATGGATAGGAGTCCCAGCATCCCTGTGGCACGTGGAATGGGACCCTGGGTCTCCCGCCTCACGTGGAGACACGTCCCAATTGCCATGTCAAGACTCGAGGAGAATCCAGAAGTGTCCCTCGCACCTAGGCAGGAGTCCTGACGTCGCTGAACAAACACTAGTCTGGAAGGGCCCTCCCCGTCGTAAGTCGAGAATATACACCAGGTTCCGGCCAAAACTCGAGAAAAACCATGAGACTTCCCCCTCGCCGCGAGATGAGGCCCGATTCCACTGCACTGCGTGCAGAGCAATTCTGTGTTCCACATCAAACGTGAAAGGAGCCTTGATTTCCTTGATGGCACTCCAGAGAAAACCCAAGATCACTGTCTCAAGTCTCGAGGGATCCTGAAGTCACTGTAGCAACACGAAAGGGCTCCGTGGAACACAAATCAACTCGAGATGAGAGCTTCGTCCCTGGCTTCGACTCAAGAGGAATATCAACTTTCCACAAGCACCTAAAGAGGAGGCTTCTCTCAGCTACAGGTATGTAAGAGGGACCCTGAATTTGTGGCCTCAAGTGGAATGGACACCGAGATGCTCTGACTCGAAGTAAGGCCGGATATCCCTGCAATGAATTGAATGCAGGCTCGTCTTGCTTCTCCCAAGACGAAGGGATGTCTGAATCCCCTGTGGAGACCACAGAGAAAGACCTAGTCCTCCACCTCATCGTGACCGGAGGCCTCACATCCTTAGAAAACTCGAGAGGTCTGCAGAGATCAATGCTTGCAAAGGAGACGATGCGCGACTACTCTTGAAAATGGATAGGAGTCCTAGGATCCTTGTGGCACGTGGAAAGGGACCCTGCGTCTCCCGCCTCATGTGGAGACGCATCCCAATTGCCATGCCAAGACTCGAGGAGAATCCCGAGGTGTCCCTCGCACCTAGGCAGGAGTCCTGATGGCGCTGAACAAACACATGTCTGGAAGGGCCCTCCCCGTCGTAACTCGAGAATATACCCCAGGTTCCGGCCGCAACTCGAGAAAAACCATGAGATTTCCCCCTCGCCGCGAGATGAAGCCCGATTCCCCTGCACTGCGTGCAGAGCAATTCCGTTTTCCACATCAAACGTTAAAGGAGCCTTGATTTCCTTGATGGCACTCCAGAGAAAACCCAAGTTCACTGTCTCAAGTCTAGAGGGATCCTGAGGTCACTGGAGCAACACGAAAGGGCTCCGTGGACCCCAAATCAACTCGAGATGAGAGCTTAGTCCCTGGCTTTGACTCAAGAGGAATACCAACTTTCCACAAGCACCTCAAGAGGAGGCTTCTCTCAGCTACAGGTATGTGAGAGGGACCCTGAGTTTGTGGCCTCAAGTGGAATGGACACCGAGATGCTCTGACTCGAAGCAAGGCCGGATATCCCTGCAGTGAATTGAATGCAGGCTCGTCTTGCATCTCCCAAGACGAAGGGTTGTCTGAATCCCCTGTGGAGACCACAGAGAAAGACCTCGTTCTCCGCCTCATCGAGTCCAGAGGCCTCACATCCTTTGAAAACTCGAGAGGTCGGTGGAGATCAATGCTTCCAAAGGAGAAGATGCCTGACTCTTCTTGAAAATGTATAGGAGTCCCAGGATCCCTGTGATACGTGGAAAGGGACCCTGGGTCTCCCGCCTCACGTGGAGACGCATCCCAAGTGGCATGCGAAGACTCCAGGAGAATCCCGAGGTTTCCCTCGCACCTAGGCAGGAGTCCTGACGTCGCTGAACAAACACGTGTCTGGAAGGGCACTCCCCGTCGTAACTCGAGAATATACCCCAGGTTCCGGCCGCAACTCGAAAAAAACCATGAGACTTCCCCCTCGCCGCTGGATGAGGCCCGATTCCCCTGCACTGCGTGCAGAGCAATTCCGTGTTCCACATCAAACGTGAAAGGAGCCTTGATTTCCTTGATGGCACTGCAGAGAAAACCCAAGATCACTGTCTCAAGTCTAGAGGGATCCTGAGGTTACTGGAGCAACACGAAAGGCCTCTGTGGACCCCAAATCAACTCGAAATGAGAGCATAGTCCCTGGCTTCCACTCAAGAGGAATACCAACTTTCCACAAGCACCTCAAGAGGAGGCTTCTCTCAGCTACAGGTATGTGAGAGGGACCCTGAGTGTGTGGCCTCAAGTGGAATGGACACCGAGATGCTCTGCCTCGAAGTAAGGCCGGATATCCCTGCAGTGGATTGAATTCAGGCTCGTCTTGCATCTCCCAAGACGAAGGGTTGTCTGAATCCCCTGTGGAGACCACAGAGAAAGACCTAATTTTCCGCCTCATCGCGACCGGTGGCCTCACATCCTTTGAAAACTCGAGAGGTCTGCAGATATCAATGCTTCCAAAGGAGACGATGCCTGACTCCTCTTGAAAATGGATAGGAGTCCCAGGATCCCTGTGGCACGAGGAAAGGGACCCTGGGTCTCCCGCCTCACGTGGAGACGCGTCCCAATTGCCATGCCAAGACTCGAGGAGAATCCCGAGGTGTCCCTCGCACCTAGGCAGGAGTCCTGACGTCGCTGAACAAACTCGTGTCTGGAAGGGCCCTCCCCGTCGTAACTTGAGAATATACCCCAGGTTCCGGCCGCAACTCGAGAAAAACCATGAGACTTCCCCATCGCCTCGAGATGAGGCCCGATTCCCCTGCACTGCGTGCAGAGTAATTCCGTGTTCCACATCAAACGTGAAAGGAGCCTTGATTTCCTTGATGGCACTCCAGAGAAAACCCAAGATCACTGTCTCAAGTCTAGAGGGATCCTGAGGTCACTGGAGCAACAGGAAAGGGCTCCGTGGACCCCAAATCAACTCGAGATGAGAGCTTAGTCCCTGGCTTCAAATTGAGAGGAATACCAACTTTCCACAAGCACCTCAAGAGGAGGCTTCTCTCAGCTACAGGTATGTGAGAGGGAAACTGAGTTTCTGGCCTCAAGTGGAATGGACACCGAGATGCTCTGACTCGAAGTAAGGCCGGATATCCCTGCAGTGAATTGAATGCAGGCTCGTCTTGCATCTCCCAAGACGAAGGGTTGTCTGAATCCCCTGTGGAGACAACAGAGAAAGACCAGGTCCTCCGCCTCAACGCGACCGGAGGCCTCACATCCTTTGAAAACTCGAGAGGTCCGCGAAGATCAACACTTCTGAAGGAGACGATGCCTGACTCCTCTTGAAAATGGTTAGGAGTCCCAGGATACCTGTGGCACGTGGAAAGGGACCCTGGGTCTCCCGCCTCACGTGGAGACGCGTCCCAATTGCCATGCCAAGACTCGAGGAGAATCCCGAGGTGTCCCTCGCACCTAGGCAGGAGTCCTGACGTCGCTGAACAAACAGGTGTCTGGAAGGGCCCTCCCCGTCGTAACTCGAGAATATACCCCAGGTTCCGGCCGCAACTCGAGAAAAACCATGAGACTTCCCCATCGCCGCGAGATGAGGCCCGATTCCCCTGCCCTGCGTGCAGAACAATTCCGTATTCCACATCAAAAATGAAAGGAGCCTTGATTTCCTTGATGGCACTCCAGAGAAAACCCAAGATCACTGTCTCAAGTCTAGAGGGATCCTGAGGTCACTGGAGCAACACAAAAGGGCTCCGTGGACCCCAAATCAACTCGAGATGAGAGCTTAGTCCCTGGCTTTGACTCAAGAGGAATACCAACTTTCCACAAGCACCTCAAGAGGACGCTTCTCTCAGCTACAAGTATGTGAGAGGGACCCTGAGTTTGTGGCCTCAAGTGGAATGGACACCGAGATGCTCTGACTCGAAGTAAGGCCGGATATCCCTGCAGTGAATTGAATGCAGGCTCGTCTTCCATCTCCCAAGACGAAGGGATGTCTGAATCCCCTGTGGAGACCACAGAAAAAGACCTTGTCCTCCGTCTCATCGTGACCGGAGGCCTCACATCCTTTGAAAACTCGAGAGGTCTGCAGAGATCAATGCTTCCAAAGGAGACGATGCCTGACTCCTCTTGAAAATGGATAGGAGTCCCAGGATCACTGTGGAACGTGGAAAGGGACACTGGGTCTCCCGCCTCTCGTGGAGACGCGTCCCAATTGCCATGCCAAGACTCGAGGAGAATCCCGAGGTGTCCCTCGCACCTAGGCAGGAGCCCTGACGTAGCTGAACAAACAAGTGTCTGGAAGGGCCCTCCCCGTCGTAACTCGAGAATATACCCCAGGTTCCGGCCGCAACTCGAGAAAAACCATGAGACTTCCCCCTCGCCGCGAGATGAGGCCCGATTCCCCTGCCCTGCGTGCAGAGCAATTCCGTTTCCATATCAAAAATGAAAGGAGCCTTGATTTCCTTGATGACACTCCAGAGAAAACCCAAGATCACTGTCTCAAGTCTAGAGGGATCCTGAGGTCACTGGAGCAACACGAAAGGGCTCCGTGGAGCCCAAATCAACTCGAGATGAGAGCTTAGTCCCTGGCTTCAAATCGAGAGGAATACCAACTTTCCAAAAGCACCTCAAGAGGAGGCTACTCTCAGCTAATGGTATGTGAGAGGGACCCTGAGTTTGTGGCCTCAAGTGGAATGGACACCGGGATGCTCTGACTCGAAGTAAGGCCAGATATCCCTGCAGTGAATTGAATGCAGGCTCGTCTTGCATCTCCCAAGACGGAGGGATGTCTGAATCCCCTGTGGAGACCACAGAGAAAGACCTAGTCCTCCGCCTCATCGAGACGGGAGGCATCACATCCTTTGAAAACTCGAGAGGTCTGCGGAGATCAATGCTTCCAAAGGAGAAGATGCCTGACTCTTCTTGAAAATGGATAGGAGTCCCAGGATCCCTGTGGCACGTGGAAAGGGACCCTGGGTCTCCCACCTCACGTGGAGACGCATCCCCATTGCCATGCCAAGACTCGAGGAGAATCCCAAGGTGTCCCTCGCACCTAGACAGGAGTCCTGACGTCGCTGAACAAACACGTGTCTGGAAGGGCCCTCCCAGTCGTAACTCGAGAATATACCCCAGGTTCTGGCCGCGACTCGAGAAAAACCATGAAACTTCCCCCTCGCCGCGAGATGAGGCCCGATTCCCCTGCACTGCGTGCAGAGCATTTCCGAGTTCCACATCAAACGTGAAAGGACCCTTGATTTCCTTGATGGCACTCCAGAGAAAACCCAAGATCTCTGTCTCAAGTCTAGAGGGATCCTGAGGTCACTGGAGCAACACGAAAGGGATCCGTATAACCCAAATCAACTCGAGATGAGAACTTAGTCCCTGGCTTCGACTCAAGAGGAATACCAACTTTACACAAGCCCCTCAAGTGGAGGCTACTCTCAGCTAATGGTATGTGAGAGGGACCCTGAGTTTGTCGCCTCAAGTGGAATGGAAACCGAGATGCTCTGACTCGAAGTAAGGCCAGATATCCCTGCAGTGATTTGAATACAGGCTCGTCTTGCATCTCCCAATACGAAGGGATGTCTGAATGCCCTGTGGAGACCACAGAGAAAGACCTAGTCCTCCGACTCATCGCGACCGGAGGCCTCACATCCTTTGAAAACTGGAGAGGTCCGCGGAGATCAATGCTTCCAAAGGAGTCGATGCCTGACGCCTCTTGAAAATGGATAGGAGTCCCAGGATCCCTGTGGCACGTCAAAAGGGACCCTGGGTCTCCCGCCTCACGTGGAGACGCGTCCCAATTGCCATGCCAAGACTTGAGGAGAATCCCGAGGTGTCCCTCGCACCTAGGCAGGAGTCCTCACGTCGCTGAACAAACACGTGTCTGGAAGGGCCCTCCCCGTCGTAACTAGAGAATATACCCCAGGTTCCGGCCGCAACTTGAGAAAAACCATGAGACTTCCCCCTCGCCGCGAGATGAGGCCCGATTCCCCTGCACTGCGTGCAGAGCAATTCCGTGTTCAACATCAAACGTGAAAGGAGCCTTGATTTCCTTGATGGCACTCCAGAGAAAACCCAAGATCACTGGCTCAAGTCTAGAGGGATCCTGAGGTCACTGGAGCAACACGAAAGGGCTCCGAGGAGCCCAAATCAACTCGAGATGAGAGCTTAGTCCCTGGCTTGGACTCAAGAGGAATACCGACTTTCCACAAGCACCTCAAGAGGAGGCTTCTCTCAGCTAAGGTATGTGAGAGGGACTCTTAGTTTGTGGCCTCAAGTGGAATGGACACCGAGATGCTCTGACTCGAAGTAAGCCCGGATATCCCAGTAGTGAATTGAATTCAGGCTCGTCTTGCATCTCCCAAGACGAAGGGATGTCTGAATCCGCTGTGGAGATGACAGAGAAAGAACTAGTCCTCAACCTCATCGCGTCCGGAGGCCTCACATCCTTTGAAAACTCGAGAGGTCTGCACAGATCAATGCTTCCAAAGGAGACGATGCCTGACTCCTCCTGAAAATGGATAGGATTCCCAGGATCCCTGTGGCACGTGGAAAGGGACCCTGGGTCTCCCGCCTCACCTGGAGACGCGTCCCAATTGCCATGCCAAGACTCGAGGAGAATCCCGAGGTATTCCTCGCACCTAGGCAGGACTCCCGACGTCGCTGAACAAACACGTGTCTCGAAGGGCCCTCCCCGTGGTAACTCGAGAATATACCCCAGGTTCCGGCCGCATCTCGAATAAATCCATGAGACTTCCCCCTCGCAGAGAGATGAGGCCCGATTCCCCTACACTGCGTGCAGAGCAATTTCGTGTTCCACATCAAACGAGAAAGGAGCCTTGATTTCCTTGATGGCACTCTAGACAAAACCCAAGATCACTGTCTCAAGTCTGGAGGGATCCTGAGGTCACTGGAGCAACACCAAAGCGCTCTGTGGACCCCAAATCAACTCGAGATGAGAGCTTAGTCCCTGGCTTCGACTCAAGAAGAATACCAAATTTCCACAAGCACCTCAAGAGGAGGCTTCTCTCAGCTACAGGTATGTGAGAGGGACCCAGAGTTTGTGGCCTCAAGTGGAATGGACACCGAGATGCTCGGACTCGAAGTAAGCCCGGATATTCCTGCAGTGAATTGAATGCAGGCTCTTCTTGCATCTCCCAAGACGAAAGGATGTCTGAATCCCCTGTGGAGACGACAGAGAAAGACCTAGTCCTCCGCCTCAACGCGACCGGAGGAATCACATCCTTTGAAAACTCGAGAGGTCTGCAGAGATCAATGCTTCCAAAGGAGACGATGCCTGACTCCTCTTGAAAATGGATAGGAGTCTCAGGATCACTGTGGCACGTGGAAAGGGAACCTGGGTCTCCCGCCTCACGTGGAGACGCGTCCCAATTGCCATGCCAAGACTCGAGGAGAATCGCGAGGTGTCCCTCGCACCTAGGCAGGAGTCCTGACGTCGCTGAACAGACACGTGTCTGGAAGGGCCCTCCCCGTCGTAACTCGAGAATATACCCCAGGTTCCGGCCGCAACTCGAGAAAAAACATGAGACTTCCACCTCGCCGCGAGATGAGGCCAGATTCCAATGCACTGCGTGCAGAGCAATTCCGTGTTCCACATCAAACGTGAAAGGAGCCTTGATTTCCTTGAGGGCACTCCAGAGAAAACCCAAGATCACTGTCTCAAGTCTAGAGGGATCCTGAGGTCACTGGAGCAACACGAAATTTCTCCGTGGACCCCAAATCAACTCGAGATGAGAGCTTAGTCCCTGGCTTCGACTCAAGAGGAATACCAACTTTCCACAAGCACCTGAAGAGGAGGCTTCTCTCAGATACAGGTATGTGAGAGGGACCCTGAATTTGTGGCCTCAAGTGGAATGGACACGGAGATGCTCTGACTCGAAGTAAGGCCGGATATTCCTGCAGTGAATTGAATGCAGGCTCGTCTTGCATCTCCCAAGACGAAGGGATGTCTGAATCCCCTGTGGAGACCACAGAGAAAGACCTAGTCCTCCGCCTCATCGTGACCGGAGGCCTCACATCATTTGAAAACTCGAGAGGTCTGCAGAGATCAATGCTTCCAAAGGAGCCGATGCCCGACTCCTCTTGAAAATGGATAGGAGTCCCAGGATCACTGTGGCACGTGGAAAGGGACACTGTGTCTCCCGCCTCATGTGGAGACGCATCCCAATTGCCATGCCAAGACTCGAGGAGAATCCCGAGGTGTCCCTAGCACCTAGCCAGGAGTCCTGACGTCGCTGAACAAACCCGTGTCTGGAAGGGCCCTCCCCGTCGTAACTCGAGAATATACCCCAGGTTCCGGCCGCAACTCGAGGAAAACCATGAGACTTCCCACTCTCCGCGAGATGAGGCCCGATTCCCCTGGGCTGCGTGCAGAGGAATTCCGTGTTCCACATCAAACGTGATAGGAGCCTTGATTTCCTTGATGGCACTCCAGAGAAAACCCAAGATCACTGTCTCAAGTCTAGAGGGATCCTGAGGTCACTGGAGCAACACGAAAGGGCTCCGTGGACCCCAAATCAACTCGAGATGAGAGCTTAGTCCCTGGCTTCGACTCAAGAGGAATACCAACTTTCCACAAGCACCTCAAGAGGAGGCTTCTCTCAGCTACAGGTATGTGAGAGGGACCCTGATTTTGTGGCCTCAAGTGGAATGGACACCGAGATGCTCTGACTCGAAGTAAGGCCGGATATCCCTGCAGTGAATTGAATGCAGGCTCGTCTTGCATCTCCCAAGACGAAGGGATGTCTGAATCCCCTGTGGAGACCACAGAGAAAGACCGAGTTCTCCGCCTCAACGCGACCGGAGGCCTCACATCTTTTGAAAACTCGAGCGGTCCGCGGAGATCAATGCTTCCAAAGGAGACGATGCCTGACTCCTCATGAAAATGGATAGGAGTCCCAGGATCCCTGTGGCACATGGAAAGGGACCCTGGGTCTCCGGACTCACGTGGAGACGCGTCCCAATTGCCATGCCAAGACTCGAGGAGAATCCCGAGGTGTCCCTCGCACCTAGGCAGGAGTCCTGACGTCGCTGAACAAACACGTGTTTGGAATGGCCCTCCCCGTCATAACTCGAGAATATACCCCAGGTTCCGGCCGCAACTGGAGAAAAACCATGAGACTTCCCCCTCGCCGCGAGATGAGGCCTGATTCCCCTGCACTGCGTGCAGAGCAACTCCGTGTCCCACATCAAACGTGAAAGGAGCCTTGATATCCTTGATGGCACTCCAGAGAAAACCCAAGATCACTGTCTCAAGTCTAGATGGATCATGAGGTCACTGTAGCAACACGAAAGGGCTCCGTGGACCCCAAATCAACTCGAGATGAGAGCTTAGTCCCTGGCTTCGACTCAAGAGGAATACCAAGTTTCCACAAGCACCTCAAGAGGAGGCTTCTCTCAGCTACATGTATGTGAGAGGGACCCTGAATGTGTGGCCTCAAGTGGAATGGACACCGAGATGCTCTGACTCGAAGTAAGGCCGGATATCCCTTCAGTGAATTGAATGCCGGCTCCTCTTGATTCTCCCAAGACGAAGGGATGTCTGAAACCCTGTGGAGACCACAGAGAAAGACCTAGTTCTCTGCCTCATCGCGACCTGAGGCCTCACATCCTTTGAAAACTCGAGAGGTCCGTGGAGATCAATGCTTCCAAAGGAGACGATGCCTGACTCCTCTTGAAAATGGATAGGAGTCCCAGCATCCCTGTGGCACGTGGAATGGGACCCTGGGTCTCCCGCCTCACGTGGAGACACGTCCCAATTGCCATGTCAAGACTCGAGGAGAATCCAGAAGTGTCCCTCGCACCTAGGCAGGAGTCCTGACGTCGCTGAACAAACACTAGTCTGGAAGGGCCCTCCCCGTCGTAAGTCGAGAATATACACCAGGTTCCGGCCAAAACTCGAGAAAAACCATGAGACTTCCCCCTCGCCGCGAGATGAGGCCCGATTCCACTGCACTGCGTGCAGAGCAATTCTGTGTTCCACATCAAACGTGAAAGGAGCCTTGATTTCCTTGATGGCACTCCAGAGAAAACCCAAGATCACTGTCTCAAGTCTCGAGGGATCCTGAAGTCACTGTAGCAACACGAAAGGGCTCCGTGGAACACAAATCAACTCGAGATGAGAGCTTCGTCCCTGGCTTCGACTCAAGAGGAATATCAACTTTCCACAAGCACCTAAAGAGGAGGCTTCTCTCAGCTACAGGTATGTAAGAGGGACCCTGAATTTGTGGCCTCAAGTGGAATGGACACCGAGATGCTCTGACTCGAAGTAAGGCCGGATATCCCTGCAATGAATTGAATGCAGGCTCGTCTTGCTTCTCCCAAGACGAAGGGATGTCTGAATCCCCTGTGGAGACCACAGAGAAAGACCTAGTCCTCCACCTCATCGTGACCGGAGGCCTCACATCCTTAGAAAACTCGAGAGGTCTGCAGAGATCAATGCTTGCAAAGGAGACGATGCGCGACTACTCTTGAAAATGGATAGGAGTCCTAGGATCCTTGTGGCACGTGGAAAGGGACCCTGCGTCTCCCGCCTCATGTGGAGACGCATCCCAATTGCCATGCCAAGACTCGAGGAGAATCCCGAGGTGTCCCTCGCACCTAGGCAGGAGTCCTGATGGCGCTGAACAAACACATGTCTGGAAGGGCCCTCCCCGTCGTAACTCGAGAATATACCCCAGGTTCCGGACGCAACTCGAGAAAAACCATGAGATTTCCCCCTCGCCGCGAGATGAAGCCCGATTCCCCTGCACTGCGTGCAGAGCAATTCCGTTTTCCACATCAAACGTTAAAGGAGCCTTGATTTCCTTGATGGCACTCCAGAGAAAACCCAAGTTCACTGTCTCCAGTCTAGAGGGATCCTGAGGTCACTGGAGCAACACGAAAGGGCTCCGTGGACCCCAAATCAACTCGAGATGAGAGCTTAGTCCCTGGCTTCGACTCAAGAGGAATACCAACTTTCCACAAGCACCTCAAGAGGAGGCTTCTCTCAGCTACAGGTATGTGAGAGGGACCCTGAGTTTGTGGCCTCAAGTGGAATGGACACCGAGATGCTCTGACTCGAAGCAAGGCCGGATATCCCTGCAGTGAATTGAATGCAGGCTCGTCTTGCATCTCCCAAGACGAAGGGTTGTCTGAATGCCCTGTGGAGACCACAGAGAAAGACCTCGTTCTCCGCCTCATCGAGACCAGAGGCCTCACATCCTTTGAAAACTCGAGAGGTCGGTGGAGATCAATGCTTCCAAAGGAGAAGATGCCTGACTCTTCTTGAAAATGTATAGGAGTCCCAGGATCCCTGTGATACGTGGAAAGGAACCCTGGGTCTCCCGCCTCACGTGGAGACGCATCCCAAGTGCCATGCGAAGACTCCAGGAGAATCCCGAGGTTTCCCTCGCACCTAGGCAGGAGTCCTGATGTCGCTGAACAAACACGTGTCTGGAAGGGCACTCCCCGTCGTAACTCGAGAATATACCCCAGGTTCCGGCCGCAACTCGAGAAAAACCATGAGACTTCCCCCTCGCCGCTGGATGAGGCCCGATTCCCCTGCACTGCGTGCAGAGCAATTCCGTGTTCCACATCAAACGTGAAAGGAGCCTTGATTTCCTTGATGGCACTGCAGAGAAAACCCAAGATCACTGTCTCAAGTCTAGAGGGATCCTGAGGTTACTGGAGCAACACGAAAGGGCTCTGTGGACCCCAAATCAACTCGAAATGAGAGCATAGTCCCTGGCTTCCACTCAAGAGGAATACCAACTTTCCACAAGCACCTCAAGAGGAGGCTTCTCTCAGCTACAGGTATGTGAGAGGGACCCTGAGTTTGTGGCCTCAAGTGGAATGGACACCGAGATGCTCTGCCTCGAAGTAAGGCCGGATATCCCTGCAGTGGATTGAATTCAGGCTCGTCTTGCATCTCCCAAGACGAAGGGTTGTCTGAATCCCCTGTGGAGACCACAGAGAAAGACCTAATTTTCCGCCTCATCGCGACCGGTGGCCTCACATCCTTTGAAAACTCGAGAGGTCTGCAGATATCAATGCTTCCAAAGGAGATGATGCCTGACTCCTCTTGAAAATGGATAGGAGTCCCAGGATCCCTGTGGCACGAGGAAAGGGACCCTGGGTCTCCCGCCTCACGTGGAGACGCGTCCCAATTGCCATGCCAAGACTCGAGGAGAATCCCGAGGTGTCCCTCGCACCTAGGCAGGAGTCCTGACGTCGCTGAACAAACTCGTGTCTGGAAGGGCCCTCCCCGTCGTAACTTGAGAATATACCCCAGGTTCCGGCCGCAACTCGAGAAAAACCATGAGACTTCCCCATCGCCTCGAGATGAGGCCCGATTCCCCTGCACTGCGTGCAGAGTAATTCCGTGTTCCACATCAAACGTGAAAGGAGCCTTGATTTCCTTGATGGCACTCCAGAGAAAACCCAAGATCACTGTCTCAAGTCTAGAGGGATCCTGAGGTCACTGGAGCAACAGGAAAGGGCTCCGTGGACCCCAAATCAACTCGAGATGAGAGCTTAGTCCCTGGCTTCAAATTGAGAGGAATACCAACTTTCCACAAGCACCTCAAGAGGAGGCTTCTCTCAGCTACAGGTATGTGAGAGGGAAACTGAGTTTCTGGCCTCAAGTGGAATGGACACCGAGATGCTCTGACTCGAAGTAAGGCCGGATATCCCTGCAGTGAATTGAATGCAGGCTCGTCTTGCATCTCCCAAGACGAAGGGTTGTCTGAATCCCCTGTGGAGACAACAGAGAAAGACCAGGTCCTCCGCCTCAACGCGACCGGAGGCCTCACATCCTTTGAAAACTCGAGAGGTCCGCGAAGATCAACACTTCTGAAGGAGACGATGCCTGACTCCTCTTGAAAATGGATAGGAGTCCCAGGATACCTGTGGCACGTGGAAAGGGACCCTGGGTCTCCCGCCTCACGTGGAGACGCGTCCCAATTGCCATGCCAAGACTCGAGGAGAATCCCGAGGTGTCCCTCGCACCTAGGCAGGAGTCCTGACGTCGCTGAACAAACACGTGTCTGGAAGGGCCCTCCCCGTCGTAACTCGAGAATATACCCCAGGTTCCGGCCGCAACTCGAGAAAAACCATGAGACTTCCCCATCGCCGCGAGATGAGGCCCGATTCCCCTGCCCTGCGTGCAGAACAATTCCGTATTCCACATCAAAAATGAAAGGAGCCTTGATTTCCTTGATGGCACTCCAGAGAAAACCCAAGATCACTGTCTCAAGTCTAGAGGGATCCTGAGGTCACTGGAGCAACACAAAAGGGCTCCGTGGACCCCAAATCAACTCGAGATGAGAGCTTAGTCCCTGGCTTTGACTCAAGAGGAATACCAACTTTCCACAAGCACCTCAAGAGGACGCTTCTCTCAGCTACAAGTATGTGAGAGGGACCCTGAGTTTGTGGCCTCAAGTGGAATGGACACCGAGATGCTCTGACTCGAAGTAAGGCCGGATATCCCTGCAGTGAATTGAATGCAGGCTCGTCTTGCATCTCCCAGGACGAAGGGATGTCTGAATCCCCTGTGGAGACCACAGAAAAAGACCTTGTCCTCCGTCTCATCGTGACCGGAGGCCTCACATCCTTTGAAAACTCGAGAGGTCTGCAGAGATCAATGCTTCCAAAGGAGACGATGCCTGACTCCTCTTGAAAATGGATAGGAGTCCCAGGATCACTGTGGAACGTGGAAAGGGACACTGGGTCTCCCGCCTCTCGTGGAGACGCGTCCCAATTGCCATGCCAAGGCTCGAGGAGAATCCCGAGGTGTCCCTCGCACCTAGGCAGGAGCCCTGACGTAGCTGAACAAACAAGTGTCTGGAAGGGCCCTCCCCGTCGTAACTCGAGAATATACCCCAGGTTCCGGCCGCAACTCGAGAAAAACCATGAGACTTCCCCCTCGCCGCGAGATGAGGCCCGATTCCCCTGCCCTGCGTGCAGAGCAATTCCGTTTCCATATCAAAAATGAAAGGAGCCTTGATTTCCTTGATGACACTCCAGAGAAAACCCAAGATCACTGTCTCAAGTCTAGAGGGATCCTGAGGTCACTGGAGCAACACGAAAGGGCTCCGTGGAGCCCAAATCAACTCGAGATGAGAGCTTAGTCCCTGGCTTCAAATCGAGAGGAATACCAACTTTCCAAAAGCACCTCAAGAGGAGGCTACTCTCAGCTAATGGTATGTGAGAGGGACCCTGAGTTTGTGGCCTCAAGTGGAATGGACACCGGGATGCTCTGACTCGAAGTAAGGCCAGATATCCCTGCAGTGAATTGAATGCAGGCTCGTCTTGCATCTCCCAAGACGGAGGGATGTCTGAATCCCCTGTGGAGACCACAGAGAAAGACCTAGTCCTCCGCCTCATCGAGACGGGAGGCATCACATCCTTTGAAAACTCGAGAGGTCTGCGGAGATCAATGCTTCCAAAGGAGAAGATGCCTGACTCTTCTTGAAAATGGATAGGAGTCCCAGGATCCCTGTGGCACGTGGGAAGGGACCCTGGGTCTCCCACCTCACGTGGAGACGCATCCCCATTGCCATGCCAAGACTCGAGGAGAATCCCAAGGTGTCCCTCGCACCTAGACAGGAGTCCTGACGTCGCTGAACAAACACGTGTCTGGAAGGGCCCTCCCAGTCGTAACTCGAGAATATACCCCAGGTTCTGGCCGCGACTCGAGAAAAACCATGAAACTTCCCCCTCGCCGCGAGATGAGGCCCGATTCCCCTGCACTGCGTGCAGAGCATTTCCGAGTTCCACATCAAACGTGAAAGGACCCTTGATTTCCTTGATGGCACTCCAGAGAAAACCCAAGATCTCTGTCTCAAGTCTAGAGGGATCCTGAGGTCACTGGAGCAACACGAAAGGGATCCGTATAACCCAAATCAACTCGAGATGAGAACTTAGTCCCTGGCTTCGACTCAAGAGGAATACCAACTTTACACAAGCCCCTCAAGTGGAGGCTACTCTCAGCTAATGGTATGTGAGAGGGACCCTGAGTTTGTCGCCTCAAGTGGAATGGAAACCGAGATGCTCTGACTCGAAGTAAGGCCAGATATCCCTGCAGTGATTTGAATGCAGGCTCGTCTTGCATCTCCCAATACGAAGGGATGTCTGAATGCCCTGTGGAGACCACAGAGAAAGACCTAGTCCTCCGACTCATCGCGACCGGAGGCCTCACATCCTTTGAAAACTGGAGAGGTCCGCGGAGATCAATGCTTCCAAAGGAGTCGATGCCTGACGCCTCTTGAAAATGGATAGGAGTCCCAGGATCCCTGTGGCACGTCAAAAGGGACCCTGGGTCTCCCGCCTCACGTGGAGACGCGTCCCAATTGCCATGCCAAGACTTGAGGAGAATCCCGAGGTGTCCCTCGCACCTAGGCAGGAGTCCTCACGTCGCTGAACAAACACGTGTCTGGAAGGGCCCTCCCCGTCGTAACTAGAGAATATACCCCAGGTTCCGGCCGCAACTTGAGAAAAACCATGAGACTTCCCCCTCGCCGCGAGATGAGGCCCGATTCCCCTGCACTGCGTGCAGAGCAATTCCGTGTTCAACATCAAACGTGAAAGGAGCCTTGATTTCCTTGATGGCACTCCAGAGAAAACCCAAGATCACTGGCTCAAGTCTAGAGGGATCCTGAGGTCACTGGAGCAACACGAAAGGGCTCCGAGGAGCCCAAATCAACTCGAGATGAGAGCTTAGTCCCTGGCTTGGACTCAAGAGGAATACCGACTTTCCACAAGCACCTCAAGAGGAGGCTTCTCTCAGCTAAGGTATGTGAGAGGGACTCTGAGTTTGTGGCCTCAAGTGGAATGGACACCGAGATGCTCTGACTCGAAGTAAGCCCGGATATCCCAGTAGTGAATTGAATTCAGGCTCGTCTTGCATCTCCCAAGACGAAGGGATGTCTGAATCCGCTGTGGAGATGACAGAGAAAGAACTAGTCCTCAGCCTCATCGCGTCCGGAGGCCTCACATCCTTTGAAAACTCGAGAGGTCTGCACAGATCAATGCTTCCAAAGGAGACGATGCCTGACTCCTCCTGAAAATGGATAGGATTCCCAGGATCCCTGTGGCACGTGGAAAGGGACCCTGGGTCTCCCGCCTCACGTGGAGACGCGTCCCAATTGCCATGCCAAGACTCGAGGAGAATCCCGAGCTATTCCTCGCACCTAGGCAGGACTCCCGACGTCGCTGAACAAACACGTGTCTCGAAGGGCCCTCCCCGTGGTAACTCGAGAATATACCCCAGGTTCCGGCCGCATCTCGAATAAATCCATGAGACTTCCCCCTCGCAGAGAGATGAGGCCCGATTCCCCTACACTGCGTGCAGAGCAATTTCGTGTTCCACATCAAACGAGAAAGGAGCCTTGATTTCCTTGATGGCACTCTAGTCAAAACCCAAGATCACTGTCTCAAGTCTGGAGGGATCCTGAGGTCACTGGAGCAACACCAAAGCGCTCTGTGGACCCCAAATCAACTCGAGATGAGAGCTTAGTCCCTGGCTTCGACTCAAGAGGAATACCAAATTTCCACAAGCACCTCAAGAGGAGGCTTCTCTCAGCTACAGGTATGTGAGAGGGACCCAGAGTTTGTGGCCTCAAGTGGAATGGACACCGAGATGCTCGGACTCGAAGTAAGCCCGGATATTCCTGCAGTGAATTGAATGCAGGCTCTTCTTGCATCTCCCAAGACGAAGGGATGTCTGAATCCCCTGTGGAGACGACAGAGAAAGACCTAGTCCTCCGCCTCAACGCGACCGGAAGAATCACATCCTTTGAAAACTCGAGAGGTCTGCAGAGATCAATGCTTCCAAAGGAGACGATGCCTGACTCCTCTTGAAAATGGATAGGAGTCTCAGGATCACTGTGGCACGTGGAAAGGGACACTGGGTCTCCCGCCTCACGTGGAGACGCGTCCCAATTGCCATGCCAAGACTCGAGGAGAATCCCGACGTGTCCCTCGCACCTAGGCAGGAGTCCTGACGTCGCTGAACAGACACGTGTCTGGAAGGGCCCTCCCCGTCGTAACTCGAGAATATACCCCAGGTTCCGGCCGCAACTCGAGAAAAAACATGAGACTTCCACCTCGCCGCGAGATGAGGCCAGATTCCAATGCACTGCGTGCAGAGCAATTCCGTGTTCCACATCAAACGTGAAAGGAGCCTTGATTTCCTTGAGGGCACTCCAGAGAAAACCCAAGATCACTGTCTCAAGTCTAGAGGGATCCTGAGGTCACTGGAGCAACACGAAATTTCTCCGTGGACCCCAAATCAACTCGAGATGAGAGCTTAGTCCCTGGCTTCGACTCAAGAGGAATACCAACTTTCCACAAGCACCTCAAGAGGAGGCTTCTCTCAGATACAGGTATGTGAGAGGGACCCTGAATTTGTGGCCTCAAGTGGAATGGACACGGAGATGCTCTGACTCGAAGTAAGGCCGGATATTCCTGCAGTGAATTGAATGCAGGCTCGTCTTGCATCTCCCAAGACGAAGGGATGTCTGAATCCCCTGTGGAGACCACAGAGAAAGACCTAGTCCTCCGCCTCATCGTGACCGGAGGCCTCACATCATTTGAAAACTCGAGAGGTCTGCAGAGATCAATGCTTCCAAAGGAGCCGATGCCCGACTCCTCTTGAAAATGGATAGGAGTCCCAGGATCACTGTGGAACGTGGAAAGGGACACTGGGTCTCCCGCCTCTCGTGGAGACGCGTCCCAATTGCCATGCCAAGACTCGAGGAGAATCCCGAGGTGTCCCTCGCACCTAGGCAGGAGCCCTGACGTAGCTGAACAAACAAGTGTCTGGAAGGGCCCTCCCCGTCGTAACTCGAGAATATACCCCAGGTTCCGGCCGCAACTCGAGAAAAACCATGAGACTTCCCCCTCGCCGCGAGATGAGGCCCGATTCCCCTGCCCTGCGTGCAGAGCAATTCCGTTTCCATATCAAAAATGAAAGGAGCCTTGATTTCCTTGATGACACTCCAGAGAAAACCCAAGATCACTGTCTCAAGTCTAGAGGGATCCTGAGGTCACTGGAGCAACACGAAAGGGCTCCGTGGAGCCCAAATCAACTCGAGATGAGAGCTTAGTCCCTGGCTTCAAATCGAGAGGAATACCAACTTTCCAAAAGCACCTCAAGAGGAGGCTACTCTCAGCTAATGGTATGTGAGAGGGACCCTGAGTTTGTGGCCTCAAGTGGAATGGACACCGGGATGCTCTGACTCGAAGTAAGGCCAGATATCCCTGCAGTGAATTGAATGCAGGCTCGTCTTGCATCTCCCAAGACGGAGGGATGTCTGAATCCCCTGTGGAGACCACAGAGAAAGACCTAGTCCTCCGCCTCATCGAGACGGGAGGCATCACATCCTTTGAAAACTCGAGAGGTCTGCGGAGATCAATGCTTCCAAAGGAGAAGATGCCTGACTCTTCTTGAAAATGGATAGGAGTCCCAGGATCCCTGTGGCACGTGGAAAGGGACCCTGGGTCTCCCACCTCACGTGGAGACGCATCCCCATTGCCATGCCAAGACTCGAGGAGAATCCCAAGGTGTCCCTCGCACCTAGACAGGAGTCCTGACGTCGCTGAACAAACACGTGTCTGGAAGGGCCCTCCCAGTCGTAACTCGAGAATATACCCCAGGTTCTGGCCGCGACTCGAGAAAAACCATGAAACTTCCCCCTCGCCGCGAGATGAGGCCCGATTCCCCTGC
Organism: Dama dama; assembly: GCF_033118175.1. Lineage (NCBI taxonomy): Eukaryota > Metazoa > Chordata > Mammalia > Artiodactyla > Cervidae > Dama > Dama dama. Next base: position 1,994,157 of record NW_026870898.1, on the reverse strand, counting down.
ACTGCGTGCAGAGCATTTCCGAGTTCCACATCAAACGTGAAAGGACCCTTGATTTCCTTGATGGCACTCCAGAGAAAACCCAAGATCTCTGTCTCAAGTCTAGAGGGATCCTGAGGTCACTGGAGCAACACGAAAGGGATCCGTATAACCCAAATCAACTCGAGATGAGAACTTAGTCCCTGGCTTCGACTCAAGAGGAATACCAACTTTACACAAGCCCCTCAAGTGGAGGCTACTCTCAGCTAATGGTATGTGAGAGGGACCCTGAGTTTGTCGCCTCAAGTGGAATGGAAACCGAGATGCTCTGACTCGAAGTAAGGCCAGATATCCCTGCAGTGATTTGAATGCAGGCTCGTCTTGCATCTCCCAATACGAAGGGATGTCTGAATGCCCTGTGGAGACCACAGAGAAAGACCTAGTCCTCCGACTCATCGCGACCGGAGGCCTCACATCCTTTGAAAACTGGAGAGGTCCGCGGAGATCAATGCTTCCAAAGGAGTCGATGCCTGACGCCTCTTGAAAATGGATAGGAGTCCCAGGATCCCTGTGGCACGTCGAAAGGGACCCTGGGTCTCCCGCCTCACGTGGAGACGCGTCCCAATTGCCATGCCAAGACTTGAGGAGAATCCCGAGGTGTCCCTCGCACCTAGGCAGGAGTCCTCACGTCGCTGAACAAACACGTGTCTGGAAGGGCCCTCCCCGTCGTAACTAGAGAATATACCCCAGGTTCCGGCCGCAACTTGAGAAAAACCATGAGACTTCCCCCTCGCCGCGAGATGAGGCCAGATTCCCCTGCACTGCGTGCAGAGCAATTCCGTGTTCAACATCAAACGTGAAAGGAGCCTTGATTTCCTTGATGGCACTCCAGAGAAAACCCAAGATCACTGGCTCAAGTCTAGAGGGATCCTGAGGTCACTGGAGCAACACGAAAGGGCTCCGAGGAGCCCAAATCAACTCGAGATGAGAGCTTAGTCCCTGGCTTGGACTCAAGAGGAATACCGACTTTCCACAAGCACCTCAAGAGGAGGCTTCTCTCAGCTAAGGTATGTGAGAGGGACTCTGAGTTTGTGGCCTCAAGTGGAATGGACACCGAGATGCTCTGACTCGAAGTAAGCCCGGATATCCCAGTAGTGAATTGAATTCAGGCTCGTCTTGCATCTCCCAAGACGAAGGGATGTCTGAATCCGCTGTGGAGATGACAGAGAAAGAACTAGTCCTCAGCCTCATCGCGTCCGGAGGCCTCACATCCTTTGAAAACTCGAGAGGTCTGCACAGATCAATGCTTCCAAAGGAGACGATGCCTGACTCCTCCTGAAAATGGATAGGATTCCCAGGATCCCTTTGGCACGTGGAAAGGGACCCTGGGTCTCCCGCCTCACGTGGAGACGCGTCCCAATTGCCATGCCAAGACTCGAGGAGAATCCCGAGGTATTCCTCGCACCTAGGCAGGACTCCCGACGTCGCTGAACAAACACGTGTCTCGAAGGGCCCTCCCCGTGGTAACTCGAGAATATACCCCAGGTTCCGGCCGCATCTCGAATAAATCCATGAGACTTCCCCCTCGCAGAGAGATGAGGCCCGATTCCCCTACACTGCGTGCAGAGCAATTTCGTGTTCCACATCAAACGAGAAAGGAGCCTTGATTTCCTTGATGGCACTCTAGACAAAACCCAAGATCACTGTCTCAAGTCTGGAGGGATCCTGAGGTCACTGGAGCAACACCAAAGCGCTCTGTGGACCCCAAATCAACTCGAGATGAGAGCTTAGTCCCTGGCTTCGACTCAAGAGGAATACCAAATTTCCACAAGCACCTCAAGAGGAGGCTTCTCTCAGCTACAGGTATGTGAGAGGGACCCAGAGTTTGTGGCCTCAAGTGGAATGGACACCGAGATGCTCGGACTCGAAGTAAGCCCGGATATTCCTGCAGTGAATTGAATGCAGGCTCTTCTTGCATCTCCCAAGACGAAGGGATGTCTGAATCCCCTGTGGAGACGACAGAGAAAGACCTAGTCCTCCGCCTCAACGCGACCGGAGGAATCACATCCTTTGAAAACTCGAGAGGTCTGCAGAGATCAATGCTTCCAAAGGAGACGATGCCTGACTCCTCTTGAAAATGGATAGGAGTCTCAGGATCACTGTGGCACGTGGAAAGGGACACTGGGTCTCCCGCCTCACGTGGAGACGCGTCCCAATTGCCATGCCAAGACTCGAGGAGAATCGCGAGGTGTCCCTCGCACCTAGGCAGGAGTCCTGACGTCGCTGAACAGACACGTGTCTGGAAGGGCCCTCCCCGTCGTAACTCGAGAATATACCCCAGGTTCCGGCCGCAACTCGAGAAAAAACATGAGACTTCCACCTCGCCGCGAGATGAGGCCAGATTCCAATGCACTGCGTGCAGAGCAATTCCGTGTTCCACATCAAACGTGAAAGGAGCCTTGATTTCCTTGAGGGCACTCCAGAGAAAACCCAAGATCACTGTCTCAAGTCTAGAGGGATCCTGAGGTCACTGGAGCAACACGAAATTTCTCCGTGGACCCCAAATCAACTCGAGATGAGAGCTTAGTCCCTGGCTTCGACTCAAGAGGAATACCAACTTTCCACAAGCACCTCAAGAGGAGGCTTCTCTCAGATACAGGTATGTGAGAGGGACCCTGAATTTGTGGCCTCAAGTGGAATGGACACGGAGATGCTCTGACTCGAAGTAAGGCCGGATATTCCTGCAGTGAATTGAATGCAGGCTCGTCTTGCATCTCCCAAGACGAAGGGATGTCTGAATCCCCTGTGGAGACCACAGAGAAAGACCTAGTCCTCCGCCTCATCGTGACCGGAGGCCTCACATCATTTGAAAACTCGAGAGGTCTGCAGAGATCAATGCTTCCAAAGGAGCCGATGCCCGACTCCTCTTGAAAATGGATAGGAGTCCCAGGATCACTGTGGCACGTGGAAAGGGACACTGTGTCTCCCGCCTCACGTGGAGACGCATCCCAATTGCCATGCCAAGACTCGAGGAGAATCCCGAGGTGTCCCTAGCACCTAGCCAGGAGTCCTGACGTCGCTGAACAAACAAGTGTCTCGAAGGGCCCTCCCCGTCGTAACTCATGAATATACCCCATGTTCCGGCCGCAACTCGAGAAAAACCATGAGACTTCCCCATCGCCGCAAGATGAGGCCCGATTCCCCTGCACTGCGTGCAGAGCAATTCCGTATTCCACATCAAAAATGAAAGGAGCCTTGATTTCCTTGATGGCACTCCAGAGAAAACCCAAGATCACTGTCTCAAGTCTAGAGGGATCCTGAGGTCACTGGAGCAACACGAAAGGGCTCCGTGGACCCCAAATCAACTCCAGATGAGAGCTTAGTCCCTGGCTTCAAATCGAGAGGAATACCAACTTTCCACAAGCACCTCAAAAGGAGGCTTCTCTCATCTACAGGTATGTGAGAGGGACCCTGAGTTTGTGGCCTCAAGTGGAATGGACACGGAGATGCTCTGACTCAAAGTAAGGCCAGATAACCCTGCAGTGAATTGAATGCAGGCTCGTCTTGCATCTCCCAAGACGAAGGGTTGTCTGAATCCCCTGTGGAGACCACAGAGAAAAACCTAGTCCTCAGCCTCATCGCGACCAGAGGCCTCACATCCTTTGAAAATTCGAGAGGTCCGCGGAGATCAATGCTTCCAACGGAGACGATGCCTGACGCCTCTTGAAAATGGATAGGAGTCTCAGGATCCCTGTGGCATGTGGAAAGGGACCCTGGGTCTCCCGCCTCACGTGGAGACGCGTCCCAATTGCCATGCCAAGACTTGAGGAGAATCCCGAGGTGTCCCTCGCACCCAGGCAGGAGTCCTGACGTCGCTGAACAAACACGTGTCTGGAAGGGCCCTCCCCGTCGTAACTCGAGAATATACCCCAGGTTCCGGCCGCAACTCGAGAAAAACCATGAGACTTCCCCCTCGCCGCGAGATGAGGCCCGATTCCCCTGCACTGAGTGCAGAGCAATTCCGTGTTCCACATCAAACGTGAAAGGAGCCTTGATTTCCTTGATGGCACACCAGAGAAAACCCAAGATCACTGTCTCAAGTTTAGAGGGATCCTGAGGTCACTGGAGCAACACGAAAGGGCTCCGTGGACCCCAAATCAACTCGAGATGAGAGATTAGTCCATGGCTTCAACTCAAGAGGAATACGAACTTTCCACAAGCCCCTCAAGAGGAGGCTTCTCTCAACTACAGGTATGTGAGAGGGACCCTGAGTTTGTGGCCTCAAGTGGAATGGACACCGAGATGCTCTGACTCGAAGTAAGGCCGGATATCCCTGCAGTGAATTGAATGCAGGCTCATCTTGCATCTCCCAAGACGAAGGGATGTCTGAATCCCCCGTGCAGAACACAGAGAAAGACCTAGTCCTCCGCCTCAACGCGACCGGAGGCCTCACATCCTTTGAAAACTCGAGAGGTCCGCGGAGATCAATGCTTCCAACGGAGACGATGCCTGACTCCTCTTGAAAATGGATAGGAGTCCCAGCATCCCTGTGGCACGTGGAAAGGGAACCTGGGTCTCCCGCCTCACGTGGAGACGCGTCCCAATTGCCATGCCAAGACTCGAGGAGAATCCCGAGGTGTCCCTCGCACCTAGGCAGGAGTCCTGACGTCGCTGAACAAACCCGTGTCTGGAAGGGCCCTCCCCGTCGTAACTCGAGAATATACCCCAGGTTCCGGCCGCAACTCGAGGAAAACCATGAGACTTCCCACTCTCCGCGAGATGAGGCCCGATTCCCCTGGGCTGCGTGCAGAGGAATTCCGTGTTCCACATCAAACGTGATAGGAGCCTTGATTTCCTTGATGGCACTCCAGAGAAAACCCAAGATCACTGTCTCAAGTCTAGAGGGATCCTGAGGTCACTGGAGCAACACGAAGGGGCTCCGTGGACACCAAATCAACTCGAGATGAGAGCTTAGTCCCTGGCTTCGACTCAAGAGGAATACCAACTTTCCACAAGCACCTTAAGAGGAGGCTTCTCTCAGCTACAGGTATGTGAGAGCGCCCCTGAGTTTGTGGCCTCAAGTGGAATGGACACCGAGATGCTCTGACTTGAAGTAAGGCCGGATATCCCTGCTGTGAAGTGAATCCAGGCTCGTCTTGCATCTCCCAAGACGAAGGGATGTCTGAATCCCCTGTGGAGACCACAGAGAAAGACCTAATTCTCCGCCTCATCGCGAGCGGAGGCCTCACATCCTTTGAAAACTCGAGAGGTCCGCGGAGATCAATGCTTCCAAAGGAGACGATGCCTGACTCCTCTTGAAAATGGATAGGAGTCCCAGGATCCCTGTGGCACGTGGAAAGGGACCCTGGGTCTCCGGCCTCACGTGGAGACGCGTCCCAATTGCCATGCCAAGACTCGAGGAGAATCCCGAGGTGTCTCTCGCACCTAGGCAGGAGTCCTGACGTCGCTGAACAAACACGTGTCTGGAAGGGCCCTCCCCGTCGTAACTCGAGAATATACCCCAGGTTCCGGCCGCAACTCGAGAAAAACCATGAGACTTCCCCCTCGCCGCGAGATGAGGCCCGATTCCCCTGCACTGCGTGCAGAGCAATTCCGTGTTCCACATCAAACGTGAAAGGAGCCTTGATTTCCTTGATGGCACTCCAGAGAAAACCCAAGATCACTGTTTCAAGTCTAGAGGGATCCTGAGGTCACTGTAGCAACACGAAAGGGCTCCGTGGACCCCAAATCAACTCGAGATGAGAGCTTAGTCCCTGGCTTCGACTCAAGAGGAATACCAACTTTCCACAAGCACCTCAAGAGGAGGCTTCTCTCAGCTACAGGTATGTGAGAGGGACCCTGATTTTGTGGCCTCAAGTGGAATGGACACCGAGATGCTCTGACTCGAAGTAAGGCCGGATATCCCTGCAGTGAATTGAATGCAGGCTCGTCTTGCATCTCCCAAGACGAAGGGTTGTCTGAATCCCCTGTGGAGACCACAGAGAAAGACCTAGTCCTCCACCTCAAAGCAACCGGAGGCCTCATATCCTTTGAAAACTCGAGAGGTCCGCGGAGATCAATACTTCCGAAAGAGACGATGCCTGACTCCTCGTGAAAATGGATACGAGTCCCAGGATCCCTGTGGCACGTGGAAAGGGACCCTGGGTCTCCCACCTCACGTGGAGACGCGTCCCAATTGCCATGCCAAGACTCGAGGAGAATCCCGAGGTGTCCCTCGCACCTAGGCAGGAGTCCTGACGTCGCTGAACAAACACGTGTCTGGAAGGGCCCTCTCCGTCGTAACTCGAGAATATACCCCAGGTTCCGGCCGCAACTCGAGAAAAACCATGAGACTTCCCCCTCGCCGCGAGATGAGGCCCGATTCCCCTGCACTGCGTGCAGAGCAATTCAATTTTCCACATCAAACGTGAAAGGAGCCTTGATTTCCTTGATGGCACTCCAGAGAATACCCAAGATCACTGTCTCAAGTCAAGAGGGATCCTGAGGTCACTGGAGCAACACGAAAGGGCTGTGTGGACCCCAAATCAACTCGAGATGAGAGCTTAGTCCCTGGCTTCGACTCAAGAGGAATACCAACTTTCCACAAGCACCTCAAGAGGAGGCTTCTCTCAGCTACAGGTAAGTGAGAGGGACCCTGAGATTGTGGCCTCAAGTGGAATGGACACCGAGATGCTCTGACTCGAAGTAAGGCCGGATATCCCTGCAATGGATTGAATGCAGGCTCGTCTTGCATCTCCCAAGACGAAGGGATGTCTGAATCCCCTGTGGAGACCACAGAGAAAGACCGAGTTCTCCGCCTCAACGCGACCGGAGGCCTCACATCTTTTGAAAACTCGAGCGGTCCGCGGAGATCAATGCTTCCAAAGGAGACGATGCCTGACTCCTCATGAAAATGGATAGGAGTCCCAGGATCCCTGTGGCACATGGAAAGGGACCCTGGGTCTCCCGACTCACGTGGAGACGCGTCCCAATTGCCATGCCAAGACTCGAGGAGAATCCCGAGGTGTCCCTCGCACCTAGGCAGGAGTCCAGACGTCGCTGAACAAACACGTGTCTGGAAGGGCCCTCCCCATCGTAACTCGAGAATATACCCCAGGTTCGGGCCGCAACTCGAGAAAAGCAATGAGATTTCCCCCTCGCCGCGAGTTCAGGCCCGATTCCCTGCACTGCATGCAGAGCTATTCCGTGTTCCACATCAAACGTGAAAGGAGCCTTGATTTCCTTGATGGCACTCCAGAGAAAACCCAAGATCACTGTGTCAAGTCTAGAGGGATCCTGAGGTCACTGGAGCAACACGAAAGGGCTCCGTGGACCTCAAATCAACACGAGATGAGAGCTTAGTCCCTGGCTTCGACTCAAGAGGAATACCAACTTTCCACAAGCACCTCAAGAGGAGGGTTCTCTCAGCTACAGGTATGTGAGAGCGCCCCTGAGTTTGTGGCCTCAAGTGGAATGGACACCGAGATGCTCTGACTCGAAGTAAGGCCGGATATCCCTGCAGTGAAGTGAATGCAGGCTCGTCTTGCATCTCCCAAGACGAAAGGATGTCTGAATCCCCTGTGGAGACCACAGAGAAAGACCTAATTCTCCGCCTCATCGCGAGCGGAGGCCTCACATCTTTGAAAACTCGAGAGGTCCGCGGAGATCAATGGTTCCAAAGGAGACGATGCCTGACTCCTCTTGAAAATGGATAGGAGTCCCAGGATCCCTGTGGCACGTGGAAAGGGACCCTGGGTCTCCGGCCTCACGTGGATACGCGTCCCAATTGCCATGCCAAGACTCGAGAAGAATCCCGAGGTGTCCCTCGCACCTAGGCAGGAGTCCTGACATCGCTGAACAAACACGTGTCTGGAAGGGCCCTCCCCGTCGTAACTCGAGAATATACCCCAGGTTCGGGCCGCAACTTTAGAAAAACTATGAGACATCCCCCTTGCCGCGAGATGAGGCCCATTCCCCTGCACTGCGTGCAGAGCAATTCCGTGTTCCACATCAAACGTGAAAGAAGCCTTGATTTCCTTGATGGCACTCCAGAGAAAACCCAAGATCACTGTCTCAAGTCTAGAGGGATCCTGAGGTCACTGGAGCAACACGAAAGGGCTCCATGGACCCCAAATCAACTCGAGATGAGAGCTTCGTCCCTGGCTTCGAATCAAGAGGAATACCAACTTTCCACAAGCACCTCAAGAGGAGGCTTCTCT